>NC_136061.1:17493997-18693997 GCF_964261635.1 Lissotriton helveticus
TGAGGAACTATAGTGTTTAAAAAGGTTGGTACTTATACTAGATCGGGCAACTAGATCTAGAAGTATAATGTAGTAATCTTTAAAAGAGGTGTCGACATGTTTCAGCCCCCTATGGCTCAACGGAGTCTGTAGGGCTTTCGTCAGGACTAAACAAAACAAACAATACACAGGTGGTTACTCACACGATTTGTGTAGTTACTGCGATGGCTTACTAAATCAATTTAGTCAGTGGCCAAACATTCTCTTATAACCTGCAAAAGAGGAACACAAAATAGGGATATACAATACATGTATTCATGTATGAATTTACGGAGGCACCAGAGCAGAATTCTGTCTCTAGAGAATATTAATATTATTGTAAAACTTTTACTATGGTGGATCATGGAAAGCAGGGGGGCAAAGGACTGAGTAGCTGATAGAACGATACATTTTGAAAGTTTAGTCGTAGTAACGTCGTATAGTACTCAGATGTTATGTAAATACCGCTCAAGGAGTCTTATGTGGTGAGCGAGTATCATACAGAAATACTATCTCATTGATGACCATGAATACAGTGCATCACATTACAAGAATGGCGTGGAGCTTAAACACAACGGCCAAATGTAGTAAATACAATACATTGATTACCCCTCGGAAGGAGAGAGTTCAAGGCCCCAAACGGGGCTAAACCCAATCGATCGTAATCGCTTTTAAGTCTTTAGCCAACATGTAAGTAGCGATGGGTACACAAGGGTGGGACTGGGGGGAGAGACGGACAGCGTTCTTACCTCAAGTAAAGTTAAAGTGAGGCTTCGTCAGGGGATACCGGTATTCTGATACCACAGAGCTGTGAAGGAATGGAGACATACATTGAGATCACTCGCCTTACCTCAAACCAGTGGAGGAAGTGGAAGAACCAGCGTATTGCTGTCGCCATTACCCGCATGGAGCGAAACTGCCGCCGCTTGTGCTGACTCTGCCCCTGGACGTTGTCAAGGCGTCACAGGGCGTCTTTTAAAGGGGAAGTGACAATTACATGTTTCATAACCCGAAGGGTCAAGGAAAACGTCAGATGATAATAGTGCGAACAGTTAATTCAGATCGCTCTTTTATTAAGTAAAGACTTCAGAGAGTATTTGTAGGAACAATTAATTCAGATCGCTCTTTTCCCAAGTAAAGGTGTTGTATACTTTAGGAAAAAATGATGGACATATGAATTGATATGTGTCTCACTAATTAACGGATCACAGTGCATTCTCACCAAAGTATATAGACTGGTATGAATGTAATATTTCATTGAGGTTCTCACAGGAAAAGAATGCAAGAACATATGGATTGATACGTATCTTACTGGCTCATTAGTTACAATGAAATATCTAGAGATTTATGGAAACTGGTGCCATGGAGGATTATCATTGAGACCCCCGATATGGGTTTTCAAACGGTTTACCCATCTCTGCTCCTTTTCATACAGCTTTTTTTCAGAGGTGTGGCTTTTTTCGGTGAGCATCTCGATGACAGTCCAGTGTATTTCATCACATGTGTGTTTTGACTCAAGGTAATGAGCACAAAGTTTGGTGGTAATTTTATTGAGTCTGATGTTACTCCTATGCTCCCCAATGCGGATTTTCACTTTTCGACAAGTCATCCCGATATAAATTTTGTTGCACGGGCACCTGACCATATAGATTACAAAGGTGGAGTTGCAATTTGTATGCTGTTTTTGGGTCCAAGTGAAATTCTCTGACAATTGTAATTGTTTTGAGGGAGTTGTGTATCTGCATGAAACGCAGTTGCCACATGGGTAGTGGCCTGTCACAGGAGCCAATGAGATGTCTCTTGGTATATCCATTGGTTGTTTTCTTTTAGGTCTTGTGTGTACCAAGGTATCTCGTAAGTTCTTTGTTCTTCTGTTGGCGAACCGTGGTTTTGGCCATTCAAACTTGCCAGTTGTCAATATGCTCCAGTTTTTATTCACTAATTTTTGCATATCATAGGTCACAGGACTGAAGGTAGTGACACACGTGACCAGATCAGCTGGGGGATCTTTTGGGTGGACTTGAAGGAGGCACGATCTCGGTTGATTGTTTGCGCGTTTCATACATTTGCGAATTGTGCTTTTGGTATAGTCACACTATATTTCCTCACCGTTATTAAAGTTTACTTGGAGTGGAACTATTTTTTAATAAAAACTCATTTTTCTTTTTTCATTTTCTTTTTTGTTGGGGTTCCCACTTTTTGTTTTACCCCATTTACGGATCTCTGGATACTGCAAACCTAGACCAGAGGAGCCTCTGGATGAGGCAGGCACCTTACACTTTGTGGTATTCGAAGATAATTGCCACAACTGCAATGTAGGGGCGGACGAAAATATACACCGCACAAATATCTTACACATTGCGTTTTTTGAGAATACCACAAATTTTCTATCCAATGGTTTAGACTTGTTACAAGTGTCCATTTTTTGCGAAAATTTATTTTTGCATTTCATAACCTTAAAACGTTCCTAGGGGAAGCAAATGGACACTCATTCCTCCTCCCTATTTTTGATTGACTGAGTATACTAAGCAGCGTGCAGCTGCGGGAGATTCACAACCACAAAGAAGATACATTTCTTTGTCTCGAGTGGAGTGAAATAATGGAGGGCAACCCAGGACTGAGTTTTGATGAAAATGACATTGACGAAATACTCGCAGCACAGCCATTATTACAGAACTCTGATCTAGCTGAAGCTTTAGCACAAACTGACAATTGGGACTCTCTATCAGAAAAGAAAAGAGAACAAATACGAACGGCAGTTCACGGCATCATCATGACCGAATATTTGAGACACAAAATAGCACCTAGGGGCCTCTGGGTGAACAACGCACCAAGAATCTTTCTACACGATCTACCTTTCCGTAAAGATTGGTCTTCCATCTCTTGGAAGTGTACTCTGGACTATTTAGTACTGATCATAAAAACAGCCAAACGACTGTCAGAAGCCTTATTACAAGAAATTCAAACGTTAGAAACTGAATTGAAAAAAGGCATTAATCCACAGACACTAAAAAAGAGATTAGAAGAGATTAACAAAGAAATGGAGGAAACCAAAGAATTCTTAATGCAGAGTAAATTGGAAAAACTTGGTAAGGACCTCAAAAAATCCAGCCAAGATAAAATGCACCCATATTCCAAAGAAGATTACAGTGCGAATGATCCTGGCTCAGACAATGAGTCTATGGGCAAAGGTTCCTCTAACAGTTCGGTTGGTAGCTCGGAGGATTACAACACCAGAAGAAGGGGGAATAGTAACCAATACCAACGTCCGAAAAGGGGCAACAGATGGCAAAGACCTTACTATCCCAACATGAACGTGCCACCTTTTTACCAACCTTGCATGCCACAATTTGGAGGCTGGATGCCACCGTTCGACTACGGAATGCAACAAATGCAACAAATGCATCAAATGCCTCCGATAGAAAATGAACAACCAGTGCCACATCAAAACCAACAGCAACGAGCACAGCCTTTTTTAGGCCGGGGCCAAAACCAATCCAGAGGGAGAAAAAAGACCTTGGCATGGCAAGATCAGCAACGAAATATCCTAACCAGGAGTATGTCCACGGGCCAGCCGAGCACCAGCAAGAACAACACACACTAATAGTGAACCTTGCACAGATAGAACTTACGGACGACCAAATACACGTTCTCAATAAAGGTTTAGGATTTGTTCAAACCCCCCCTTTTGACTCCTTCAAACTTAAGTGTGAACTGGCAGAATTCTGCCGTGTTTTGAAGTTGAAAGCATTTTTTGCAGGGATGCCGCTGCAAATAACAGATGGAGACACCAATCTTAAAAGAAAATCCACCTTTAATCCACCAACGGGGAGTGTTCCTCCTGAAATACAAACATTTGAACAGGCATTACTCAAAGGTGTAGATGCCATGGAACAAAAGAGAAATAAGATCCCTTTCCAAAACTTGAGTAATAAGGAGCGAAAAGCACTCAAGAACCTAGAAGACAACGAGAACATAGTCATCAAACCGGCTGACAAGGGGGGAGGACTTGTCATCCTGAATAAGGAAGGGTATAATCGACAGTGTCTAACCCTCCTATCAGATACCAAGTACTACAAAAAGATCAGCGAAGATCCGACCGAGAGACTCCGCAACACCATTGCCATGATGGTTTATGAGGCTGAAATAAATGGATGGATATCCAAAAAAGAAGCAGACTACCTGGTAACAAGTGAACCAAAGATACCATACTTTTATTCACTTCCGAAGGCTCATAAAAACAAAGTTCCACCGCCTGGACGACCGATAGTTGCTGGCATCGGATCACTCCTAGAACCCCTGTCAAAATTTGCGGATGAGTACCTGAAACCTTTGGTACAAAAAACCCAGACCTATTTGAAGGATACCAGAGACCTACTGTTGCAGCTCAGTGACATTTACTTCGACCCAGACACCATGCTACTGGTGGGTCTTGATGTAGAATCACTATATACAAGCCTGCCCCAAGACAACACTCTTCAAATGCTCGAAGATGTTCTATTCCATGAAAATTGGGATTACCAGACCCCACGTCGCTTTGTTCTCCAATGCTGCCACCTTGCATTAAAAGAAAATTTTTTCGAATACGAGGGTACCTTGTATTTACAACAACATGGTACTTCCATGGGCAGTGCCTTTGCTCCGTCGGTGGCAGGACTTTATGTCAGCCAATTTGAAACCCTTCATGTTCTCAACGACTCAAATCCATACTCTTCCAGTATATTATACTGGAAGAGGTACATAGATGATATTCTTTTAATATGGGACACTAAGAATGATCTCAAACTCTTTGTCACCTGGCTGAATAACTGTGATCCCTGGTTGAAATTTACACACACAGCGAACAACCTGAGCATTGACTTCCTAGACTTGACCATTTTTTCTGAAGACAACAGCCTCCACAGCAAGACATATACTAAACCCACTGCAAAAAACAGTTTACTCTCTTACAAAAGTTTCCATCCTAAACCTTTAAGAGACAATCTTCCATATAGTCAATTTCTGAGAATTAAAAGGAATTGTACGAAAAACGAAGATTACAAAGAACAGGCGTTGGCATTGAGTAACAAATTGAGAGCACGTGACTATACCAAAAGCACAATTCGCAAATGTATGAAACGCGCAAACAATCAACCGAGATCGTGCCTCCTTCAAGTCCACCCAAAAGATCCCCCAGCTGATCTGGTCACGTGTGTCACTACCTTCAGTCCTGTGACCTATGATATGCAAAAATTAGTGAATAAAAACTGGAGCATATTGACAACTGGCAAGTTTGAATGGCCAAAACCACGGTTCGCCAACAGAAGAACAAAGAACTTACGAGATACCTTGGTACACACAAGACCTAAAAGAAAACAACCAATGGATATACCAAGAGACATCTCATTGGCTCCTGTGACAGGCCACTACCCATGTGGCAACTGCGTTTCATGCAGATACACAACTCCCTCAAAACAATTACAATTGTCAGAGAATTTCACTTGGACCCAAAAACAGCATACAAATTGCAACTCCACCTTTGTAATCTATATGGTCAGGTGCCCGTGCAACAAAATTTATATCGGGATGACTTGTCGAAAAGTGAAAATCCGCATTGGGGAGCATAGGAGTAACATCAGACTCAATAAAATTACCACCAAACTTTGTGCTCATTACCTTGAGTCAAAACACACATGTGATGAAATACACTGGACTGTCATCGAGATGCTTACCGAAAAAAGCCACACCTCTGAAAAAAAGCTGTATGAAAAGGAGCAGAGATGGGTAAACCGTTTGAAAACCCATATCGGGGGTCTCAATGATAATCCTCCATGGCACCAGTTTGCATAAATCTGGAGATATTTCATTGTAACTAATGAGCCAGTAAGATACGTATCAATCCATATGTTCTTGCATTCTTTTCCTGTGAGAACCTCAATGAAATATTACATTCATACCAGTCTATATACTTTGGTGAGAATGCACTGTGATCCGTTAATTAGTGAGACACATATCAATTCATATGTCCATCATTTTTTCCTAAAGTATACAACACCTTTACTTGGGAAAAGAGCGATCTGAATTAATTGTTCCTACAAATACTCTCTGAAGTCTTTACTTAATAAAAGAGCGATCTGAATTAACTGTTCGCACTATTATCATCTGACGTTTTCCTTGACCCTTCGGGTTATGAAACATGTAATTGTCACTTCCCCTTTAAAAGACGCCCTGTGACGCCTTGACAACGTCCAGGGGCAGAGTCAGCACAAGCGGCGGCAGTTTCGCTCCATGCGGGTAATGGCGACAGCAATACGCTGGTTCTTCCACTTCCTCCACTGGTTTGAGGTAAGGCGAGTGATCTCAATGTATGTCTCCATTCCTTCACAGCTCTGTGGTATCAGAATACCGGTATCCCCTGACGAAGCCTCACTTTAACTTTACTTGAGGTAAGAACGCTGTCCGTCTCTCCCCCCAGTCCCACCCTTGTGTACCCATCGCTACTTACATGTTGGCTAAAGACTTAAAAGCGATTACGATCGATTGGGTTTAGCCCCGTTTGGGGCCTTGAACTCTCTCCTTCCGAGGGGTAATCAATGTATTGTATTTACTACATTTGGCCGTTGTGTTTAAGCTCCACGCCATTCTTGTAATGTGATGCACTGTATCCATGGTCATCAATGAGATAGTATTTCTGTATGATACTCGCTCACCACATAAGACTCCTTGAGCGGTATTTACATAACATCTGAGTACTATACGATGTTACTACGACTAAACTTTCAAAATGTATCGTTCTATCAGCTACCCAGTCCTTTGCCCCCCTGCTTTCCATGATCCACCATAGTAAAAGTTTTACAATAATATTAATATTCTCTAGAGACAGAATTCTGCTCTGGTGCCTCCGTAAATTCATACATGAATACATATATTGTATATCCCTATTTTGTGTTTCTCTTTTGCAGGTTATAAGAGAATGTTTGGCCACTGACTAAATTGATTTAGTAAGCCATCGCAGTAACTACACAAATCGTGTGAGTAAGCACCTGTGTATTGTTTGTTTTGTTTAGTCCTGACGAAAGCCCTACAGACTCCGTTGAGCCATAGGGGGCTGAAACATGTCGACACCTCTTTTAAAGATTACTACATTATACTTCTAGATCTAGTTGCCCGATCTAGTATAAGTACCAACCTTTTTAAACACTATAGTTCCTCACCGTTATTAAAGTTTACTTGGAGTGGACCTATTTTTTAATAAAAACTCATTTTTCTTTTTTCATTTTCTTTTTTGTTGGGGTTCCCACTTTTTGTTTTACCCCATTTACGGATCTCTGGATACTGCAAACCTAGACCAGAGGAGCCTCTGGATGAGGCAGGCACCTTACACTTTGTGGTATTCGATGATAATTGCCACAACTGCAATGTAGGGGCGGACGAAAATATACACCGCACAAATATCTTACACATTGCGTTTTTTGAGAATACCACAAATTTTCTATCCAATGGTTTAGACTTGTTACAAGTGTCCATTTTTTGCGAAAATTTATTTTTGCATTTGATAACCTTAAAACGTTCCTAGGGGAAGCAAATGGACACTCATTCCTCCTCCCTATTTTTGATTGACTGAGCTTATTTTGCATATTCAGTCCTAGCCTGAGCGCATTTAAGGCCTTTGATGACATTCCGTTATTGGTTGAACATGTTTTTTTTCAAAATTATGTAGAATTTTTTTTACCACCCAGACCTATTGACTTGAGTAAAACTGAGCACTAAATTGTCAAATTGGAATTTTTTTGTTGGCTGCCGAAAACATTTTTTCTACCTATTCTAAATTTGACCTTGCTGATCGTTCTTGAACTCTGCTTTCATGATGAGCCCCTTGCCTTTTCTTTTCTTATCTTATCTTATCTTATCCGTGCTCGGATCATGCGGGGATGTCATATAGTTACTCATTGCCTATATGCTGTGTTAAGTTAGCATGGGCTTATTAAATGTTTAAACGCCATTTTACCTTTTGCTGATTCTGCACATGACACATAATTGTTGTTTTAGCTTTCAGCCTAGTAGAGCGTTGTGATTTACGCAAGAATAATATGTTATTGCTCTGATATCAGCTTTGCTTGGTAAACTGTGTCTGTACAGTGAGTGCTGAGGCCTTCAAGGATAACTCGACACGGTGTTGTTGTGAGGTCTGATCTTCGCATCTTCCTAGACATAACATACATGCAAGTGGCACCCAAATTCTGGCTTTAGGCGCGTTTTATATTGCTCCACACACAGCAGACTACACACTTGATGGTGCTTCGCATGCAGAGAGCTGGTAGAAGATGATGTGATTCCCTTACCACTAGGATCTTGAGGTATGGGGCCACCCTGCTAAAACCCAAAGAGACCTTCTTAGATATAATATAATATACTAGATAGGGAGGGTGAGAATTAGGTGTTTTTAAACCCTATTCATTTCAGCATTATAGCATGTTGTCACCTTTTGCATTCTATGGACTAGTAACTATGCTGATAGCTTTGCTTCTTATAATATGTTTGCTTGTATTATCTAAGATACTGCGTTTGAGAACACTGCGTTAGTAAATAAACATTTCAAATGTGCACGCGTCCTCATTTTCTCCTCGTTCTGGATTGAAATGATTGTATAACAAAAGAGTGTTCATGTGTTCCACGTGACCTGAGGTATTCTAAGTTCATGTTCTGGTTTGTCTAAGAATTGGGAGTTTGTGATGACCAATGAGACACTGTAGCTAGCTTGGTAAGGGATTTTGGGTACTAAGGTGAGTTTTGGTACACCCTAATTCACTGAGGTTCCAAGTCTCTATGCACAGTTCTGTAGGATAACGGAATCCCTGCTACAGCCCTTTTGTGCACACAAAAACGATTGATACATGTGGCCCTAAATTTTATTCCCATTTTGGAAATACAGATGTGGCCTTGATAACTATTTTACACGCTTTATACTGTACCAAATGAATTGCTATATAATAGGTCTGGGCGGTAAATTCCGTTTTGCTCACGGAATTTGCGGCCGTTGAGTAATTTTGCGTCCTGCGGAGAATGCGGAATTGTCAAAAATGTTGCGATCTGTGGGTATGCAGAATTTTTTGCTTGTACCCACACTTTCAAAATGCATGTTCGCAAGATATTTCTCCCCGAACACGCAAACAGCTTTCGCGAACAGGAAAAAAGCTTAGCAAATGGGCGGAAAAAGCAATTCTGCGTGTTCGCAGAATTTTTGCATGCTCGCAGAGATTTTTTACCATTTCGCGGGGCTTTGCATAGCACGACTGCGCAAATTCCACCCATCCTTACTATATACCCGATACACAATGAAAAACTATTACTAGACCCAGCTCAGTTATTGGCTTTGGGTTGCTCAGGTTCTTGGTGAACCTACAAATCCTATATATCCCCACAAGCAGAAGGGTTCAGTAGATATAATGGTATATTGCTTTAAAACATCTGTCAAACTTTGAAGAAGTTACAGGTGGAAAAGGCGCAAACATGTCTGTTTTTCAACTCATTTTATTTTTTCTTATTTTCTATAAAGAAATTTTGAAGGATCTACACAAATGACCCCTTGCTGAATTCATAATTGTGTCTACTTTTCAGAAGTACCTAGCTATCCGGATCCATTATAGCTTGCACACCTATTTCTACCATTAACTGGATAGAGGTTGAAAGCACAAAAAACAAAGTCAGTCTGTCTCTAAAAGCTAGGAAGATGGTGATTTCAGCACTACAAACCCTTTGTTTAAACCATTTGCAGGGGAAAAAACAGATGCTTTCTTCAGCAACACTTTTTCCCCCTTTTGTAAAATATATTTTGGATAATTTCTGGGTCTCCTCCAGGGGAATCCACAAACCCTGTGTACCTTTAAAGTCCCCATGATGTTGGAAGAAAAGAACGCAAATTTGGTGTGGATACCTTATGTGTACAGAACAGTACAATGGCCTAACCATCAGCATTGGGGAAAAATAATTAGGGTGGCCATACAGAAATGGCACTTTCCTACATAATGTAATATTAAGCTTAACTGTGGTACATAATATGTTCAGATACAATATTGCTATGCTATAGTTTGTCACTCCGGCAGTTGTACTTCTCTGTCCCCAAGCCATCAAGCAGTCTCTCTGCTTTTTCTGGTGCTCTGGAGAGGATATGAGGTGACAAATGCTTTTGCTGCACAAAACTTACAATAAAAGCATACACACAGTAAATCATCAGACTGTGTCATTAACCTGTCGGACAAACAGCACTCACCACAATCAGGACAAAATGCGGACACCCTCAGGGCAAGAAGCAGGAACACAATGTGCCCCCACATTTGAAGATCTGAAAGAGAGGGTACACTTTGTCAATATTATTCAGAATGTCACAGTTTCACTTGTGCCTTAGCCACTCTCAATTGATTACATCATAGCTTGCATAATTTTGGGTATTCTTCATCTAAAAGTGAAAATGTCTCCTTTTCTGTAGTGGGGTTAATGACTCGCATGTGAGCCTATGCTAGGGACTTGTGCCGGCAAGGCAAGCTAAAATCCACTAATAGAAAACAGATTCAGACGATCGGAATCCCTGCAAGAGGCTATTAAGTGGCTTGAACCCTGGGCTGCTGGACAGTTGCTGGACGGCTGCTGGACGGATGCTGGACTGCTGCTAGACGGCTGCTGGACAGTTGCTGGACGGCTGCTGGATGGCTGCTGGACGGCTGCTGGACGGCTGCTAGACGGCTCCTGGACGACTGCTGGACGGCTGCTGGATGGCTGAATTGCGCTTCCCCAACCCAAACGAGTTGAGTGTGCCACACCGAGTAGTTGGGCAGGTCGAGCTCATCTCCGTTTAGATTACTGGGCCTTGCTTTTGGCAGAGGGGCAGTCCTACCAAGTACCACACATCTGAAATCGTGTCAGCCCATCAAACATTTACTCTAGTTCAGACTTAGACCCCGGCACACGTTTAGGTGCAGACAGCAGTAACCACCAGACCAACTAATCCACTTTCAAGTCCGCTTACATTCAAGTTAGCCTGCCTACAACCTCCACTTCTTCGAAGTATAAAGGTATTAAAGGTAGACATGTATCCTCCCTAGAGATAGGGGTGAGTATACAGGACAAAAGTCTAACACAAGAATCAGCAGAGATAGAATATGGGGGGGAATCGTTCAAAAGCACGCTAGCTTCCATACTTAGAGAAAACACGGCCTTGAACGCATCACAAGCACAAGAAATAGCAGCGCTCCATGAACGACTGTCAAAATTGGTGGAAAATATGTGCTCTACCCCGGTGAGGTTGAAAGAGGCCGAGGATCATGTTTCAGAGTTGGAGGATAAGGTGGCGGGTATGCAGCAAGAAGTCATCCAACTGGAGAAAAGCGAAAATCAGATCGAGAACAAGCTAGAGGCTTTAGAGAACTATAATAGAAGCTCTAACCTGTGATTGGTGGGCATTCAGGAGGGTTGTGAGGACACTCAAGTAATGAAATGGACAAGTCACCTTTGAAAAAAACTATGGCAGACCTGGATGGGGATCTATCAATTACTAGAGCTCACAGACATGCAAATGCAAAATACCGCGGCACGATACTTTTGGAGTTTGCATACTATCGCATTAAGGATTCTATATTAAGCATGGCCATAGCAAAGAGAACTTTTTCAACTCCAGAAGTATTCCAATCTAACATCTTTTCTCATATGTCAGCAGTAACTGCATACAATGAAGACAATTTGTGAAAATGATTGATTTATTTAAGGGTACCCAGGCATCAATAGCCCAACAAGCCAAACTTAAAGTCTTAGCAAAGGGCCAATTCCTTTGATTTTCTGATATTAGATCACTTCTTATGTAATTGTCTAATTAGAATTCTAAAATTGGTTAGCTGTTTAGACCTGATATACCATGCTAGATTTTTGCAGAGAGGAGGGACACTCTGGAATCCAATTCTGGGAAGAGTGCAAGGTTGAAAGCAGAAGGGGTGCAACACAATGGCATCTAGGCAAAGTTGGGGTAGGGAGGGAAGCACGAGCAATCCTTCACCAAGGGGGTGATGGGTAATTCAAGGGTGTGGGGGTGAGGCAAACCCCCACAAAAGGAGAGTTCAAACTCATGTTCTTTAATTTTGAAAAAACTGGATGGGGTTGAACAAAGCCAGACTTACTGGGATGAGAAACACAGTAATTATGGCAAAAGGGATATTAAAGAAGAAGAGGGAGAGAGCATCAAAGCGGAAAGGCAGCTTAATGTACACAACACATCTACCATTACATAATGCGCTTTTAAGTGTATGATGCACTTTGGTCTTGCGTAATTAAATAAATAGGCATCTTAATGGATATGACCCTTTATTGTTTTTTTTGTTAAAGGAGACAATCTCTCCTATAAAAAGGAATTAGGCAGGTAATTATGTAGTCATAATTATGCACCCTCTTGCCGTATTTCTCAATAGCTGGCCTTATATCTGATGGAGACTATGGCATGGGTTGGTTGCCAGTTCTTCAGGGTGCTTCACCAATCTTCATTGTTGGCCTTCGTTACACATGATTGTCTTCCCAGCTTTGTATTAACAGGTCTTTCTGGATTGCTATGTTGTAGAGTTATTTCTAGTTTCCATGGCTTGTTGCTTCTTGGGCGTCTGTGACAACGCTTCCTTGTTGATTTCGGTGTGTTTGCCTTTGGCTTTCACATTTTCTGCTCTTGTTCAGCTGGTGTTGACTGCAGCTTTCTATTCCTTTCTGTGTTGCAGAAAGTCTCTGGGGAGATCCATTCTTTTTGTCGGTGTTTATTGAGACCCAGTAACTCCTGCCAGGTTTATGTTGCTGTTTCTTTTATCATCTCCCACTGACCCACTACTGGGTCTCAGTCATCCTCTTGTTCTTGCAGGACTTGAAACTTGTTACTCAGGGTTACTGGGTTGTCACTCCATTTCTGTGCCTCTCTGAGGATTGTGATGTTATATTGCTGGAGTTGGTTTGCCTGTTCCATTAAGGGCTGCTTCATTAAACTAAAGAAGATCTGGAGCACCAAGAACCTAACGCAGCAAAGTCCAGGCTTGGTAACACCAATGTAAAATCCAAGCAGAAACTTGGAGGACAACAGTCACCAACACCAACAAAGTGCAGAGCTTCAACACCTGTCTGACGAAAATCCTCCACATGCACTGGCCAAGCACCACCAGCAACAATCTATGACAGAAGAATTTTCATCCCATCATGAAAAGACACTGAAGCTGGATAGGTCACGCTCTGTGCAAGCCCCTGCCAAAGAACACCAGCCAAGCCGTCACCTGCAACCCTCAATGGTAAAGGAAAAGTGGGAAGGCCAAGAAACACCTGTGGCAAGGCCTCAAGACTGACTGCAAGGAGATGGGTTATGACGGGAGTCAGATTGAATGAAAACCCAGGACAGAGATGACTGGAGGACCTGGTTAATGGCCCATACCTCTGGAGAGGTAGCTGGCATAAAGAAGTAAGTAAGTACTCACTCTGCAATCACTTCCTCAGAAAGGTAAATACCTCCTCCTCACTCTGCGGTTGCTCCCGCAGAGAGATACATACCTCCTGCTCACTGTGTGGGAGTCTGAAATATTTTTGACACTTCCATTGCTTTGCAGAAAGTTAAATTCCACCTGCTTGATGTCTGAAATCTACATTCACGCATTCACATTTTAAACAATTTCTCTGGGAGTTTAAGAAAAAGAAACTGTGTTGCATGTTCTTGTACTCAATGGTGCTAAATGTGTGCCGTGTCCTGCCCTATATATAATGTTGTCATTTATTTGTGAGAGTTAAAGACCCCACTCACACTGTCTCTAATCTCTTGTATCACATATTTACTATTTCTAATCTCTTGTACCCCACACTCTCTGTCTGTAATGTCAAGCGCTACCTCCAATGCTACGGTCCATTCCTTATCATGTTAAATAGTCTATACTCACTGTCTCTAAATTCTAGTACTCCATACTCACTGTCTCTAACTTTTTTTTTTCCTACACTCACTGTCTGTAATCCGGTATCCCATACTCACTGTCTCTAATCTCCCAGATCCCATACTTACTGTGTCTAATATCCATTATTCCAGTCTCACTGTCTCTAACCTCCTGGAACCCATACTCACTGTCTCTAATCTCCTGTATCCCACACTCACTGTTTCTAATCTCCTGTATCCCATACTCACTGTCTCTAATCTCCTGTACCCCATACTCACTGTTTCTAATCTCCTGGATCCCATACTCACTGTCTCTAATCTCCTGTATCCCATACTCACTGTCTCTAATCTCCTGTATCCCATACTCACTGTCTCTAATATCCTGGAACCCATACTCACTGTCTCTAATGTCCTGGATCCCATACTCACTGTCTCTAATCTCCTGGATCCCATACTCACTGTCTCTAATCCCCTGGATCCCATACTCACTGTCTCTCATCTCCCAGATCCCATACTCACTGTCTCTAATCTCCTGTATCCCATACTCACTGTCTCTAATCTCCTGGATCCCATACTCACTGTCTCTAATCTCCTGGATCCCATACTCACTGTCTCTCATCTCCTAGATCCCATACTCACTGTCTCTAATCTCCTGGATCCCATACTCACTGTCTCTAATCTCCTGGATCCCATACTCACTGTCTCTAATCTCCCAGATCCCATACTCACTGTCTCTAATCTCCTGTATCCCATACTCACTGTCCCTAATCTCCTGTATCCCATACTCACTGTCTCTAATGTCCTGTATCCCATACTCACTGTCTCTAATCTCCTGTATCCCATACTCACTGTCTCTAATCTCCTGGAACCCATACTCACTGTCTCTAATCTCCTGTATCCCATACTAACTGTCTCTATTCTCCTGGATCCCATACTCACTGTCTCTAATCTCCTGGATCCCATACTCACTGTCTCTAATCTCCTGTATCCCATACTCACTGTCTCTAATCTCCCAGATCCCATACTCACTGTCTCTAATCTCCTGGAACCCATACTCATTGCCTCTAATCTCCTGTATCCCATACTCACTGTCTCTATTCTCCTGGATCCCATACTCACTGTCTCTAATCTCCTGGATCCCATACTCACTGTCTCTAATCTCCCAGATCCCATACTCACTGTCTCTAATCTCCTGTATCCCATACTCACTGTCTCTAATCTCCTGTATCCCATACTCACTGCCTCTAATCTCCTGGATCGATACTCACTGTCTCTAATCTCCTGTACCCCATACTCACTGTTTCTAATCTCCTGGATCCCATACTCACTGTCTCTAATCTCCTGTATCCCATACTCACTGTCTCTAATCTCCTGTATCCCATACTCACTGTCTCTAATCTCCTGGAACCCATACTCACTGTCTCTAATGTCCTGGATCCCATACTCACTGTCTCTAATCTCCTGGATCCCATACTCACTGTCTCTAATCTCCTGGATCCCATACTCACTGTCTCTCATCTCCCAGATCCCATACTCACTGTCTCTAATCTCCTGTATCCCATACTCACTGTCTCTAATCTCCTGGATCCCATACTCACTGTCTCTAATCTCCTGGATCCCATACTCACTGTCTCTCATCTCCTAGATCCCATACTCACTGTCTCTAATCTCCTGGATCCCATACTCACTGTCTCTAATCTCCTGGATCCCATACTCACTGTCTCTAATCTCCCAGATCCCATACTCACTGTCTCTAATCTCCTGTATCCCATACTCACTGTCCCTAATCTCCTGTATCCCATACTCACTGTCTCTAATGTCCTGTATCCCATACTCACTGTCTCTAATCTCCTGTATCCCATACTCACTGTCTCTAATCTCCTGGAACCCATACTCACTGTCTCTAATCTCCTGTATCCCATACTCACTGTCTCTATTCTCCTGGATCCCATACTCACTGTCTCTAATCTCCTGGATCCCATACTCACTGTCTCTAATCTCCTGTATCCCATACTCACTGTCTCTAATCTCCCAGATCCCATACTCACTGTCTCTAATCTCCTGGAACCCATACTCATTGCCTCTAATCTCCTGTATCCCATACTCACTGTCTCTATTCTCCTGGATCCCATACTCACTGTCTCTAATCTCCTGGATCCCATACTCACTGTCTCTAATCTCCCAGATCCCATACTCACTGTCTCTAATCTCCTGTATCCCATACTCACTGTCTCTAATCTCCTGTATCCCATACTCACTGTCTCTAATCTCCCAGATCCCATACTCACTGTCTCTAATCTCCTGGAACCCATACTCACTGTCTCTAATCTCCTGGATCCCATACTCACTGTCTCTAATGTCCTGGATCGATACTCACTGTCTCTAATCTCCTGGATCGATACTCACTGTCTCTACTCTCCTGGATCCCATACTCACTGTCTCTAATCTCCTGGATCGATACTCACTGCCTCTAATCTCCTGGATCGATACTCACTGTCTCTAATCTCCTGGATCCCATACTCACTGTCTCTAACCTCACGGATCCCATACTCACTGTCTCTAATCTCCCAGATCCCATACTCACTGTCTCTAACCTCCCGGATCCCATACTCACTGTCTCTAATCTCCTAGATCCATACTCACTGTCTCTAATCTCCTGGAACCCATACTCACTGTCTCTAATCTCCCAGATCCCATACTCACTGTCTCTAATCTCCAGGATCCCACACTCACTGTCTCTAATCTCCTAGATCCATACTCACTGTCTCTAATCTCCCAGATCCCATACTCACTGTCTCTAATCTCCAGGATCCCACACTCACTGTCTCTCATCTCCTGTATCCCATACTCACTTTCTCTAACCTCCTGGATCCCATACTCACTGCCTCTAATCTCCTGGATCGATACTCACTGTCTCTGTTTACCTGCAGTACCTTCAATGCTACCCTCTCTTTCCTATTGAACTCAATACCCAATACTCACTGTCTCTACTCTCCCGGATCCTATACTTACTCGCTTTAATATCCTGTACCTCACACTCACTGTCTCTAATCTCCCAGATCCCACACTTACTGTGTCTAAAATCCAATTTTCCAGTCTCACTGTATCTAATCTCCTGGAACCCATACTCACTGTCTCTAGTCTCTCAGATCTCATACTCACTGTCTCTAATCTCTTGTATTTCATACCCACTGTCTCAATTGCACTGCACTACCTTCAATGTTACCATTTCTTTCTTATTGAGGTAAATATCCCATACTCACTGTTTTTAATCTCTTGTTCCCCATACCCATTTTTCCTAATCTCTCACACCCAATACTCACTGTCTCACATCTCATTTCCCCATTCTCACTGTCTGTAATCCTGTACCCCATACTCACTGTCTCTAATCTCCCGGATCCCATACTCACTGTCTCCATTCTCTTGCACTAGCTTCAATGCTACCCTCTCATTCTTATCTAGTTATATACCACATACTCACTTTCTATAATCACTTGCACTCCATTGTCTCTGCATTTAATCTCTTGTACCCCAAACCCACTTTTCCTAATCTCCTGTACCCAATACTGTAATCCTGTATTCTATACTCACTGCCTCTAATCTCCCAGATCCCACACTTACCGTCTCTAGTCTCTCGGATCTCATACTCACTGTCTCTATATTCCTGCATTACCTTTAATTCTACCCTCTCTTTCTTATCAAGTTAAATACCCTATTCTTGCTGCCTTTAATCTCTTGTACCCCATACTCACTCTCGGTAATCCTGTGTTCCATACTAACTGTCTATAATCTTCTGGATCCCTTACTCACTGTCTCTAATCTCCCAGATCCCATTCTCACTCTCTCTCATCTCCCAGATCCCATACTCCCTCTCTCCAATCTCCCCGTTGAGACTCATTGTCTCAAATCTCTTGTATATCATACTCACTATCTCTATTTTCCTGCACAACCTTCAATGCTACCCTCTCTTTCTTATCAAGTTACATACCCCATTCTTGCTGCCTTTAATCTCTTATACCCCATACCCATTTTTCCTAATCTGATTTACCCCATAAACACTGTCTCTAATCTCCCACATTATCTCCAAAGCTGCCATCTGCCATATCTTTCTTGTGGAGTTAAATACTCCATATTCATTGTTGGGAATATCTGACATGTTCATTTCTTCCTCATACTGTGGAACATGCCACATTCTGGACACCCCAATCTCTTCCTCGGGGTGAGACTCATTCCCTGTCTGGAGTTGTCTCTCTAATCTCTCCCAGTTCCATCTTGTCCTATGGGATTGAGAAACATAATACTCACTCTCCGGAGCTCCACAGGTCTGTACGGTACTCAAGTGATGTGAGGTGATGGCGGGATGCTCTAAAGTTTAATTTGAGGCAGACTGCCCCTATATACCTGACCCTGCATGTGGGGAGGGATCTGCCTCCCCTCCAGTGTCCAATCATCTCCCCATTTGTTTCAATCATTTGTAGCTTCAAGACTGACATTAACTCCACCCTCCTTCATGTTTTCCACTCTTTGGATCCCATCGAAGCATTACCTACCTAGGCTGAGTGTTTAGGGAAAAATCATCTTTGGCATGAACACACAAAGACACACACATGCACACACACCAACACATACACTCAAACACACACACTCACAGAACAGAGGCTTGCCATTGAAGCCACCAAAACAACTACATATTTTGAAGGATGAGCTAAGGCTTTATTACTTTGGATGAAAACAGACCCCTGTCTCAACTGTCCCTGTTGCTTTTCAGTGTTGCTCACGCTTAGCTCCATTCCTGACTCCATCCAGACTTACATTAATGCTATGCTAAAAATGTCAGTGTAACATTACTTTTATTACATTGACTATAGGATCTCTATAAATGCTCAAGGTTGTTGACAATGACATTTATTCCGGTCTGAGTATATATCGCTCTCCATACCTCTTTTGTGTCTTAATGCCCTTCCTAAGATGGTCCAATTGATGATTTATATGGCGCCTCCTTCTCTTGGCGTGTTTGTCAACTGCTCCACTTTCCATCGTATACAAGGGCACTCTTTAGAGCGCCTGATTGATAGAGCCATTTGGGTTTGCATTTTGTGGTACATGTTGTTGAGGTGTGTGAAGTTTGATGATGTGACGGGGCACAGTGCACTGACTGTCGCTGTGCATAAGCACGAGTGTTGCAGACTTCTGTTCGGGGTGGTATATGGAGTTCACTCAGTAGCGTCAGAAATGCCAAATCATTTGGGGCTCAGTTACACCACCAAGGAGGATTTTTGGGGCTGATCCGGGAGTGACAGAGAAGCAACCAATTGTAGGCACTCTATAAACACCAGGGAGCAGTACATGCAGTCCACCCAGTAGCTTAAAAGAAACCAAACAATCCACACAGGAGTAACAGGGGAGCAAATCATTGCAGGCACTGCTAATCCACCAAGGATTATCATATTGAGTCCACGCAGCATTAACAGGGGATCAACTCATTGGAGGCACTGTTAATCCACCAATATTATATGGAGTCTATGCAGGGGTACTAGGAGAGCAACACATTGGAGGTACTGCTAATCCACAAAGGAGTATCATATTGAGTCTACCTAGGAGTAACAGGGGAGCAACTCATTGGAGGCATTGTTAATACACCAGGGAGTATTAAATGGAGTCCATGCAGAAGTACCAGGAGAGCAACACGTTGGAGTACTGCTAATACACAAAGGAGTATCATATTGAGTTTTCTTATGAGTAACAGGGGGAGCAACTCATAGAAGACATTGTTCATCCACTAAGGAGTAATAAATGGAGTCCATGCAAGAGCAACAGGGGAGCAACTCATTGGAGACACTGTTAATGCACCAAGCAGTATTATATAGATTCCACGCAGGAGTAAGAGGGTAAAAGCACATTGGAGGTACTGTTAATCCACCAAAGAGTATCAAAATGTGTCTACCTAGGAGTAGCAGGGGTGCCACTCATTGGAGGCACTGCTTATCCACCAAGGAGTATCATATTGAGTCTACCTATGAGTAACAGGGGAGCGACTCAATGGAGGCACTGTTAATCCACCAAAGAGTATCATATTGAGTCTACCTGGGAGTAACAGGGAAGCAAATCATTGGAGACACTGTTAATCCACCAATGAGTATCATATGGAGTCCACAGAGGAGTAACAGGCAAGCAAATCAATGAAGGCACTGCTTATCCACCAAGCAGTATTATAAGGAGTCCATGCAGGAGTAACAGGGGAAAAACTCATTGGAGGCATTGTTAATCCACCAAGGACAATCATATTGAGCCTCCTAGGAGGAACAGGGGAGCAACTCATTGGAGGCACTGCTAATCCACCAAGGAGTATCATATTGAGACAACCTAGGAGCACACACATACAGACCTACATGCACAGGCACACATAAACCACATAGCAAGAAATCATCCATATACACAGACCACATAACGTGTTATATTGAATGCTTAATGCTGTGGGATGGCTGTTTAAAAGTGCTAGATGTGACCGGAGGGAGGAAAGAAAGGAAGACAAGTGAGGGAGCGAGTAAGGATTAAATGTCATGATTTTTTCAACTATAGAAGCAAGCAGTAGTTTATAAATAAAAGTATGTGTATGTGCTCCTTCCAGAGGAGGGACACAGGCAAGAACATAAGGCTGCAGGTGAAGAACAGAGGGAGGAAGAGAGGGATGTAGGTATAAATCAAGGAAGAGACAGAACAGTATGAAGAACAGGGGTCCAACAGATGTTTAGGATTGGAGGCACTACTAGAAAGATGCCAAGGCATGCCAAGTACCTATATCCACGAACCAGCACCCTGAAGCTAAGATACTGCCTACAGACATTCATACACACATACACTGCCCCACACAACATAGATAATGTCATATAGTACAGATAGGGATTCACAGAGTGTCAAGGGACTGAACAAATGGAAAACAGATGGACAGAAGCCTGGATGCAGGTTTACGTCCCCTTCATCCTGAAACCCGTTGCTGCCAAAATTTCATTTCCAAGTACAGGAAAGATTTATGTCAATGTCAACTGCATCACTGGCCTCTACTTAGAGAAATCATTATCTCTGACTGACAGGCTGGTGAAATATGTGACTCTCCATTCCCTTTGAAATAACTTATTGTAATGACATTGCATCTAAGTCTGAGCATGTAAGCAGGACAAGCGGCAGAGAAACAGCAGAGCGCTGAACAGAAGGGCAAGAGTCAAGATACTTTGCTGAAAAGATTGACAGAAGGGAGAGAGGAGGTGGGTAACAATGAGTGGGGGTGTGCTAGACAAGAAGAGCTGTCACTGTCTTCCTGAATTACAGGGGGAATAATTATTGGAAGTTCTGATAACGAATATGTGGGGAGGATGCTGGTGGTTACACTGTTTTCACGGTTTGAATGAGTTAATACTACACTGTCCCATTTCTCCCTTGACCTCCTTGCTATGATCCTACAAATGAACATATGTAATACTGCATTTCAGTTACTTTATTTTATAATAACATATGACCCACAGTGATTGCCAGTCCCTCCATATGCACCAATCACAGAGGAATGGATTATACACAATGTACTGGTTGGTTAATACCTATGTTTGGGTGCAGAGCAAGAATAACGACGGGAAAATGTTGACATACATAAATATCGAGGTAAGAATATTGTTTGTTTTAAATATCGATGTAATTATTATATATGTAAAAATATTGATTTGTTAGTTGTGTCAAAATATTGTTAGTGTTAAATATCGATGTTAAAATATAGATGTAAAAAACATTGATGTAAATAATTTTTATTTAATGTTTATGATGTGAATTTTATTTTGTTGTTTAATAGTTATTTTATGTTATATTGTCCAATTTCTAAAATTTGTATGTAAAGAATAAAAGTAACATTTTAGGAGCGGGATGTTGATTTGATAGGGGATTAAGGGTGAGTAGTAATTTAAAAATGTTATTTTTAATTTATTAAATTTAAACAATTTGTAAATATTTTAGGAGCGGATGTTTGGTTTATAGTGTATCAGGGTGGGTAGTAATTTAAAAATGTATATAAATATAAAATGTATTAAATTGCTTAAATTGGTATACATTTTAGGATCGGGATGTTGGGTTTTTGGGGGATAAGGGTGGGTAGTCATTTTAAAATGTGTCAAAATGTTTATAATAATAATTAGAATTTAGAAAAAAATTAATTTGAAATGTATAATTTAAAATTAGAAATTATAAATTTTGCAAAAATCTGAATTTAAAATGTAATAGATCATTTGGTATTAAAAAATAATCAAATTCGTAAATTTTGTTTAATATTTTAAAATATTTTTAATTTAAAAAATAAATCAGTTTTTGGGAAAAATATGGTAATTAATTAATTTTATATTTGAAATCTACAAATGTAGGGGTCTATTACTATGTCGGGCGGATCGCCACTGCCCACATGGCGGTGGCGATCCGCCTGACATAATCCCCCACCCGCCTCCCATTTACCCCGCCATATTATGTTGGCGTGGGTACGGCAGCAGACCGGAAGACCGTCCACCGCTTTTCTGCCCGGTCGATGAGTCGCCGAGGCGGAAAAGGGTTAAATATGCTGGCGGTGTCTGCTAGACACCGCCATCCATAATACAATGACTGCGGGAACCAGCCTTTCCGTGGCTGCGGGAAGGAATGTGGTTTTTGCAGTTGGGGGGGTCTGTTGTGAGCCCCAGGATGTTGGGGTTTGGGGAGAAACATGGGGGGTGCCTATGGTACCCCCCTGCATTTGCATGCATGAGGTGGCAGGCACCGCCTGGTGCCTGCCACGTTGTGTTGATGCCTTTCTGCAATGCAGTGGGTGCTGTTGACAGCACCGCCCACCGCAATGCAAAAAATGCAGGATGCGCCCGCCACAGTGGCGGGCGCATCCTAATTGCACATGCAGGACCATTGCACACATAGCAGGCGGTTCCATTTCCCGGGGAGATGGCGGGGGGACAAACTACGCCTGCCATCGTAATAGACCCCTAAATTATGAAATACAGGAAAATAATATATTTGTTAGACGTTAAAATATATTAATGTAAATTTTTTAGAGAAATTGATAAAAAATATAATGTAAATGTAGATAAATATTATATGTTTATAATATTTACAATATATTTGGAAATATTTTGTAAATATTATAAATGTTTTGATATTTATTTAATTATTAATTACATATTTTAATATAAAAATAATAATTATATTTTAAATTTGGAAAAAAATAATAAAGATTTGTTTTTTCATTTAATTTGTTTTTAATTTTAATGTAGAAAGAACATTTCTATACATTTCTTATGTGTAGTTTTAGGGATATACATGTTTTAATAATGTAAATGAAAGAGTGTATATTAAATATTTATTGTTTATATGGATTTGGAGTTAGAATAGCAAATTATTATGGTTAAATATCCAACACTATCCCTAAGTTTTATTGGATTTGGAGTTAGAATAGTAAATTATTATGGTTAAATATCCAACACTATCCCTGAGGTTTTTTGGATTTGGAGTTAGAATATTAAATTATTATGGTTTAATATCCAGCACTTTCCCTGAGTTTCATTGGATTTGGAGTTAGAATAGTAAATTATTATGCTTTAATATCTAATAATTTCCCTGAATTTAATTGGATTTGGAGTTAGAATAGTAAATTACTACGGTTTAATATCCTGCATGTTCCCTGAGTTTAATTGAATTTGCAGTTAGAATAGTACATTTTTATGGCTTACCATCCAGCACTTTCCCTTATTTTCATTGATTTGGAGTTAGAAAAGTAAACTATTCTGGCTTAATATCCAGCACTTTCACCGAGTTTCATTGGATTTGGAGTTAGAATAATAAATTATTATGGTGTACCATCCAGATTTGGAGAATGGTAAATTATTATGGTTTAATATCCAGCACTTTCCCTGATTTTCATTGGATTTGGAGTTAGAATAGTAAATTATGACATTTAAAATATTTTACATTTTATTACAATATTAAAAAAATAATACAACTTTTTGTTTTTTCATACTTTATTAGGATAGTGAAACATTTATTTAGATATGTTTAACAAATTATATTTTATTACATTGATGTAAAAATTTATTTGACAGTTCTTAAACATTTTACAATTTTTTTGGTATGCATATATGATGGTAAAGTAAAATCGTATAATTTAAACATTAATATACAGTATCTTTTGTATTGTTTAGTATTTTTTATTGCAAAAAATTAACTATTTGACTTTAACTTTTATTACATTTTTGTATCATGATTTATAAAAGTGCAGTAGTTGTAATATAAATGCATTGTACATTTTTGTGCATTACGTTTTATTATATAGCATATTAAATTTTAATTTAATAATCTAAAATTTAGTTGTTAGTTTTTTTATTTATATTTTGCAAAGTACATATATGTTTTTTATCATTTGTATAATATTGGGAAATAAAGAGTGTATGTAATAAACATATTTTTTAATATACATTAGTTATTATATTCAAAATTTTAGTAATACTATAATTAATGTATAATATACAATTTTCATGTATATTTAAAAATGTAAAAAAAAATATACAACACATTTTTATATATTTCCAAAACATTTTTTATTATTTTCCATTCATTCTTATGTGGAGTTAGTTCTAATTTTCCATTCATTCTTATGGGGAGTTAGTTCTAATTTTGTTTTAATTATGCCTCCATTTTGTTTTTCTTTAATCACTTTTTGAACTAGCTACTTCGTTGTTTGGGTCATTTGTGGAGACAGAACCTCGCAGTTGGGAGCTGCTTCATTTACATTCCTGTAAGTTTACTTTTAATTACTTTTATGTTAGTTTTAAGGTAGTGTTAAGTTAGTGGTAGTGTTAATGTATTTGTAAAAGTGTTATTTGACCATTTTTAAGAAAGTTATGTGTTGTTTACGTAGGGTAGTGATTCTGTGATTATTTACGATTGAATGTTATTACAATGCAATGTTATTTAAAGGAAATTGTTGTTTCTAGTTCTAAAACAAGTTGCTATACATTTCCTCTTTTTGATCAGGTTGTAGGAGCGTTTTTTAAAGTTAAATTTGTTCAGGTTTTTATAGTTTTGTTATCGAGAGTATTGCTGTGCTGGATTTTGTTTCCTACCGTTGTATTTTTCCTTTTTTTGTGGTATTTTGTTACTACATGGAATATTTTTGCCTTGGATTGTTTTTCATTTAATCTATTTCGAAGATATTCTACAGCTACACAACCGTAAATGGTTTTCAACATTATTGAGGGTGGGCAATGTCTATTTGTGAATTTTATTTTTTTATTAGTTATTTTATATGATGTCATATTGACCTATATAGAACATTTATGACATAATTTAACCAATATAAAAAAATACTTTGTGTGTTTGATATGTTATTAATGTTTGCTATTTGTTTTATATTAAAGAATAGATTTTGCTATTAGATCTATGTATTTTAGACCTTGGATATTTGAATACATCCTTGTTTTTTGGTGGAGGTATTTGTACATATTAATTGTTTGTTTATTCAGTTTTGGCTCTATTTTGGTTAGAGATTGTTCCACTCTGTTCTTTTTTTATTAACTGTATACATTTGTGCAGTGATGGTTGCCCTCTACCCTATTGTGGCCTGGAAGGCATTATGCCATCCTTCTACCGCATTATTAGTTTTTGCTTTTTGTAATAAGTTATAATAATTTGCTACTTCTATTGTTGGCACGCATGCTAGTGCAAGTAATTTATTTTATTTGATATGCAAAGTTCCTGTTAGTAGAGTACTCAATACTTAAGGTAGATTTTTGGAGGTGTCTCCACATACTTTGATTAATATGCAAAAGGATAGACATCGAGCATACAAGACACTACACAGATCTATAGCTGTCATCCACCGCAACTACCCAGGCCGAAATCTGCTTGTTTCCTTCAACGCTAGAACTACCGCGCATTACCCCAGAATAACGGGGGAACTGGATGAGCCGCTCACTTAAGAAGAAATACTGCTCACATTCCAGGCACTTGCCAGATAAGTTTCATAAAACCTATTAAGCACGTCTTGCCCGCAGTTGAAGATGTTATCTGAGGAAGCCCTTTTCAGCTGCTAGTCTACACCTAGGCATGCCATTCTTACATATGGAGTTGAGTTTGCCACCTGGCATGCGGCTGAACTACACACACTAGGAGACCTGTACAGCAAGGGGGTGTTGATAGTTAACTGCGCTTGTAACCGGAAGTGGGAGATATGTCTCTTGTTGTATTGTCCTGTAAGAAGTTCATGTACTATATTACTAGCAAAACATGCAATAAAAAGATTCAAACAAAAAAATCAAGGAAAAGAAAATACAGAGCCTTCTATTACTCTACTAGGTACTTCTAGTAAGCCCTCTTCATCCATTGGTCTGCTGATGTGTCATGCACAGTTCTCTTCCACCCACAACAGCATACAGCGTGGGTAAAGTAGACAGACCGGTTCTGCCATTGGCTGGCTTCACAGTGAGAGACAGAATTCTGCTCTTCACAAGAAGCGCATATGCACACAAAGTAGTATTTTCCACAGCAAGTAAAGAATATTTAATAAAATAAAATATATTTATAGCAAGTTATTTTCAGCACATGATATTCTGGTATCAAACCCTCACTACATTGTGCCCTTCCCTTCATGTCACTGCTGGGAGCCATTCTCTAAAAACACATTTTCCTTGTTAAGGGTCTGGATAAGTTCATATTAACTGCATCACACAGAAGACGCCCACAAACATGAGCAAAAAAATCAGAGAAAATATCCTCTCCATTACAGGTCTGCTCATTTACAGAATGTCACCAAACAATGGATCCATCTATTCTACACCTGCATCAACTAAAACCTCTCCGTGTGCTCCACAATCTTGAAAATTAACAAAGAGGCCTTTCCAAAAACTTGGGCCCAGATTTGAAAACACTTTTCATCAGGTTTGCAATAATTTTTAAACACATATTCGATGCAAAGCTTTGTGGTGGGATTTACACTCCAATGCAAATCATTGTTTATGATGGATTAATTTGTAACACACGGGGGCATAGTTACAAGGGGATTGCCCCACCAGAGCATCACTTTTTACGACGCTCCGGTGGCGCAGATCCCTTTGCCATATTTACAAGGCAGCACTAATGCACTTTGTATGGCTTAACACCAACTAGTAAATATCATGCCCATTGGTGCAGTTTTTTGTGTCAAAGGAGACTGCAGCGGGTGTTGCTGTGGGTGGACCCGGGCAACACCCATTGCTTTTTGACGCGGCCCCAGATTTACATGAAATAGTCAGTCTGAGGCAGCGCCAAAAACTAACGCCATTGAAAGGGCGGCGTTACAATGGCGCAACTCGAAAAATACTTTTATTTCTCCTTGTTTCTTTCTCTTTCTGTGTGTGCCACATTCTGCAGCACACACAGAAGGAGCAAATTGCCATTAAAAATTGTTTATGTTGACAAAGGTGCCCCTTCCTGCACATAAACAATCAATCAATCAATCAATCAATGCATTTAAAGAGCACGATACTCACCCCTGAGGGTCTCAAGGCGCTGAAGGGAGATGGGGTGCTGTTACTGCTCGAATAGCCAGGTCTTGAGGTGTTTCCTGAAGGTGAGATGGTCCTGGGTCATACATAGGTGGATGGGGAGGGAGTTCCAAGTCTTGGTGGCCAGGTAGGAGAACGATCTTCTTCCGGTGCTGGTCTGCGAATCCGTGGGATGGTGGCGAGGGCGAGGCTGGCGGAGCTGAGCTGGCGGGTCGGACTGTAGAAGGTGAGGCTGTTGTTGAGGTATTAAGGGCCCATGTCGTGGAGCGCTTTGTGTGCGTGGGTGAGGAGCCTGAACGTGATCCTTTTGCTGACGGGGAGCCAGTGCAGGTTTCTCAGGTGGGCAGATATGTGGCTGTGGCGAGGGATGTCGAGGATGAGTCGTGCGGAGGCGTTCTGTATGCGCTGAAGTCCTTTCTGAAGTTTGGCTGTGGTTCCTGCGTATAGGGCGTTCCCGTAGTCCAGTCGGCTGGTGACGAGGGCCTGGGTGACCGTCTTTCTGGCATCGGTGGGGATCCACCGGAAGATTTTTCGGAGCATGCGCAGGGTGTTGAAGCATGAGGATGAGATGTTGTTGACTTGTTTGGTCATCGAGAGTGAGGAGTCCAAGATGAATCCTAGGTTGCGTGCGTGGTCTGTGGGTGTCGGTGTGGTGCCCAACGCTGTGGGCCACCAGGAGTCATCCCAGGCGGATGGGGAGTGTCCGAGGATGAGGACCTCCTTCTTGTCTGAGTTCAGTTTCACACGACTGAGCTTCATCCATTGTGCGACTTCTTTCATTCCTTACTGGAAGTTGGCTTTGGTGGTAGCTGGGTCCTTGGTGAGGGAGAGTATCAGCTGGGTCTCGTCGGCATAGGAGATGATGTTGAGGTTTGTTGGAAATGGGATCCCCGGCTGGCCAGGGCTTTCGCCAAAGTCAGTCAGAGACCACCACACCCAAGTCAGGGCAAGGGAGTTACACGCCAAGATAACCCCTACTCACCCTCTAGGTAACGTGGCGCGAGCAGCAAGGCTAAACTTGGAGGCGATGTAGGCTAAGTATTTGCGCACGCACCCCAGCAACAACCACCAAAGGCCCACCACAAAGGAAACTCCACACAAGGTTATATAAAAATAGCCTTTGTATTACACCAAAACACATTAGATAAAACACACACTTTACAATGTGCCAGAGGCACGGGCAGAATTTACAAGGGGATATTTACAAGACAGGGCCACCTGGACCACTGTCAGGAATCAGAAGTAGCACTTTCAGAAATAGCACTTAGAAGGTAAAATATAAATGTACTTTAGCACAAAATAGCACACAACCAGTAACTACTGGTAACAGGACCTCACTAGCACCACCTGTACTAGGGAGAAAACAACCACCTATGTATCACAATACCTGTAGGGGTGTAAGAGGAAAACACATGATGCAATGCATAACATTCATTCAGAGGTGTAAAGGAGGAAAACACATGATGCATCAACAATACATTCAGAGGTGTAAGAACAATTGCGCAAAATCACATTAGCAAAGAAATCACAATACGCAGGGTGCATGTAGCACAACACTCAAAATGTCCCTCAGGCCAACTGGCCTCTCTAGGGCTAGGACGCCGTGTGTCCCAAAGTCAGGGTCCTAAACGTTGCAGTTGCCCACAAAGTGCTGGGCAACTGGGGAGCAATGCTGGTGGGGACAACGTTGGAGCCTCTCAGGCTCTGAACAAACCAACTGGCCCCTTTGAGCCTCGCTGGGCTCTTTGCACAAAAAGAATGTCCCTCTGAGCCTCTCTCAGGCTCTCCAACAGGAATTCCGCCTCACTAGGCAGGGGGGTCCCTCACGGGGGACCCAGGAACACTTAGGGCGCCTGGTGCCCCTCTCAGGGCTCTGAGCCTCTCAGGATTCAATAAACAAATGTGGGCACGTTGGAGTCCCTCTCGGGGGACTCGGGACAACAGGCAGAGTAGGCAGAGTCCCTCTCGGGGGACTCGGAGCAGTTATGGGGCCCAAGAGCCTCTCGGGCTCAGAACACAGGCGGAGTCCCTCTCGGGGGACTCGGCATTAGGTGAGGCCCCACGGGCCTCTGCACACAACGAGCCTCGCTCTGGAGGGGAGGGGCGGGCACCGGCAAAGTGCCCGACGCCCCCTCCCTTCCGCACGCACTCACCGGGTCTCTGGTGCTCGGCGGCGCTCTCCTCCCACCGGGGCTCCCTCCTGGTCCTGGGAGCCCCTCGACATCCGGCGACTGCTTCCTTGCTGGCCCGGGGCTCTCCCCAGCTCACGGGATCCCCGGGCGGCCATCACTCCTTCGCGGACTGCGGGGGCGGGACTTCCGGCCGGCCGCGCTCTGATTGGCCGGCCGGCCAAGCACTTCCGGGTCGCACTTGGCAGCGGCCCGGCAACGTTTTCTAAACACTCCGGGCTGCGGCGGTGAAGTCCTGGGCAATGCCGGGTGGGCACCGGCCTTAATTACCATAAAGCGCGGTGGGCACGCGCTCGAACGGCGGCAATGTCCCCGGCAGGGTGGGCACCTGCCAGGGGGCTCAAGACTCGTCACGGAGCGGGGCAAACGCCGGGTGGGCTCCGGTTTCCAAATAACAATAAAGCGAGGTGGGCACTCGCTCGGCAAAAACAGCGGCAACCTCTGGGCCAATGCCGGGTGGGCACCGGCTTCCAAGAATACAGCGCTCCCAAGCGCTCTAACAGCTGATCAAGCGCTCCCAAGTGCTATAGGTAGAAATCCAGCGCTTCCAGGCGCTATAAGAGCAAGACACAGCGCTCCACAGCGCTAGGGCAAAGAACAAGCGCTCCCAGGCGCTTTAGGGCATTCCACAGTCCAGCAAAAGTCCATTAGGAGTCCAGGGGCTGGGCAGGGCCCAGGGAGGCAAGCCTTCCCCCGGGCCCCAGCAGCAGCATGCCCCTGGTCAGATTCAAGTTGGGAACAAGAACATTTTCATGGGGTCACAGCCCCTCTTTTATACACCTTTTCCCTTTGTCTTTAGGTGCAGGGTGGGGGAGAAACCAGTCGCAGCTGGTTCTGGAGCACTCTTGATGGCCCAACCACCCATTTCATTCACTGGGGAGGCTTGGGTCATCAGTCACACCACAGGGGGGCGGAGCCAGCATTGTGTGGGGAAAACCCAGCCCATCCAGGACACAGGTACACTCCTCCCACACATCACTCATGCTAATCTCACACTCACCACCGGGCAGACCCATCCAGACTTCCTGGAGCCTGGCATCCCAGCCAGCTCCAGCCAATCACACGCCAGCACCCTCACAGCACACGTACAGCCATGTCTAGAAATGGCGCTTCCCTACTAGACACATACATGCGGCATACACCATCTCGCAGCATTCACTCCCCCGAGTTCACACATACCAAACTTGACCATGCACACCTCACGCACCAGGAACTACCAGGGACACAGACATTCCCCATGCATTCCTATGGGAGGGCAGGCCAATCTCACACACGCACTCAGGGAGAGCACGCACTTTACACTGCGCCACAGTGTCAAAGTGCGCAAAGACCAGAGATCACTATAATTTCAAGGCAAAAAGTTCAGGGGTGACCCTGCCAGAAGGCCCAAGTCCAACACGACCCCCTTCCAGCCAAAACGCAGGGTAGGCCAATCACCACCGTGATGGACTTCCCTGCTTGGGGCGATAGAACACGGACGCGGGCCCGCACTGCAGGGACACCCTCCGGTTCTACGCCAAGTTGATCCATAAGACAAGCACATCCTTAAAAAAAAACACAGGCCCAACTAGGCTACCCCACTGGTACTCCTTAGCTGTCCACGGCTAGGACCAGGCCCTAGGCCACCCAGATACCACTGGTCCATGCCCATCCACAGAGTGGGGGGTAGTAACCCCTGGCCTACAATAGCCATTCTCCACTCCCTTTCTCAGTGTAGTTCCAAACTACCACTGATCCTTCAACCTAGGGTCCGCACCCTCAGGCTGACCAGAGGTCACGGGCAAGAATGCCCCACCCTACCTCTACTTCTGAAGCACCCTCCAGAACACAACTCTCCCACCAGTTTAGGACCTGACTTCCTCAGCAGCAGTGACCACGGTCAGACCAGCACAAGAACGGTGTAGTAAGGCGTTGCACTTTGCGGGTTGCCAGATGCGGCGCAGGCGGCGGCTCGCGGACCGCGTCGAGACGGGGACGGCGAGCGGCATAGACTGTGCGGCCGAAGGCAGACGCGGCTCAGTGCGGTGCCTACAGGACACCAGGCTGGTCATGACAGATTCACAGCTCCCTTAACTGGTTTACCACCTGGGATTCAAATTCACCGGATGCACCGGGGTCAGACTCCCTCTGACCCCCTTCCAGAGTTCTGCACCCTCCCACTGTAGAACAGGGTCCCTCCACTTAAGGTAGGCCCCACCTGCTCTCAGAGTAGTACCACAACACTCAGCCAAGAACCCTAAAGATCCCTGCTAGGCCTGTACCACCCCTTCTGGGAAACACAGGGTCTCTTCACTTAAGATGAGCCCCACCTGTGTTCACAGGGGTACCCCTAGAAGACAAACCGGCCAGGACACTGGCTACAGTCGCCCTGCCGTCCAGGACAGGCAACACCTGAACCTGGCTCCCTAACCTAGGGACGCTACCCTTTGGTTAGATGCCTGGCGCACCAGGACTTCTACAAGTTGAAAACAAAAATCTAAGACTTTCTCTCCTCCTTCAGCAGCAAGGCAACCACTGCAGGTCAATACCCCATACAGCTTACCCGGTTCCTTCTCTTCAGGCAGGAGTTCCCTCTTGTAACTTCAGGACACTACATACAGTTGCCCTTACGTCCAGATCCGGAAACACCGGCTACTGGCTCCCCAACCAAGGGACGTACCCCTTTGGTCAGATGCCTGGCGCACCAGGACTTCCTTGAGGGTGACACATAACTAATGTGTCGTGTACAAGTCTGCCTGACACTCGGGACAGAAGTGGCATCACCATGGTCACTCACTGGCGACACAACCCTTCTGGCTGGCCCCTGACCCACTGGCTCTTCCACTGGGGAACCTATCCCCCTCGCACCCCTCCATCTGGACTTCTGCACCCTCCCAACTGGAGCGGTACTGCCAGACACCAGAACTACTGGAACCCTGGTTACAGAGGTTCCACGTTCTCCAGACACTCTGGAAGATCCTCCTCAAATGACCTATTGGTACAGCCTAGGCCCCCGACCTGATGTTCCCTTCAGAAACATTCCAGGCCCTGACACTGGGTTTCGGGCACCTGGAGACATGCAGTCCCACCCACTCCTTCTCCTCTTGAGACAGGACGTGAGCCCCTACACCGAGACCTAGCTGGGCTACACTGAACCTCTTCCACCACGCTGGGCTGGAAGACACCTCAGACACTCCTTTTGGAATCACTCCATCCCCTATGCCTCTCTCCTCCCAGAACATTACCAACTCCAAAATTCTGTCTCTCAACAGACCACAGAAATCAAAAAGCAGGCTCCACTATCTGCAGACGTTCTTGGGAAAAGTTCAACACACAGGACTTAAATATCTGAGCAAAACACGAGTACACAAGCATTCAGCAAGCTCCCCATCCTGAGAACTCACAAACACGTCCAGTGCCACACACCATTCATCCACACACACCCCTCCCCAGACTGGTAAGGCAGTTTCTACCACCCCTGACTTCTCAACCTGACCACACTTGACACAGGTACCATTACTCCAGGGCAGGGACGGGGGACACATGCACTGGACACACTTATGCTGCCACCACTGGATCCCACCCTTCTGGTGAATCCAGAAAACACACTGCACTTAGGGGGATGATCTACCCTCCCGAGCTAGGGACACCTAACTCAAAGTGCACAAGAAACACATTTCCACAGAAATGACATTTTCAGCAAACTTAAACAATAATCCCCAAAATGTTTTTATCTAAAATGCAGAGTTTTGTGGTGCAGCCAGCTGCTACTGTGGTACAACGCAAACACAAATCCTTATCCCACCGCTTGCCGCCAATGTTGGAAATGGGATCCCCGGCTGGCCAGGGCTTTCGCCAAAGTCAGTCAGAGACCACCACACCCAAGTCAGGGCAAGGGAGTTACACGCCAAGATAACCCCTACTCACCCTCTAGGTAACGTGGCGCGAGCAGCAAGGCTAAACTTGGAGGCGATGTAGGCTAAGTATTTGCGCACGCACCCCAGCAACAACCACCAAAGGCCCACCACAAAGGAAACTCCACACAAGGTTATATAAAAATAGCCTTTGTATTACACCAAAACACATTAGATAAAACACACACTTTACAATGTGCCAGAGGCACGGGCAGAATTTACAAGGGGATATTTACAAGACAGGGCCACCTGGACCACTGTCAGGAATCAGAAGTAGCACTTTCAGAAATAGCACTTAGAAGGTAAAATATAAATGTACTTTAGCACAAAATAGCACACAACCAGTAACTACTGGTAACAGGACCTCACTAGCACCACCTGTACTAGGGAGAAAACAACCACCTATGTATCACAATACCTGTAGGGGTGTAAGAGGAAAACACATGATGCAATGCATAACATTCATTCAGAGGTGTAAAGGAGGAAAACACATGATGCATCAACAATACATTCAGAGGTGTAAGAACAATTGCGCAAAATCACATTAGCAAAGAAATCACAATACGCAGGGTGCATGTAGCCCAACACTCAAAATGTCCCTCAGGCCAACTGGCCTCTCTAGGGCTAGGACGCCGTGTGTCCCAAAGTCAGGGTCCTAAACGTTGCAGTTGCCCACAAAGTGCTGGGCAACTGGGGAGCAATGCTGGTGGGGACAACGTTGGAGCCTCTCAGGCTCTGAACAAACCAACTGGCCCCTTTGAGCCTCGCTGGGCTCTTTGCACAAAAAGAATGTCCCTCTGAGCCTCTCTCAGGCTCTCCAACAGGAATTCCGCCTCACTAGGCAGGGGGGTCCCTCACGGGGGACCCAGGAACACTTAGGGCGCCTGGTGCCCCTCTCAGGGCTCTGAGCCTCTCAGGATTCAATAAACAAATGTGGGCACGTTGGAGTCCCTCTCGGGGGACTCGGGACAACAGGCAGAGTAGGCAGAGTCCCTCTCGGGGGACTCGGAGCAGTTATGGGGCCCAAGAGCCTCTCGGGCTCAGAACACAGGCGGAGTCCCTCTCGGGGGACTCGGCATTAGGTGAGGCCCCACGGGCCTCTGCACACAACGAGCCTCGCTCTGGAGGGGAGGGGCGGGCACCGGCAAAGTGCCCCGACGCCCCCTCCCTTCCGCACGCACTCACCGGGTCTCTGGTGCTCGGCGGCGCTCTCCTCCCACCGGGGCTCCCTCCTGGTCCTGGGAGCCCCTCGACATCCGGCGACTGCTTCCTTGCTGGCCCGGGGCTCTCCCCAGCTCACGGGATCCCCGGGCGGCCATCACTCCTTCGCGGACTGCGGGGGCGGGACTTCCGGCCGGCCGCGCTCTGATTGGCCGGCCGGCCAAGCACTTCCGGGTCGCACTTGGCAGCGGCCCGGCAACGTTTTCTAAACACTCCGGGCTGCGGCGGTGAAGTCCTGGGCAATGCCGGGTGGGCACCGGCCTTAATTACCATAAAGCGCGGTGGGCACGCGCTCGAACGGCGGCAATGTCCCCGGCAGGGTGGGCACCTGCCAGGGGGCTCAAGACTCGTCACGGAGCGGGGCAAACGCCGGGTGGGCTCCGGTTTCCAAATAACAATAAAGCGAGGTGGGCACTCGCTCGGCAAAAACAGCGGCAACCTCTGGGCCAATGCCGGGTGGGCACCGGCTTCCAAGAATACAGCGCTCCCAAGCGCTCTAACAGCTGATCAAGCGCTCCCAAGCGCTATAGGTAGAAATCCAGCGCTTCCAGGCGCTATAAGAGCAAGACACAGCGCTCCACAGCGCTAGGGCAAAGAACAAGCGCTCCCAGGCGCTTTAGGGCATTCCACAGTCCAGCAAAAGTCCATTAGGAGTCCAGGGGCTGGGCAGGGCCCAGGGAGGCAAGCCTTCCCCCGGGCCCCAGCAGCAGCATGCCCCTGGTCAGATTCAAGTTGGGAACAAGAACATTTTCATGGGGTCACAGCCCCTCTTTTATACACCTTTTCCCTTTGTCTTTAGGTGCAGGGTGGGGGAGAAACCAGTCGCAGCTGGTTCTGGAGCACTCTTGATGGCCCAACCACCCATTTCATTCACTGGGGAGGCTTGGGTCATCAGTCACACCACAGGGGGGCGGAGCCAGCATTGTGTGGGGAAAACCCAGCCCATCCAGGACACAGGTACACTCCTCCCACACATCACTCATGCTAATCTCACACTCACCACCGGGCAGACCCATCCAGACTTCCTGGAGCCTGGCATCCCAGCCAGCTCCAGCCAATCACATGCCAGCACCCTCACAGCACACGTACAGCCATGTCTAGAAATGGCGCTTCCCTACTAGACACATACATGCGGCATACACCATCTCGCAGCATTCACTCCCCCGAGTTCACAAATACCAAACTTGACCATGCACACCTCACGCACCAGGAACTACCAGGGACACAGACATTCCCCATGCATTCCTATGGGAGGGCAGGCCAATCTCACACACGCACTCAGGGAGAGCACGCACTTTACACTGCGCCACAGTGTCAAAGTGCGCAAAGACCAGAGATCACTATAATTTCAAGGCAAAAAGTTCAGGGGTGACCCTGCCAGAAGGCCCAAGTCCAACACGGTTGTGTTTGCGTGCGATGGAAGCGAAGGGGCTCATGTAGATATTGAAGAGGGTTGGGCTGAGCGAGGAGCCTTGGGGTACACCGCAGATGATGTCGGTGGCTGCGGAGCGGAAGGGAAGGAGGCGGACTCTCTGGGTTCTGTTGGAGAGGAACGAGGTGATCCAGTCCAGGGCTTTTCCTTGGATACCAGTGTCGTGGAGGTGGGTTATAAGGGTGCTGTGGCAGACGGTACCAAAGGCTGCTGAGAGGTCTAGGATGATGAGAGTTGTTGTTTCCCCATTGTCAAGCAGGGTCCTGATGTCGTTGGTGGCTGCGATGAGGGCGGTCTCGGTGCTTTGGTTGGCTCAAAATCCGGACTGGGATGGGTCGAGGGAGTTGTTTGTGTCAAGGAATGTAGTCGGCTGTTTATTGATGGTCTTCTCGATGACTTTTGCCGGGAAGGGAAGGAGAGAGATGGGGTGGAAGTTCTTGAGGTCTTTAGGGTCGGCTGTGGGTTTCTTTAGCAGGGCGTTGATCTCTGCATGCTTCCAGCTCTCTGGGAAGGAGTTGTTTATGATGTTCCGGAGGTGGGGTGCAATGATGGTGTCAGCTTTGATGAAGATATGATGAGGGCGTGGGTCGGAAAGGGAGCCAGAGTGGATCGTGTTCATGACGTGAGTGGTGTCTTCGGTGCTGATGGGGGTCCAGGCGCTGAGGGTGGTGGTGGGGGGCGTTGGTTTGGTGAGTGGCGGCGGAATAAACAATCATCCCTGTAATGGAGGCACCCATGCACCATGGTGCAAGGATGCCTGTGCTAGGCAGCTTTTTCAGCGCAAGGGAAAAAACAGGGGTGCGTCCTATATGTGTAAATACGGTGCATCCCTTCATTCTTTTAAATGACGCAGTGCAGTGCAGCCCAGTGCAGCTGAATTGTGCATTGTGCTGCTGTGCATTAACTTTGTCAAGGAGGCTTCCCATGGGTGGTGGATGGCTGTTCTGACCGAAACTCATATGAGTTTTGATGCAAATCCACAACGAGATGCTGACAGATTTGCACTAAAATCCTGCACCTCCTTCATACCTGTTTTGCCCTCTCAGCATTTGTGCTGTAGTCTATAGAAAAATTGGGAAACACCCTCAAACATAGTCTTTGGACTAGAAGGAAATCCATTCAGTCGAAAAAGCTACAGTTCACACAAAGCAGACACTGTGATGCACGGGTACCTGTGTTGGTACATGGCATCAAAAGGGTGCCTGAGAAGGGAGAGACAGAGCAGCGCCACATGTTAGTAGATCTGGTGCTGGACCGATCTCTCTCCCATTCATGCAACGCAGCGCAGTGCAGCTCTGCAACTTATTTTTTATTTTTTATTTTATTATTGTATTTATTCAGGTCAGCAGAAAGATGGCAATGCAAACATGCGCAATAATGATACCAGCAATCCACAACTAACGGCGTACAATGGTATTTCACTGGTTAACATATCATCCTCACCATGAACATGTTCCCAAATGCATTACATTTCTAAATACCTCGTGGCTACACCCATCAAGTCCCATGTCTCCAGGAATAACATGCGTCGTACTTGAACCCCCCCAGTCTACATATTGCCCCATCCCGTCTGGTACACAGAATCTACACACTTGAATACTACTAATCTACTGCATCATTTTGTGTGGAGCCAACATCTCTAGGTCTGGAGGCCTGCGGCAATTCTTCGACACATGTATCAAGCGTCTCTTTGCAATATGTCATGCCAGCTACCCAATTTCGGTACTTTGGTGGGCTCCTGCTCCCCCAGCGTGGGGCTATTGGTCTTTGGGTAGCAACAATTCCACAGCCAGGAACTTACATCTCTGGGCCAGCCCGAGCTTGTACATCCCCAACAGGCAAGTCAGCAGCTGATGAGGTATCTGCTCTGCCAGCATAAGAGTCAGTGCATCTGTCACTTCTGTCCAGTACTTTGGAAGCTGTGGACATGCCCATGCCATGTGTAAGAAGTCTGCACTATCTGCTCTCAGCCCATATTTGTGCAGTTTTTCCGGTGTACAATATGCTTGATCTGTAAATTTAAAGTGCATTATACGCAAATTACAATTTTGTGTTAGCAGCTGAAGTCCGAGTTCTCCTGTGTAATAGAAATACCAGTTGCCTCTTCCCATCTCCGTAGTGGCTTACTTTGAACATTGGCCTACTCCCTCTGGGCCACAGTGTATAGACGTGTTACTAAACGCCGGCGTGTAGGCGACGTCAGCAGTGTCTGCAGTGGCTGTGGTTCGGCCAAAAATCAAGGGTATAATTCCCTCATTGCCATTCACAGGCGCAAGTACGCAAATATTTTCAGAGGTGTGCAATGCGTGCCGAGGGAGATATTAGTCTGTGATATAAATTGATCATGTGGAAATGTATCATCGTGCGTAAACCCATTTATCCGAGTAAAGACATCATTTATTTTTTCTTGCATTATCGTTATGTGCGGGTGATGTGACATCGGCAGCACCGGCCCATACATCGGAAGTTTCAGTGCCTGTTTGGCTAGCATACGCCAAGCCATTGGTGTGCAATGTACAGGTCCAGTTCTCAGACCAGAGCGGCTCGGGTCTCTACCGATGTCGTTCCCCTGAGGCGGAAGCCGGGGGCGCTGTTAATACATTATTTTAAAATATCTTTGCACCTTGCACTTTTTTAATATTGTTATTGTACTGTGTTGGACTGTTGACTTACGAACTCCTGCACGGGTAACTGCCCCCTCGAACCGACTCCCAGTGCGCACTTCTACTTCCTGGCGCCTGGAGAGAAGGGGTTCGGCCATCTTGGGTGAGGGAGGGGTAGCGCTGCAGCTGCTGGCCGCTTCCCGCCCTCCCACACTACTTAATCCGGTAAGCAGCGCTGCGCGCTGACTCTACCGATGTCTTTCCCCTGAGGCGGAAGCCGGGGGCGCTGTTAATACATTATTTTAAAATACCTTTGCACCTTGCACTTTTTAAATATTGTTATTGTACTGTGTTGGACTGTTGACTTACGAACTCCTGCACGGGTAACTGCCCCCTCGAACCGACTCCCAGTGCGCACTTCTACTTCCTGGCGCCTGGAGAGAAGGGGTTCGGCCATCTTGGGTGAGGGAGGGGTAGCGCTGCAGCTGCTGGCTGCTTCCCGCCCTCCCACACTACTTAATCCGGTAAGCAGCGCTGCGCGCTGACTCTACCGATGTCTTTCCCCTGAGGCGGAAGCCGGGGGCGCTGTTAATACATTATTTGAAAATATCTTTGCACCTTGCACTTTTTTAATATTGTTATTGTACTGTGTTGGACTGTTGACTTACGAACTCCTGCACGGGTAACTGCCCCCTCGAACGGACTCCCAGTGCGCACTTCTACTTCCTGGCGCCTGGAGAGAAGGGGTTCGGCCATCTTGGGTGAGGGAGGGGTAGCGCTGCAGCTGCTGGCCGCTTCCCGCCCTCCCACACTACTTAATCCGGTAAGCAGCGCTGCGCGCTGACTCTACCGATGTCTTTCCCCTGAGGCGGAAGCCGGGGGCGCTGTTAATACATTATTTTAAAATATCTTTGCACCTTGCACTTTTTTAATATTGTTATTGCACTGTGTTGGACTGTTGACTTACGAACTCCTGCACGGGTAACTGCCCCCTCGAACCGACTCCCAGTGCGCACTTCTACTTCCTGGCGCCTGGAGAGAAGGGGTTCGGCCATCTTGGGTGAGGGAGGGGTAGCGCTGCAGCTGCTGGCCACTTCCCGCCCTCCCACACTACTTAATCCGGTAAGCAGCGCTGCGCGCTGACTCTACCGATGTCTTTCCCCTGAGGCGGAAGCCGGGGGCGCTGTTAATACATTATTTTAAAATATCTTTGCACCTTGCACTTTTTTAATATTGTTATTGTACTGTGTTGGACTGTTGACTTACGAACTCCTGCACGGGTAACTGCCCCCTCGAACTGACTCCCAGTGCGCACTTCTACTTCCTGGCGCCTGGAGAGAAGGGGTTCGGCCAACTTGGGTGAGGGAGGGGTAGCGCTGCAGCTGCTGGCCGCTTCCCGCCCTCCCACACTACTTAATCCGGTAAGCAGCGCTGCGCGCTGACTCTACCGATGTCTTTCCCCTGAGGCGGAAGCCGGGGGCGCTGTTAATACATTATTTTAAAATATCTTTGCACCTTGCACTTTTTTAATATTGTTATTGTACTGTGTTGGACTGTAGACTTACGAACTCCTGCACGGGTAACTGCCCCCTCGAACCGACTCCCAGTGCGCACTTCTACTTCCTGGCGCCTGGAGAGAAGGGGTTCGGCCATCTTGGGTGAGGGAGGGGTAGCGCTGCAGCTGCTGGCCGCTTCCCGCCTCTCCCACACTACTTAATCCGGTAAGCATCGCTGCGCGCTGACTCTACCGATGTCTTTCCCCTGAGGCGGAAGCCGGGGGCGCTGTTAATACATTATTTTTAAATATCTTTGCACCTTGCACTTTTTTAATATTGTTATTGTACTGTGTTGGACTGTTGACTTACGAACTCCTGTACTGGTAACTGCCCCCTCGAACCGACTCCCAGTGCGCACTTCTACTTCCTGGCGCCTGGAGAGAAGGGGTTCGGCCATCTTGGGTGAGGGAGGGGTATCGCTGCAGCTGCTGGCCGCTTCCCGCCCTCCCACACTACTTAATCCGGTAAGCAGCGCTGCGCGCTGACTCTACCGATGTCTTTCCCCTGAGGCGGAAGCCAGGGGCGCTGTTAATACATTATTTTAAAATATCTTTGCACCTTGCACTTTTTTATTATTGTTATTGTACTGTGTTGGACTGTTGACTTACGAACTCCTGCACAGGTAACTGCCCCCTCGAACCGACTCCCAGTGCGCACTTCTACTTCCTGGCGCCTGGAGAGAAGGGGTTCGGCCATCTTGGGTGAGGGAGGGGTAGCGCTGCAGCTGCTGGCTGCTTCCCGCCCTCCCACACTACTTAATCCGGTAAGCAGCGCTGCGCGCTGACTCTACCGATGTCTTTCCCCTGAGGCGGAAGCCGGGGGCGCTGTTAATACATTATTTTAAAATACCTTTGCACCTTGCACTTTTTTAATATTGTTATTGTACTGTGTTGGACTGTTGACTTACGAACTCCTGCACGGGTAACTGCCCCCTCGAACCGACTCCCAGTGCACACTTCTACTTCCTGGCGCCTGGAGAGAAGGGGTTCGGCCATCTTGGGTGAGGGAGGGGTAGCGCTGCAGCTGCTGGCCGCTTCCCGCCCTCCCACACTACTTAATCCGGTAAGCAGCGCTGCACGCTGACTCTACAATCAATCAATCAATCATAGGCATTTATACCGCGCACTACTCACCCGGAGGGTCTCAAGGCGCTAGGGGGGGGGTCCGCTACTGCTCGAACAGCCAGGTCTTGAGCTTCTTCCTGAAGGAGAGGTGGTCTTGGGTCAAGCGTAGGTCGGTCGGGAGGGAGTTCCAGGTCTTGGCGGCCAGGTGGGAGAAGGACCTTCCTCCTGTTGTCGCTCTTCGGATGCGGGGGACGGCGGCGAGGGCGTGACTGGTCGAGCGGAGATGGCGTTTGCGAGCGTAGAAGTTGAGGCGGCTGTTGAGGTAAGTCGGGCCTTGGTTGTGCAGGGCTTTGTGTGCGTGGGTGAGGAGCCGGAAGGTGATTCTCTTGTTGATCGGGAGCCAGTGCAGGTCTCTCAGGTGTCTGGAGATGTGGCTTCGTCTGGGGACGTCGAGGATGAGTCTCGCCGAGGCGTTCTGGATACGCTGGAGTCTCTTCTGGAGCTTGGCGGTGGTTCCGGCGTAGAGGGCGTTGCCGTAGTCCAGACGGCTGGTGACGAGGGCCTGGGTGACCGTCTTCCTGGTCTCGGTGGGGATCCACCGGAAGATCTTACGTAGCATGCGCAGGATGTTGAAACAGGACGAGGAGACGGCGTTGACTTGTCTGGTCATGGAGAGGGAGGAGTCCAGGATGAAGCCCAGGTTGCGTGCGTGGTCTGTCGGTTTGGGTGCGTTGCCCAGGGCGGGGGGCCACCAGGAGTCGTCCCAGGCGGAGGGTGAGGAGCCCAGGATGAGGACTTCCGTCTTGTCTGTGTTCAGTTTCAGGCGGCTGGTCGTCATCCACTCGGCCACGTCTTTCATCCCTTCGTGTAGGTTGGCTCTGGCGGCGGCGGGGTCGTTGGTCACGGAGAGGATCAGCTGGGTGTCATCGGCGTAGGAGATGATGTTCAGGTTGTGTTGGCATGCGATGGCCGCAAGGGGGCTCATGTAGACATTGAAGAGGGTGGGGCTGAGCGAGGAGCCCTGTGGGACGCCGCAGATGACTTCCGTGGCTTCTGATCTGAACGGGGGAGGAGGACTCTCTGTGTCCTTCCGGCGAGGAAGGAGATGATCCATTCAAGTGCCTTCTCCTCGATTCCGACGTTGCCGAGGCGCTGTACTAGGGTGCGGTGGCAGACAGTGTTGAATGCCGCGGAGAGGTCCAGGAGGATGAGGGCCGCTGTTTCTCCGTTGTCCAGCAGGGTTCGGATGTCGTCAGTGGCAGCGATGAGGGCGGTCTCGGTGCTGTGGTTGGCCCGGAAGCCTGACTGAGGTGGGTCGAGGGATCCAGTCGTCTCGAGGAAGGCTGCCAGTTGCTTGTTGACGGTCTTCTCGATGACTTTGGCTGGAAACGGGAGTAGCGAGATGGGGCGGTAGTTCTTGAGTTCGGTGGGGTCCGCCGTTGGTTTCTTTAGTAGAGCGCTGAGTTCGGCGTGCTTCCAGCTCTCAGGGAAGGTGGCGGTGTCGAAGGAGGTGTTGATGATGTCCCACAGGTGGGGTGCGATGTCAGCGTCGGCCTTGTTGAAGACGTGGTGGGGGCAGGGGTCGGTTGGAGATCCGGAGTGGATGGAGTTCATCGTGCTGATGGTGTCTTCGAGGTTGATCGGTGTCCAGGCGTTGAGGGTGGTGGTGGGGGGCGTTGGTGTGGTCGTGGGGAGCGTTGTTTGTGTGTTGAAGCTGTTGTGTATGTCAGCGATCTTGTTGTGGAAGTAGGAGGCGAGGGAGTTGCAGAGGTCTTGCGATGGGGTGATGTTGTTGGTTCCGGCGTTGGGGTTGGAGAGCTCTCTCACGATGTTGAAGAGTTCCTTGCTGTTGTGTGCGTTGTTGTCCAGCCGGTCCTTGAATGCTGTTTTCTTGGTGGCGTGGATCAGTTGGTGGTGCTTTCGGGTGGCGAGCTTGAGGGTCGTCATGTTGTCCGGTGTAGGGTCTTTTCTCCATGCTTTCTCGAGGGCACGGCAGTTCTTCTTGGAGCTCTTGAGTTCGTCGGTGAACCACGGGGCCTTCTTGCTTCCGGGTCTGCTGGGTGGGGTCCTCAGAGGGGCGAGTTCGTCCGCGCAGGTGCAGATCCATTTCGTGAGGTTGTCGGCGGCTTGGCTGGGGTTCGCTGAGCTGGGGGGAGGGTGCTGGTTTAGGGATGCGGCGAGTTGGTCGGCTGTGATCTTGTTCCAGCTTCTTCGTGCAGCCTGTTGCTGGTGGTGGTGGACCGTGGTCCTTCTGAAGGTGAAGTGGATGCAGCTCTGTCCGTCCAGTGGAGTCCAGTGGCGTGGCTGAAGGCGATGTCTTTGCTGGACGAGAAGACGGCGTCGAGTGTGTGTCCGGCGAGGTGGGTGGGGGTGGTCACCAGCTGCTTGAGTCCGAGGGTGGCGAGGTTGTCAAGCAGGGTGGTGGTGTTGCGGTCGTTGTTGTTCTCCAGGTGGAAGTTGATGTCCCCGAGGAGGATGTAGTCAGCAGAGGGGAGGGCGTGCGGGCTGATGAAGTCAGCGATGTCTTCGCTGAATTGAGTGCGTGGTCCCGGGGGTCGGTAGATCAGGGTGCCCCTGAGGGTGGTCTTGGGGTCGGTGTGGATCTGGAAGTGCAGGTGTTCGGCGGTTGTCAGGGTGTCGTCGGTGTTGGTCGAGATGCGGATGCTGTTCCTGTGGATGATGGCGATGCCTCCTCCAGTCTGCTTTTCGCGGTCTCTCCTGATGATCTTGTATCCCTCTGGGATGGCGATGGCGATGTTGGGCGCTGAGGAGTCGTTCATCCAGGTTTCCGTGAGGAAGGCAACGTCAGGAGCTGTGGTGTCGAGGAGGTTCCAAAGTTGGACGGCGTGTCTGTGGATGGAGCGGGTGTTGAGCAGGATGCACTTCAGGTGGTTGCTGCTGGTGTTCGGCTTGGTGGATGCTGGTGCAGTGCAGGTCCGGATGCAGGAGAACTTGCAGGACTGGCAGGTGAAGGGTCCATGGGTGCGTCTCGGGGTGGCTCGGTAGCATCCAGGGGTTCGGCCGGCGTTGAGTGCGTTGAGGGTGGCGGCAACGTACGTCTGGCGGGTGGGCTGGGGTCTGCGAGGGCCAGGGGTCCTGGCGCTGGGCGCGGTCCAGGCGCGGACGGGAATAGACGGGCTTACCTTTGGCGCACCTTCGGCGCTCAATCGGTGCTCCCGCTGCGCGCGTCCGCTGCGCGGTCGCTCTGGGGGCGTCATAAGAGGGGATCTGGTAGGGAGGGTCTGCGGGGAGGCGGGGAGCGCGGGAACCAATCGGCGGCCGGGGGGGCGGGGTCTCATGGGACCCGGCGGGAAGCCTGGGGGCTCGGCGGCGGCTCTGTGGCGGCTGGGGCGTCGCTGGTTGAGAGGCTCAGGCAGGTAAGGAGGAGCAGGCGGGAGGTATGGGGGTGACCAGGCCGAGGGCACAGTGGTCACTACAGGGCAGCGGTGTGGGACCCCTTATGAGGGGATCCGGTAGGGAGGGTCTGCGGGGAGGCGGGGAGCGCGGGAACCAATCGGCGGCCGGGGGGGCGGGGTCTCGTGGGACCCGCGGGAAGCCTGGGGGCTCGGCGGCGGCTCTGTGGCGGCTGGGGCGTCGCTGGTTGCGAGGCTCAGGCAGGTAAGGAGGAGCAGGCGGGAGGTATGGGGGTGACCAGGCCGAGGGCACAGTGGAACCGATGTCTTTCCCCTGAGGCGGAAGCCGGGGGCGCTGTTAATATATTATTTTAAAATATCTTTGCACCTTGCACTTTTTTAATACTGTTATTGTACTGTGTTGGACTGTTGACTTACGAACTCCTGCACGGGTAACTGCCCCCTCGAACCGACTCGCAGTGCGCACTTGTACTTCCTGGCGCCTGGAGAGAAGGGGTTCGGCCATCTTGGGTGAGGGAGGGGTAGCGCTGCAGCTGCTGGCCGCTTCCCGCCCTCCCACACTACTTAATCCGGTAAGCATCGCTGCGCGCTGACTCTACCGTTGTCTTTCCCCTGAGGCGGAAGCCGGGGGCGCTGTTAATACATTATTTTAAAATACCTTTGCACCTTGCACTTTTTTAATACTGTTATTGTACTGTGTTGGACTGTTGACTTACGAACTCCTGCACGGGTAACTGCCCCCTCGAACCGACTCCCAATGCGCACTTCTACTTCCTGGCGCCTGGAGAGAAGGGGTTCGGCCATCTTGGGTGAGGGAGGGGTAGCGCTGCAGCTGCTGGCCGCTTCCCGCCCTCCCACACGACTTAATCCGGTAAGCAGCGCTGCGCGCTGACTCTACCGATGTCTTTCCCCTGAGGCGGAAGCCGGGGGCGCTGTTAATACATTATTTTAAAATATCTTTGCACCTTGCACTTTTTTAATATTGTTATTGTACTGTTTTGGACTGTTGACTTACGAACTCCTGCACGGGCAACTGCCCCCTCGAACCGACTCCCAGTGCGCACTTCTACTTCCTGGCGCCTGGAGAGAAGGGGTTTGGCCATCTTGGGTGAGGGAAGGGTAGCGCTGCAGCTGCTGGCCGCTTCCCGCCCTCCCACACTACTTAATCCAGTAAGCAACGCTGCGCGCTGACTCTACCGATGTCTTTCCCCTGAGGCGGAAGCCGGGGGCGCTGTTAATACATTATTTTAAAATATCTTTGCACCTTGCACTTTTTTAATATTGTTATTGTACTGTGTTGGACTGTTGACTTACGAACTCCTGCACGGGTAACTGCCCCCTCGAACCGACTCCCAGTGCGCACTTCTACTCCCTGGCGCCTGGAGAGAAGGGGTTCGGCCATCTTGGGTGAGGGAGGGGTAGCGCTGCAGCTGCTGGCCGCTTCCCGCCCTCCCACACTACTTAATCCGGTAAGCAGCGCTGCGCGCTGACTCTACCGATGTCTTTCCCCTGAGGCGGAAGCCGGGGGCGCTGTTAATACATTATTTTAAAATATCTTTGCACCTTGCACTTTTTTAATATTGTTATTGTACTGTGTTGGACTGTTGACTTACGAAATCCTGCACGGGTAACTGCCCCCTCGAACCGACTCCCAGTGCGCACTTCTACTTCCTGGCGCCTGGAGAGAAGGGGTTCGGCCATCTTGGGTGAGGGAGGGGTAGCGCTGCAGCTGCTGGCCGCTTCCCACCCTCCCACACTACTTAATTCGGTAAGCAGCGCTGTGCGCTGACTCTACCGATGTCTTTCCCCTGAGGCGGAAGCCGGGGGCGCTGTTAATACATTATTTTAAAATATCTTTGCACCTTGCACTTTTTTAATATTGTTATTGTACTGTGTTGGACTGTTGACTTACGAACTCCTGCACGGGCAATTGCCCCCTCGAACCGACTCCCAGTGCGCACTTCTATTTCCTGGCGCCTGGAGAGAAGGGGTTCGGCCATCTTGGGTGAGGGAGGGGTAGCGCTGCAGCTGCTGGCCGCTTCCCGCCCTCCCACACTACTTAATCCAGTAAGCAGCGCTGCACGCTGACTCTACCGATGTCTTTCCCCTGAGGCGGAAGCCGGGGGCGCTGTTAATACATTATTTTAAAATATCTTTGCACCTTGCACTTTTTTAATATTGTTATTGTACTGTGTTGGACTGTTGCCTTATGAACTCCTGCACGGGTAACTGCCCCCCGAACCGACTCCCAGTGCGCACTTCTACTTCCTGGCGCCTGGAGAGAAGGGGTTCGGACATCTTGGGTGAGGGAGGGGTAGCGCTGCAGCTGCTGGCCGCTTCCCGCCCTCCCACACTACTTAATCCGGTAAGCAGCGCGGCGCGCTGACTCTACCGATGTCTTTCCCCTGAGGTGGAAGCCGGGGGCGCTGTTAATGCATTATTTTAAAATATCTTTGCACCTTGCACTTTTTTAATATTGTTATTGTACTGTGTTGGACTGTTGACTTACGAACTCCTGCACGGGTAACTGCCCCCTCGAACCGACTCCCAGTGCGCACTTCTACTTCCTGGTGCCTGGAGAGAAGGGGTTCGGCCATCTTGGGTGAGGGAGGGGTAGCGCTGCAGCTGCTGGCCGCTTCACGCCCTCCTCTCACAGGATATAAGGAGATGTACCATCGTCAGCGCAGCGGGCGGGCGCAGCAGGCGCGCCGGCGGCGCACGAAAGGCGCGCCAAAGGCAAGCCCGTCTGCGCCCGTCCGCGCCTGGACCGGGCCCAGGGCCACACCCCCTGTTCGTGCTCCCCCGCTCCATAAGGTTGCTTATACCCGCAGTGAACTCATGGAGCTCCGTCCACCCTCCTCCTCCCGTTGCACTATATACGATCCATCTCAAAATCGTAGGGAGACAAACAAGAAATACCTTCACTGCTATAGTACTACTCCTTTTAATAGTCTTAATATCCATGCTAAATTACCAAATGACATCAGTGAGGTGGTTTATCTGATGGCCCTCATTAACGCGCGGTCCCTGGGCAAACACTGCCAAGAGATAGCGGACCTTATCACCGACTACAACTTAGATGTTCTCTATGTCACAGAAACTTGGACTGATGAGGCATCCGGACCAGACCTCGCCATAGCAGTTCCACCTGGTTTTAAAGCCTATCGTCAGGATAGGGCCAGAAAGAAAGGTGGAGGTCTAGCCATTATAGTAAAAGACCAGTTTGAGGTCCGTACATCAGCTATTCCCGTCATGTCCTGTGAAGCCATACATTTTAATATAAAGTTCACTCCCCTCCTCAATTTTAAGGGAGTGCTTTTATATCGTCCTCCTGGGACTAGAGCAGCTTTTCTCACCAATTTAAGTACCATAACGGAATCAATAGCCACTGATGAGTCCATTACAGTTTTGGGCGATTTCAATTTTTATTTACAACAAGAAACGGATAAGGACACTGCCGCCCTGGCATCAGACCTAGAAATAATGGGTCTAAGACAATTGGTCATGGCCCCTACCCACCAGGCAGGACACACACTGGATGGTATATTTTCCAACGTAGAGGGTCTATACGTAACAAATATTCTCCCCATGCCTTGGACAGATCACTCTGCTATATTTAGTAGCCTAACTATTAATGGATCACTAAGGAAGAAGGTCTCATCTCCTAACCCAGGTGCTTTTAAAGTATGGAAGGACATCAACCACTCTGAGTTAAACACACTCCTGGACAAAACCAGGCCAGACCTATCCTACAAACCTAACATAGCAACCCGCCAATTCCATGAATGGCTTGGTGATGCCACAAACCAACTAGTACCCACCAAATCCCACTCAAGGAACAGGAACACACCGACTGCTCAGTGGTATACAGAGGAGTTACGAACCCAAAAACAACTAGCTAGGAATAGGGAAAGGCAATGGCGTAGATCTTATGATACCGAAAGTAAGACTAAATATAAAGAAGCACTTGCTACATACAAAACAATGATAACTGTAGCCAAAAAACACTTTTTCTCGCAACAAATAGACAAAGCGAAAAATTCTAGCAAGAAACTTTACGATATCACCAAAATCCTATCTGGTAATACACCGGATTTAAACCCGCCCCCGTCTCAATGACTTTGCGACGCCCTGTCCGAGTTTTTCTTCTCCAAGGTAAACAACATATAGCAAGCTTTTACATCAAAACCTAGCATCAGCAGAACATCCACGCCCTCCACAATCCTAGGAAACACTATGACCAGTTTTAATACCCTAACCACTGATCAAGTAAAGACCATAGTCAAATCTATTAAATCCGGATCAGCTTTGGATCCCTGTCCCACGTCCGTACTTTCCATGGTGTCGGACACCATCATACCGATAATAACTCATGTCTGTAATACTATCTTGAGTTCAGGGACCTACCCTGACTCTTTAAAAAACACGTTGATTAAACCCCTGCTCAAAAAGCCTAGTCTAGACAACAAGGAATTGAAGAACTATAGGCCCATAGCTAGTCTTCCTTTCCTGGCTAAAGTGACGGAGAAGGCTTTGAACCAGCAATTATCTGAACATCTGGAGAGAAATCATCTGCTCGACGACACACAGTTCGGCTTCCGTAGGTACCATGGTACGGAGACCGCCCTTATTAAAGCAGCAGATGATATAAGACTCATCCGTGACCAAGGAGGAACAGCACTACTAGTGCTCTTAGATCTCTCGGCAGCCTTCGACACGGTCGACCATAAGATCTTGGTCGACCGTGTCGGTAGGATGGGTGTCCAGCTCACTGCGAGAAACCTACTTGCCTCCTTTCTGGCTGACAGTACTCAGGCGGTCACACTGGGACCATACCAATCCACCAAGCTGTCATTACCGTGTGGAGTTCCTCAAGGCTCAACCCTCAGTCCGACACTATTTAACATTTATGTGTCGGACCTTGCTAGTGTTATCAAAGCACATGGTATGAGCCTAACCTCATACGCTGATGACACGCAATTGGTATTGGCCATCAAGGGCGATGGGCAGGAGGTGGCAGAACGCTTCCAAAATGGAATGACCGCTATTGGAGAGTGGATGGCAGGAAACTGCCTGAAGCTCAACTCCGATAAAACGGAGGTGGTCATCTTTGGAGCCCTCTCTCCGGCCTGGTCAGCCACCTGGTGGCCGACAGTTTTTGGTACCCCTCCTAGTCCCACTTCTAAGGTCAGGAACCTGGGAGTAACCTTTGACGACCATCTCAATTTTATGGCACATGCAAATAAGGTAGCGGCCTCTGCCCACTTGAAACTTAAAATGATAAGGAAAATCATCCCTTTTCTGCCGGATGCGGCCGCCAAAACTTTGGTTACATCCTTGGTTTTAACATCCTTGGATTATTGTAATGGACTCTTTCTCAATACACAAGCTAGAGTCACAAAAAAGCTGCCGACCATTCAGAATGCAGCTGCAGACCTGCTGTCTAGATTACCCAAATTTGCTCCTATTTCAGATACCTTGAGGACCTACCATTGGTTGACAATCCAAAATAGGATCAAGTTCAAATCTCTTTGTACAGTTTACAAAGCACTGCACGATCAAGGACCTCGTTTCCTCAAGGACCAGCTTATTCTTTATAAACCGGTCAGACAGCTCCGATCCACATCCCTTAATCAATTAGTGATCCCTCGCTCCAGAACTGCTACTTGGGGTGACCGCCGCTTTTTAGTAGCTGCCCCTAAGATCTGGAACACTCTGCCTCAACACATTAAAACCAGTCCCTCACTCCTGCAATTTCGAAAAAAACTGAAAACCTGGCTGTTTAACCAGTGATATTGCTCATTACCCTGTATGAACTTCTAATCTCTGGGAAGGGACATCTCTGTAGTCTAGCGCCGAGACGCCTACGGGTATTCGTTCACGCTCTATAAATGTCAAAAAATAAATAAATAAATAAATATGTAGGCAATCAGCGTTGTCGGCTTCACACTGTCTTGTTCGACCGCAATATGTGGTATGTGGCCATGTGGGTGTAACCAATAATGTACATGCTGCACCTGCGCACAGTAAAAATATAGTTGCAAATCTGGTGCTTCGAAACCACCCTGTGTGTATCGTTTAGTCAGATCCCTCCAGCCCACTCTTGCCTGTTTTCCTGCCCACGTGAGTCGTAACATGGCCGTACGCAACTGAGTCCTGAGTATCTTTCAAATTGGATATATTCTCTAATGAGAGTGTTTAGATTGGTGTCTGGGTGCCGGACATTAGAGAACCATGCCATCAGCATACATTTGTAAAGCAATTTCCCCATGTTTTTGCCTTATTTTACATGCCAGGGGTTCTAACACTAGTGTACAGAGGAGCGGCGAAAATGGGCACGCCTGCCTAGTCCCAGGGCCTATCCTGATTGGGTCAGATGTGTTGCCATTGATTCTTATGCATGCACTGGGCTCCGAGTACAGCAGCACTATCCAACACAGAAATAGTTCAGGAAAACCCATCCTTCTCAGTACTGGAAACATAAATGTACATTCCACTGAGTCAAATGCTTTTACAGCATCTAAAAGGGTCGGAGCAGCTAGCGATTCTGGGTTTAAGTGGTGGAACAGCGCAAATATGGTCTTCAGATTTTGTGTTGTGGATCTCGTGGGTATAAAACCAGCCTGATCCGGCAGGACCAATTTGGATGGCTGTATCCTTGCTGCAATAATTTTAGCCAAGATTTTTGCATCCATATTAATTAAGGACAGAGGTCAATAAGATTTGCATTTCACTGGGTCCTTGTCTGGCTTGGGGAGGGTAATCAGCAGCACCTCACGTAGACGTGCTGGCAGCACACCCTCCTCATAGGCCTCATCATACATCTCTGCCAGGTGTGGGATCAATAAGTCCTCATATTCTTTATAGAACTCCCCAGGCAGTCCTTCCGAGCCAGGGGATTTGATGTTTGGGTGATAATTAATCGCAGCCTTTATCTCGTCTTCAATGATATGGTGACTAAAATATTCTCGGTGTGCATTGGACAGGCATGCCAGTGCAATATCATCCATATATTGGTGTAATTCATGAGGGGTCATGTCCGATCGTGCAGAGGATAGATCAGTGTAAGATGCTAAGAAGCAGTCGAGTATCGATGTGGTGTTGTATACAGGTCGACCATGCATGTTCGTGATTTGAGTAATGTAGGTCGATGTGTGTGCAGGGCGTAATCTATTGGTTAGCGCTCATCCCAGTCTTCCTCCCTCCCCGTATTTACATGCAATATGTCTACGCGAAATATACTTGATCTCATCCTCTGCAAAGTCATGGTATGTATGTAACTTCTGTCTGATGTCTGCCAGTAACCTGGGATCCTGTGTCACCATAAATTCTGTTTTTAACTGTCTAATGTCTCTATCTATCCTGGTCACCTGCTTTTGGATATCTTTTAGGATCCCAGCGTGTTTGTCTATCCAGTGACCTCTGATCGTAACATTGAAGGCCTCCCACAGTGTCCTTGCACTACTCACAGTGCGTGTGTTGTGTTAAAAAAACTCTACTATGGCCTAGGGTAGATTGGCACGGAATACCTGGTCAAGGAGCACGCTTTGTTGTAAACTCCATGTACATTTTCTTGGTGTATGCTTGGAAATAGCAAGTTCCTAGCGCACAGGTGCATGATCCGACAGCGTCTTGGGCATGTGTGCCATAGATGTGGTCCACGTGCAGATCCCCCGCGTGGCTATCCAGAAGTCTATTCTGGACCATTTATTGTGAGTTGTGGATGTGCAGGTGCTCTCTTTCTCATGTGGGTGTTGCATGCGCTAGATATCAGTCATTGCATATTCTTCCATACCTTCTCCAAGGGCCTTCGCAGCTTGGCATCCATACCTTTCATTTCCTCTGGATCTATGCATGGAGGGGTCTAAGCATGTATTGAAATCTCCACCCCATATAACTGCCATGGGTGTGAGGGTACGCAGCTTGGCCCAGATGTGTGCAACAAAACCAGGGTTGTCTGTATTTGGGCCGTAAGTGATGACAATAGTCAATGCGGGACCTCCCAAGTTGCCCTAGACTATAACATACTGGCCCTGGTCATATTTAACAGAATCTAATAATGTGAAAGGGCCGCCCCACTTAATAAGGAGTAGCACACCCCTGGCATACTTGGAGTACGAAGAGAGAGGCCATACGGTAGGCTGCCCATCTCCCACCTATTCTGCCCTCAGCGTAATCAGTTAGGTGTGTTTCCTGAATACAGGCAGTATCCCCCCTATGGTGGTCTAAATATGCAAGGACTTTGCGGATTTTCTTCAGATTTTGTAGCCCACGGACATTCCACGACATAAGTGTCAATGGTCTGGTTGTGCGTGTCTTGTCAGCCATTCACTAGTATGGTGCTATATTGAGCGTCATGGGATCTCGTGAAAATGCCACGTCTGTTGCAAAGGGCGTAATCTATATAACTGCCGTCCAATTTTCTCAAATGTTTCCCCCCCTCCCCCTTTACCACCCCAATGACAGTGAAGACAATCCCCATCAAAGCATAGCATTCTCCCCTCCCCCTCCTCCCGTCAGACAAAACTTTAACTTGCTCTGGTGCACACAGGTTGGCGGTAGCTGCCAGCCTAAATCCAGTGATAGTAAAAATCACTTGGGTGGTTGCTTTGGTAAAACATAAAACATATGCACACAATAACCTGCAAGAACAATACGGCCTGGGGGGCTGTCCGACCTTATCCTAGACCGCAGTTGGTCTCCTATCGACCGAAACATATATGATTCTCTTATCGGTGCTTCATAACTGCTTCATAACAGTATATACTTAGTCCTGTAGGCCACCTGTACTCAATCGTGCACAAACAGTTCTGTAAGACAGGTTCTCTATGCGGCCCTAGTGGAGTCAAGTCCATTATTCAATGTCAATAGAGACAGCAGCGTTAGTCCACATCAGAGGTATCCTACTGTAGATCCAGGTTCCCCCTCTGTGATTTTCTACTAGGGACCTGAGTGTCTCTCTGTTTCAAAAACTTGAAGACGTCCTTAGGTTCATTAAACACAGTAGACTTTCCGCCATCTGTAATCTGCAACCCAGCCTGTGAGATCATTGCATAGGGAATGTTCTGGTCTCTGAACTTCTTTTTGACTTGCAGGAAATTCTTCTGTGCCTCCCGGTCTTGCTGCATGAAATCAGGATATATTGAAATGTCCATACCTTCATGCTTTAATCTGCCCAATTCTCTGGATTTGTGGAGCACCTAAACACGATTCCTATAGTTTAAAAGTCCAGTGGGGGCAGTGGGGCCAGGGACCTAGGCTTCCGCTCTACAATGAAAATGTCTGATAGATAGCGGAGTGGAATAATTTACTATTCCCACTTCAGCAAGTGCAACAGTAGGGAAAGTGTTGGATAGCATAGGGGAAAAATTTACTCTTCGCACTCCACAGAGTGTAACAGTAGGGAAAGTGTTGGATAGCCGAGGGGATAACATTGCTAATCCCAGTCCAGCAAGTGCAACAGTGGGGAAAGTGTGGAATAGCGGAGGGGAATAATTTACTATTCCCACTCCAGCAAGTGCAACAGTAGGGAAAGTGTTGGATAGCGGAGGGGAATAATTTACTATTCCCACTCCAGCAAGTGCAACAGTAGGGAAAGTGTTGGATAACGGAGGGAATACAATTACAATTTCCACTCTAGGGAGTGCAAGAGTAGGGAAAGTGTTGGATAGTGGAGAGGAGAAAATTACTATCCCCACTCCAAAGAGTGAAACAGTAGGGAAAATGTTGGATAGCATAGGGGAAAAATTTACTCTTCGCACTCCACAGAGTGTAACAGTAGGGAAAGTGTTGGATAGCCGAGGGGATAACATTGCTAATCCCAGTCCAGCAAGTGCAACAGTGGGGAAAGTGTTGAATAGCGGAGGGGAATAATTTACCATTCCCACTCCAGCAAGTGCAACAGTAGGGAAAGTGTTGGATAGCGGAGGGGAATAATTTACTATTCCCACTCCAGCAAGTGCAACAGTAGGGAAAGTGTTGGATAACGGAGGGAATACAATTACAATTTCCACTCTAGGGAGTGCAAGAGTAGGGAAAGTGTTGGATAGTGGAGAGGAGAAAATTACTATCCCCACTCCAAAGAGTGAAACAGTAGGGAAAGTGTTGGATAGCGGAGTAGAATAATTTACTATTCCCACTCCAGCAAAATAATAAAGATTAATTAACAAATACTTAAATAATAAAAATAATTTTCCTCCCACCAAATCCTCCTATAAATGACACCACAAATATTGTAAAACATGACACAATTATCATAATTGCTTAACAAATTAAGTAATTAACTAATACCAATGAACAATCAAATAAAAACAATTAGTAAAAATTAATTCACACTATTAAGACTATAATATAGCAATAACTCAATATTATATAAAAAATGTATTACATTTTTACCAATCTACTCCCCTGAAAATCCACAACCCGCTCATAAAAATGACACAATTTACATATTTACCAAGTCATTTTTAATCGTTAATAACCAATTAATTATTTATTAATAATACATTATTTAACACAATTAACAATATAAAATATTAAATACACACATATTAATAAATAACAATTATTAGTTATTTATAAATGAATTACTTCCCACCCTACTCCATAATAATTCCACAACCCGCTCTTAATTCTTTTTACATATTTACCAATTAATGATGTATAATTAATATCCAATTAATAACTAGTTAATAACAAATTATTTAACACAATTAACAAAATAAAATAGTAAATACATAAATATTAATGAATGAAATGATTAATTCATTAATTATATTTCAATTACTTCCCAACTTACTCCCCTATAAACCCACAACCCGCTCCTAAAAAAATGACACAATTAACATATTTACCAATTAATAATGAATAATTAATCACCAATTAATAACTAAGTAGTAACAAATTAATGAACACAATTAACAATATGCATGTAAAATACAAAAATATTAATCACACATATTAATAAATATATTATAATTAAATTGCTTCCCACCCTAGTCCCCTATAAACCCACAACCCGCTACAGAACTAAAATACGCAAAAATTACTTAACATAAAAATAATTACTTCTAAAAATTTCAAACATACATTAGAAAAATTAACTATACTTTTAACACATATACTAAAATACAGAACACTAAAATACATTTTGATATTATTAACAACGATATTTTGACTAACGATATTACTAATTTCAATATTAACAAAAACAATATTTCTTACCTGCATGTCAATATTCTGGTCGACGATATTCTTGCTGGTCGATATTGTGTCACATTGATACTTAAATATCAATATTATGGCATATCGATATTTAAACATCTACTTTTTTTATCAGTGTAAGCATCCAGTACAGTTCGCATTTCTCTAGACGCCCACCTAGGGGCTCCATTAGTCATTTGTCTCTCCCTCCCACCTCCCATCCATTCCCTCCCGCCGGTGTGCCGTAAGGACGTTAAGCCATGATCTCCCTCCTATCCCATAACTGTAGGGTGTATCAATATCCTGTTGCGCTAGGGTTGCTACCCAGTTCCTGCTATGCTCAGCTTCGCTGCCATGCTCCAACAGCCACCCTCAACCTGCCTAGACACTGCCTTCTTCACCAATCCCTGAAGAAGTCTCCAAAGAATCAGAGTCCTAGACCGATTCCAGCGCTGTCAGCCGCGCCACTAGGGCTTCCCATCCCTGTGCCGTTTCAATCGCCTTCTCAATATTCGCTCTTCTATCTGCCGGTCTGTCACTCCGCACAGGGCTTCAACCACCTCCTCCCAATACGTTCCTAGCTGCGGGCAACTCCACATCAAGTGCTGAAAGTCCGCTGCTTGCAAGAGGCATCTGGGGCAGCATGTCGACTCCACATTAAAGTATTTATTTATCTGCCCCGGGGTTAAGTACGCCCTGTGTATGACATAGAAGTGGAAAAGCTGGAATTGAGCGTTACGCGTGCTCTTCCACGCCCTTTCTACTAACTTGTCCCATGTTGACTCAGGTATATCTTTGCCCAGGTCCCCCTTCCACTCCCTCTTTTGCACCTTCCCCATATCAAAGAGCACACCTGCATAAGTAACTTCCCAAAACTCCCACCCAAACCTTCCCCAACTCCCCACCCCAAGAACAGGTGGTATAACATTAGAACCCATCCAAACTATTACTCAAAAAAAAACACTAAGCGCCTAAGGAGCTACACCCACACAGCCTTACGGGAGGTAAGCCTGAAGCTTCAGGGAGAAGGACCCCTAGTCGTCCAACTTCCCACGGCCGTCCCCCTCAGACCTGTTCCACATGCCTTCCACATCCCCCAACTACTCCTTAGTGCTGCTTAGTCAGTTGCCACCCAAACAAATTCGCAACCTCCTCCCCCCACCCCCCAACAGTTTGTACATGTCCAGCCAACGTCTACTTCACCCATCGACGATCTCGTCTGCCGTCACAGCGAGAAAGTCGTGACAGCCTGCAAAGCGGCCGTGCGCTCCTGCTCTGTTTGTGTCTCTGTTGGCCTTTGGGTCGCAGTATGGCGGTGCCTGTTGCGCCGCAATCTGCGCTGCCGAGGTCTCAGCATTTCTTCTGTTTCGCCCCTCCCCGCCTCTCCGATTCCTGCCTTGTACATCTCCAGCCAGTCCCATGCCTCCTCAGGACTGTCATGAAACACTTGCCATCCATCGTTATCTTCAGATGCGCCCGGAACAACAGCAAGTATTGAATACCCTCATACCGCAGTGCTCTTTTGATGGCCACAAACAAAACCCTGCGGCGCTGGACCTCAAGCGTATAGTTCGGAAACAATGTTACCCTGCTGTTGTCTACTGTGTACGGGGCAGCCACCCTTGCTTGGCTTAGCAGAAGATTTCTATCCTTATAGTGGAGAAGCCTGGCCACCACCGGCCTCAGCAGCCTCCCGGGGCCAATGGTTTGGCCGGCACTCTGTGGGCTCTCTCCAATGTAAAAAAGGGTGTCAGTCCTGCCGGCGCGATGGTCTCCCGCAGCCAACCTTCCAGATATTCCACCATGTTGGATCCTTCCACGCCTTCCGGAAATTCCACCGCCCGGACGTTGTTCCTCCGATTCCTCCCTTCTGCATCCTCTGCTCACTTCTCCAGGGTCCGTAGCCTACTTTGAAAGTCAGTCATTTACACCGCCATTGCCTTTTGAGATGTTTCAGGACCTCTATGGCTGCTTCCGTTTGTTTCACCCTGTCAGACAATTTTGCATGATTCTACCGGAGTAGCCCAAGGCCTTGCGTCAAATGCCCAATGTCCTTTTGTAAAGCTTCCCTAGTATCAGTTATGGCTTAGAGTATTTGATTGACCTGTTGTTGGAGCATCCCCCCCAGTTGTTGTTGTGATCCCTCTCGCGCCTCTCTGGTCGCCGTGTCGTCTTCCCGTTCGACTGGTGTCCCAACTTGTTTTCCTCGTGGCTTCCCCATTGTCCCTCAGGTCTCGAGTTCCGTCTGCGTGTCGGGCGCCCATTCTGCTACACCTCCTTCCTGCCCCTGCCCTCTGCATGCTCACGCCTAGAGCTTTCCAGCTGCCTCCTCTGTGATGCTCCGCGCTCTCCGTCGGCCAGGCCCGGCCAGACCGCACCACACTGTGATCTTAGTCCTTCAAAAGGATCACTCCCTAGCAGGATAGCCGGGGCTGTCATCCGACTCAGGGGCATGTTCCAGGCCAACTGGCTCCGGCCCCGGAGTACGTCCCCACCGTCGTGATGCCCCTCACCACTGCAACACACTCTCCTACCAGGCTCATAGCTAAGCCTCTAGTAGCCGCTAGCTACATGAGTGCTTATCCAGCCATTTCCGCCAGCCCCAGTGTCTGTCGACATTATTCCTCCTGTTGGCTCCCACCAGGGTTACTCCCCAGCGACCACAGCCACCACTGCACCCAGCCCTTCACAGTCTCTTGGCCCCCCTGACCCTCCGCCTGGGCAGTCTTTGTCGTCTTCTCGGCCCTCCAATGACAATAAGGCCGCTCCTTAGCTCCACCAGTAGTGAGGTCGCCCTTCACTTCCGTCCAGCCTCCCTCGGGTGGTAGTCCCGTCTAGCTTCGTGGATCCCCCCCGCTGGGGCCGTACTGCCCGCCAGAATTCCTCCAGCTGTCCAGTCCATCAGTTATGGGGGCGGGCCGGTTTGTCATCCCGGGAGTCCAGCAGCCTCCCAACTTACCACATTCCTCCAGCTCCCCACAGTGTCAGCCTCCGATCCCTCAATCAGCGCGGGCAGCCCCAGGGCATCAAGTCCCAACCAGCACTGCCACCTGTTTATCAGAAGTGTCAAGATCCCCCTTTGGGGATATTCATCAATGCCAGTATTATCCAGTGTAATATGGAGAGTGGCAAGGCTGCACCTATGCTCATCAACTATGCCCCCTCAATGAGAGACCCCAGCAGTTAGACTCGCTGTAGCTCCAGTTTGCGGCTCCCCACCGGCACCTCACTCCAGCTCTTTACACTGCAATATTGCCTCGGGCAGCCCCCACCAGGACAGGTGCAGCGCTTCATTCTCTCTTACCATCAGGCATCGCCTGCCTCCCGCAGGCCTCCCCCGCTAATGTTCCTGCACCAAGGGGAGGGGGGGGAGAAAGGGGCAGGGGGGACTCCTGCATCTGCTGCCAAACCCGTCCCACTCTGTGTCCCGAGAAAGCCCAGTATATCCTTCGCAGGCACCTCTCCGGTATGCATGACTTCCGCTGCTGTGAGGACCTCTAGGGCTCACCCCCAGCCCCAGCTCCTCACCGCTGTTTCCCCGCAGAAGCTCCGTCCGCCGCCCTCTCAACTCACTCTGCAGCCAATTACCGCCGTGCTCCAATCACCCGCTAGGCAAGGGCTCCTCAGTGTCCCATGTATGGCCTCACTTAGTCTGCGCAGGTGGCGGCTGTCCTCATCAGCAGCCCCCGGGTAGGTTCTCCTCCGGCTCCGGCACGTCCAGCAAGGCAACACTTCTTTCATGCCGCCATCCTGGGGCCGGGATCCTGCTCCCCCTGCACTCGGCAGTAACCTGGCTTTCCGCTGTCACGGGTTCCTCTCCGCAGGTCAACCAGTCCTTCGGCCATCTGTACTTTCACCCAAGGGATTTGGGGGCACAGCACCTCATCTCTTCTCAGGATTATAGAGGGGTCGCGCGGAGCTCTGTGCTCACACACCCGTTCCCATCTGCCTCGAAGCCACGCCCCCGATATTTAAACATTGATATTATGACTCTATACCCCAGCCCAAATCAGTCCGCCCTTCCATACATCTAGTGAGATTTCAGGAAAGGCATCCATCTTTGGCACTGTATTATAAATACTGTACTCTTTTATTGTAGCTGTACATGGCTTTAGGTCTTTCCTGTCTTCCCTGTGAGAAGAAATTTTCTACGCTCTCTCTCTTACCCTTTACTTACCTGAATCCCTGAACCTGAATGGGAGCTCTACACTCTTCTGCGACTTTGCTCTTCATCCTCGGAGTCTCCCGGTAGATCCCTCAACCTCCCTGTAGGAAAACAGTAGGCATAGGAGGAGAATATCTCCTGAGTTTGTCAGACTAACCCTTGATCATGCCTTTCAGGGTCTTATTCAACCTTTTTACCAGACCATTGGTCTGGGGATGATTTGGGGTGAAGAACTGGTAGGTAACACCACATTTCTCCCACATTGCCTTCAGATAGCTGAACATAACGTTTGTGCCACTATCTGAGACCACCTCCTTTGGGAAACCCACTCTGGTGAACACACCATGTAGGGCCCTAGCCACTGAAGGAGCAGTCACTGTCCTAAGGGGCATTGCCTCGCAGTATCTAGTAGCGTGGTCCACTGCCACTAATATATACCTATCCCTGATGCAGTTGGAGGGTCTAAGGGACCCGCAATGTCCACCCTCTCCCTCTCAGAGGGAGAGCCAACCACTGGCAGTGGCATCAAGAGAGCCTTTGGCTTTCCCGATATCTTGTCACTGTTCTCAAAGGTGAGACAGTAGCTATAGAACTTGTTTACCTTTTCAGACATATGGGGCCAGTAGAAATGGTTCACCAACTGGCTCCAAGTCTTCTTCTGACCCTAATGTCCGACCAGAGAGATATCATGACTCAAGGAGGAGGAACTCTCTGTACTTCTAGGGTACCTGGTGGCCTCTTCTTTGAGGATTCTGGCTTCAGTGTAGAGCAGTCCATCCTCACAGTAGACTTTTTCACCCCCCCCCTCCTTTGCTTTGAGGTATTCTACCACAAGCTTTCAAGGAGGGAACAGTCTCTATGTCCCTGACAAAAATCCTCTCAGAAGGGTCCCCCAGCTCCTGTCAGTTCTGCCAAGTCTGACAAATCTGAGAGGGATTTAATTACTTCCTCAGAGGTCCGTTCCTCCCCCTCAGGGACAGATTCCTGCTACCCTTCCGGAGTTCCTGGGGTTGGCTCATCAGACCTATGTCCTTGTCCATGAATGCTTGGCCCACTGTTTCAGGGTCCAAATGTGCAGAATCTCCCTTATGGAAAGTCTGTGATATGGTCACAACACAGACCCATTCAGGGAGCTCCAATTTCCTCATATGAAGAATTTTCTCTACCTCTAACCATTCAGATACTTCAAGGTCATTTCACAGTAAACATCGTACACAACTACATTCATAGGGCTTGTCATGCCTCCCCATCTCCCCAGTTTGCTTCTGCTGTCTGCATAGGCCACCTGAAGAAAATCACCAGGTATGATATTCTCTTTAGACACCAGTGTGGCAGTGATCATGGTCACACTTGGGTTTGTATCTCTCAGAGCTTCAACCTCAGTCCCATTGATTGCAGGCCTATGTCTATACTTGTGAAATCAAAAAAGTTGTGACTAGGGAGCTACCCTTTCTGTCAGAAAAAGGATTGGGTCAACAATTGTACAAAAACAGAGCTCCTTTTCCTGATTTTATACCTTATGTGTGGTGTGCCTAACCCCACCGGGGTGACTACCTACGTGAACGAGATTATGCAGTATTGTTTAGGTTACCAAATTTACAACTTGAAAACCCTTCGGTGTCATGGGGGACCATATATGAATCAAAGACTTTTTTTTAAAAATTTGTCATACATTTATTAATAAAATTTTTGTAAAAAAGATCATAGTGCCACAATTCTGTTACATGAAAAAACAATACAAAATATATATTCAATTAATACCAAAAATGTTTATAACACACTCTCTAAAACAATTTATAGTTTAAAAATGCTTGTGCAGCAATGTTTACCACAGACATATTTATACATCATAATAGTAGAGCAATATCTTAATAGGAACAAACTGTCGACGCGGCGTTTCGGTGCCTCTTTTATTCTTGCACCTTCTTCAGGACTCGTTCCCTGATTGGTCACATCTACAAAAACATATATCATAATGCATCTCATTAGGTCCCATTTTATAACATCGATTACACTTTCATTGTACATCATTAATTACACCCTAATATTTGGTAACCCATACAGTGACTTTTGCAAAAACTCACTAAAGACTTACATCAACATTATTCACTGTCTGTTGTCATTTCTTATAGACAGATTAACTAATGGGCGGGATAATAGCAGAGGAGTGTGTTTCCTTAAATTAGCACTGGTGACTGACTCAGTTTTCTTTACTCTCCTGTACAGTCCTATCCCAAACCTCTTTCTCAGATCTTTTCTTTGTGTCTGCATAATAGTTTCTCCTGGGTTCATTTGTTATGACCCTGGGAATTGGTTAAGGTTTCTTTTACTTAACAGTATATTTCCGCCCATATATTTTTCTCAACTTACCCAGGTAATATTCCCTGGATCTTTTTTCTCTATTCTTATGAGTCCGTTTAGCATCTGCTCATATTTTTCATTCCCTTTGTTTATATGAAATTTCTGTTTTTAGGACAAGAAAAAAGAGAAAAAACCGCATGTTTTGGTTTTATTTGCATGCTCTGTTATATTAAATATGGGTTTTTGGTTCTGCCCCTGGTTTATTACCTTACCACTCGATATTCTCGGTCTTTCCTCAGAGTGTATGGAATTTAACCACTTCAATACTATAAGGAAAAAAAAACACATATTTTTCTATTTATACTCAGTCTGGTTCTTAACTCAGCACTCTTCACTCAGTAATTTACTGGTTGGCCTACAGCTTCCTTACCGGTCCTATTTCCATTTATCTTTTGGTCATTAGGAGGACGCCTCTGGGAGCTCCCTTTTTGTATATTTCTTCTCCCTGCTCCGTCTAGGGATGAAATTATCTTATTAGTGTATCTATTCTTTTATTAAGCTTAATCAGATATGTCCCATTGTTGTTTTAATTCTTACCTTACTGGATGACAAGAGTTACTTTTTATTTACTTCACTCTTATGTGTATAGATCCACTCTGGGGTTGGAAATCTTTTAGTTGAAGCCTTTTGACTTGGCTTGCACTTCTAAAAAGACAAATATTTAAGCTCTGTCAGAGGAGTCTATCCTTAGTATTTACTTGCTACCTGTGCACTGTTTACCCCATTCCTACTTACTTGGTGGTGGGAGCTGAACTGCGTGGCGTCCTCCTTCCTTCTGAGTCTTCTCGATCTGACTAGACTTACTCCTCTCTGGTATTTATACCATCAGGGATTGGCTGATTAGTTCCACCTGGCCACTGTTAGTTAGTTCATTTATTTGGCGTCCTGATTACGACCGCCATCTTGTAGTGGGTTTGATTCCTTAATCCCTAACTGGGCTTAATACCGGATCAATTTATATTAAAGCTCCCTATCTCCAGTTAATCATTATAATTTATATCCCAATTGTTGTTCGTTTGAGTAGCGCATTTCGGGATTCAAATGAATTTTATGGCGATATTCGTTAAGAATGCATGTTCTTTGTTATGCCTCCACTCTATCGCCATATAATTATTTTTAATCGTTTCCCCAACTAGTGTTATACCATATTTCATATACTATTTTCTGTTCTAGGTGATCTAGGAATGATCGATAGTGGTTACGTCATCATTCCACATCTTGACCCATGGTCGCCATTTTGGATAGGGAGACCGTGTGTTGCTTAGAGTCCCCACTCATTGTATTTGAGATTATACTTGGACTTTTTCCAATTATATTACTTATCCTACTCTCTGTTCCTAAAATTTGTTTACTTAATTTTTCGGGCCAGGATACGACCGATTCGCGTCTTCTTCCCCCCGTCACTAGTAGTGCGCGCCATCTTAGATTGGGAAAAACCGCTCGGAGTATGTCTATACTTGCCCATGCTTCAAGGTAAGGTGGCCAGTGTTGCAATATCCACCGACACAAGGACTCAAAGGTTGCCTCTGTCTATCCCCTACCCATCTCTAGGGAAATCTTCACCCCCACACCTACACTAGCAATCCCCAGGGACTGCCTACCATTGGAGGGCTTCTTACTGCAGAAAGCATCTCCTTCCATGTGGCTGGCTGATTTCAATCATAGCACTTCCCCACCTTTGAGGGATTAAAGAACCTACTCGGCTTTCCCTGAAAACCCCCCTCTGAAGTTGGATTTGCTCAGAGCCCACCTCCTTGTTCAGGTTTTGGTGGGTCTTTTGAGGAACCTTTCTGTTTCTGACCTTCTTTCCACTGGGTTTTTTCGCTAAAGGGGGACCAGCCCTCCTTTCTTATGATCACCCCACTGGTGCTGATTGCAAACCCTTGTTCTTACCCACTCATCCGCTGCTTCTCCCAGACACTGGGATCTATCAGCTTAGAGTCCAATAGGTACTGGCATAATTTCTCCTGGGTGCAATAAGTCAGGATGTGCTATTTAAGATTAAATAGTCACTCATTTTGTTACCTTCAAGAACATGAGAAAAGTGAGGGAGTGAGAAAGGAGCTTAATCAATGGCATTCTTTTTCCTACTATAGAAGCAAGCAGTAGTTTATAATTACCTTTAACCCTGGGCGAAGCACTACGCTATGCTCGCGTAGTTTGCGAAGTTTGCGCAACTTTGCACTACGCGAGTTGCACAAAGCACAGTCCGAACACGCGTAGCGTAGTGCAGTGGTCATTTTTCGCTTGTTCGCGTTCCTCTACGTCATGTTCGCGACCGCGAGCAAGCAAAATGACATCCCGGCGTGACTCTCAAGGCGGGGAGGTCAGGTTTCTCATTGCGAGTGGTCGTGCATGCTCGCGACCGCTCGCGATGAGAAACTACCAGTTCGCGTTGAGAAAGCTGCCGCTTGAGTAAAAATCTACTCGAGCGGCAGAAAACTACAGCTCGCACTGTGCAAGATGCCGTTTTCAATGATTGCACAGTGCCGGATGCTTGTTCGCACTGTACAATCATTGAAAATGCATCTTGCACAGTGCGAACATGCTACTACGCAGCTCGCGTAGTGCTACGTGAAGTTCGCGTAGTGCGAAGTGCAATTCGCGTAGCTTCGCGTAGCGCTACTTCGCAAACTACGCCTACCCTTAATTAACTTTCAGTTTTCAATAGTGCACTCGTTTTCTCAAATATAAATTGGGGGTAAATCCCCATGTACATCATTTATTACATTATTAAATAAATATTTTTTTTCAAAAGTATTGAGAAAGGAGAATCCCAATACCATGATCTATCAATGCAAACACAATACTGAGTACTGGAAACTCTTGCTGATACTGCAAAAGTGTGTTATGAAATTGTAAGATATAAAACTAACTGCAGTTGCATGTATGGATTGTAATATATAATACCTCAAAGCTGCAGAATGTGCTGACGTGTGTTACCTTTTATCAAGGAGGCATCCCATTGGTGGAGCGTGGCCAATCTCATGCAACCACCTATACGTTTTTATGCAAATCATCATCCTCAAAGAGACACCAACAGGGATGTGCACCAAACACCTATACCTCCTTTAAGCCACCGTGAAAGGAGAAATGGTAACTTCTCATTGTTCTATCTGTGAATGTGTCCTGCATTCTGAAATGTAGAAAACACCTTAAAGCATAGTTTTTACACAGGGAGGAACTCCTTCCAGTAGGAAAAGCAATGCTTTACACAACATAGACACTATGACACAAGGCTGTTTGTGTTGGGACGTGGCAGCCAAAACTGTGCCAGAGAAGGGAGAGACAGAACACTGCCACATATAAGTAAAGCTGGCGCTAATCTGATATCTCTCTCGTTCATGCAACGCAGCGCAGTGCTGTGCTGAAAATTTACTGGATTCACCGAGATGATTGACTTGTACATAACTCAGCGAACTGGTGTTTTCTTTGGAAAATCCCTCTTTAGATAAACATAACAGAATCAAAAATGAGTGTTAAATGTTTAATTTAATACCAGCATTTCTGCTGTCATGTGAGGCAACCTCTAGGTAATGTATTCATCACTGAGCTAATTACAGGTGTGGGCATTGGAGCTCAGATGGGGAACAGCGTTTACTACGCAACTTTTACAACGCTGTGCTTTTACGACGCAACTTTTACAATGCAAGTCAATACAACAACTTGCGCTGGGGGGCGCTCTAGGATAGGGAATCGTTTAATTTGCTATCCAACTCCTTCCCTACTATCCACGGGGACTGGAGTTGGAATAGTAAATTAAACTATTCACTATCCAGCGCCCCCCCAATGCAAGTCGTTGTAACGACTTGTGTTGTAAAAGTTGTGTCATAAAGGCATGCGTTGTAAATGCTTGCGTAGTAACGACATACATCCGCTCAGATAATAGAGTTGGCCGTTACTGTAATAATTTTATCTGGTGTCATTGCTCTTAATTACAGCAAAATCACATAGTTATGCATAATTGCATAAGAAGTGTAATCAAGAATGTAACGCTATTTTCTTGGGGTTAAATTCACCCTCGCTACCAACATGGGACCGAGGGTACATTTTGAGCTCAGAAATAGCACTAAATGCTACAGGACATGAACAGCAGCAGCCGGCAGCTGCTCGCTCTCTAATTGTTCCTGTGCTCCTGCAGTAGGTTTTTTGCCCTAAATTAGTTTTAATGACTCTCACTGGCGTAATTGTGTAACTTCTGTAATTTTGCATTACAAGAGTAATGTGTAGTTACTGAAAATACTCCAGTTGCTCCCAGGATTAATAGTAACATGCTTGAATGCATTATTCAAGTTGTGGTTCTGTCATGCGGCAGGCGATCCGCCCATGTGGCATTAATTCGCCACCTGTGCGGGCGAATTAATGAGCAGGCAGGTCTGTGACGGAACCACGCCGTTATGTGCACACGCTGCCCGCGACTCATGAAGGCGTGGTTTCAACACGAGCACAGCAGCGCCAGGCCCCCCCACCCCCCTGTGCTGTGGCAACATTTGGGCCGTGGCGAAGGGGTTAATAGAGATGATGTGTGTGCCACGAGCTTATCCAAGATCATCCATTAGCTTCACAGCGCTGATCTCCGAGGAATAAATAATGCCGTCGGTTCAGGAATATCCTGCTCTCCTGAGCTCATCGTGCTTGCAATACACTGTTCACACTGTTCCTTCTACACGGTACACACTGACCCGGGGAATCCACTCTGCTTTGTTTGCTTTCATCTGTCATTCCTAGGTGCAGATCAGACATGACTGCCACAGACGTCATTAGTAGATGGTTATCAGTGCCCTCAGTGCCGCCGGCAGGGACAGAGCAACCTTAGTGTCATCTGCAGGGTCATGTCATTTTTAGTGCCGCCGGCAGGGACAGTATGTATAAGGCACTGGGGGTTCTCGTCCTTAGCAAACCAGGTATAGACGAATTTACAATAATATGTAACAAAGGAAAGTACCTGGTTTATGTGTTTCACCGCTATTTATTTTATGCGGAAAAGAAACAATGACCATTAGGTTCATATGTTTCAAATATGTGATTTACGTTTTTTTCATGATGCATATTGGTAGTGAACATTCATTTCATGTCAGAGAAGCGATTCAATTCACACCCAAAGTTTAAATACATCTGTCATGTGAATCTACAATTAACACACAATACGAACATTTTATAAAAGCAAAACTAAATTAGACAACATACAACAAATATCCCAAATATTACACCAGCATAGCACTTTTTTTAACAAAACCCCCATTGGACATTCAATAGGCACTTTTAGTGGAGAATCTTGAACCACATGGGAAATTTCTCGTAACCCCTTCCCTGCGGGGCTGATTCCCCTGCCGTGGTGGGGTGCGGGGTCGCGCACAGCGCCCCGGTGCTCATGTCGAGCTCATGACGAGCTGAGCTCGTCACGGCCACACCCGTTTCCTTAGAACGCTCAGCACAGCAGGGGAATTAGCCCCACGTGTGAGCGTTCGCGCACGGGAAACGTGGCTCATGATGAGCTGATCTCGTCATGAGCATGGGAGGGGTTAACTCATGCGGGATGTATATTAAATTGTCCACCCTAATTCTGGAGCATAGGAATTAATTGTTGCCCTATCTGGAAGATACACTGGAAAGGGCCGACGCGTTTCTAATCCGGCGAAGAATCACAGGATTGTCATCAGGGCGTTGGGGCACGGTGTAACCTATAAATGAAATTAAGTGAACTAATTAAATTTGGGTCATCTCCTCTAATAAGCTTATTTACAATGTGTTATTTTTCAAGCTGAGTACCTGAAATTAATGATGGTGCTTCAAGGACGATGAAAATAGTTTTAAGCTCTTCTAAACAGGACCTAAAACCATGAAGGACATTCCTGTTAATTAACAGAGCACACTATAGTGTATAATATTTGTAATTATTTGACCATTTCAAGTGAAAACTTACATTTAAAATCAGGAATGGACGCTAAAAGTGATTTACCTGTACAACCTTCAGCCGGCACCAGGCCGTCACTCTTCAATCGCATGCCACCCATTATGAACTTATTTTTATTCTGCCAGAACAAACAGCACACCCCTATTTATGAGATGAAGGTCCCTGATATTAACCAGTTTAAACTGACCATACGTTTAATAATCTACACTTACCATTAGTAACATCTTAGGGGCAGATTTACAATTACTGGCGCATCCCTGCATATCAGCAGGGATGCGCCAGTAATTGTGCGCCGCTGCTCCGCCACCCAGGATGTGCCGCATTTACAATGCGACGCACCATGGGGCAAAAACGGCACAGATGCGTCACGCATCTGTGACGTAAAAGGGGCGCATTGCTGGAGTTGCGTCGCAAGCGCGACGCAGCTCCAGCAAGGCTTGGGGGGCTCTATCTCGAACAATGCTGCGTCAATCCTTACGCCTGCTTCAAGCAGGTGCAGGGTTTTGACGCAGCATGGGCCCAAAAGTGACTGAGTGAAATCTTGTAGATTTCACTCAGCCACTTTTGGGAGGCGTTCCTGCGCCAAAACACCCCCACCCCCTGCGATGGAACACCTCCTTCTGGCGCAGGGCTTTACATCGTGACTCATCTGGGAGATGCGTCATGTTGTAAATACCCCTCACCATGGCGCATCTTTTGCACCGCCGCTGCATCACAAAAGTGACGCAACGGCGGCATAAAAGAGGTGCAAGGGGCTTGTAAATCTGCTCCTTAGTGTCTCAAACTGTCATGGCACTCGACTTTCTGAAAAGCTGAAGGATACCTTTTTCCTACACATGATGTATTTATTTATATTTATTTATTTATTTTTTGCATTTATAATGCGCGCAGATACCCACAAAGGGTTTCCCGGCGCCAGGACTAAGAAGCCAGCAACACAGAAAGCGAAAACGGCCAGAGACCAGATTATTTATTGAAGAGCCAGGTTTTAACGCTTTTCTTAAAGCTGGCAAAATTTTCCTCCTTACGAAGAGCTGGGGGAAGGGAGTTCCAAAGGACGGGTCCCAGATAGGAAAAGGATCTCCCTCCCATTCTGGCCAGTTTAAATCTAGGTACCACAAAATTTGCTCCATTTGAGGAACGGAGATTACGTGCAGGGGTGTAGAGCCTAACTAACTCTTGCAAGTACTTTGGTGCGGTACCTGCCTTTATTTTGAACATATAGCTCAGGGCTTTCAACCGAACCCGGTTCTCCACCCTGAGCCAATGCAGGTCCTTGAGGTACTTAGAGATCCTTGCTCTCCTGGGGATTTTACACAGCAACCTGGCTGTGGAATTCTGGACTAGCTGGAGCCGTCTGATCACGGCTAAGTTGGAACCCAGATAAAGGATGTTACCGTAGTCAAGCCGTGATGTAATAAGGGCATTGACTACGGTCTTCTGGGTATCAACAGGCAGCATCCAGATAATTTTCCGCAGCCATTTGAGGATGGTAAAGCAAGTCCCAGCTACTTTGTTAACCTGCTGTTTCATCGATAATGTGTCATCGATGTGCATCCCTAAATTTCTGACATGGGTAGCTGGAATGGGAAAGGCGCCCAGGGATGGCGGCCAGTGAGTATCCTGCCAAAGGTCTCTGTTTTTGCCTAAGAGAAGGATCTCCGTTTTCTCCCCATTTAGCTTCAGCTGGTTCGATGACATCCAGCTGAAGACTTCATGAAGACCTAGTTTCAGCACAGAGGGGGATGAAGGGTCCGAATTGGTAAGAGAAAAAATAATCTGCGAATCATCCGCATAGGTCATGAGTTCTAGACCAACTCGTAAACAAAGGAAACGCGATCAGTACATATATTGTTGGTCCCCTTAACCGCGTCTAATCTTTATTGCTTCTTCGCACTATAGATGTAAGCGAATTGAGATTCATTTATTCACTTACTTTAGTTGACGGCCGGTTCTCATTGCGAGTCATCCCCCATTGTAACAATTTAGGAGCCGGTGACCACGCGAGATGCGGCTAAAATAAAAGCGGCACCGGAAGCCTGAATGGTTTCTTTTGCAATGTATCATGGGTCACGTCATTTTTAACAGGCAGAACATATGTACTTCTTTTCTAGTTATTGTTGAAATGTTCTTTTCTGACCCACGACTGATATCGCTGTGTCATTTTTGACAACGTTAATTCTAACGGGTTAGTACATCGTGATCTCCTTCAAAAACCGAACGTCCATATTATCTGCGCTTTGTGTTTTACACCTGATGCATTAAAAGAGCTTCATCATGGGCATCCGCAGAAATTTTTCCAGGGAGGGGCTAACCTGGCAAATGAAGGGGCGTGGCTAATGTTAATCAATAGGGGCGGGGCTAAAAGGCAGACAATCAGGACCGGGTAATTCTCAGGCCAAGCTGAGAAAAAAAGTGGTGAATTCTGCATTTGAAACTGGACAACAATTAGAGCACACATAAGAACCCTAATATTACCCCCCTGGCCCCTAAAACTCATACATTCCCTGATCCCTACAATTAGACCCCTGGCACCCCAAAACCCATAACCCATACCCGCCCTGACCCCTGAAATTGTCCCCTGGGCACCCCAAAACCCATTCCCGCCCTGAACCCTAAAATGTCCCCCCCTTGCAACCCAAAACCCATACCCACCCTGAATCCTAAAATTACCACCCTGGTACCCCAAAACCCATACCCACCCTGAACCCTAAAATTATCCCTGCCCCCCCAAAACTCATAGCCTCCCTGAACCCTAACATTACCCCTGGAACCCCAAAACCCATATCCACCATGAACCCTTACCTTTCCCCTGGCACCCCAAAACCCATACCCACCTTGAACCCTAAAATTATCCCTGCCACCCCAAAACCCATACCCACCCTGAACCCTAAAATTACCCCACTGGCATCCCAAAAGCTGAACGCTACGGGGCATATTTGCAAGCCCCTAGCGCCAGTTTTGCGTCACTTTTAACATGGGAAAAGTGATGCAAAAATGGCCCAAGGGGCTTGTAAATCTGCCCCCACAAGCTTACACTACATTTGCATATTCGGAGGGGACTGTCCTCCTTGACGTTTCCATGCATGTAAGTCTAAAACACCCTAACCTAGATACACAGCCAGTAGGTAATGCTGGTGATGCTGTAGAATGCATTAAAGTTACTGGAACTTACTTAAAAACTGCTGCCTCCTCTTCTGTTACTATTCAGTGGAGTCGGGCTGATCAGCAGCACTGTCGTCCTGGCATCCAGCCCCTCCCGAAGGTCTCACTTTCTAGATAGGTGTGGGTCAAATGTCTCCTGGATTCTCCTTGCCTGGGCCTCCTCCGCTTCTTCGTCTGTGCCCTTGGATGCAAAAAGAGACAGATCCATGGCCCTGTTCACCATTTATCTGGTGAGCAGCGCCGTGGATGTGTAGTCCATACAAGTGCACAGACAGCAGGGTGAAAGGGATGGCAGTGCAGGTGACACTTTTCCTTTGTAAAGTAATTCCTGCTGGTGTCATAGCCCAGGGTGTGCTGTCTGTGCACTTGTATGGAATACACATCTATACAAGTGCACAGACAGCAAACCCTGGGCTATGATGCCAGCAGAAGTTCCTGTACAAACGAAAAGCGTTTCCTGCACTGGCCATCCCTTTCCCCCTGCTGTGCACATCTTCCCACTCCCACCCCATGACAAGGCAGCTAGAAGTGGTGATTTGTCATTCTGAGGGGTCTGAATGTTATAAGAATGTGTGTGCCTGTCTGAGACAGCTTCCCGGCACACCACACCCATACAGCCGCACCCGAGTACTTCACACAGGTCTTTAAAAGACCATTTACTTGGTAATGAGGCTTTATTGTGTTTTCACCCCTACTTAGAGCCCCTGCATCTCCACTCTGCACATGGCTTTGGCTGGATGAATTAGCCCCCTCCCGAAATTTGAGGGAGAGGAGTTGACGTGAGGTTTAAAAGAGGGGTGAAAGAGGGATTTTGGACGCAGAGTGGTGACCGTGATGGGGCAGACATTTAATGCAATTTCCCTTTCAAATGGGTTTATGGTACAAATCTACTTTGACAGACTCGCAGACAGCAAATGCTGCTGCCTTTCCATGGTGTCTGAAAGTTTTTTTCTTGAAGTTGGGTCGACGAGCTGATCGGGTTATTTTCTTGCCTGCACTTGTCGCCTCTGTCATAGGTAGCCCCCGGCTTCCATCTGAACGTTGAGGATCACTGCCCCCAACCCCCGTCACCGTTATATCCAGGGTGGCCAACTGGCATGGGTATGACTCCTGGGCATGCCCTAACAAATGGTTTAAAAATGTTACTGGTGGGAGGGTGTGGCTGTATGCTGATAAAGATGATCATGAAGGAAGGGTGCTTTGACCCTCTAGCAGATAATCCCCTAAATATCAGCAAACGAATCCAATGAACAGAGCATCAGTGCATCACAAATCAGCACAGTTTGGATTGTGACAGTGTCGGAAGAAGTGCCCTGGACGGCCATGGCTCCAAACTGGTGAGAGATAAGCTCCGGCCTGGGGACAGCGAACAGCCGCAAGCTCGATTTACAAGCTCTGCCGAGTGCCACATAAGACAAGCAAAGGAGAGCCTGAACATTGTGGTGCTGGTGCTCTGGTCGTGGGAAGACCATGGATCAAGGGTTGCGGCCCACCTTGGTGCCGGGGCGCCCCAACCTTGAGGGAAATCAGCAAAGATCCTAGATAGTGCAAACATCACAAAGGGATCGATTAAATAGCCCACAACAGCCATCAAGAGGACCATAGAGGTTGCCTCAGCAGTGTGGAGCCGGTGCTCAGGTAGCAGGAGCGCTGCAGAACGGGGGTTGGTGGCTCTTCCTGGTGTCAGGGAGGCCCCCCTATCAGTGTGGTTCGCGTAAAGTACAGGCACAATGGAAGAATAAAGAGCACACTTTGGGTGGACCAGTGACGCTGGGTGACAGGCTCGGGAAGCTGACCAGCCCACAAGTTCAGTGGTGAGAGGAACTAGACCCCACGTTGGGGAGCTGGACACTCCAGGCAAGAGTGGAATGAGGACACTCACAGTAAAAGTTAGCTAAATGGGCATACAAGGTGCTACTAACACTAAACAAAGGAGTGAACCAGGAGGTAGAGACGTAAGTACCACTAATAAAGTTGAGGAAACAAGTGCCTGAGATCTGGTAGCTGAGACAGACAGACACTCTGTCTCATAGGGAGGAGATCAGTGGAAGCAACCAGGTGGATGGAATCTACTATTAAAGGAGTAATAATAAGTGGAGCAAATAAGGGTAACCAAACAAAAGTAGTAAACCAAAGCCCCACTTGTGTGTTTTGCGGGGTGGAGTCAGATGGGTGACCTCACTCCTTTCCCACAAACTGTATTCTACAGAGAGGAAAGAGATAAGCAAGACAGAGCACCGCAGAAGTAAGCCTGACAGGGGCAACACCCTTTAAACAGGGGCCTGCCTACATAGGGGGAAATAGCTTAGGTCCCCTCTGGAGACTGGAGTAAACATTCATCCTAAAGTACACTGAAGGTCATAGCGAAGGTATTCATCATTCATTATTGGAAAAAAATGATAAAAACTACGGTGTAACTGACAGACCAATGCAAGGAGCAGAGGAGAATCAGTAAGATCGCTCCACCAGAGATCGCTACAGAGCATGAAATATAGTAGCCCATAAAAAGGATTTTAGTGGGAGCCAATAACATTATATAGAGGGCCCGTACATCTCCAGGGGAACGCCATAAGGCTGAATGGGAGTGGGATTGGCCCCACGGTTAGGCGCCTGTCATTACCTGGGGAGTAGTAGAGTACCTGCTGAGAAGGATTGTTTTTCCTCGTGATACGCAATGCCTGGAACTAAGAATCAGAGGGTCACAAACCAAACTAAACTGGACAAGTATACAATGCAAAACACCCAAGAAGTGCAAATGGTTACCAAAACCTAGTGGCAGAGAGTAGTGACCACACACTGAAGGATGTGATAGCAGCAATAAGTGGAGTGCAAATGTCACTGGAAAGTCGTATGGATGCCATTACTTCTGAAGTTTTGATAATTAGACGGGGCATCTGAAAAGTGGGAGACACGGTCAAGATTGTAAAAGTGGCTTCAGTGGTCCTTCAAGCAGAAGCAAAAGTCATGACACAACAACTCGAGGAACTACAGCCTGCAAACCGGGTGCTGGAAACAAAACTGGATGAATATGAAGGCAGATCAAGATGTAATAATGTCAGAATACTAGGAGTCCCGGAATTGGCAGAGGGGCCGTCTGCAGACCTCTTTGTAGAGGATCTAGAGACGCATTACTTACAAACAAGGGCCTTTCTAAATTTGTTTCTATAGAAAGTGGCATCAAGTTCTGGGAGGCAGACCAAAGCCTGGGGCTCGATCTAGACCTAGATAAAGAGAACACACTGGTCCACAACGCAAATAGCCTTAGTTTACTTCAACAAGCACTACTGATCAAAACCTACATTGCAGAATAATAAAGTTGAGAGTAGAAACGCCACAATACACACAAACCCTACTTCGGAAAATAAACAAAGGGGTGACTGCTTTGAGGATGTGGATGGATGAGTATGGTGGGAGACACGGTTAATCTGGCATTGAGACTCCTATCATGGAATGTGAATGGGCTGGGAGATACAATTAAAAGTGGAACATTGCTCCAATATATGAAAAACACTCCCCTGATGTAGTTTTAGTGCAGGAAACAAATTTGATTGGTAACTCCTGTAAGACCCTGAACCATTGGGGATACAAACTAGGGGTGGGAATACTCATTAAGGGAACCTTGGCCCTGGTAGTCACCCGCACCTGGGTAGATACACAGGGCAGATATGTGGCAATATTGGTGACGTGGAAGGGTTATAATATCATCATCTTAATGATGTATGTTCCCCCAACATTACACACCAAGGCTCTGCAAAACCTGGGAGAGATAATTCTAAGCTTCCCAGAGAGGAGACTCCTGATAGGAGGTGACTTCAATGCAACAGTGTCAGACAGGATTGAGTCACAATTTGATGGTTCTTTTTTGAAGCATGTGAGCGTAGAGGGGAGCCAATCATTAACAAATCAATCAATTCAATAAGCAATTCTCTGGACACACAGTAACCACAGGCCAATCCGTAAGGATAATTAATGTATTACAAGGCCAAAAATAACTGGACATGAAGTCACCTCAAGATGAGAGTGTAGACATACCTTGAAATCAACATAAGGCAAAATCTATGAATAAAGTTGACAATTAACTCAAGGAATAGAATGCATAGGATCAAAAAGCATCATTCCAAATTTCCCTGCATCGAGGCTTGATGAATATAAAGCATCAATCTATCCCTTCACTGGCACTAAAATGACATCCCTACTTTGCATTCTTCAGGGAAAAAAGATAGAAAGGTGTCAGCATGAGGAATCTTCCTAAGAAGTCGTTCCACTATCAATTGGTCAAATAGCATAACACTACAGAGACAGATCTTGTTCAGAGATGCTCTCTCTCTAAAGGCGGAGAAGAAGTGGGGCCTCTTTTCCTACTTGTAAAGTCCCAATATTACAGGTATCTTCCCAAGATTCCTTGCAGGGCACGCCATCCACGCTGTCCACGCTCTCATAGGTACTTTTCACAGAAGAACAGCAACATGATGACATTGATTCCCAGGCCTTCTCCGGTGTGAAAGTGCAACAGCTCTCCTTATTGGGTTTTACCTCCCAATGTATTCTCTGCTTGCCTGACTCTTAAAACAAATACATTATTCCAGTGATCAAGGACATCTCTTCCACCTGCAACACAAACGTGAGAAAGAACAAAACCCTCAGTACACATGATATTCAAATTGTTAATTCCAAAGTGAACTCCTTACAGTAGAAAAAGCAATGCTTCACACAACATAGACACTATGACGCAAGGGTGTCTTTGTTTGTTGGTACATGACAGTCAAATGTGTGCTATTCTGATATCTCTCCCGTTCATGCAATGCAGCCCAGTGCTGTGCTGAAAATGTACTGGATTCACTGAGATGATTGACTTGTACATAACTCTGGGAATTGGTGTTTTCTTTGGAAAAACCTTCTTTAGATAAACATAACAGAATGAAAAATGAGTGCTAAATGTTTAATTTAATACCAGCATTTCTGCTGTCATGTGAGGCAACCTCTAGGTAATGTATTCATCACTGAGCTAATTACAGGTGTGGGCATTGGAGCTCAGATAATAGAGTTGGGCGTTACTGGCATAATTTTGAAGTTGAAGTTGAAGTTGGGGCAATTTATAAAGCGCACGTTTACCAAAAAAGGTTTCATGGCGCTAGTAGTCTGCAGCTCATGTATACAACTTAGACTTCAAACGCTCTAATGAATAACCAGGTCTTCAAGCCTTTACGGAATTCCAAATATGATGGAGAGAAACGTAGGTTGTCAGGGAGGGCATTCCAGAACCTGGGCTCCAAAAAGGAGAAATAAGACCCCCCATGTTTCTTCCTGATAAAACGAGGGACAACCAAAAGATTTTTTGACGACAACCGTAAAGGCCTGGAAGGAGTGTAGGCTAAGAGCCTGGATGCCATGTATAGGGGAGCTAAGCCCGCCAGAGACTTAAAAATAAGGCATCCTAGTTTGAATTGGTATCTATGGGTGACCGGCAGCCAATGCAATTGCCTGAGAAGAGGGAGGGCAGGATGGAATCTAGACCAACTGTAGATTAACCTAGCAGCCTGATTTTGAATAAGCTGAAGTCGGCGCAACTCGTAGGCAGGGATGCCAAGATACAAAGAATTGGCATAGTCCACCTTAGAAATTACAAGGGCCAAGAGGATAACCTTCAGAGCATCAATGGTAAAAAAACGGGAAACTTTCCGAATCATACGGAGAGACAGGAAGCAGGAGGAAACAATCATGCTAATCTGAGTGTGCATCGACAAATCATCGCTGATTTTGATGCCCAAACTTTTCACAGATTTAGATCCAGAGGGAGCAGGACCAAGAGAGGGAGGCCAAAAATTAGAGCACCAAGGATTAGGTGAACCGCCGATCAAGACGAGCTCCGTCTTGTCGGGATTTAGCTTTAAATGATTCGTACACATCCAATCATGGATAAAAATGATAGTGTTCTGAAAATAGGAGACAGAATCAGGGGAAGCAGAAAGGGAAAAAATAAGTTGGAGGTCATCAGCGTAATTAAACACTGTGAACTCCTGGCGGCGCAAAGCATAAATTAAAGGAAAAATATAGATATTAAGGAGGAGGGGAGAAAGAGCGGAACCCTGGGGAACACAACAGGTGACCGCACGGGGGGAAGAGCAGAAAGGGGACAACCGCACCGCCTGTTGGCGATTCTCCAAGAACGAGGAGATCCAACTTAAGGCAACATCCGAAATGCCAGCGCATCTGACACGGTCGACCAACAGAGAGTGGTCGACCGTGTCAAACGCCACCGATAAATCGAGGAGTATCAAAGCCTGGGAAGAGCCGTGATCAGCACTCACTCTTAGATCATCCAAGACCGAAAGAATAACTGATTCCGTCGAATGGGTAGGCCGAAAGCCGGCCTGGTAAGGATCTAGATAATTGGAGGCTTCAATATAGGAACTCAAACATTGAGTTACATGTCTCTCCAACACCTTGCTCAAAAAAGGGAGCAAGGAGATGGGACGGAAGTTAGAAGAGACAGTAGGATCGGCACCTACCTTTTTCAAGACCGGTACGATCTTAGCGGATTTAACAATATTGGGGACAACACCTGATGACAAAGATTTATTGAGCAGGGCAAGAGGAGGGTCGGGGCAGATTGAGAAAACCTGCCGGAGGATGTGTGCGGGACAACTATCAGTAGGAGAGCCTGATTTTGTGGACTTCACTAAACTGATAAAAATCTCCGTCGATATAGGCGGAAAGCGGGTAAACAAGTGAGTACTGAGGGGCGGAGGGGGAGGATCAAAAGAAGAGGAGGGGAGGGCAATGTGTTGTTTTATTATAGAGATTTTTGTGAAAAAGAAATCATGAAGTGATTCACATGAATCTTGAGATGGTTGAGGTTTAGCAATCACTCTATCCAATTTACACAGGCTATTGAGGGTGGAAAAAATTTCCTTAGGCTTGTTAGAAGAGGATGCGATCAGCCCGGAAAAGTATTGAATTTTAGCAGCAAGAATGTCTTTTTTGTATTCTCTGAGAATAGCAGAGTAAGACAGCTTATCAGAAGGGACGTAGCTCCGACGCCACTTGTGCTCAGCCTGTCTAAGCTGGAGTTTTTTGGCATGGAGCGAAGAGGAGAACCACTTTTGTGAATCGTGTGAGCACGAAAGACGAATTGATCTTAAAGGGACCAACTCCTCACACGATGAAGTCAGCCAGGTGTTAATGGCCAAGGCCTGATCGTGGAGGGATAGATCTAAGTAGTCACCATCTAGTAAGCTAGAAGCGACAAGAGAGGCACACAGAGCGCTAATATTAGCTCGTCCCCAGTTCCTGACTTTAATGTTAACAGGGGAAGGGGTACTAACCACTGGATTTAATGAAAAGGAAAAGGAAATCAAATAGTGGTCAGATCACAAGCAGGGAAGGACCGAGAGTAAAGAAACATCCAGATTAGCTGACCAGATTTGGTCGAGGATGTGGCCAGATGTATGGGTGGGAAGTTCAACCAGTTGGGTCATGTTCAATTGTGTAAGTAAATCCGAGTACTAGTGTCATTGCTCTAAATTGCAGCAAAATCGCATAGTTATGCATAATTACAGAAGAGTTATAATCAAGAATTTAACGCTATTTTCTTGGTGCTAAATTCACTCTCGCTACCAATAGGGGACAGAGGGTACATTTTGAGCTTAGGAAATGGCACTAAATGCTACAGGACATGAACAGCAGTAGCCGGCAGCTGCTCGCTCTCTTGTTGTTCCTGTGCTCCTGCAGTAGGTTTTTTGCCCTAAATTTGTTTTAATTACTCTCACTGGCGTAATTGTGTAACTTCTGTAATTTTGCATCACAAGAGTAATGCGTAATTACTGAAAATACTCCAGTTGCTCCCAGGTGTAATACTAACATGCCTGGATGCATTATTCAAGTCTGAAAGATCAACTCCATCAGTACAGATGATGTGTGCACCCAGAGCTCATCCAAGATCGTCCATTAGCTTCACAGCGCTGATCTCAGAGAAACAAAAGAGCCTGTCTGTTAAGAACTATCCTGGTCTCCTGAGCTCATCGTGCTAGCAACGCACTGCTCACACTGTTCCTTATACACAGTACACGCCGAAAAGGTGAATCCACTCTGCTTTATTTGCTTTCATCTGTCATTACTAGGCCCGGATCAGACATGACTGCCACAGACGTCATTGGTAGATGGTTAACAATGCACTTAGTGCCACCAGCAGCGACAGAATGTCTCTAACGGTGTTTACACCACATTCTGTTTGGGTGCAGTAACACGTGATGGTCACTATTCAACTTTAGCAGCTAAACATGCTCTTTACTAACAAACCAACAGAGCTAGAATTGCTCACCTATCAATTTTTCTCAATTAAGAAAACTATTTATTCCTCACTGCAAGGAATTGTAAAAGTGACTAAATTAACCGGATCGTTACCCCCTGCTAGCTCTGGCACAGAGCAGACAGACTTAACTTAGAGGTAGTGAGCAAAGTGTGCCTTTACTAAAACAATAATAAAGTCGAAAGTGCACAACAATAAAAATCTGAAGCTGGATTCGAAAATATAAACTAAAGTTTACCAAGGAAATGAACAAACAAATCTAATAAAGATAAGTTTTAAGCAAAAATACTACTCAGAAGCGCTAAGTCCTGTGTTAAAACAGGCCCCCCTATCAGTGTGGTTCGCGTAAAGTACAGGCACAATGGAAGAATAAAGAGCACACTTTGGGTGGACCAGTGACGCTGGGTGACAGGCTCGGGAAGCTGACCAGCCCACAAGTTCAGTGGTGAGAGGAACTAGACCCCACGTTGGGGAGCTGGACACTCCAGGCAAGAGTGGAATGAGGACAGTCACAGTAAAAGTTAGCTAAATGGGCATACAAGGTGGCACTAACAATAAACAAAGGAGTGAACCAGGAGGTAGAGACGTAAGTACCACTAATAAAGTTGAGGAAACAAGTGCCTGAGATCTGGTAGCTGAGACAGACAGACACTCTGTCTCATAGGGAGGAGATCAGTGGAAGCAACCAGGTGGATGGAATCTACTATTAAAGGAGTAATAATAAGTGGAGCAAATAAGGGTAACCAAACAAAAGTAGTAAACCAAAGCCCCACTTGTGTGTTTTGCGGGGTGGAGTCAGATGGGTGACCTCACTCCTTTCCCACAAACTGTATTCTACAGAGAGGAAAGAGATAAGCAAGACAGAGCACCGCAGAAGTAAGCCTGACAGGGGCAACACCCTTTAAACAGGGGCCTGCCTACATAGGGGGAAATAGCTTAGGTCCCCTCTGTAGACTGGAGTAAACATTCATCCTAAAGTACACTGAAGGTCATAGCAAAGCTATTCATCATTCATTTTTGGAAAAAAATGATAAAAACTACGGTGTAACTGACAGACCAATGCAAGGAGCAGAGGAGAATCAGTAAGATCGCTCCACCAGAGATCGCTACAGAGCATGAAATATAGTAGCCCATAAAAAGGATTTTGGTGGGAGCCAATAACTTTATATAGAGGGCCCGTACATCTCCAGGGGAACGCCAAAAGGCTGAATGGGAGTGGGATTGGCCCCACGGTTAGGCGCCTGTCATTACCTGGGGAGTAGTAGAGTACCTGCTGAGAAGGAGTGTTTTTCCTCGTGATACGCAATGCCTGGAACTAAGAATCAGAGGGTCACAAACCAAACTAAACTGGACAAGTATACAATGCAAAACACCCAAGAAGTGCAAATGGTTACCAAAACCTAGTGGCAGAGAGTAGTGACCACACACTGAAGGATGTGATAGCAGCAATAATTGGAGTGCAAATGTCACTGGAAAGTCGTATGGATGCCATTACTTCTGAAGTATCGATAATTAGACGGGCATCTGAAAAGTGGGAGACACGGTCAAGATTGTAGAAGTGGCTTCAGTGGTCCTTCAAGCAGAAGCAAAAGTTATGACACAACAACTCGAGGAACTACAGCCTGCAAACCGGGTGCTGGAAACAAAACTGGATGAATATGAAGGCAGATCAAGATGTAATAATGTCAGAATACTAGGAGTCCCGGAATTGGCAGAGGGGCCGTCTGCAGACCTCTTTGTAGAGGATCTAGAGACGCATTACTTACAACCAAGGGCCTTTCTAAATTTGTTTCTATAGAAAGTGGCATCAAGTTCTGGGAGGCAGACCAAAGCCTGGGGCTCGATCTAGACCTAGATAAAGAGAACACACTGCTCCACAACGCAAATAGCCTTAGTTTACTTCAACAAGCACTACTGATCAAAACTTACATTGCAGAATAATAAAGTTGAGAGTAGAAACGCCACAATACACACAAACCCTACTTCGGAAAATAAACAAAGGGGTGACTGCTTTGAGGATGTGGATGGATGAGTATGGTGGGAGACACGGTTAATCTGGCATTGAGACTCCTATCATGGAATGTGAATGGGCTGGGAGATAAAATTAAAAGTGGAACATTGCTCCAATATATGAAAAACACTCCCCTGATGTAGTTTTATTGCAGGAAACACATTTGATTGGTAACTCCTGTAAGACCCTGAACCATTGGGGATACAAACTAGGGGTGGGAATACTCATTAAGGGAACCTTGGCCCTGGTAGTCACCCGCACCTGGGTAGATACACAGGGCAGATATGTGGCAATATTGGTGACGTGGGAGGGTTATAATGTCATCATCTTAATGATGTATGTTCCCCCAACATTACACACCAAGGCTCTGCAAAACCTGGGAGAGATAATTCTAAGCTTCCCAGAGAGGAGACTCCTGATAGGAGGTGACTACAATGCAACAGTGTCAGACAGGATTGAGTCACAATTTGATGGTTCTTTTTTGAAGCATGTGAGCGTAGAGGGGAGCCAATCATTAACAAATCAATCAATTCAATAAGCAATTATCTGGACACACAGTAACCACAGGCCAATCCGTAAGGATAATTAATGTATTACAAGGCCAAAAATAACTGGACATGAAGTCACCTCAAGATGAGAGTGTAGACATACCTTGAAATCAACATAAGGCAAAATCTATGAATAAAGTTGACAATTAACTCAAGGAATAGAATGCATAGGATCAAAAAGCATCATTCCAAATTTCCCTGCATCGAGGCTTGATGAATATAAAGCATCAATCTATCCCTTCACTGGCACTAAAATGACATCCCTACTTTGCATTCTTCAGGGAAAAAAGATAGAAAGGTGTCAGCATGAGGAATCTTCCTAAGAAGTCGTTCCACTGTCAATTGGTCAAATAGCATAACACTACAGAGACAGATCTTGTTCAGAGATGCTCTCTCTCTAAAGGCGGAGAAGAAGTGGGGCCTCTTTTCCTACTTGTAAAGTCCCAATATTACAGGTATCTTCCCAAGATTCCTTGCAGGGCACGCCATCCACTCTGTCCACGTTCTCATAGGTACTTTTCACAGAAGAACAGCAACATGATGACATTGATTCCCAGGCCTTCTCCGGTGTGAAAGTACAACAGCTCTCCTTATTGGGTTTTACCTCCCAATGTATTCTCTGCTTGCCTGACTCTTAAAACAAATACATTATTCCAGTGATCAAGGACATCTCTTCCACCTGCAACACAAACGTGAGAAAGAACAAAACCCTCAGTACACATGATATTCAAATTGTTAATTCCAAAGTGAACTCCTTACAGTAGAAAAAGCAATGCTTCACACAACATAGACACTATGAAGCAAGGGTGTCTTTGTTTGTTGGTACATGACAGTCAAATGTGTGCTATTCTGATATCTCTCCCGTTCATGCAACACAGCCCAGTGCTGTGCTGAAAATGAACTGGATTCACTGAGATGATTGTCTTGTACATAACTCTGGGAATTGGTGTTTTCTTTGGAAAAACCCTCTTTAGATAAACATAACAGAATGAAAAATGAGTGCTAAATGTTTAATTTAATACCAGCATTTCTGCTGTCATGCGAGGCAACCTCTAGGTAATGTATTCATCACTGAGCTAATTACAGGTGTGGGCATTGGAGCTCAGATAATAGAGTTGGGCGTTACTGGCATAATTTTGAAGTTGAAGTTGAAGTTGGGGCAATTTATAAAGCGCACGTTTACCAAAAAAGGTTTCATGGCGCTAGTAGTCTGCAGCTCATGTATACAACTTAGACTTCAAACGCTCTAATGAATAACCAGGTCTTCAAGCCTTTACGGAATTCCAAATATGATGGAGAGAAACGTAGGTTGTCAGGGAGGGCATTCCAGAACCTGGGCTCCAAAAAGGAGAAACAAGACCCCCCATGTTTCTTCCTGATAAAACGAGGGACAACCAAAAGATTTTTTGACGACGACCGTAAAGGCCTGGAAGGAGTGTAGGCTAAGAGCCTGGATGCCATGTATAGGGGAGCTAAGCCCGCCAGAGACTTAAAAATAAGGCATCCTAGTTTGAATTGGTATCTATGGGTGACCGGCAGCCAATGCAATTGCCTGAGAAGAGGAAGGGCAGGATGGAATCTAGACCAACTGTAGATTAACCTAGCAGCCTGATTTTGAATAAGCTGAAGTCGGCGCAACTCGTAGGCAGGGATGCCAAGATACAAAGAATTGGCATAGTCCACCTTAGAAATTACAAGGGCCAAGAGGATAACCTTCAGAGCATCAATGGTAAAAAAACGGGAAACTTTCCGAATCATACGGAGAGACAGGAAGCAGGAGGAAACAATCATGCTAATCTGAGTGTGCATCGACAAATCATCGCTGATTTTGATGCCCAAACTTTTCACAGATTTAGATCCAGAGGGAGCAGGACCAAGAGAGGGAGGCCAAAAATTAGAGCACCAAGGATTAGGCGAACCGCCGATCAAGACGAGCTCCGTCTTGTCGGGATTTAGCTTTAAATGATTCGTACACATCCAATCATGGATAAAAATGATAGTGTTCTGAAAATAAGAGACAGAATCAGGGGAAGCAGAAAGGGAAAAAATAAGTTGGAGGTCATCAGCGTAATTAAACACTGTGAACTCCTGGCGGCGCAAAGCATAAATTAAAGGAAAAATATAGAGAATAAAGAGGAGGGGAGAAAGAGCGGAACCCTGGGGAACACCACAGGTGACCGCACGGGGGGAAGAGCAGAAAGGGGACAACCGCACCGCCTGTTGGCGATTCTCCAAGAACGAGGAGATCCAACTTAAGGCAACATCCGAAATCCCAGCGCATCTGACACGGTCGACCAACAGAGAGTGGTCGACCGTGTCAAACGCCACCGATAAATCGAGGAGTATCAAAGCCTGGGAAGAACCGTGATCAGCACTCACTCTTAGATCATCCAAGACCGAAAGAATAACTGATTCCGTCGAATGGGTAGGCCGAAAGCCGGCCTGGTAAGGATCTAGATAATTGGAGGCTTCAATATAGGAACTCAAACATTGAGTTTCATGTCTCTCCAACACCTTGCTCAAAAAAGGGAGCAAGGAGATGGGACGGAAGTTAGAAGAGACAAGAGGATCGGCACCAACCTTTTTCAAGACCGGTACGATCTTAGCGGATTTAAAAATATTGGGGACAACACCTGATGACAAAGATTTATTGAGCAGGGCAAGAGGAGGGTCGGGGCAGATTGAGAAAACCTGCCAGAGGATGTGTGCGGGACAACTATCAGTAGGAGAGCCTGATTTTGTGGACTTCACTAAACTGATAAAAATCTCCGTCGATATAGGCGGAAAGCGGGTAAACAAGTGAGTACTGAGGGGCGGAGGGGGAGGATCAAAAGAAGAGGAGGGGAGGGCAATGTGTTGTTTTATTATAGAGATTTTTGTGAAAAAGAAATCATGAAGTGATTCACATGAATCTTGAGATGGTTGAGGTTTAGCAATCACTCTATCCAATTTACACAGGCTATTGAGGGTGGAAAAAATTTCCTTAGGCTTGTTAGAAGAGGATGCGATCAGCCCGGAAAAGTATTGAATTTTAGCAGCAAGAATGTCTTTTTTGTATTCTCTGAGAATAGCAGAGTAAGACAGCTTATCAGAAGGGACGTAGCTCCGACGCCACTTGCGCTCAGCCTGTCTAAGCTGGAGTTCTTTTGCATGGAGCGAAGAGGAGAACCACTTTTGTGAATCGTGTGAGCACGAAAGACGAATTGATCTTAAAGGGACCAACTCCTCACGCGATGAAGTCAGCCAGGTGTTAATGGCCAAGGCCTGATCGTGGAGGGATAGATCTAAGTAGTCACCATCTAGTAAGCTAGAAGCGACAAGAGAGGCACACAGAGCGCTAATATTAGCTCGTCCCCAGTTCCTGACTTTAATGTTAACAGGGGAAGGGGTACTAACCACTGGATTTAATGAAAAGGAAAAGGAAATCAAATAGTGGTCAGATCACAAGCAGGGAAGGACCGAGAGTAAAGAAACATCCAGATTAGCTGACCAGATTTGGTCGAGGATGTGGCCAGATGTATGGGTGGGAAGTTCAACCAGTTGGGTCATGTTCAATTGTGTAAGTAAATCCGAGTACTAATGTCATTGCTCTAAATTGCAGCAAAATCGCATAGTTATGCATAATTACATAAGAGTTATAATCAAGAATTTAACGCTATTTTCTTGGTGCTAAATTCACTCTCGCTACCAATAGGGGACAGAGGGTACATTTTGAGCTTAGGAAATGGCACTAAATGCTACAGGACATGAACAGCAGTAGCCGGCAGCTGCTCGCTCTCTTGTTGTTCCTGTGCTCATGCAGTAGGTTTTTTGACCTGATTTTGTTTTAATTACTCTCACTGGCGTAATTGTGTAACTTCTGTAATTTTGCATCACAAGAGTAATGCGTAATTACTGAAAATACTCCAGTTGCTCCCAGGTGTAATACTAACATGCCTGGATGCATTATTCAAGTCTGAAAGATCAACTCCATCAGTACAGATGATGTGTGCACCCAGAGCTCATCCAAGATCGTCCATTAGCTTCACAGCGCTGATCTCAGAGAAACAAAAGAGCCTGTCTGTTAAGAACTATCCTGGTCTCCTGAGCTCATCGTGCTAGCAACGCACTGCTCACACTGTTCCTTCTACACAGTACACGCCGAAAAGGTGAATCCACTCTGCTTTATTTGCTTTCATCTGTCATTACTAGGCCCGGATCAGACATGACTGCCACAGACGTCATTGGTAGATGGTTAACAATGCACTTAGTGCCACCAGCAGCGACAGAATGTCTCTAACGGTGTTTACACCACATTCTGTTTGGGTGCAGTAACACGTGATGGTCACTATTCAACTTTAGCAGCTGAACATGCTCTTTACTAACAAACCAACAGAGCTAGAATTGCTCACCTATCAATTTTTCTCAATTAAGAAAACTATTTATTCCTCACTGCAAGGAATTGTAAAAGTGACTAAATTAACCGGATCGTTACCCCCTGCTAGCTCTGGCACAGAGCAGACAGACTTAACTTAGAGGTAGTGAGCAAAGTGTGCCTTTACTAAAACAATAATAAAGTCGAAAGTGCACAACAATAAAAATCTGAAGCTGGATTCGAAAATATAAACTAAAGTTTACCAAGGAAATGAACAAACAAATCTAATAAAGATAAGTTTTAAGCAAAAATACTACTCAGAAGCGCTAAGTCCTGTGTTAAAACAGGACCCCCTATCAGTGTGGTTCGCGTAAAGTACAGGCACAATGGAAGAATAAAGAGCACACTTTGGGTGGACCAGTGACGCTGGGTGACAGGCTTGGGAAGCTGACCAGCCCACAAGTTCAGTGGTGAGAGGAACTAGACCCCACGTTGGGGAGCTGGACACTCCAGGCAAGAGTGGAATGAGGACAGTCACAGTAAAAGTTAGCTAAATGGGCATACAAGGTGGCACTAACACCAAACAAAGGAGTGAACCAGGAGGTAGAGACGTAAGTACCACTAATAAAGTTGAGGAAACAAGTGCCTGAGATCCGGTAGCTGAGACAGACAGACACTCTGTCTCATAGGGAGGAGATCAGTGGAAGCAACCAGGTGGATGGAATCTACTATTAAAGGAGTAATAATAAGTGGAGCAAATAAGGGTAACCAAACAAAAGTAGTAAACCAAAGCCCCACTTGTGTGTTTTGCGGGGTGGAGTCAGATGGGTGACCTCACTCCTTTCCCACAAACTGTATTCTACAGAGAGGAAAGAGATAAGCAAGACAGAGCACCGCAGAAGTAAGCCTGACAGGGGCAACACCCTTTAAACAGGGGCCTGCCTACATAGGGGGAAATAGCTTAGGTACCCTCTGGAGACTGGAGTAAACATTCATCCTAAAGTACACTGAAGGTCATAGCAAAGCTATTCATCATTCATTTTTGGAAAAAAATGATAAAAACTACGGTGTAACTGACAGACCAATGCAAGGAGCAGAGGAGAATCAGTAAGATCGCTCCACCAGAGATCGCTACAGAGCATGAAATATAGTAGCCCATAAAAAGGATTTTGGTGGGAGCCAATAACTTTATATAGAGGGCCCGTACATCTCCAGGGGAACGCCAAAAGGCTGAATGGGAGTGGGATTGGCCCCACGGTTAGGCGCCTGTCATTACCTGGGGAGTAGTAGAGTACCTGCTGAGAAGGAGTGTTTTTCCTCGTGATACGCAATGCCTGGAACTAAGAATCAGAGGGTCACAAACCAAACTAAACTGGACAAGTATACAATGCAAAACACCCAAGAAGTGCAAATGGTTACTAAAACCTAGTGGCAGAGAGTAGTGACCACACACTGAAGGATGTGATAGCAGCAATAATTGGAGTGCAAATGTCACTGGAAAGTCGTATGGATGCCATTACTTCTGAAGTATCGATAATTAGACGGGCATCTGAAAAGTGGGAGACACGGTCAAGATTGTAGAAGTGGCTTCAGTGGTCCTTCAAGCAGAAGCAAAAGTTATGACACAACAACTCGAGGAACTACAGCCTGCAAACCGGGTGCTGGAAACAAAACCGGATGAATATGAAGGCAGATCAAGATGTAATAATGTCAGAATACTAGGAGTCCCGGAATTGGCAGAGGGGCCGTCTGCAGACCTCTTTGTAGAGGATCTAGAGACGCATTACTTACAACCAAGGGCCTTTCTAAATTTGTTTCTATAGAAAGTGGCATCAAGTTCTGGGAGGCAGACCAAAGCCTGGGGCTCGATCTAGACCTAGATAAAGAGAACACACTGCTCCACAACGCAAATAGCCTTAGTTTACTTCAACAAGCACTACTGATCAAAACTTACATTGCAGAATAATAAAGTTGAGAGTAGAAACGCCACAATACACACAAACCCTACTTCGGAAAATAAACAAAGGGGTGACTGCTTTGAGGATGTGGATGGATGAGTATGGTGGGAGACACGGTTAATCTGGCATTGAGACTCCTATCATGGAATGTGAATGGGCTGGGAGATAAAATTAAAAGTGGAACATTGCTCCAATATATGAAAAACACTCCCCTGATGTAGTTTTATTGCAGGAAACACATTTGATTGGTAACTCCTGTAAGACCCTGAACCATTGGGGATACAAACTAGGGGTGGGAATACTCATTAAGGGAACCTTGGCCCTGGTAGTCACCCGCACCTGGGTAGATACACAGGGCAGATATGTGGCAATATTGGTGACGTGGGAGGGTTATAATGTCATCATCTTAATGATGTATGTTCCCCCAACATTACACACCAAGGCTCTGCAAAACCTGGGAGAGATAATTCTAAGCTTCCCAGAGAGGAGACTCCTGATAGGAGGTGACTTCAATGCAACAGTGTCAGACAGGATTGAGTCACAATTTGATGGTTCTTTTTTGAAGCATGTGAGCGTAGAGGGGAGCCAATCATTAACAAATCAATCAATTCAATAAGCAATTCTCTGGACACACAGTAACCACAGGCCAATCCGTAAGGATAATTAATGTATTACAAGGCCAAAAATAACTGGACATGAAGTCACCTCAAGATGAGAGTGTAGACATACCTTGAAATCAACATAAGGCAAAATCTATGAATAAAGTTGACAATTACCTCAAGGAATAGAATGCATAGGATCAAAAAGCATCATTCCAAATGTCCCTGCATCGAGGCTTGATGAATATAAAGCATCAATCTATCCCTTCACTGGCACTAAAATGACATCCCTACTTTGCATTCTTCAGGGAAAAAAGATAGAAAGGTGTCAGCATGAGGAATCTTCCTAAGAAGTCGTTCCACTGTCAATTGGTCAAATAGCATAAAACTACAGAGACAGATCTTGTTCAGAGATGCTCTCTCTCTAAAGGCGGAGAAGAAGTGGGGCCTCTTTTCCTACTTGTAAAGTCCCAATATTACAGGTATCTTCCCAAGATTCCTTGCAGGGCACGCCATCCACTCTGTCCACGTTCTCATAGGTACTTTTCACAGGAGAACAGCAACATGATGACATTGATTCCCAGGCCTTCTCCGGTGTGAAAGTACAACAGCTCTCCTTATTGGGTTTTACCTCCCAATGTATTCTCTGCTTGCCTGACTCTTAAAACAAATACATTATTCCAGTGATCAAGGACATCTCTTCCACCTGCAACACAAACGTGAGAAAGAACAAAACCCTCAGTACACATGATATTCAAATTGTTAATTCCAAAGTGAACTCCTTACAGTAGAAAAAGCAATGCTTCACACAACATAGACACTATGAAGCAAGGGTGTCTTTGTTTGTTGGTACATGACAGTCAAATGTGTGCTATTCTGATATCTCTCCCGTTCATGCATCACAGCCCAGTGCTGTGCTGAAAATGTACTGGATTCACTGAGATGATTGTCTTGTACATAACTCTGGGAATTGGTGTTTTCTTTGGAAAAACCCTCTTTAGATAAACATAACAGAATGAAAAATGAGTGCTAAATGTTTAATTTAATACCAGCATTTCTGCTGTCATGTGAGGCAACCTCTAGGTAATGTATTCATCACTGAGCTAATTACAGGTGTGGGCATTGGAGCTCAGATAATAGAGTTGGGCGTTACTGGCATAATTTTAAAGTTGAAGTTGAAGTTGGGGCAATTTATAAAGCGCACGTTTACCAAAAAAGGTTTCATGGCGCTAGTAGTCTGCAGCTCATGTATACAACTTAGACTTCAAACGCTCTAATGAATAACCAGGTCTTCAAGCCTTTACGGAATTCCAAATATGATGGAGAGAAACGTAGGTTGTCAGGGAGGGCATTCCAGAACCTGGGCTCCAAAAAGGAGAAACAAGACCCCCCATGTTTCTTCCTGATAAAACGAGGGACAACCAAAAGATTTTTTGACGACAACCGTAAAGGCCTGGAAGGAGTGTAGGCTAAGAGCCTGGATGCCATGTATAGGGGAGCTAAGCCCTCCAGAGACTTAAAAATAAGGCATCCTAGTTTGAATTGGTATCTATGGGTGACCGGCAGCCAATGCAATTGCCTGAGAAGAGGGAGGGCAGGATGGAATCTAGACCAACTGTAGATTAACCTAGCAGCCTGATTTTGAATAAGCTGAAGTCGGCGCAACTCGTAGGCAGGGATGCCAAGATACAAAGAATTGGCATAGTCCACCTTAGAAATTACAAGGGCCAAGAGGATAACCTTCAGAGCATCAATGGTAAAAAAACGGGAAACTTTCCGAATCATACGGAGAGACAGGAAGCAGGAGGAAACAATCATGCTAATCTGAGTGTGCATCGACAAATCATCGCTGATTTTGATGCCCAAACTTTTCACAGATTTAGATCCAGAGGGAGCAGGACCAAGAGAGGGAGGCCAAAAATTAGAGCACCAAGGATTAGGCGAACCGCCGATCAAGACGAGCTCCGTCTTGTCGGGATTTAGCTTTAAATGATTCGTACACATCCAATCATGGATAGAAATGATAGTGTTCTGAAAATAAGAGACAGAATCAGGGGAAGCAGAAAGGGAAAAAATAAGTTGGAGGTCATCAGCGTAATTAAACACTGTGAACTCCTGGCGGCGCAAAGCATAAATTAAAGGAAAAATATAGAGATTAAAGAGGAGGGGAGAAAGAGCGGAACCCTGGGGAACACCACAGGTGACCGCACGGGGGGAAGAGCAGAAAGGGGACAACCGCACCGCCTGTTGGCGATTCTCCAAGAACGAGGAGATCCAACTTAAGGCAACATCCCAAATGCCAGCGCATCTGACACGGTCGACCAACAGAGAGTGGTCGACCGTGTCAAACGCCACCGATAAATCGAGGAGTATCAAAGCCTGGGAAGAGCCGTGATCAGCACTCACTCTTAGATCATCCAAGACCGAAAGAATAACTGATTCCGTCGAATGGGTAGGCCGAAAGCCGGCCTGGTAAGGATCTAGATAATTGGAGGCTTCAATATAGGAACTCAAACATTGAGTTTCATGTCTCTCCAACACCTTGCTCAAAAAAGGGAGCAAGGAGATGGGACCGAAGTTAGAAGAGACAAGAGGATCGGCACCAACCTTTTTCAAGACCGGTACGATCTTAGCAGATTTAAAAATATTGGGGACAACACCTGATGACAAAGATTTATTGAGCAGGGCAAGAGGAGGGTCGGGGCAGATTGAGAAAACCTGCCGGAGGATGTGTGCAGGACAACTATCAGTAGGAGAGCCTGATTTTGTGGACTTCACTAAACTGATAAAAATCTCCGTCGATATAGGCGGAAAGCGGGTAAACAAGTGAGTACTGAGGGGCGGAGGGGGAGGATCAAAAGAAGAGTAGGGGAGGGCAATGTGTTGTTTTATTATAGAGATTTTTGTGAAAAAGAAATCATGAAGTGATTCACATGAATCTTGAGATGGTTGAGGTTTAGCAATCACTCTATCCAATTTACATAGGCTATTGAGGGTGGAAAAAATGTCCTTAGGCTTGTTAGAAGAGGATGCGATCAGCCCGGAAAAGTATTGAATTTTAGCAGCAAGAATGTCTTTTTTGTATTCTCTGAGAATAGCAGAGTAAGACAGCTTATCAGAAGGGACGTAGCTCCGACGCCACTTGCGCTCAGCCTGTCTAAGCTGGAGTTTTTTTGCATGGAGCGAAGAGGAGAACCACTTTTGTGAATCGTGTGAGCGCGAAAGACGAATTGATCTTAAAGGGACCAACTCCTCACACGATGAAGTCAGCCAGGTGTTAATGGCCAAGGCCTGATCGTGGAGGGATAGATCTAAGTAGTCACCATCTAGTAAGCTAGAAGCGACAAGAGAGGCACACAGAGCGCTAATATTAGCTCGTCCCCAGTTCCTGACTTTAATGTTAACAGGGGAAGGGGTACTAACCACTGGATTTAATGAAAAGGAAAAGGAAATCAAATAGTGGTCAGACCACAAGCAGGGAAGGACCGAGAGTAAATAAAGATCCAGATTAGCTGACCAGATTTGGTCGAGGATGTGGCCAGATGTATGGGTGGGAAGTTCAACCAGTTGGGTCATGTTCAATTGTGTAAGTAAATCCGAGTACTAGTGTCATTGCTCTAAATTGCAGCAAAATCGCATAGTTATGCATAATTACATAAGAGTTATAATCAAGAATTTAACGCTATTTTCTTGGTGCTAAATTCACTCTCGCTACCAATAGGGGACAGAGGGTACATTTTGAGCTTAGGAAATGGCACTAAATGCTACAGGACATGAACAGCAGTAGCCGGCAGCTGCTCGCTCTCTTGTTGTTCCTGTGCTCCTGCAGTAGGTTTTTTGCCCTAAATTTGTTTTAATTACTCTCACTGGCGTAATTGTGTAACTTCTGTAATTTTGCATCACAAGAGTAATGCGTAATTACTGAAAATACTCCAGTTGCTCCCAGGTGTAATACTAACATGCCTGGATGCATTATTCAAGTCTGAAAGATCAACTCCATCAGTACAGATGATGTGTGCACCCAGAGCTCATCCAAGATCGTCCATTAGCTTCACAGCGCTGATCTCAGAGAAACAAAAGAGCCTGTCTGTTAAGAACTATCCTGGTCTCCTGAGCTCATCGTGCTAGCAACGCACTGCTCACACTGTTCCTTCTACACAGTACACGCCGAAAAGGTGAATCCACTCTGCTTTATTTGCTTTCATCTGTCATTACTAGGCCCGGATCAGACATGACTGCCACAGACGTCATTGGTAGATGGTTAACAATGCACTTAGTGCCACCAGCAGCGACAGAATGTCTCTAACGGTGTTTACACCACATTCTGTTTGGGTGCAGTAACACGTGATGGTCACTATTCAACTTTAGCAGCTGAACATGCTCTTTACTAACAAACCAACAGAGCTAGAATTGCTCACCTATCAATTTTTCTCAATTAAGAAAACTATTTATTCCTCACTGCAAGGAATTGTAAAAGTGACTAAATTAACCGGATCGTTACCCCCTGCTAGCTCTGGCACAGAGCAGACAGACTTAACTTAGAGGTAGTGAGCAAAGTGTGCCTTTACTAAAACAATAATAAAGTCGAAAGTGCACAACAATAAAAATCTGAAGCTGGATTCGAAAATATAAACTAAAGTTTACCAAGGAAATGAACAAACAAATCTAATAAAGATAAGTTTTAAGCAAAAATACTACTCAGAAGCGCTAAGTCCTGTGTTAAAACAGGACAAGGTTTAATTTTTAGATGACTGCTAAGGACCACGGGTCGGATACACCAACCAGGTTAATCCTGGTCAAAGATTTTACCTTTGACATTGACTCATTGAAGTCCCAATTTACCCTTGGAGCACACTTCTAAAGCCCTCCAAGACCTCAGGGGAGGCACTTAGAAAGTCACAGTGTGTCAGGCAGAGGCCGAACAGTAGGGTCCATGACAGGTATAGTTGGCACTGGTCAGCTGGGCAATTCCAGGAAAAGGCCGCTTGAAGATCATATTAAGTTTGCGTCTTTGTTCTGGGCACAGGAGGAAGAGCAGGTCCAATTTATTAGGATCTTCTCAAGTCTCAGGCAGCATTTCTATCCTCTTGATTTTCCACAGGGATGTTCAATGTTCTGGTGTTGCTAGATTGAGGTGCCACATTTATGCCTGGCATGAGCTTATGGGTGGGGATGACTCCTGAGCATGCCCTAACAAATGGTTTAAACATTTTACTGGTGCGGGGGTGTGGCTGTATGCCAAGAAAGATGATTACGAAGGAAGGGAGCTCTGACACTCGGGCAGATAATCCCCTAAATATCAGCAAACTAATACAACGAACAGAGCATCAGTGCTTCATGAATCAGCGCAGTTTGGATTCTGGCAGTGTCGGAGGAAGTGCGCTGGATGGCCTCGAACTGGTGAGAGATAAGCTCCGACCTGGGGACAGCGAACAGCCGCAAGCTCAATTTACAAGCTCCGCCGAGGGCCACATAAGTACAGCGGAGGGGAGCCTCAACATTGTGGTGCCATGCCCTGGTCGTGGGGAGAATGTGGATCAAGGGTTGTGGCCCACCCTGGTGCTGGGGCGCCCCCACCTCGAGGGAAATCAGCAAAGATCCCAGATAGTGCAAACGTCACAACGGGATCGGTTCAATATCCCAGCAACAGGCATCAAGAGGACCATAGAGGTTGCCACAGCAGTGTGGTGCCAGCGCTCAGGTCGCAGGAGGGCTGCAGATCGGGTTTGGTGACTCACCCTGGTGTCAGGGAGCTCCCCTACCTCGAGGAAGATGAGTGTAGATCCCGTAGAGTACAGGCAGCATGGAAGAATAAAGAGCACACTCTGGGTGGACCAGTGACGGCTGGGTGATAGGCTCGGGAAGGGGACCGGCCCACAAGTTCATTGGCCAGAGGACTTTGGGGCATATTACCAAGGGCCTTATCGTCGCTTTAGCAGGAATTTTTCCCGCTAAAGCAGCGATAATTTAATCGCCCTATTACCTAGCTGTCGCTAACACCAGTTAGCGACAGCTAATAGCCGATAGCGGGCATTTAGGGGCCCACTATGCATGTCAGCGATAATTATCGCTAATGACATGCATAGTGGGCATGCCAAGATGTTAGCGACTGGAAACAGTTGCTAACATCGCTATCACCTATTACCAACCTTTGGAAATAATCGCGCGATTATCTCCAAAAGCTAACGCCTGCCCAGAGCAGTTCTTAGCCATGTTATCCAATGGTAGGTGGATAACATGGCTAAGAGCATTGTCACGATAATGCATGAATATCGCTGATTTTACAGCGATATTCATGCATTTCCCACGATTTTTACCGCTTTTGAGATAAACCTTGATAATATCAAGGTATCCCGGCGGTAAAAATCGTCGGAGCGCAGCGATATTTTTATACCCACTAACCAAGCTTAGCGATAATTATCGCTATAGCTTGGTAATATGCCCCTTAGACCCTGCGGAGAGGAACTGGACACTCCAGGCAAGAGTGGAATGAGGACACTCATGGTAAAAATTAGCAAAACGAGAATACAAGGCACCACTAACTCCAAAGGAGTGAATCAGCCCACTAATAACGCAGAGGAAACAAGTGCCTGAGATCCAGCAGCTGAGACAGACAGACAATCTGTCTCGCAGAGAAGAGATCAGTGGAACCTACCAGGTGGATGGAATCTACTAGCAAAGGAGGAATAATAAGTGGATCGAATAAGTGTAACCAAACAAAAGTAGTAAACCAAAGCCCCACTTACACGTTTTGCGGGGGTCGAGTCAGATGGGTGACAACACTCATTTCCCACAAACTGGATTCAGCAGAGAGGAAAGAGATAAGCAAGACAGAGCCCCGCAGAAGTAAGCCTGACAGGGGCAACACCCTTTAAACAGGGGCCTGCCTACATAGGGGGAAATACCTCGGGTCCCCTCTGGAGACTGGAGTCAACATTCATCCTAAAGTACACTAAAGGTCATAGCGAAGCTATTCACCATTCGTTAATGGGAAAGAGCGATAAAAACTGCGGAGTACCTGACAGACCACTGCAAGGAGCAGAGGAGAATCGGTAAGATCGCTCCACCAGAGATCGCTACAGAGCATGAAATATAGCAGCCCATAAAAAGGATATTGGTGTGAGCCAAAAACTTTATACAGAGGGTCCTTATATCTCCAGGGGAACACCAAAAGGCCAAATGGGTGTGGGATTGACCCCACGGTTAGGGGGCAGTCATTACCTGGGGAGTAGTGGAGTATCTGCTGAGAAGGAGTGTTTTTCCTCGTGATACAAAATGCCTGGAACTAAGAATCAGAGGGGGACCCAGCAAACTAAACAGGACAAGTATACAATGCAAAAAACCCAAGAAGCGCAAATGGTTACCCAATCCCAGTGGCAGAAAGTGGTGGCCTCACACTGAAGGGTGTGATAGCAGCAATAAGTGGAGTGAAAATGTCACTGGAAATTCGTATGGATTCCTTTACTTCTGAAGTATGGGGGCCTCTGAAAAATGGGAGACAAGGTCAAGATTGTATAAGCGGCTATGGTGGTACTTCAAGCAGAAGCAAAAGTCATGACACAACAACTTGAGGAACTACAGCCTGCAAACCGGGTGCTGGAAACGAAACTGGACAACTATGAAGGCAGGTCGAGATGTAATAATGTCAGAATACTAGGAGTCCCGGAATGGGCAGAGAGGCCATCTACAGACCTCCTTGTAAAGGATCTAAGGACTAAGTTCTCACAACCGTGGGGCCCTTCTAAATTCTTTTCTATAGAAAGGGGCATCGAGTTCTGGGAGGCAGGCCAAAGCCTGGGGCTCCACCTAGACCTCTCATAGTCAAATTGTATCACTCCTGTGACCGGGATGTGATTCTACAAATGGAACAAAGCGCCCCGCCTGTAAAATTTAAAACTAGTTCCATAACCTTTTTTCCTGACTTTACTATCAAAGTCCAGAAGCAAAGGCGATCATTCATGGAAGTTAAGAAGCTGCTTCGAACAAAGGCCTTAAATACTCCATGCTATTCCCTGCGTAACTGCGATTCGAGGCTGAAGGCAAAACCTGTCACTTCGACACCCCAGAGATGGCTGTAGGGATGGAGAACTGTGGGGGGAGGCAGCCCCAGGCCAAAGAGGGACAAACTCCAGAAGAAGTCTGCGGAATGCATCGATCAAGAACATGGAAAAGAGACTATAGGCAACACTGGTGGCAGATAAGTTAAATGTAACAGGAAGGTTTGTGGGGAGAGTAGAATGCAGGAAAAGGTGAGCAATGACAATGAGCGTTAGACTCTTATTCAGCTATATTGGAAATGCTGGTGCCCTGACACAATAGATAGGGCAACAGTGGATTGAGAGGACGAACCACAGTCCTGGACAATACAGTTTGGGAAAGGGGAACGGCACTCTGCATAGTTGGTGATATGGGAGGGTTATAATATCATAATCCCAATGAGGGATTTTCCCCCAATATTACACACCAAGGCTCTGTGAAACCTGGGAGGGATAATTATAAGCTTCCCAGAGGGGAGACTCCTGATAGGAGGGGGCTTCAATGCAACAGTGTCAGACAGGATTGACCGATAACCCCCCGGCCAGCGGCGGTGCGTCCATTAGGGTGCTGGGGCGTTGCCCCACTATTGCGGCGCTGGCCGCGATGTGTGAATTAAACAGTAGTTAACTGTTAAGTTAACTAATTAGCAGTATCATCCTCCATTCGGTACTGCTACTGTTTCAAATAAAATTAACCCAAAGCAAAGAGGCAATGGCTCTGAAGGCGGGGGTGTAGGGCAGGGTGCACAAACACTCTCAGCAGCAGGTGTTGATTCGAGTCAACACTCTGACACAACACAACAGACTCAACAATCAACATGCAGCAAGGCCAGGGTCAGTGCGCATGTTTGGTTTTGGGCTGATCATTCTTCAGACCAGTCCGAACATGCGCACTAGGCTGAACACTAGGAGACCGAGGGTTGTTACATACCGCACCCCCCAGCCTCCTAATGAGCGGGGAGTATACCCCGCTCAAGCCATTCCTGGCGCTGCTGGAGCAGCGCCGGGATGGGTTCATTGGGCACGGGGCGTGGGTGGCACTACTATCCAATCATGACCAATCACTTTCATGGCTTATGAAGCAATGCAGACAGTGATTGGCCATTTCCAGGCATTGAAGTGTGTTAGTGTGACTGATGACGCTGGAGCAGACCGCGGCACACATCACAGACACCTTGTTTCGTGTGCTTAGTGCCTACCTGCCTAAGGCGCACTCGCTCCGCTCGTGCGTAGGTCACCGTCACCGATTAATTAATTTAATCATCAATCAGATTCGGATCGCTAGAGTCAGAGAGTGAGTAGAGTAAAGTAAACTAATTAAGAATGGTGCTTGCTTACTAATGTGCTGTCATAGGCCTGCACTCTCCCCACAGCTCCTGCTCTCTGCCGCTGCCTGCGGAGCCCACTGCCTCGGGTGTCCGAGGCCGCTGCTACCCCCAAGGTGTTGCTTGTCTAAATTGTGTGGTTATTTTGTTTCTGCTAGTAATTGTAATTGTTATTCCTCCAAGTGTTACGTGTCACAGTATTGTGATAATTATGTGATTTTCAGTATTTGTGCCCCATTTGTTCTGCCTCAAGCTTCTGCTTTCCGTTCTCTCTGACTCCTTTGTTGTTCCCTCATCACCACCCCCTCGCGCTTCCCCTGTCCTGCCACTGCTGCCCAGGCCCCCGCCCTCCACCCACGCCTATTCTCCTGCCTCCCAGCTGAGCCTCCCTCGCCTCTCCTATTTAATACAGACCGCTGTGGGGGAGCGCTCGTGAGACCTTGACTCTGGTCATAGGCCTGCACTCTCCCCACAGCTCCTGCTCTCTGCCTGCGGAGCCCCGTGCATCTGGTGTTCGAGGCTGCTGCTACCCCCAAGGTGTTGTGAGTCTAAATTGTGTGGTTATTTTGTTTCTGCCAGTAATTGTAATTGTTTTTCCTCCAAGTTTTATGTGTCACAGTATTATGGCCATTCTATGATTTTCAGTATTTGCGCCCCGTTTGCTCTGCCTCCAGCTTCTGCTTTCCGTTCTCTCTGACTCCTCCATTGTTCACTCATCGCCGCTCCCTCGTGCTTCCCCCGTCCCACCACTGCTGCCAAGGCCCCTCCCCTCCACCTGCCCCCGTTCTCCCACCTCCCAGCTGAGCCTCCCTCCCCTCTCCAATTTAAAGCAGACTGCTGCGCGGTCGCGCAGCGGATGCGCAGATGGCGCGCCTAAGGCAAGCCCGTCTGCGCCCATCCGTGCCTGGCCCGCGCCCAGTGCCAGACACCCTGGCCCAGGCGAACGATACGACGACCGATGCAACTACAATGCCAGCATTCTCCACGCGCTCAACTCCGGACGATCACACACCTGCTTCCTGGCTGCCCGGAAGTGTACCCAAGGACCCTTCTCCTGCCGGAGCTACTGCTCCACCAGCCTCCAAGCCACCAAACCACCCACCGAGCCAGGACGCAACCACCTCAAATGCATACTACTTAATACCCGCTCCGTTCGCAAACATGCCGTCGAACTTTGGGACCTGCTCGACACATCCTTCCTGGACGCCGCCTTCCTGACAGAGCCCTGGCTAAATGCCTCCTCGGCCCCCAACATCGCTCTATCCAACCCGGACGGCTACAAGATCACCCGCAGAGACGGCACCAATGGAGTAGGAGGAGGAATAGCCATTATCCACAGGAACACCCTCAGGATCTCAACCAGCACCGACGGTACCCTCAGTACTGCCGAACACCTGCACTACCAGATCCACATCAACGCCAACACCACCCTCAGAGACCCCCCGGACCCTGGCCTCGATTCAGCGACTCCATCGCCGACCTCGTCAGCACGCACGCCCTCGCCTCCACAGACTACATCCTCCTCAGAGACCTTCACTTTCACCTTGAGAACAACACCAACAGCAACTCTACCACCCTGATCAACAACCTCGCCAACCTCGGACTCAGACAGCTCATCACAACGCCCACTCTGTGGGATACACGCTGGGCCCCATCTTCTCCGCAAGCAACCACATCACCGTCAGCCACACCACCTAACTCCACTGGACCGACCATCGCTGCATTTACTTAATCTTCCAAAAACCCACCATGTACCACCACACTCAACAGAACCCCCGCCGCAGCTGGAGCAAACTCACTGAACACCAGCTAATCACCACCCTCGCCCGAAGCCCAGCAAAGGACCCCACCGACACTGCTTCCCGCAACCTCAGACAATGAATAAACAACTGCGCCAACACGCTCGCCCTGATCAAGAAACCCTCCAACAGACGCACCGACAGAAAGGCCATCTGGTTCACTGCCGAACTCCAGGCTTCCAAGCAGACCTGCTGAAAGTTTACCAGACCCCGGACAACTATGCAGCCTACAAGAGTGCCATCCGCAGACACCATCACCTCATCCGAACCGCGAAAAGGACCTCCTTCGAGGACTGCCTCGATAACAACGCACACTACAGCAAAGAGCTCTCCAACATCGTGAAGGATCTCTCCAACTCCAGCACCAACACCAACGACATCCCGTCATTGCAAGACCTGTGCGACTCCCTAGCCACCTTCTTACATCGAAAGATCGCCAACATCCACGACAGCTTAAACAATCAGACCCCCCAGACAACCACCGACACCTCAGAATCACTGCCCACCATCCACACCAACCCACTGCTCGCCTGGACCCACGTGAACGACGACAACACCATCAAAACCATGAACTCCATCCACTCCAGCTCTCAGTCAGACCCATGTCCACACCACATCTTCAACAAGGCCAGCTCCACCATCGCACCCCACCTCCGCAAGATCATAAACATCTCCTTCGAGACTGCCGCCTTCCCAGAGAGCTGGAAGCACGCCGAGATCAACGCCCTGCTCAAGAAACCCAAGGCAGACCCAGGAGACCTCAAGAACTTCCGGCCAATCTTCCTGCTCCTGTTCCCGGCGAAGGTCATCAAGAAGATCATCAACAAACAACTAACCCGCTACCTCGAGGACAACAACATCCTGGACCCATCTCAGTCCGGGTTCTGCAGAAACCACAGCACCGAAACTGCCCTCATCGTCGCCTCCGATGACATCCGAGCCATGCTGGACAATGGAGAAACCGCGGCCCTCATTGTCTTGGACCTCTCAGCTGCCTTCGATAACGTCTGCCACCACACCCTCCGCACACGCCTCCAAAATGCAGGGATCCACGACAAGGCCCTAGAATGGACCACCTCCTTCCTCTCCGGCAGAACCCAGAGTGTCCGGCTCCCACAATTCCGATCCCAAGCCTCCAAGATCATCTGCGGCGTACCCAAGGATCATCCATCAGCCAGACCCTCTTCAACGTCTACATGACACCGATCGCCAACATCACCCGATCACACAACTTTAACATCATCTCCTTTGCCGATGACACCCAGCTGATCCTCTCCCTCACCAAGGAGCACTCCACCACCACAACCATCCTCCACAAAGGAATGAAAGCCGTTGCTGAATGGATGAAGAACAGCCGACTGAAACTGAACTCAGATAAGGCAGGAGTCCTCATCCTCGGCTTCACTCCCTCCGCCTGGGATGACTCCTGGTGGCTGACCACACTAGGAACTGCACCAACACCCACCGACCACGCACGCAACCTGTGGTTCATCCTCGGCGCAACGCTCTCCATGACCAAGCAAGTCAATGCCCTCTCATCCTCCTGCTTCAATACCCTCCGCATGCTCCATGAGATCTACAGATGGATCCCCACTGAAACCAGAAGGACGGTCCCCCAGGCCCGTGCCAGCAGCAAACTGGACTACGGCAACTTCCTCTACGCAGGAGCATTGACCAAACTCCTGAAACGACTACAACGAATACAGAACGCCTCTGCACGTCTCATCCTTGACATCCCCCGCCACAGCCACATCACACCCCACCTGAGAAACCTGCACTGGCTCCCCGTCAACAAGAGGATCACCTTCAAGCTCCTCACCCATGCACACAAGGCACTCCACAACACCGGACCAATATACATCAACAGACTCCTCACCTTCTACAACCCATTACCGCCAGCTCCGCTCTGCCAACCTCGTCCTCGCCACTATCACCCGCATCCGAAGAACAACCATCGGTGGCCGATCATTCTCCCACCTCGCTGCCAAAACGTGGAACACACTCCCCATCCACCTGCGACAGACTCAGGATCTACTGGCCTTCAGGAGACTTCTCAAGACCTGGGTATTCTAGAAGTTGCAGCACCTAATAGTGCCTTGAGACCCTCGCGGATATGTAGTGCGCTTTATAAATATACTGATTGATTGATTGATTGATTGATTATATACTGCTGCTGGACAATAGACCCTCTAGTGCGCACGCACAGCACTTTCAATACGCATAGTTAGTACTGCGCATAGAATAGTGGGACTGCAAACGCAACTATTTTCCTCCCACTACCAATGTTCGCAAACTTTGGCCCTAAAAGTTGGAGGAAAGCCTGGAGTGTCTGCGATGAAAGTAACAGTCAGAGGAATGATTGCTAGGTCTGTGATGGAAGTAACCGGCTAAGTGGTGCTTGGAGGGTCTGTGATAAAGGGTACAGTCAGAGGAATGCTGCCTCTTCAGAACCTCATGGACCTCGTTGATCTTCTTGAGGCGCCGACGCTCACACAGGGTGGCAGCCATGCACTGGTGTTCCATCGTTTTATTCTCCCCATCGGGATGATCTCCCCCTTCGCATCTGCGCATGTGTATTTGACCACACATGCGCATTTGCAAAAATAAACCTTAGGCATGTCTTTCTGAGCTCCCCAGCACAGCCGCAAACTACCATGATCATTGCTCACATGTTTCGATGTCGTCAAGCGCTACACGGTTAATGGTCACATACCCATAAAGGTTCCCTGATGGCTTCCTCTACCAATCATAAATCTTCAACTCTATTTCTCTTCCTCTGTGGTACCCTCCCACCCCTCTCGAAACTTTCTACGCTGCAGTCACACCCTCCCGGATATTGATCACTCACATTAATAAAACTAATATTAATTTCTTATTTCGCTTTATTTACAAGGTGAGTTTTGATTCTTTTATTTGTTTTAATGTTCAAAATGTTATCCTTTATGTAGCCTGAATTTCTAGATTCATAGCTGCCAAGGTTTTACATTGCTTATGTGTGACATCTTCAAATCATGCATTAAAGTCCCTGGAAACAGACATATGTCACAATTGACTCCCATTTGATCAACAAGAAACTTTAAGGAACTCTGTTACAGGTGCTTTTAAGCGTAGTATTATTTATAAATACACAGCACTCTCCAGCCCCTCACCTCAGCGCTAGATTGCGGCATACCTACAAGTAACAAAGGGATCTTTGTGACAAAAGCAGCAACCCACTGAGCTAGCCACATAAAACGCAGTAATGTGATATGCTGGAACACGTTCTTTGCAGCAGGCCTTACCAAGTCTCACAGTGCTGGGAAAATGATGCTTGCTGCTTTGGACTGCCACTGTAGCTGAGCTGCATATGAAGGCACAGTCACCGGCTGGAGACAGCTACTCAAACAGAGTCGCTGTCATGTGGAGACAGGGGCGTAACACAGGCCCCCACAGCCCCTGCAATGCGGGGGGGTCCCAAGCTCCAAGGGGCCCCTTTGGCACTGCACTCAGGTCAGAGAGCTCCTCATTGAGCCTGGAAGGGGCCCCTCTTCGCACCGGGCAGGGAGGCCCCCTCGTTACGCCAGTGGACAGGGGTCAGCTGCCAGTTTGGAGAGGGCAGGCTGGCACAGTAACAGATATGATGCTCCTCTCTGCAGACTGTACAGTACAGTTCTGCGTTACATCTGCAGTAAATTGAAGTCATGGTGAGGCACCGCACTCTGACTTGAGACCCATGCACCTGTTGAAGGCACTCACCGCCTCCTCTCACCATGACTGGACACAGGCCCCTCAACTACATACACACAACAGGGAAGGTTAGGAAGGAGACGTCTTGTCCTCCTATCATCTAACATAGGTGGGCATCAGATACAAATCCTGGGGACCAGGTAGGGGGACCAACCGTCCGTAAATTTTACAGACAGTCCGTAATTTCGGCCGTCTGTCCGTTGTCCGTGAAGGATTCTTTAACGGACGCCATTTGTCCGTCATTTTAACAGGGTACCGGTTGCCCCACCCTAAAGCTTGCACCCACCTCCCTTCTACACTCCGATGCTGCACCAAAGCTCCTCAGATGCCCCGCAGCATTGGAGAGTCACAGCGGGGGGGCAACCCTCATACCTCCAGCCCTTGATGAGCTGTTAAGAGGTGCTTCGAAGGTGACTGAGAGGGAGGGGCTGCAGGTTCACGAGCAGCGACATCTATTCACTTGCAAACAGCCCTGAATGCATCATGTCTCTGCTATTTAGAGGGGGCTCACACATTCCATTTCTACCCAGGGCCCCAAACATCCTAGACTCGGCCAGATTACACCCCTGATTACACCGAGGCAGCATGTGCTTCTCTTCACCAAGCTTAATTACTGTCACTAAATTGTAAGCAAACCTCGGTTCTTCGAACATGCAGTCTATAATGTAATACAATAAAGAAATGGCACAATCGCACCCACACTGATTAACAAAGTATGGAGGAAAATCAGTTCTCTTAGAGTATCTCCTGTAAGTACTGTACATCACAGTGGGGGATGGCATTTTGGACAGAGAGCCTGTCTTCTCGTTGTCTTGTGCAGGAGGGGGCAAGGAGCCCAAGACGATACTAGAATACTGCATGCCCACCCCTGTGCCCACCCTGGTGGATCCTGTTCACTCTCCTGTGATGGCTCCTGCCCTCCCCTCAGTGATGGCTCTTGCCCCCCCATGTTGCGGCTCCAGTCCACCCCCGCCTGTGATGGCTCTTGCCCCCCCATGTTGCGGCTCCAGTCCACCCCCATCCTGTGATGGCTCTTGCCCCCCATTGTTGTGGCTCCAGTCCACCCCCGCCTGTGATGGCTCCTGTCCCCCCATGTTGTGGCTCCAGTCCACCCCCGCCTGTGAGGGCTCTTGTCCCCCCCCCCTGTGGTGGATCCTGTCTCCGCCCTGGGTGGCTTCTGTCCCAGTCCTGGAACGGCACATACAGCGAGGGTGAAGTTCTTGATGGGCCTCTTCTCAAAAGGGCTCAGCTCAAAATTCATATGGAAAGGTGGGCGAGTAAGTAAGTGAAGGGGTGCGTGAATGGCTGGATGTATTAGTGAAAGGGTGAATGGATGAATGAAAGATTGAATAAATGGATAATGAGAGAGGATGGATGGATTGAGGAGTGAGGGGAAGGATGGAGAGAAAATTTAAATAGCTGGGTGTATGGGTGGAAGGGTAGCTGGATGATGAATGAGGGGAAGGATGATGGATGAGGAGAAGGATGGAGGGGAAGTATGGATGGATGAGAGGAAGGATAAATGGATGGGATGGATGGATGGGTGAGGGGAAGGATGGATGATGGATGAAAGGAAGGATGGATGAGGGGAAGGAAGGATGGATGAGGGGAAGGATGGATGGATGAGGGGAAGGATGGATGGATGAGGGGATGGATGGATGAGGGGAGGGATGGATGGAGGGGATGGATGGATGGGTGGGTGAAAGGATGGATGGATGATAAGGGGAAGGATGGATGATGAGGGGAAGGATGGATGGATGATTAGGGGAAGGATGGATGGATGGATGATGAGGGGGTGGGTGCAAGGATGGATGATGAGGGGAAGGGTGGATGGATGGATGATGAGGGGAAGGGTGAAAGGATGGATGGATGGATGATGAGGGAATGGATGGATGATGAGGGGGTGGGTGAAAGGATGGATGGATGATGAGGGGAAGGGTGAAAGGATGGATGGATGGATGATGAGGGAATGGATGGATGATGAGGGGGTGGGCAGAAGGATGGATGGATGGATGATGAGGGAAAAGGATGGATGATAAGGGAAAGGATGGATGGATGATGAGGGGAAGGATGGATGGATGATGAGGGGAAGGACGGATGGATGGATGGATGGTGGGTGGGTGAAAGGATGGATGGATTGATAAGTGCAAGGGTGAATGAATGGACATATGAGTGAAAGGGTGGATGTAAGGATGGATGAGTGAGTGAAAGGGAGGGTAGATGGACAAAAGGATGAATAGATGTGTGAAGGAGTGAAATGATAGATGAATGATTGATAGGGTCAATGGATGGATTCATGAGTGGATGAGTAGATGGATGGATGGGTGGGTGGATGGATCAATGGAAGGAAGGATGGCTAAGTGAAAGTGTCAATGGAGAGAGAAAGGGAGGATGGATGGATGACTAAAAGAGTGGATGGGTGGAAGGGTTAGTAAGTGAAAGGATGGCTGGATTGGTGAAAGGGTAAATGGCTGAATGGATGAGTGAATGGATGGATGGGATGAAGAGTGGATGGATAAGTGTACAGATGGATAGGGTGAAAGGGTGGATGGGTGGATAGATAATGGAGGATGAGTGAAAGGATGGATGAGGGGATGGATGAAGGGATGGATGAGTGAAATGATAGATGGAAGGATACATGATGGATAGGTTTGCAAATGGTTGAATATGTTTGGAAATGGCTGGGCTTACTTATATACTATTGCGCGACCTCTGATGTGTCTGTAAAACGTACCTATTGTCCTGTAGTTTTGTCCTGAATTTTGACCTCCTGTCCTGAATTTGTGTCCTGAATTTTTACACTCACCGTCCTGAATTTGCAGCAATGTCAGTTGGTCACCCTAGGGCCAGGGCCCTCAGGAATTGCTGTTACTGGAGGTTCATACAGCCAATCAGCTTTCAGGTCCGAACAAGATGCATTCGTCGAGTTTCCTTCAGAATGTCTCTGCAAAAAGCGCTGAGCTCTTGAATCAAGGCGCCCTCCACGACCTGGTCGCCCCCACGCTCCCCGCCTGCTCTGCCTGCCTACCACTACCTGCTGCCTGCCAGACGCCGATCCGGCGCCCTAGCCGCCGCAGGGCCGCCCACCAAGCCAGCCGTTTTTCCCGCCGTTCCTGCCGCGACCCCGCCCCCCCGCTTGCCGATTGGCCCACGCGCTCCCCGCCTCCCAGCGGACCCTCCCTCCCGGCTCCCTTCTTATGACGCCCCCAGAGCGACCGCGCAGCGGACGCGCGCAGCGGGAGCACCGATTGAGCGCCGAAGGTGCACCAAAGGTAAGCCCGTCTACGCCCGTCCGCGCCTGGACCGCGCCCAGTGCCAGGACCCCTGGCCCCCACCGCCGGAAGCCGACCCGCCGGACCTATGACGCCACCGAACTCAACGCACTCAACACCGGCCGAACCCCGGGCTGCTACCGAGCCACACCGAGACGCACCCACGGACCCTTCAGCTCCACTCCTGCAAGTTCACCTGCAACCGGACCCACGCCACACCAGCACCCACCAAGCCGAACTCCAGCAGCACCCACCTGAAGTGCATCCTGCTCAACACCCGCTCCGTCCACAGACACGCCGTCGAGCTCTGGAACCTGCTCGACACCACAGACCCAGACGTCGCCTTCCTCACGGAAACCTGGATGAACGCCTCCTCAGCGCCCGACATCGCCATCGCCATCCCAGAGGGCTACAAGATCACCCGGAGAGACCGCGCCAACCAGACAGGAGGAGGCATCGCCATCATCCACAGGAACACCATCCGCATCACGACCAACACCGACGAAACCCTCGCACCCGCCGAACACCTGCACTTCCAGATCCACGTCAACCCCAAGACCACCCTCAGAGGCACCCTCATCTACAGACCCCCGGGACCACGCACACAATTCAGCGAGGACATCGCCGACTTCATCAGCCCACACGCCCTCCCCTCCGCCGACTACATCCTCCTCGGGGACCTCAACTTCCACCTGGAGAACAACAACGACCGCAACACCACCACCCTGCTGGACAACCTCGCCAACCTCGGACTCAAGCAACTGGTGACCACCCCCACCCACTACGCCGGACACACACTCGACCCGATCTTCTCTTCCAGCAAGGACATCGCCTTCAGCCACGCCACGGGACTCCACTGGACGGACCACAGCTGCGTCCAGTTCAGCTTCAGAAGGACCACGCTCCACCATCACCAGCAACAGGCTCCCCGCAGAAGCTGGAACAAGATCACTGCAGACCAGCTCGCTACTTCCCTGAGCAAGAACCCTCCCACCAGCACAACAAACCCCAGCCAAGCAGCCACCAACCTCACGAAATGGATCAGCGACTGCGCAGACGACCTCGCCCCGCTGAAGTCCCCGCCGAGCAGACCCGGCAGAAAGAAAGCCCCATGGTTTAACGACGAACTCAAGAGCTCCAAGAAGAACTGCAGAGCACTCGAGAAAACCTGGCGCAGAGACCCAACACCGGACAACATGACTGCCCTCAAGCTCGCCACCCGAAAACACCACCAGCTGATCCACGCTGTGGAAAAGTAAATTTTGCCATGTTCTGTGTCCCTACGTGTCATCCATCATATGTTATGTGTGCATGATTGAATATGCATATGCATTCCCCATGTTCGATTAATGACGCAATTATAGTTGTGTCCACCTCTAGTATGCCAGTTTCCAGTCCTCGTGAATACTACGAATATCAGGCCTATGTAAAGCTACGTTGCCACGTTTCTCAGTGTGCACGTTATTCTATTATAAAGTCCCCGTTTCTAGGCCTCAAAAGGGCCTGGACACCAGATTCAGCTCCTGTTTCCTGAAGCCTCGCTGAGGAGCGATACAGCCCCCACCTGTATCCTCGACCCTTCACTTACTTCCTGCCTCACAGTGCCCGGCCCAGCCTGGCTCAGCCTCTGAGTCTGCCAAAAGTATGTTATGATTCCAGTTATCAGTTCAGTCCTCCTTCTCTGCATTCCTAAGCTACTGAACTGCATCAATAGTTTCCGTCATTTTCTAGCCTTCACGTCTCCACGTTAGAGAAATACTGCATCTAATGGTCATTTAATATTCTTCATCACGCACTACATGTAGAATAATACATGGTCCAGTCTTAGAATCAAGTCAGCCTTTCCTCTCCTGACTTCTAGTTTATATCAACATGTTCTCTAAACATCAGATACTAGATACTGTTTAGGTACATGTCGCCCTGACTCTCCAGACTTCAGTCTCTGCTCCTAGCACAGAGTTCATAGCCCCCAGCTTCTTCTAGTGATACGTCATTGCTAGTTTGCGCGCACCATCAGGTTAGAGGTCCCGGCTCCTTAGGTAGCCCCCTCCAATGTTTCCGCCCATTCATGACATATTCTGTTACGTTTGCATCACATGTCTATGTGTACGCCCAGTTACACCTACTTTCGCCCTTATCTTTCGCGACTGCTACGCGTCACACCTTCTGCTCCACCCACTGCTACGCCTACTGCAATGTAATGCTATGTGTTTGCGTTATGTATATATGCTCATGTATTGTTATTAAAAGTCAGCGCGCTCATCCCGGATCCAGCCCCAGCAGCTGCTGGGCCCTGCCATCCTATTCCTATGCAGGTTGTCCTGTTCCTGTCCTTATGCTGTATTAAACCTGCAAAACTCCTACTACCTCGAATCTTGACTCTTATTTATTGAGCTATCTGTTATGATATATGTCTAGTCAAAAAGAGAGGTATTATTTATTTATTTACCACATAATGGCGCCCGAATAGGGACTTGCCCTTTCCCCACGCGTCGGTGAAGCCACGCCGACCCCCTGACCCTCTGCAGTCGTGACGGAACTCTTCTGCGCACCGGCAGATATTTCTGCTTCAAGTATCCCTCAGGCCCACGGAGGAGACGGAGGAGGCGGTCCAGCATCCAAACGAGACGGTGGAGGAACGCGGCGAGTCCCGACCAGAGCCCAAGCCAAGAGTCCAAGGTCCGAGGTATCCGGAGGCCCACCCGTAACTGAAGTCCGAAGTTCGTCGTCCGTCGTCGTAGCAGTCCAGTCCAGTCCGAGGTTTTCCGTTCTTGCTGCCCGGTGAGTACCATTACTGGGGTAGTATCTAGACAGGGTCAATCTAAATTGACTCTGGTCCGTGGGTTGGTGGTACACAGACTCACAAACGAAGTGTTCACCTAGGTGGATACGGGTCTTGATGCGTCCCTTTATGGGACCGGTATGTTCCGTACTGTTTCAGCAGTGCATCCAGTAACTCTAGTTTGTTCCGTTCTCGAGAAATTCTTGTGTTTCTGTTTTCAGTATTCCAGGTAACATTCTGTCCGAACTGTTATGTTATGATGTTGTTCAATGTATTTCCAATGTCGTGGTATGCCTGAATTGTTTTCCCAATTGTTATTGTTCCTCGTGTATTGTATTGTGTTCCGATTCAAGTTTACAATGTCTCTCTTTTCGAGATTACGTCAGCTAAGAACTAGAAAGGGTTTGTTAGAAGAAGCAGTTCCTGTTCCGCCGAGGGACAGTCCAGGTCATTTTATGTATCAGAAGCATGGCATAAGCGCCATATTGTATCTAGATTTATGGGTAGAGTATACCAAACAGTTAGAGGAAAAGTATAGATGGCCCGTATCGGGTACATGGGATGCCGAGTGCATCATGCGAGTAGAAGAAGCATTATGGAAAAAGAAAGCCAGACAGTCACAGAAAGATGCCATCGAGTTATGGCGCAAAGAAGCTCATAAAAGAACTGAAAAAGAAATCAGAAAGTCAGAATTAAGTAGAGAATCCTTAGAACGAGCACAAGAAAAAGAACTAATCGAGATAGGTGAACAAGTCAAAGCCGAACAGTCAGACAGACAGAGGCATGCCCTTAATAGGGGTATGTATCCTCTCCTTGCCGAGGGCTTGCCAAAAGCGACCCCAGAGGCATCCAGTAATTTCCCGCCACCATTAGTTCCGACCAAGCTACGTCACAAACAGACTGCAGCTGATATTTTCATCTCGTCCTATTTGGACGACACAGTCCCAGAATATGCAGATCCTGTTCGCGCTCCGCCAGTCCCTGTAAATCAGGCACTTCCCGCTCCTCCAGACACCGGAGTACCTGTTACGGTACCCCCGGTCCAGCCCGCCATACAAGTCCAGCCTGCATTTCCATTTCCCACTCTGCCAGGACGAAGAGCCTCAGTAGACCTAGACTCCAGTTTAGGGGCCGCAGGAGGAGGTCCTCCTCAAACCCTGCCGCCACACAAGCGTTTAACGACAGCCGAATTACATGCACAAGCGTCACAGCGTACGCCCAGACATCAGACTGTGGCAGAAATAAGAAAATCCCTTGCCGAATGCGGTTATGATCCAGTCCCAGGCGAGGATAATATGGTTTTATATTCATTCCGCGTAAGAAAGGTGGCCGAGTATCTAGTCACCTTACCGAACATGAAAGAAGATCTAGACAGAATATATCGTTTCATCCGTACAGGGGATGATCCAGAAAGTATTAGCGAGGCCATGTCTCAAAGGAAAGCCGAGATCCAGCTCATGATATTAAAGTTTCTGATCAATTGTCTAATAAGAGAACAAGATTACCCGTCTAAAGATCCGGCCGAAATGAAAACCCTGACAAGGTGGAGTGATAATATAGCCGAGGGTAAACACAAGACCGTCGGTGCTGTGGAGAGTATGTACAAGAAAATCCGTAGAGAAATAATAAAATTACACGAACAGCGTAAAGCAGTACAAGTAAGCGAGAAAGAAAGTAACTCTGATACTGAAGAGGTAGAGGACGAGAATCCCGCCAGAATAGCGTATGTAGGAAAATCTAGATTTCCAGATCGCCATTTACGCCTAGAACACAAGTCTATTTTTCATTCTCCAGCACCAGAACAAGGTTCACTAGAACAAGTATTCCAAGCTACCGATCACATTCTGAAATCACGAATCGGTTACAGTGAGTTAAGTACCATGCATGAACAAGAACTAGCCCGATCAGCAGTCCGATGGATTACTGATTCTACCACTTTTCCAGACGAAATAGTGGCACAAATGTTTCTGAAAATGCCCCCAGCCGAGCAACGACTGGTGGGTATGTATATGATTCAGCACCTCATTACATTGTATGAGGGTCAACACTCTGATCCAGGCCCGTTACATGATATCCTGAACGAGTTACTCCAGTATAGATGGAAGGGTCTAGGTACCGACTTAATTAGTGTCATTCTAGAACAGCGTCACAAATATAGAACGTTTCTGAACCCGCATTTTGTTCATGTCTCACCCCCAGAAAGTAAACCATTTTACATGGAGAGACAGAATCCGTTACGAGAAGTCCACCCAGTTAAAGGAACGGGTGGCGAAATGCAGCGAGTGTTTGTATACACTCCAATTACAAAGATGGAACTCCTCGAGATGAAGAAATTAATTCCCTGTCATGACAAAGATCCAGCAGGGTTCCATAGAGAATTAAAAGACATGCTCCGTATGGGAGAATACACGTATCCAGATATAATTAAAATGTTAAAGGTTCTGCTGCCCGCAGGGGTGTATGAAAAGCTCAAGGAAAAAGAATGGGAGGTGGGAGAGAAAAAGATCGATTGGGCAGTTCTAGAAGCTGAAGACAAGGCACGAGTACCAGGTACCGGTCTTGGAGATAAATGTAAAGAATTACCGGAATTATTAATACAAGTTTTACCCAGATTATTGACAACTAGAAAAGAAGACTGGGATGCAATCTCAGCCTGTAAACAAAAGCAAGATGAGGATATTAGTGATTTTTATTCTAGATTTGAAAAATGTTTCAGTATCAACAGTGGCCTCAAGACAAGTAGTGAGTCATACCCTCACCTTTTTGTTACTAAATTAGTCGAGAATTCAAGCCCACAAATTAAAAATCGAGTTTTGAAAGTCGAAAGTACCTGGCAAGCTAATACCCCGTCCCAGATGTTGCAAATGCTTCAATACCACCAGAATAGAATCAGAGAAGAACAAGAACACGAGAGAAAACGTATGAAAGACACGAAAATGAAAGTACTAGTTGCACAATCTGTTCCTCAAGACAGTCAGAAGAGGGGTCCGAATCAAGCCAGTCATCCTGCAGCTCCCGTTAAAGGGAATTGCAATTATTGTAAACAGCCAGGTCATTTTATAAATGAGTGTGCAGTTCTGAAACACAACATAGCTACTGGTAAGACTAAAGAAAGACCACGTCTGCCTAGACAAGAACAAGTTTCACAGACTCCTCAGCCACAGAATGCACCACAGACAGTTACCGCACCGCAGCCTATTGCTGCAACACAGCATGTTACATCGCAGATGTACCAGTATGCACAGTCTGAGTATCCAGAGTACCAGCAGTATTCATGAAACAGCCTAGAGAGGGAGGTAGGCTTGCCTCTCATCGAGATACCTGTAGATCAAGAAGGTCCCTATGTTCACAGTCAAGTATTAGGGAAAGACAGAAAGTTTTTGATTGATACAGGGGCAAGTAGGACCACAATTAGTCACGCCGAAGTTCCAGGGGCTCCGCTCTCAGGCTCAAGAAATGTTTCCCTTGGATTTTCAGGAAAACCTATCGTAAATGAGATTTCAAAGCCAGTTTCTCTAGAAGTAGGTCCATTGTCCCGCACTACTGATCTGTTACTTACTAAGTCATGTCCAGAAAACCTATTAGGCATTAAGACACTGAAAGAGTTAGGTGCAGTTATATGCTGTTCCCCAGAGGGAATACGATTGTTCCTACGTGACTTCAAGGGTCACTATGTATTACGAGATTTGGATTCAAGACTGTCTAATGTCCCGCAGCACTTATGGGCGCAAGGTCCAACTGATGTAGGTTACATGCAAATCACACCCTATCGTGTGACTCTCAAGCCAGGTGTAGTGTTACCACGAATCAGACAGTACAGATTGCCACCTGAGGCTGTAGCAGCCTTATCCAAAATTATTGACGAGCTCACGGCTCAAGCAGTGGTTGTAGAAACTGACTCCAATGTATGTAATTCTCCTATCATTCCAGTCATGAAACGTACTGATCCAAATGCACCCCCAGTATATCGATTAGTGATTGACCTACGAGAGCTTAATAAATGTATTATTCCTCAGTACCCAGTTGTCCCAGACATCTCTTCCCTATTAACGGCCATTGATTCCGAAGCCACGTTCTTTACTGTCATAGACCTCAAGAACGCATTTTTCAGTGTTCCTATTCATCCAGACAGCCAGTTCCTTTTCGGATTTTGTTTAAATGGAAGGAGCTATATGTTTACACGAGCTCCTCAAGGTTTCACAGAAAGTCCTAGTATTTACAGTCAAGCACTCAAGAGACAACTAGACAACATTCACATGCCAACTGACACTGCCCTGCTCCAGTATGTCGATGATCTACTGATCACAGCCCGTTCTGAACGTGCTTGCGAGCGAGCATCCCTTACAGTCTTGTATTTCCTAGCCGAGATGGGGCACAAGGTGTCCCCTTCTAAGCTTCAATTCTGTGTCCAGCAAGTGGTCTACTTAGGACACTTGCTGTCCAAGAGGGGTAGGCAGTTGACACCAGACTGTATCCAGTTAATAGCGAGTCTTCCCCAGCCCAAGACCCAGAAGGAGGTACGTGCTTTTATCGGCCTCACTTCTTACTGCAGACAATGGATTCCTCAGTATGCATTTCTAGCCAAACCACTGATACAGTTAACGACACAGGAGGCAGCCGTATCGACTGTCCTCCCTTGGACATCTGAACATACACTTAGTTTCAATGAGTTAAAGAAAGCTTTATGCCAAGCTCCAGTTCTAGCGACACCGAACTACAGTAAGCCTTTTACACTTTTCGTTACTGAACGCGAAGGTACAGCATTATCTGTTCTCACACAAGATCAAGCAGGACAATACAAGCCTTGTGCTTATTTTTCGAGCACATTAGATCCTGTAGCCCAGGCTCTGCCTGCGTGCCTCAAGTCAGTTGCAGCCACAGCACTAGCTATCAGACAAAGTGATTCCATAGTCTTAGGACACTCCTTGACAGTACAAGTTCCACATTCCGTGGAAGTTCTTTTAAACCGAACACAAACTCAGCACTTGACAATTGCCTGACACTTTATGTGGATGGTTCATGTATGAGAACTAGTACAGGAGAACTAGTCGCCGCGTATGCAGTGACTACTGACACTGAAGTTATTGAAACACACCGTATTGATACCCTGTCCGCTCAAGCAGCAGAGCTAGTTGCCCTGACACAAGCCTGCATACACGCCAAGAACCAGAGAGTTAATGTTTACACAGATTCACGCTACGCATTTGGAGTTGTACACGACTTCGGAGTGCTCTGGCAGGAGAGAGGTTTCATGACTTCTCATGGAACCAAGATTCAGCATGGTCTCCTTATTCAAGCTCTGTTAGATGCCATACACTTGCCGACATCTATCGCTATCATGAAGTGCAAAGCACATACGAAAGTTACTGACATTATTTCCCAAGGTAATGATCTAGCAGATCGCACAGCCAAGCTTACAGCACAGACTCTAGACATTCCAGTTAACATGACACACACTCCAGATCCGACTACATGTATGACAGTTAAGGACCCTACACAAGATGTCATAGATATCCAGTTACATGCTACTCCCGAAGAAATCAAGAAATGGTCCGAACAAGGAGGGGTCCAGACAGATCAAGGATGGTTAACGAAGGGTAGAGCCACATGGTTTCTCCCCGACTCTATGGTTCAAGTCATTATTAATACCGCACATAGTCCAGCACATTTAGGAGAAAAAGCCATGTTAGACAGTATCCAGAACATTTGGTTCAACAAGCATTTACGAGCTGCAGCCAAGCAGAAAGTCCGTACCTGTATGATATGTTGTCAGTTTAATCCAGGTAAAAGTGTCCCGGTGGAACAAGGTGGATTCTAGCCCCCTGACCACCCTTTTGAAGTCCTCCAGATGGATTATATTCAGATGGAGCGATGTCGAGGTTTCAAGTATGTCCTTGTAGTTGTATGCGCTTTGTCCAGGTGGACAGAAGCATATCCAGTCCCAGATTACACAGCCGCGACCACTGCCAAGCAGTTGGTTCGTGAGTTCTTCCCTCGTTATGGACTCCCTAGAGTCGTATATTCTGATAACGGCCAGCCATTCTCATCTGAACTCATGAAGCATGTTTCCCTTTTGTTAGGGTACCAGTGGAAGTTCCATTGTGTACGCCATCCTGAAGCAGCCGGTCTCGTAGAGAGACATAATCAGACTCTGAAAATCCGTATCGCCAAAGTATGCAAAGAAAAAGGTGTGGACTGGCTAGTAGCTCTGCCAGTCGCTTTATTTTATATGCGCATGGTCGCACATTCCAGATCAGGTCTGTCCCCGTATGAGGTCGTATTTGGCCGCCCCCCTAACATGTGGGGTACTCCTAGACCCCGAAGTATTACCGATGTTTCAAGTAATATGCTGACAGATTACCTAGCTTCCTTGATGTCTGCCCTCAACTCATGTCGTTCACAGGTTGCCGCCGCATTTCCAGACAATACCGAGGTGGCACCGCACGAAATCGTTCCAGGATCCATGGTAATGGTCCGCAACTTTGACAGATCAAGTCCGCTGGAGCCTCGTTGGAAAGAGCCCCGACAGGTCCTCCTCACCACCCGTACAGCCGTGAAGTTGGAAGGACGCAAAGGCTGGGTGCACCTTTCTCATATTAAACTTTTTAATGGACTGAAACCCGTCTTAAAGAACATTTCCCAGGATTTGAAGGATTGCCAAAATATTGTTCTCAAGGACTGTCCCGCAAAAGACATTGCTACAACCCCTCCCCTGTTAGAGAAAACTCCGCAACAGGAGTACAAGCTAAAACTCCGGTCTAGTAAAATAAGTCAGTCAGTTTGATTGTCTAAGTCCTCCCCTAGGTGAAACGGTTAGACTGTTTCTGACATGTATAAAATAGACCCCCATAATGAGAGAGTTAGTCAAAACTCAATCCGATGTAACGTTTTTCTATGTTTCATATTGTTTCTCAGCATTATGATTTCCTGCACCAGTTATGCATTTTTCTTGTATTTCCCAGTTCTTCATGTAAATAAGTCTGCTAATGCTACAGTAGAGCACACGTTTAGTGATCTGCCTCCTCATGAACTCTCTTACCGCCTCGCTATGCGAAATAATTCCTTTGTCCGCATGTTACATTACTCACACCAGACCAGCAATGCCACTAATTGTTGGGTGTGTGGTCGACTCCCCCCTTTCCAGACACCGAAGGGAGTTCTGCCACTTTTTCCTTATCCATTCTCACATAATGGTTCGTGTGGAGCATGGTCCACGTTAACGTCATCCTCAACAGATATGTTTTTTCTTAACAGTACATGTTTTCCAGACAAGCAAGGTCTTCCCCACAGAACAGGGTTAGATCTAGAAAATGAAGTGTATAATTTAGGTAATTATTCGTCGAATTTTATGGTCCTGAATGTTCAGTCTGATACTACTCCAGACTTACCTGCTATTTCAGTACTACCAGTCAAAGGCGAATTATGTGTCCGTAATTATGGTTCTGTACATGTAGGACACAGTGAATGTACTACTATTGTCAAGTATAGTGACAGTGGGAAATCTATCTTTAAAGCTTCACGTAATTCTTATTTTATTTGTGGTCAAACTGCATATGTTCGTCTGCCCCTCGATTGGGAGGGAACCTGTTACATTGCCTTCCTACTGCCACCAGTTTTCCTAGCCCCACCTGATTATCATAGAAACACACATCTAGTACACGTTAGACATAGAAGGGAGTCCCCAATTGTCGATTATACTGAAACTGCTCTAGAACAGTATACAGATTTCAACAGAGGTTTCTTCTTCTTTATAGGACCTATCCAGAATAGTAAACTGATCCGTAGGTTAACCAGAACCCTTGAAGCTGTAGTAAATGAGACTGCCTCTGCTCTAGGTAACTTAACTGAAGAGCAATCTGCTATGAGATTTGTCGTTTTACAGAATCGTCTCGTCCTTGACGTCATACTGGCCGATAGGGGCGGGGCCTGTAGAGTCATCGGATCTAGTTGCTGCATTTTCATTCCAAATAACGCGCCGTCTGTTTATTCAGCTATAACCAGACTCCATAAAATTGCCCATCTGATACACCAAGACCCAGGCACCTGGACATGGTCCGGTTGGTTCTGGAATATAATTTCCGCATGGGGATGGAAAATATTGTCCTTTCTAGGTATTGCAGTAGCGATCATATTCAGCTGCTGCCTCTGTATACAATGTGGCCCTGCGATTTGCGGCATTTGTGCTACCTCTTGTATTCCTAGTCCCAAGCCCCGTTTTAAATCCCGTTCCAGGATAATTCGAGACGAGCAAATGATACTGTATGAAATGATAGATGGTATCATGAATATTGATGTTTCCTGATGGAAACGTAGTGACAAGGAGGGAATGTGGAAAAGTAAATTTTGCCATGTTCTGTGTCCCTACGTGTCATCCATCATATGTTATGTGTGCATGATTGAATATGCATATGCATTCCCCATGTTCGATTAATGACGCAATTATAGTTGTGTCCACCTCTAGTATGCCAGTTTCCAGTCCTCGTGAATACTACGAATATCAGGCCTATGTAAAGCTACGTTGCCACGTTTCTCAGTGTGCACGTTATTCTATTATAAAGTCCCCGTTTCTAGGCCTCAAAAGGGCCTGGACACCAGATTCAGCTCCTGTTTCCTGAAGCCTCGCTGAGGAGCGATACAGCCCCCACCTGTATCCTCGACCCTTCACTTACTTCCTGCCTCACAGTGCCCGGCCCAGCCTGGCTCAGCCTCTGAGTCTGCCAAAAGTATGTTATGATTCCAGTTATCAGTTCAGTCCTCCTTCTCTGCATTCCTAAGCTACTGAACTGCATCAATAGTTTCCGTCATTTTCTAGCCTTCACGTCTCCACGTTAGAGAAATACTGCATCTAATGGTCATTTAATATTCTTCATCACGCACTACATGTAGAATAATACATGGTCCAGTCTTAGAATCAAGTCAGCCTTTCCTCTCCTGACTTCTAGTTTATATCAACATGTTCTCTAAACATCAGATACTAGATACTGTTTAGGTACATGTCGCCCTGACTCTCCAGACTTCAGTCTCTGCTCCTAGCACAGAGTTCATAGCCCCCAGCTTCTTCTAGTGATACGTCATTGCTAGTTTGCGCGCACCATCAGGTTAGAGGTCCCGGCTCCTTAGGTAGCCCCCTCCAATGTTTCCGCCCATTCATGACATATTCTGTTACGTTTGCATCACATGTCTATGTGTACGCCCAGTTACACCTACTTTCGCCCTTATCTTTCGCGACTGCTACGCGTCACACCTTCTGCTCCACCCACTGCTACGCCTACTGCAATGTAATGCTATGTGTTTGCGTTATGTATATATGCTCATGTATTGTTATTAAAAGTCAGCGCGCTCATCCCGGATCCAGCCCCAGCAGCTGCTGGGCCCTGCCATCCTATTCCTATGCAGGTTGTCCTGTTCCTGTCCTTATGCTGTATTAAACCTGCAAAACTCCTACTACCTCGAATCTTGACTCTTATTTATTGAGCTATCTGTTATGATATATGTCTAGTCAAAAAGAGAGGTATTATTTATTTATTTACCACATATTTACCACCAAGAAAACCGCATTCAAGGAACGACTGGACAAAAACGCACACAACAGCAAGGAACTCTTCAACATCGTGAAAGAGCTCTCCAACTCCAACGCCGGAAACAACGACATCACCCCTTCGCAAGACCTCTGCAACTCCCTCGCCTCCTACTTCCACAACAAGATCGCGGACATACACAACAGCTTCAGCACTCAACCGACGCACGCCACGACTGAACCACCGCCCCCCACCACCACCCTCCGCGCCTGGACCCCGATCAGCACCGAAGACACCATCCGCACGATGAACTCCATCCACTCCGGATCTCTGACAGACCCCTGCCCTCACCACGTCTTCAACAAGGCCGACGCTGTCATCGCACCCCACCTGCGGGACATCATCAACACCTCCTTCGACATCGCCACCTTCCCGGAGAGCTGGAAGCACGCCGAACTCAGCGCTCTACTCAAGAAACCATCAGCAGACCCAACCGACCTCAAGAACTACCGCCCCATCTCGCTGCTCCTGTTTCCGGCCAAAGTCATTGAGAAGACCGTCAACAAGCAACTGGCCGCCTTCCTCGAGACGAACGGTTCCCTCGACCTCTCGCAGTCTGGCTTCCGGGCCAACCACAGCACCGAGACCGCCCTGATCGCAGCTACCGATGACATCCGAGCCCTGCTCGACGACGGAGAAACAGCGGCCCTCATCCTCCTGGACCTCTCCGCGGCCTTCGACACTGTCTGCCACCGTACCCTAGTACAGCGCCTCAGCAACGTCGGAATCCAGGAGAAGACACTGGAGTGGATCACCTCCTTCCTCGCCGGAAGGACACAGAGAGTCCGCCTCCCCCCGTTCAGATTGGAGGCCACCGAAGTCATCTGCGGCGTTCCTCAAGGCTCCTCGCTCAGCCCAACACTCTTCAACGTCTACATGAGCCCCCTCGCAGCCATCGCACACCAGCACAACCTGAACATCATCTCCGACGCCGACGACACCCAGCTGATCCTCTCCCTCACCAACGACCCCGCCACCGCCAGAGCCAACCTGCACGAAGGGATGACAGACGTAGCCAAATGGATGTCGAACAGACGCCTGAAACTGAACTCGGACAAGACAGAAGTCCTCATCCTGGGATCCTCACCCTCCGCCTGGGACGACTCCTGGTGGCCCCCCGCCCTGGGCAGCGCACCCAAACCAACAGACCACGCACGCAACCTGGGCTTCATCCTGGACTCCTCCCTCTCCATGACCAGACAAGTCAATGCCGTCTCCTCGTCGTGCTTCAACATCCTGCGCATGCTACGTAAGATCTTCCGATGGATCCCCACCGAGACCAGGAAGACGGTCACCCAGGCCCTCGTCACCAGCCGTCTGGACTACGGCAACTCCCTCTACGCCGGAACCACCGCCAAACTCCAGAAGAGACTCCAGCGGATCCAGAACACCTCAGCACGACTCATCCTGGACATCCCCCGCCGCAGCCACATCTCCGGACACCTGAGAGACCTGCACTGGCTCCCGGTCAACAAGAGAATCACCTTCCGGCTCCTCACCCACGCACACAAAGCCCTACACAACCAAGGACCAGGATACCTCAACAGCCGCCTCAACTTCTACGCTCCCAAACGCCAGCTTCGATCGACCAGCCACGCCCTCGCCGCCGTCCCCCGCATCCGAAGAGCCACCACAGGAGGAAGGTCCTTCTCCTACCTGGCCGCCAAGACTTGGAACTCCCTTCCGACCCACCTCCGCCTGACCCAGGACCACCTCGCCTTCAGGAAGCAGCTCAAGACCTGGCTGTTCGAGCAGTAGCGGACCCCCTCCCCCCAGCGCCTTGAGACCCTCCGGGTGAGTAGTGCGCTATATAAATGCTCTGATTGATTGATTGATTGATTGAATCAAGCCCTCCCCCATGGACGCAGACCCAGCACTTACAAAAAATTATCAAAAGTATATTACCTGTATGGACGTGTCATGTTTGTGATTTTCATTTCCTCTTAAGGCGATTCTGCCCGGTCAATCCTTAGGTCTGCTTCAGTTGCTCTAAATACTTCTCCCACACTCGAATGGTGCCCCGCATTTCGGAGTCAGTTTAGTTTCTAGCCCCCCGTGTGTATGCTGCAGCGTCTCTGACTCATCTCAGAGGGGCTTTAAAAGGGGGCTCTTAAATATTACGCTGCCTTCTGCTTTATATTCTTGCAGGAGGCGGCAGGCCTCTGTGGCTGAAAAAACCAGCAGAGTGACAGCACATATCGGTCCGGACGCCGAAAGCTCATTACAGGCAGCAGACCCTAATATCTGAATTCCATTGGCGATGCGCGCCTGCGCGCTATGGTCAGCACTAGGAGGTACAACTCCACATATTTTTTGTGCATGAATAATGAGCTCAGCCAGCCCCCTTGCAGCACATGTACCACGCGCTGCCTGACGCTCGACTCCAGCGAAATTAAGTTATTTATTATAGCCAGTGCTCTCCTGGCCCCCAGATAGGCACAGCTGAGGAGGTGCTATATTCGTAACTTTGCATTTCAGCATTCAGTATGACGGTGCGGACAACCCCACTGAAATGCGTGAGTCTAATACATGATTCGTGACACTTGGCAGGACTGTAGATTATACCTTTCACGTTAGAGCTTTTTGTCTGATGTTGCCAGAAATGTGAGCTAATACCTTTTTTACGGTACATAATTTCATGTTTTATTATTAAAGCATACTTAAGTGTTGTGTTATTATTACTTAATATTTTAACATATGAAAGGTTTTAGTTTTTCCTTGCCTGAGCTAATTGGCTGTACTTTTTAGTCATGTTGCGTTTTCCTTACTTTATAAATAATATATTTTAAAAGTGTTATGATCCATCGTGAGCTTCTATACATTATTTTTTCCATTTACTGAGATTTGGATTTTTTGGAATTGATAATCTTACAGCAATTTAAACAAGTCAACTTCCCTTCTTTATGTTATTCTCTTAAAACTATTCAGTGGATATCTAGAGGAAAAGAACGTGAGGAAGTAGGAGCATCTATGTTTTGCATCTTCTTTCCTATCAACCGCACTACCTCACCCATCACGGAATCACGTCTGTAGACCTGGCTGAACGCGAGCAAGGTATTTAAAAACAACATGGTTCCCTGGACTAATTCAGTGTTTGCAGAGTGTAGTCAGCGGTTACATATCAGAGTAGATAATCAGAGGTGCGATGTCTGCTTAGGATATACATCTTGTTGTTATTTTTGTATATTTCCATATAAATAAAGACGGAAAAGTATTGTTCTTTTTTCTATATTTATATGTAAAAACGGCAAAATACGAGTATATTTTGCCGCTCTGCCGTGGTACAGCGTTGCCGTGCCACACCCCTGTTCCGATGCTGGGAATTCCTTTCAGTGACATGCTGTGGACCTATTGGCTCAGGGTCTTTTAGTGACAGCTGTGACCCTGAGCCAATCCTGATCGTCACTGTGTGGGCGTGCTTCACACATCCAGCCCCGCCCTGGTAACTTTGCCCGATGTATGAGGCCTCTGGGGACAGATCATTATGCCTTGAAAGAGGCTCCTGCCTCTCTCTCTCCCTCTGCAGCCTCGGGCTTCTGCCCTCCCACCCCCACCGCACGTATAAAGCGGCAGCCACCGGTGTGTTTGTATCCCCTGATCACGTATGGTGTCCCTTAGATGGGAAAGTGTGATTCTCTTATTTCAGCATACATACCTCAGTGTGAATAATAATAATCATACCTCATTTTAATGCAGCAACAATCACTGTCAACATTGGGCATATAACACTTTTAAGTGCATTGGTAATTTCTCGATCCTCAACTTTTATCACACCATTATCAAAAACGCCCAAGGAAATCTTTTTCTGCTGAAAAGATCACAAAAACATCAACATTCCCTGTTGATAGCATCAGTGAGAGACAATGGTAACACTGGCCCGGTGAAAGTATCACAAATACAATGTGCGATACAACCTCAGTAATGAAATCCCAACCCTCTTTGGAATTGTTGTCAGGCGTGCAACACCCATTGGAGTCAAAGGGCTTCAGCCCCCCCCGTCGTGTGTGGCAGCCCGAGATGAGACAGCTTCCTGGGCACACACACAGCTGCAGCCGAGCACTTCACAGGTCTTTAAAAGACCATTTATATGTTAATGAGGCCTTGCTCTTGTTTCACCCCTTCTAAGAGCCCCTGCAGCTCCAATTAGCCTATTGCTTAAGATTCAGCCCCCCTCCAAATTTTTTCTTAGCCCCCACCAGAAATGTGGCTCTAGTTGTGCCTCTGATTGTTGTTGATAGCATTACAAAGAGCTGTAGAATGTGCTCCGTTGATGACATCACGCACATACTCTACCTGCTGAATGCACTCCCTGGGAATGACATCACTGCCACCCTGCTGAATTTATTAACACACTTGATGGCATCACAGACTGTTTTGAAACGCGTTTTCTGTTAACCACATAGCCAGCAGCCCCTGCAATTCAGTAATGTGCACTTTATTAATGAATTCACATTGAGCAGTTTTAATGAATTTTCTGTGAAAGTCACACCGCAGTTTTCCATAAGCTCAATTGCATGAGCCTGTGTCTTTGATCTTGTGGGTGAATGGATGAATAAATGTAAGAATGTCGTTGTATATCCCAAGCAATAGGCTCTCAGGCTGTCCAGCTGTGTTTGCAGAATGGCTAAGGAGAGTGGAATGAGTTCTGGAATGATTCTGAATGAAGGGATATTGTAGCATCTTTCTGAAGGTCATGTAACTGGACCTGTCAGTGATGTATGGTTGAGGCAAGCCTGTTCCTGAATACAAGGCCTTTTGAAGCAGGTGACTTTTTGCTTCTAAGTTCAAAGTTTTTTGGTGTCAAGAATGTGAGATGAGCTCAAATACGAACATGGGGTTCTGGCTTCACGTGGTAGTGTCCAGGGTTGCTGTGAGGCCACTATTAATCTGTCCCCTGAGGCCTGAGTTGCAATGGCATTTTAGATTGTGGTTCCCTCGGCTCGTGTTCATGTGGTGTAGTGTAGTTCCTATATTCCCAATAGGCTCTGCGCATTGGAATAACATATACTATAGTTTAGACGAAGGACTGAAGTCGACTAGGTCTATTATAGTATATATTAGACTGTAAAAGCATGGTATGGTTTCAAAGCCATATAAAATAACATGTAATACATACAGTGATAAAATGACTAAAAGTACTCAACTGGTGCTTCTAAAATACTCCTACCCCGGTGTATCTAACCAAAGTCTAGTACAAGGGAAGAAGTAAGTGAGGAGTAGTTTTGAGTTTAGTATTTCTCTGCCAAGGATCTATCAAGAATTCTCTATGGGTCTAATCAGCTCCGTACCTTGGTTTTAGAATGAAGGAGGTCTTGTATCTCTCTCTCTCAGGATTCAACTTCCCAGCTACCCGCAAGGGTAGGCTGGAAGCACTGGAGCTGGATTTCTCGGCAAGAGAAAAGGCAGAGTCTCTCCGAGCGTCAGCTGGATTGTCGGCTCCCTTCGGCACTTGCTGCTGCAGGGCGTCTGGCAAGTAGTTAGTCGAGCTGCTCCAAACCACCGTGTGTTTGCTTGGGCAAATGTAGGCATATTTTTACCGCGAAGGTGCCGAGTTTGACGTATGATTGGACTTAATAACGTCACTCAAAGACTCAGTTCTTTGAAAACTCCATGATTTCCTAGATAAATTAGTATTCAGGCAAGGGGAAGTCCCTAGCTTCTGAAGGCGGGTTTCTCTAGGAAATCGTTGTTGATTCTTGGAACTTAGTGGAAGTAGCCATGCCGTATTTGGGCTGCATAGGCTAAGTCTAAATATGGTTATGATGTCTATGCCTTTATAAGGATAGGGTAAGGTATACCTATATAAGGGCATGAATCGGGAACATTTACACTAGGGTCCTAGATTCATTTACAACACCCACTCCACGATTTTAAGTTCAATAAAACTAAACGTATAAGTACTGAACATATCTAAGGCTAGTGTTTACAATCCCACCCAAAATACAAAATACAAATTGTATTTGAAAAGGCTTGTTTACATGAAACTAGTATAAATGTGTATGGAAAAACAGCTCTCAGCAGATATGAAGCATAGTATGAGAGCAAACACTCTAACATAAAATATAAAATTACAGATCATCCCATAGCATAAAATTTAAACTGTTTTGTTATGATGCATAGGCCAAATATTGTAACTAGGAGAGTTTCAAAAAGAAATCTTGTTCTCTAAGAAAAGTTCTACTTTAAGCAGATTACTCTGTGTCAAAGTTCTATTTTGGAAAAGGTTCAAAATGTTAGACGGTTTGTTTTGAAAAATGAAAGCCGAATTTCAGAGTTCAGAGAACGCTGGGTAAATAATCAAAAGTTATTCTCAGGAGTGTCAGGAGAAAACATCAGATCATCTAGGCTGGCAAAGAAACTGTCTACCGTAGTTGGTGAAAGTGGAACCACTTCAATTAGTAGATCAAAGTGTAGAAGTGTGGATCATCGCCGTCAGCGTTTGATGCATTAGCAATGTCCCTAGTAGATGGTACCTGTATGCCTGTAGTTTCTCTTATCTCACCCTCAGCTAGACATGCCGGTGAGAACTCAATGAATGCCATCATCAGAATAGGCAGCCGTTGGGGGCAACACGATGCATGAGCCGTTACTGGACCTAGCAAAGCGTCAACATCCGATGGCAGTACTGATGGAAGTGGAAGACAAATGTCCAAAACGCATTCCTGTCCGCAAAGCAGACATCGAAGAACAGGTAAGATGCAATCTTGCCAGATTGGTCTGAACGATAGAAACCAGGTTGTGTTCAGATCTCTTAAACGAGCCAAGCCAAGAATCTGCGAAATTCTCTCACGATACCTCATGGCAAGGAGGCATCGTTCCATTGTTGTTTCGGTGTTGCTGGTGACCGGACTTGCCATATCGGAGCAGAAGGAACAAAAATAGAATTCCTGCTACGAGTCCCAAAATGAGAGGCAGACCGCCGAACACAGAGTGCACGAAATTTGGAAAAATGCCGAGGACTGCTTCAAATGGTGCTAACAGTCCAGAAAAAATCGTATTAAATACATGTGCGATGCCACTGGTATCAGACATGTTTAAGATTTGACTTAACATTTCTGCGAAATGTACTGGGCAGTTTGTTGATAATAACGCATGTATCTCTGCAGAAGACCTTGTAACTTGCAGATCATACATTTCTCTAGACGAGGTCAGAGGCACAGTTTTTTGCAAAAGAATGACTTTTATTCTGCTTAAAGTATCAATTCGTATAGAAGAGATATTCAGCGAAGGCCATAAGTCCGTCCCTCTGTCTGCCTTGTGCGTTAGATACAATACTTGCATACAACAAGTGACCATAGACGACACACTAACTAGATAAGCTTTTCCTGGCAACATGCCACAACAGCTGTGATCATTCAGCATAACGTACCTGCCATTGGATAGTTGCCTGAAAATTGGTTCTATCACTGTGGGGGGTGTCCCGTGCACGTGGCATGAAAGGTTATTTGCAGAACCGTCGCAGGCTCCGTGTAAATTAATACCTTTGCACAGAAGTGTACCGCTTAGTGAGTTCTTACAATTATTACCACAAAGGAATACCTCTTTTCCCTTATTTTGACATTTATGTGTGTAAGGTAAAGTCCAGGTCGACTTAATGTATTCTTTACCCAACCTTTCATACAGGCCCGCTGGTATATGCTGTAGACAATACTGAAATTGGAAAATCGTCACTGGTATCGTAATGGTGCCATGTAGTATCCATTCAATGACAGGCTTCTCAGAAACTGTCAATGGCAATCTTTCCAGTTTTTCAATGCTCAGCACCGTATAGTCTGCTCCTTTTTGTGCCAAAGAGATTTGTTTATCTGTAAGGTTAAATACAGCAAACAATGACGTTGTGTTAATTAGACGCCATGGCGCGACGCCTGAACGGAGATTTTGTAACGTCCAGCCTAGCAGCATTATAGAACGTAATTGAGACTGGCCATGTTGTAACATTAGCAAGTCTTCCTCTATTATGTCAATTGCAGATGATACAATGATGTCCAAAGAATATGTTCTAGAGGACAGAGTCGTTAACCCGTTGTCCACTACAGAGAGATTTTTCTCTAGATTAATACGATCAATTTCTCGTATTCTTTCTGCAGTTTCCATTTACGTCACTTTCCAAGCTTCGTTGTACGCAGCATATATACCGGCGTATATGAAACGTTTTTGACGTGGTTTGCGAGGTGCCATTAAGAAATCTCGCAAATCATTGCCTTCTTTAAGTAAAGATAAGTGTTGTTTGATTTCCGTAAGTGTGGATGTCTGTAGCCACTCAAGGCATAGTTTTCCTACACTGTATGTTGTTACTATCCCTGGATGTTGTCTCTTGGAATATCTTGGATCTGGCCTGTTTATTTTGAACCCCTGTGTTTTGTTCAGGACTCTAGCTTGACAGTTATTTGTGTCTGTGGGCCAGATTAACCATTTTTTCCAATCAGGATTAGTTCTGTTTTGTTTCAAAATATAGGGTACCTCTGTCTCCTCTTCTGTAGTATCATTACTGTCAGATGTGGGTTTAGGTATAGACGGTTTGTTTAAATCTTTTATCTTTCTTAGGCCAAGACAAGAAGTTTGTTGAACAGTGTCACTTAAAAACATTATTTGTTCTGGTATAATGCAGGCTCTGAACAAGGCTTCTAAACCTTGTACCTGCCAGTCTTTCGTGCCCGAGACAGTTTATGCATACACAAAAATGCAAGACAATTAAATATTTACAAAATACTATTGCTTCCACTCATAACCCATTCGAATATTCAAACATCCACTCACACATATTCCAATCACCACACAAACAAACGAACAACACAAAGTCCTAGGCGGCCAATCTGAATTTTTGGAAAAAAGGCCAAACCTCTATACAAACAGAGTGTTGCTTATGATATTAAAAGAGGTGTGCACCACTTTTTCTAAATCAAACAGATATTGACAGTGCACCCACAGTCTTAATCAAAATATGTAACCAATTGATTGATAGGGGACAAACAAAAAAGGTCTACGCATTTCAAACCCCACCCACTTTGGGGGTTCTCATCAGGACCAAAAGCAACAGTCTATAATACTGTGCCACCGCCGTGGACTTTCCTAGAATCTTGATTTACGCTGTGCATTTCCACATTAAGGGGCCGAATATGATGGCGGACGGACCTTAGTCCGTCCGCCACCATAGAGTAGGAGGGACCGTCCGCAGGGGCAGCGGCGGTCCCTCCGTGCAAATTAGGATGTGACCGCCACCCTGGCGGTCACATCCTATATTTTTAACATTGCGGCGGGTGCCACTTGAAGCAGCACCCGCCGCAATGTTAAAAATGTAAGTTGTGCATTTGCATGCACAAGGCAGCAGGCACCGCGCAGTGCCTGCTGCTTTGTTCACGCAAATGCCCATGTGAATCCCCCAGCCCCCCTTCTCCCAGGGGGCCCGCAACGGGCCCCCAAAGTGAAGGTCCGTATGCTTTTCCACGGCGGAAAAGCATACATCTTACACCATGCTAATATGGCTGGAGGTGTCTGATAGACACCGCCAGCCATGTTAAAGCTTTTCCGCCGCGGTCGGTAGGTGACCGCGGCGGAAAAGCTGCGGACACATTTCTAGACCCACCGCTATCCTAATGTGGCGGTGGGTCTTGTGAGGCTACGCAGAGGATTTTCCGCATCCTCCGGGCCGGCAGTGGCATCCGCCGGCCCGGAGGATGCGGAAAATCCTCCATCATAATCTGCCCCTAAATGTAATTGAAAATAAAAGCAATTAATAAGCGCATTGGTGCTTGGTTTGGTTGTCCTTGCACTTACTATTAAGTAGTTAAGAAGTGTTTCATCAGTATTGGCATTTTCTTTGGTTGTTGGTTTAGTGGACTCAGACTTACTGATTAGAGTCAGGCCCTTTATTGTTACATACTGTAAATTTAGCTGACATCTCTAAATCTGACATCATATTATTAATAGTCTCAAAATCCCAATCATCAGAAAAGGTGCTGGGTGATACAAAGTCACTTAAAGAAATCTTGAACAGGTGTAGAGTCTTCAGCAGCTCCACCGGGCCATAGATGTCATAATCAGTTCTGTCCCATGCTATACCACCAGGTATAGGAACGGCTGCGATGTTCACTGATGACAGATTTCTTCTTTCACGATGGGATGATTTGTGAGGTTTCAAAACCAAGTTGATTTTCTGACTTGCTGTGTACATTGTACTATATTTTCCATCTATCATCCTTCCCAAACTTAACACAAGTATGAGCCAGAGCAGGAGGAAAAGTACACCTAACCCAACCCAATATTCAACCGAGGGTGAAACCAGATATGTTTTTTCAAGTTGATGAAAGAGTTCTCTTTGAAAGTTTTATTTGCTGGCGTTGCTTCAGGCTCACTGGGATCCTCAGAAAATATATCAAAATTGATGAAATAGCCGGAGGCAGTTCAGTCAATTGTTGGAATTGCATCAGGATTGTTATTATTCTTTGGAGTTGCTTCTTCCTTCGTCATATTGGTATAGTCCGAGGCTACATCATTGTAGGAAGGTGTTTCTCGACGAACTGATATTTGGGTCTCAAGAGGCACGAGTTCCATGGTTTTGTTACATAGTCCTTCTTTTCTTACTGCAGTTTTATCAAAGGTGATAAGTCTTTCAGTTTGAACCTCTTGGATAGTAGTGAGGTTTGGTCTTCTGCTACATCTTGGGAGTCCACTGGGCCTACTACTTATTATTGGCCACATGTTGTGGTTTGAAAAGGTCTATGGACACAACTCTGTTCTCCCTTTTACCAGCAAGGGGCGGTAGAACTACTGATCTTGTTCCTTGGATTGCCAAGACAGGTACTGCTTTTCTGTAAGAAGGCCCAAATTCCTTCTTCACCGTGATCTTTTCCCTGACCAGATCCCCAATTTTTGGAATCCAGACAGCTCTGGCTGGGACAAGTGGTTTTTCTTCAGTGGTCGTTGGCTTCTGTATCGTGTTACTCAGACTTCTTCTTGTTTCATTTAAGTCCTGTAAAACAGCCAAACCATCTTTGACAACAAAGTGTTTTTGTTCCACCACTGAAGTTTGACAATCGAGGTCTTCGATTATCATTCTAGTACCAAACAGTAATTCATATGGAGTGATTCTACCCAGAGAATTTCTTGGCAGATTGTTAAGTCTACGTTGGACACTTATAAGATGTTTGACCCACCCATCACCCGAACCTAATACCTTAGCTGTTATGGATTGCTTTATGTCACGGTTTTTTCTTTCCACTACCGCATTACCCTCAGGATGAAAGGGACTAGAAAACCGCAATGCAATGCCCAAGCTAGCCATGGCCTCCTTGTAAGCTCGAGAGCTAAACGCAGGACCCTCGTCAGAATGTAGCGTGCCAATTGCGTATGTGCCGATAAAGACTCGCAAATCCTTTATAACAGTTCTGCCGTCAGCCGAGCGCTGTGGCCACATCCAAATGAATCTGTCCTAATAGTTATGTAATCGCATTCGTCTATGATGACGTTTGCGTGTAGATAGCCTAATGCTGTCTAACAATGGTATCTGAACTGGGCTGGCTACACTGTAGTCAGGTATCTGGTGGTCTTCAAAACTATGATATCTGTAACAGGTATAACAGTTTATTCCACATTTGTAAACATCTATGCTCATTCCTGGCCACCAGTACATCTCTTCTAATTCTATTAGGGATTTCAAGATCCCTTGATGTGTCAGACCCTCTCCTATATGTGCCTCTTGAACCAAAGCACCTCTCCGGTTCCTGTTTGGCATTACTCTGTCCCCCACTCCAGGGATTCGAGCAAAAGGAACGGAGTTTGCATCAATTAAGTATGTATTAGTGAGTGGATAGTTTCGAGGTAACGCTGCATAATTCCCTTTCACTGAGGCTTTTACTGCTAGCAACGTTTCACCGTCTATTACTCTTTTTGAGCGTTTTATTGTAGCTACGGAAGCCGTTTGCACAGCTGCCTTTGCGGCTTCATCAGCCAATGAATTCCCTGCAACGTGAACGCCATCACGCTGATGACTCAGTGTGTGTATCACGTGAGTCTTTTGTAGTTCTTTCTGTAAAAGAACCACTTGTTCCCAAAGCATTTTATGCTTGATTGTGCCACCTTTTGCATCTTTGAAACCATTTTGAACCCAGTTCTCCAGATATTCATTGTAAGACTGGACGCAGTAATACGAATCGCACACTATTAGTGTAGGAATTCGCGATCTGTATTTTCAAGCGCCATCTTGAAAGCCTTTAGTTCAGCTCGCTGAGCTGTACAGTCTCCGAGTGATTGAGATTTAGTGACCATAGGTCTGAATTTACCTTCGTGCCAGCGACCTTTAACAATTGCGCAAGCAGCACTATAAGCTTGTTTACCCCTAATTGCGGGCTGTGCTGATCCGTCTGTATATATTATACATCCGTAGTGTTCTAGAGGCAGAATCTCGGTCGGCAGGGGACATTCGTACTCGTATTGTAGGAATTCTTGTGTTTTTAAGTATGGGTCAAAAACGTATTCAACGTCTTTTGCAGCACGAGAGTTAACCCATTGTATCCATCTCGGATGTAAAGCTTTTGCATTCGGAATGCTTGCTTTTGTCACCACCTCTAAGGCAATCATTATGCGTTTTCCCTGTGCGAGGGCTCTCTCTTTTGCTGCTGCAGTTTGAACCGCTGTCAGAATCTTTTCTGTAGAAGTGAATTTAATTTCAGCTTGTGTGGTGTACAAGTGTGATTTGTATACAATTGGTTCCTTTTCACCTTCATTAAAGGTCAGGTACGTGAATCCACATCTCCCTGGGATGATTCTGATCACAAGGTTGCGCACGTTGTCGCGTGTCTCTAACTGTGTTTTTTCTAACATGTCTGTTTGTACTGAACGCAAAATTTCTGTGTGTGTTTGAGTCCAATTAGTTGGTTTAAAATCAGGTTTCATTAGTTCGTAGAGAGGTTTAACCATTTCTGCGTAATTCAGAACATAAGTTCTTCCGAAATTCAGGAAACCTAGAATTGACTGTAAGTTTTTCAGCGTCTTTGGAGGCTGGAGCAGTGCACATTTCTCTAGAAAGTTTGCTGCCAGGCTTTTTCCTTCACTTGATAACTGGTATCCTAAGAATAGAACGTTGGGGTGGGCAATTTGTGATTTCTTAAAATTGAATTTGTACCCTTCAGAAGCGGACCCAAGTATTATGGTGTTCACTCTTTTCAAGTGCACGTCCAAATTGTCGTCTGGAAGATAGATGTCATCGACATAAGATAATGCCTCATCATTATACATTTGTAGTAACTCTGTTACTCTGGTTGAAAATAACCATGGAGTATTCTTGTATCCCTGGGGGAGACGGCAAAATTGTCGCTGTGTCCCCATTATTGAGAAAGCAGTCAAATGCCTGCTTTCTGGTGCAATGTTTTGTCAGAAAAACCCATTTGAAATATCTAATGTGGTTTTATATTTTTTTGCGCACAATGTTATTCATCAGTGCTGCACTGTGTGCATTTGTACTGCAAATGTTTTGCAACAAGAGTTTAAATGCCTGTAATCCAAAACTAGACGGTATGAATTGTCTGGTTTGGAGACAGGAAACAAAGGATTGTTCATTGACGAGGTGCATGTTTCAATCACCCCTTGGTATTCAAGTTGATTTAAAATCTCCCTGACTTGTTTCTTAGCTCCTTGCTTAACTGGATACTGCCTTTGTGCAGTGGGTTGATTTTTTAACTGGATTTTATGGTGAGGGGAATCCTCATCCCATCCTGTATGATTTTTATATAATGCTGGAGCTTGGGCCACAGCCCATTTTCTGGCATAGGTGTATTTTTTATGAATAAGAATATGATTTGAGAAGGCTGGCATAATTGTCTCTTCGCCATGTGGGCACTCCCTAACAAATTCAGGCGGCCAGTCTTGTTCAGCTAGAAGAATGTCATAGCCCTTAGAAAGCTTTTCCCAAAAGAGTGCTCTTATTTTTCTAGTTATGTCCCCCTCCATTCGGAGTGTTACTTCATATAACTTGTGGGGTACACTAACCCTGGTGTCGGCAGTTTCAACCTGAATGCATTCATTCAAGTCCACTGTCTCCAGATGACCCAACAGGATCCTGCGAACTATGGTCACTTCTGCTGCGCTGTCTAGCATTGTCTGGGCCCATTCCCCGTTCTTGAATTGTGTCCACAAGATCCTCGGCATGTCGGATCTTTATGCTTGCTACCTTTTTTTTTGTGAATTGGGTTTTCTTGTTTTTTGGAACGTGCTGTTCTTCTTCGGACTTCACGCGTTCCACTTTCTGTTCTGATCGTCCTCTCCTCTCGATTTCTGCGTAGAAGTCTAAAAGGTACGAGAGGAACGAGTATCAGTATCTTGATATCTATCAGGTTTTCTCAAAGTATCCCTATTCCTGAGGGTATATCTTTTTTCAGAGGGCTCCCGTTGTGGAGACCTACCTCCCCGTTGGGGGGATCTTCCTCTGGACTGAGAATGTTTCTCTTTCGGAAGTGTCTGTTTAGTATTTTCCCACTTCTTTTTAGGAGTAGTGAGATTATTTTTTAGTAAAAACTTTTTCAGGATTTTCAGTTAGTTGGGGTTTTAATGGTTTCCCACCCAAACTATCTCTACCTAGTTCCTCACATGATTTTTCAATGATTCTTGCAAGCTCATATGGTTGCGCCATGAGACTCCCTCACGGGATGTGATATGTCTGCGCAATACAAATATCCAGACTAGACTAGACTAGACTTCTGTTACATCTGTTTCTTTTAAGTTTTGGCGGATTGCCACGGATGCTGCTTCACCTTTTGCTACGAGCCCTCTAAACTGCTGTAAAACCACAGTCCGCCACGAACTGTACCCCGGTACGTGACATACACGACATGAACCCCATCGACCGTGTCATCCGAGCCCTGTACGCCTACGACCTCGTACATAGAAACCGACGACGGCACAGACGGTGAGTACAACCCACTGCAACAACGGAAGTATACCTATACGGTGCGCCACACACCAGCGCACATCACCATTGCAATAGTGATACGTGCGGCACACACGTCACAAAGCTGGGGTACGGTGCCTCACACGCTAGTGCACATCACCATTGCAATAGTGATACGTGCCGCACACACGTCACAAAGCTAGGGTACGGTGAGTCACACGCTAGCGCACATCACCATTGCAATAGTGATATGTGCCGCAAACACGTCACAAAGCTGGGGTACGGTGCATCACACGCTAGCACACATCACCATTGCAACAGTGATACGTGCCGCACACACGTCACAAAGTTGGGGTACGGTGCGTCACATGCTAGCGAAAATCACCATTGCAATAGTGATACGTACCACACACACGTCACAAAGCTGGGGTACGGTGCGTCACAGCTGAGTGGTGTTTGGAAAAGACCCCCAGCAGTGCCCATCAGTGCCCAGCAGTAGAGGGTGTGTGTGACTAAGACCCCCAGCAGTGCCCAGCAGTGCCCAGCAGTAGAGGGGGTGGGTGCAGAGGACCCCCAGCAGTGCCCAGCAGTGCCCAACAGTAGAGGAGGTAGGTGCAGAGGACCCCCAGCAGTGCCCAACAGTGCCCAACAGTAGAGGGGGTGGGTGCAGATGACCCTCAGCAGTGCCCAGCATTAGAGGGTGTGTGTGGCTAAGACCCCCATCAGTAGCAGTGCCAGCAGTAGAGGGTGTGTGTGGCTAAGATCCCCAGCAGTGCCCAGCATTAGAGGGTGTGCGTGGCTAAGACCCTCAGCAGTGCCCTGCAGGGCCCAGCCGTAGAGGGTGTGTGTGGCTAAGACCCCCTGCAGTGCCCAGCAGTAGAGGGTGTGTGTGACTAAGACCCCCAGCAGTGCCCAGCATAAGAGGGTGTGTGTGGCTAAGACCCCCAGCAGTGCCCAGCAGTTGAGGGTGTGTGTGACTAAGACCCCCAGCAGTGCCCAGCAGTAGAGGGTGTGTGTGACTGACACCCCAGCAGTGCCCAGCAGTGCCCAGCATTAGAGGGCGTGTGTGGCTAAGACTCCCAGCAGTGCCCAGCAGTAGAGGGTGTGTGTGACTAACACCCCCAGCAGTGCCCAGCAGTGCCCAGCAGTAGAGGGTGTGTGTGGCTAAGACCCCCAGCAGTCCCCAGCAGTAGAGGATGTGTGTGACTAACACCCCCTGCAGTGCCCAGCATAAGAGGGTGTGTGTGGCTAAGACCCCCAGCAGTGCCCAGCAGTAGAGGGTGTGTGTAGCTAAGACCCCCAGCAGTGCCCAGCAGTAAAGGGTGTGTGTGACTAAGACCCCCAGCAGTGCCCAGCATAAGAGGGTGTGTGTGGCCAAGACCCCCAGCAGTGCCCAGCAGTTCCCAGCAGTAGAGGGTGTGTGTGGCTAAGACCCCCAGCAGTGCCCAGCAGTAGAGGGTGTGTGTGACTAAGACCCCCAGCAGCGCCCAGCAGTAGAGGGTGTGTGTGACTAAGACCCCCAGCAGTGCGCAGCAGTAGAGGGTGTGTGTAACTAAGACCCCAGCAGTGCCCAACAGTAGAGGGGGTGGGTGCCGAGGACCCCCAGCAGTGCCCACCAGTGCCCAGCAGTATAGGGGTTGGGTGCAGAGGACCCCCAGCAGTGCCCAGCAGTGCCCAACAGTAGAGGGGGTGGGTGCAGAGGACCCCCAGCAGTGCCCAACAGTGCCCAACAGTATAGGGGGTGGGTGCAGAGGACCCCCAGCAGTGCCCAACAGTGCCCAACAGTAGAGGGGGTGGGTGCAGATGACCCCCAGCAGTGCCTAGCAGTAGAGGGTGTGTGTGGCTAAGAACCCCAGCAGTGCCCAGCAGTAGAGGGTGTGTGTGACTAAGACCCCCAGCAGTGCCCAACAGTAGAGGGGGTGGGTGCAGAGGACTCCCAGCAGAGCACATCAGTGCCCAACAGTGCCCAACAGTAGAGGGGGTGGGCGCAGATGACCCCCAGCAGTGCCCAGCAGTAGAGGGTGTGTGTGACTAACACCCCCAGGAGTGCCCAGCATTAGAGGGTGTGTGTGGCTAAGACCCCCAGCAGTGCCCAGCAGTAGAGGGTGTGTGTGACTAAGACCCCCAGCAGTGCCCAGCAGTGCCCAACAGTAGAGGGGGTGGGTGCAGATGACCCCCAGCAGTGCCCAGTAGTAGAGGGTGTGTGTGGCTAAGACCCCCAGCAGTGCCCTCTCACAGCCACATGCATCCTTAAATCTGTGCACACACACAAATCTAGATAAGTATCAGAAACATTGGGATAGCACAGAAATACCATGGTCCACCTCATACCCATCAGAAAAATAGACATCTGTCACAATACCAAAACATTAACATCACACAGACTTGCAGGCACACAGCACCTAAAGAAATTCCCTGAAATGCAATAGTTCAGACAGAAAAATAAAATGCTTATTCAGCGCCAATCTGTAGAAAATAAAAATAAAATAGTCCAGGAACACTGAAGGCCAATGGCCAGTCCAAAACCAAGTCCACTACAGTGGTGACTTTGTGGAGACTGTCACCCCAAAACTTGCCTGCACATGTTGGACTTAGAGGTCCGTGGACTCATGGAGGGCATCATCTGAGTCTGGGTCTGGCACCGCAGGGACAGGAGAGGGAAGGGTATGTGTAGTGGGCGCAGGTGGGGAGGATTCCTCCACAGTGGCAGGTCAGCGCAAAAGGTTGCAACATATTCAGCGCTGCACACTGCCGCCAGGTCAGACAGGCTACCACCTGAACCCGGGGACACAATGGGAGTGGAGGTAGAGGGCTGTGAGTCAGGCGTATGGTGCCTGTGGGTGGGTGGGTGATGTGTGTCCCCTGTCCATGTAAGTGTGCGTACATCCCCCTGAGATTGGGTGAATGGAGGTCTGCGCTTAGACTTACGTGTGGGTGTGCTGGGTGTCTCTGTTGGGGTGTGTGATCTTGTGCGTCTGAGTGTATGGTGGACAGGGATGGGAGAGGGGGATGTGGATGGGTCAGAAGGAGTGGGGGGATTGACGCTGCAGGATGGCAAGTGCTGCCGTCAGTGTTGAGACCATGGACGCCAAACTCAGACGTTGTTCAGACATGTCAGCAGACATGCCGTCCATGAATGACAACAACTGTGTCATTATATTTGTCTGGTTATGGAGGACAGTCAGCATTGACGCCTGACCAACTTGAATCAGCCGGAGTAGGTCAACAGACTCCGCACTGAGGGCAGCAGGGGAGACAGGGGCAGGGGCTGCGGTGCCGGGGACAAAGGAAACACGGGGGGTAGAATGGACTCTAGGGCCCCTAACAACTGGGAGGGTGGAGATGGGTCTGGAGGAGGAGGGGACAGACATAGTTGCAGTCGATGCCATTGCTGCATATTCCCCCTCCTCCTGGGAGTCAGATTCCCAGCCGCCTGCATGGTAGGAGGTGTCGTGCTCATGAGGTCTGGCCGGCCGCCTGACTCCCCTCACCCTCTGTGCCACTGTCTCCCTCCGACTCCTCGAAGCTGGTGGCACTGTTGCTGGGTCCCTCTGTCGGTTTTGTGTCTGTGTCTCCTCCAGGTTGTGGTGATGATGCTGTTGGCAACGAGAAAATGTACAAGATATTAGTCACCTGTACACATCATACATATCAGCAAAATCACATTTGGGGTCTTTAACTATCATGGCATGCATCATGAGTCACATGCCACATAACTCTGCACATATCTAAGTCTAGTAATGTGCAATTGTAAGAGACACAGGGCTCATTGTATACAAAGATCAAAGTCACAGACCAGGACACAACTTGTATTACTGTCACAATGAAGAGCCACTTCCTGTCAACAGGATAGGTATTGAGCAATCACCGTCAAGTTGCACACTCTGCCATCCAAGGCCATAGATGGACATGTCCAAATATGATTGTAGCCTGGGCCACATGGGAACAGTCTTGCCTGGACAGGCATGTGATGCCATCCCTGGAGCTGAAACAAGTTTGCCATCAACTCTCACTGGCATCACAGCTGCATACAGCCAGGCTTGTGTGAAACACAGATGTGTATACAAACAAGCATGGCAGAAGACGGCTGTAATGCCAGAAAGATGCAGCTGAAATCTTGTTACCAGTCCAGGGACAAATATGGCTAGACTGTTCCCATGAGGCACATGGATAGACAGATTTGCACATGGCCATGTTAGAACTTGGGGGCAGAGTGTGCAACAGAGAGGTGATGGCTAAAAATCTGACCTGTTGACTGTGTGTGAGTACATGATTGGTACAGAGGTTCCCTCCATCACCAGACACCTTAGTGAACATCCTCACAGTGGCATCTATCCCCAGAGCATACAGTTGATACCACATAACACACACTGGCTGTCAAGTGAAGTGGCACACATGTACAAAGTCTAGAAAATGGCCAAGCTAATGTGCCTACAATTGTGAATGTCTAAAACATTGATACATTATTGACACATCTGCAACCAGATGGGAAAAGTGAATACAGTAGTGTGGACACAAAGCCTAAACTGTGTAGCACCACCAATACATACATGTATTATAAAACGCTGTTGAACAATCATCTCTGGAAGCCAATTACCTAGCCTGTAAATCCTACAATGACTACATTCTCCAGCAGCACAGCCTAAGTGCATAGTGACAAGTCCACATCAGATATGACATCCTCAGCAGAACACTGACAAGGCAAAACAGTTGGTCCCATCACACCTCCCATGCACAACATCCCAAGCACTCCGTCAATGTGAGTAATACTGGCCAAGTAGTAGAAAAAATGTATCTGGCTCTCAATGACTGTGAAGCCATATTAAGTTAGCCAAGGTCACATTGTTTTGCTGCACATCAATATTATTCCCAAATAACCTGCAATATTTCTTGAGAATATGCACACACGCACTTCCCAGTGTGAGTATGCACAAGCCTACTGTCGTATACATGGACAGTGTGCACATGTAGCTAACACATGAGAAATACTAAGCATACCAAGGACAAAGGCCACTGAAGCAGACCCGTGTAGTTCTCCTTGTTGAGACTCATGATCTGTGCCAAGCTATCATGAAGGGCAAGCACAGTGCACAGGTTGCTGAACAGTTAAGGTACCAATAAGTGTCACAGACCCCCTCCAACATGATGATGTGCTAATCAATCTGCATACCAATACCTTTCTTCCCTAGGAGGACATGCACAAATATGAAATAGACAAAGCAGGGGCCAAATGTGGAGGAGGGTAAGGGTTTTAAAGGAGCATTAGTGTAAAAAGGGCCATTTAAATGACAATGCATTAAGTGCCTGTCTGACCACACCACCCCCACTGTGGGAATGTCACCAGGCTCCCAAACACTGCAGGTAGCATGTGACACACATGACAGCACACAGACATGTACCTACCCCCTCCTTGCTGCTGTCCCTCCTGCATCTGCCTATGGAGGTCAGGGAAAACGACGGCCAGGACCCGGAGATGGTCGGGGGTGAGGTGAAGCATGCCTCAATGCCAGCGTGGAGCCTCCAGCTTAAGCTGCACCCGGGCGATACAGCGGGTCCAGCACCGGATGTTCTGCCACCTCTTGCGTATGTTCCGGACCCTGCGGTAGGGTCCCCCCTCAGACCTCACTTCCCTGACGGCCCTGGCAATGCCCAGCCAGATGTCCCCCTTCTCATGGGCAGATACCTGTCAGGAATAAAAAGTGAAAGTACATCAGTACACCTGCTCAATATCCCAAAGACCCACACTTGCCCCACATTCATGATAACAACAGGGCAGAGGATGCAGACAGGACTAGTATCATTGTTCATGTGAATGTGGCCTGTGAGCAAACACAAATGCACTACATGCCCAGCGCCAAGAAACTGTACAGTGTATGCTGCGCTTTATAAATGCCTTTCACATCACATCACATCACATCACATGCCTGTGAAAGGCAACTGATGCCCTAGGGCTTTCAAACCACTAACTGAGCATGGCTAACACTGAACAAGGTATGCTTTTGCATGGTGGTGTCCAGCACGTGACATGCTGGCACATATCCCACGACACCTAAGAACTCTAAGCAGACCACACACTCTCAAGTGAATGTACTTAGCACAATGGCGGTAAGCAGTAAACAAGATTTAGATACATCATTCACTGCATGGTAGGTACCTGAATGTACACACCAGGCACTGTATCAAAACTAGATAGCATCTCTCTGTCCCATAAAAACACAATGACTGCAGTGGCCCTCACACATTCATCACTCACCTGATCCCCTGGTTTCCCATACAGCTTGCTGTAGTTGGGTAGGAGGGCATCCAGCAGGGCCTGGTTCTCCTCCTCACTGAATGCAGGTGCCCTCTCCATGCTCAGCTAAAAACTGGGTCCAGGGAATGCAGAGACAGCAGCTGTTTAGTCCAGTCCTATGTTGTGCAGGCAAGTGCCCTCTCACAGCCACATGCAGCCTTAAATCTGTGCTGCTGAGGGGCTGTCATTTTCAGGAAGACAGTGTGATAGGGCACATCACTTTGCATCCTATGTTTCATCCAATCACATTACACATAAGGCCCTGACACACATTTGCATGGTTTGACATTTTAGCACTAGCTACACAACAAACATTGCAACATTGTATATTTTTGGCCAACTGAATTCTGGAGGACACCTGTAGCACACTCAATTCTCTGTTTCCTTGACAACCAGCCTGCATTCTGTGCATCCTACTCGTCCCCTAGGTGCTCCCTATGTATTTTCTGGCATCCACACACAAGTACGGTGCGTGAATCGTTGCAAACGCCATGTTTCGATAGTGATACGACTCGTACATACGTACGCACCAGTGGGGTACGCTCAAGACTTGTATCGCGTATGTGCACAATGCATTGGTGAGACGACACCTACACCCGCACGCACCGGTGAGGTACGCTCCATACGCGTATGGGCACAATGCATTGGTGAGACGACCCGTACACCCGCACGCACCGGTGGGGTACGCTCCACACGCGTATGGGCACAATGCATTGGTGAGACGACCCGTATACCCGCACGCACCAGTGGGGTACGCACCCTATGCGTATGGGCACAATGCATTGGTGAGACGACCCGTACACCCGCACGCACCGGTGGGGTACGCTCCACACGTGTATGTGCACAATGCATTGGTGAGACGACCCGTACACCCGCACGCACCGGTGGTGTACGCTCCACACGCGTATGGGCACAATGCATTCGTGAGACGACCCGTACACCCGCACGCACCGGTGGGGTACGCTCCACACGCGTATGTGCACAATGCATTGGTGAGACGACCCGTACACCCGCACGCACCAGTGGGGTACTGTGCGTATCACATGCTCCAGTCAATGCATGTGTACAGTGCGTTCCACAAGCTCACGCATGGCACCATTACTATAGTGACAACAGGAAAACACATGGCAGGGATGTGGGTGTGAGTTCATCATGAGGATGTCCATGTATGTATTTGCATGGCAGACGTACATTAGCAGGCCCCCAGTGTGGCACACAGTCAAATATCAGAGGGCATGTGAACTAGTGGCACTGTTGATGTGTGATGGGCTGTGGAGACATGACATTTGTGACAGGCCACCATGTGTTTTACATTACCTTCACACTTGTCACATGAGTAACATAATGGACATGTAGTCATTCACATGAACACTGTGATGGCACACTCTTCATTACGGACATCTGTCACATGATGCCAGGGACAGGGGCACTGTCTCACTGTACCAATTTAGGCTATCCATGACCCTGTGTGACAATGCAATGTGTGTGCCATGTAATAGATTGGACATGCTGTTTGTATTGGGTAAACGTCATCCTCTATAGGTGCATCTATGATGGCTCTGTGTTGTGGTAGCAAGTGTCCCACATGTACGCACACCATGCCACAGGGGCATTTCAGCAGCTCATGTGTGTGATGGCATCATAGAGCTTTGGCCTCAGACATACAGATCTGCATTCAGAGGATGTCTGTGGTGTAGTCTTGTAAAATGCTAAACTCATGCACAATATCACTGAAATACGAAATATAGAGCACATGTGAAGTGGGTGTGTCCCGTGCAGTCAGCTATCTGGATTTGTTGACCACCTTCTCATGCAGGTCACGTGACGTGTGTCACTGACGCTATACATTGGTCTGCCAACTCTGACATGCCCAGATTATCTTTTGTGTGCATGTCATGTACATTTCACAGACAACAGGGGAATCAGTTATGTTGTAAGAGTGCCAAGTAGCTTGCATAACTGTCCATGATGTATAGCCCACGGCAGGTTCATAAGTGATTTCATGTGTGTAATCAGTGCTGATTGTGCTATGTACATTGTAAAATGTTTTGGCTGATAGTTGTACACATTTTATCTCACATATGTCGTGCAGGGCACCCCCTCTGCCAAGGCCGTTGCCTGACTTGGAAGCCATGAGGGAATGGGATTGTATCCGCCGCTACAGATTTCCACAGGAATTGATTCAGAATTTGACTGACAGGCTGGAACCACACCTACAACCGCGACACAGGTATCCAACTGCGCTGACACCCAAGGTAAAGGTGATGGCAGCCCTACATTTCTTTGCCACAGGTACGTTCCAATTCACCACAGTTGATGTGGGGGGGATGTCCCAGACCATGTTTAGCTTTGTCCTCCGTGAAGTCTTAGCTGCTATGTTGCAGCACATTGATGAATTCATTAAGTTCCCAACTCCACAAGAGTTGAACAATGTCAAGGGTGCATTCTATGCCCTGGGACACATGCCACATGTAATTGGGTCCACTGATGGGACACATGTTGGACTGGTGCCACCACAGGCTCAGGAGCAGGCCTTCTGCAACCGGAAACATTACCACTCCATAAATGCCCTGGTGGTGTGTCTTGCTAACATGATGATTTCCCATGTTTGTGCACGTTTTCCAGGATCGTGGCATGATGCATTCATCATGAGGCGGAGCAGGGTACCACAGATGATGCTGCAGCTGCGCAACCATCGGGCATGTCTTGTTGGTGGGTATACACTGTTACTCATGTAGGTCTCAATGTAAATTATCTCTCTCATGGCTACTTATTGCATATTTATTGACATGATGTATTGTTGTAGGAGACGCCGGATATCCGAACATGCCATGGCTCATGACTCCACTACGCAATCCCAGAACTGCCGCAGACCAGCATTACAATATTGCACATGGCCAGACACGGCGTGTGATAGAGCGTACTTTTGGACTCCTGAAGAGCCGGTTCAGGTGTCTCGACAAGGCAGGCGGATCACTACCATACTCCCCGCTCAAGGTGTGTGACATCTTCACCGTGTGCTGCATGCTGCACACATGGCAGTGGAGAAGAACGTGCCACTCATCCTGGATCCTGATGATGAGGACCATCCGCCCGTTGAGGACGAAGGCCTTGGCCAGGATGCTAGCGATGAGGAGGAGGACGCTGATATCCGGAGTCAACTCATACGCAACTTCTTCTCATGATGGTGAGTACCTGTATGATAGTGTGCAATCTACCACCATAGAGTGACATGTGTAGCATAATGTGTGACCAGCTGACTGTACACAATATCACTTTGATGTTTGTGGTGCTGTGTCACACAAGTGAAGATGTCATGCCACACACATGAGCGCAATGATTGCAGTTCGAATGTACAAGTGTACTACGTTGTTAGTGTATTGTACGTGACCATGTCTAAATGAATCTATACAGTACGTGACCCCTTGTGGGCCTGTCCTTTCCAGGTTGCCCGGGCTGTTGTCCGTTTGTGTCATCTTGGTTCTCCTGCAAGTCCTCTGGATGATAGCAACGTTGGGTGAATCAGCGTACCCTGCACAGACGTGTCGAAATTTCATTTTGGGTAAGGATTCCAAACAGGCAGTTCATTGTTGTAATGGTTTATCATTGTGTAGGAACTGTTTGTGCGCATGTTGTAGGCCCATACATAGATGTCACATTGCCATGTATCAAATTGCATGTAGCACCACTCCCATGACAAGACAGTCACCTTACTTGACAGTCATCTGTAGTTGAGTTTTGATTTTGATGAATGCATCAATGTGTGTTAACATTGACCCTGACACATTGCGGATGGCACGGGTTGCCATTGTGTGTGACATCACAAACACAGGCACTGTGGAGAATTGCTGCCTCACTGTGTGCAGCAGGATGTGTCCAAATCATCCACTCAACCATGTGGACCAGTACAGTTTGATTTCCTGTGAACCATGCTGTGCCAGTGTGGGCCAGTGTATGTCCCACATGTTCTGTCAATTGTCCTGTGAGTCTGTTTGCATGGATGCATTGCCCCTTGTGGCATTATGTCATGTCACTGTCACATCATTACCTCAGTGCCGGTGGACTACACTGCTTGGCTAGCCTTCTCAGTAAGTTGATGTTAACTTTCCTTTCTCATGATGCCAGGTATGTTGCGCTGATTACATCACAACATTGGCCTGGAGCTAATGTTCACACTTACGTGGCAACAGTCCATTGATGTAAATGTCTGAAATTTCTTCTGCCATGCAGCATATCCTGGTCATGGTAGGGTTGTATCTTTTAGCATTGTGCCTATGTACTCACAGTTGAGTTTGTTTACACATGCCTGTCCTGTCTAGCATAGTAAGGCACACTTGCAAGAGGTAATGAGTGGCCCCTATGGGGCTTCATGTTGTTTAGGTTATTTCCTTTCTCATTTGTGGACTGCTTACGGCTCTTGCAGGTGATGTCAACTTTCCCTTCATGACCCTCACTTATTCACAGGGCTGAGTACGTATAGTTGGGTTTGTGTCATTTGAACTGCTATAAGTCACAATTACTGAGATCGCAGGCATCAATCATACACTGTGACGTCGCTCATGACTGCATGGATCTCATTCCATTGTAGCAGCCTAGTGAGCCTCATACATGCTCCATTTTGGTGACAACCCCTACCAACTCTCATGTGTCCCTGCTGAAGGATCTGATCTTGGCTCATTGCAAGATCTGTGATCACTAATAAGACACAGTGGCAGTGGTTACACTACACAGGTGTGAGTGGTCCAGTGTAGGTGCCAAGGTAATCTCAGAATCTGTAACTGAAAGTATGGAATCCTCATGCATGTTTTGCTCTTTTTCAGATCTGCCTCCCTGCAGTTCCAATCCTCACCTTCCCTCGCCTGATCGCCCTAATGTGTCTGTCATTAGTAGTCAGACCAAGGGGATATTGGGAGATGGAAAACTTCCAGCATCACACTACTCTGATGGTCACAGGTACGGACAGTCCCTGGCAGTTGTGTGGAGAGTGTATCACCAGCCTTACAGGTAACATCATTGCATGAGTCTCATAGTCGTCTGAGCAATGCCACTGGCCATATAAATTTGTTGATGCAGCATGGCCTTGCAAGTAAGTTCATACTATTGTGTAGGAACTGTGTTTCACACTGTACATTGTGCCTCATTGCTGTCACCACCAGTATCTTTCCAGACTGCATGCATTCAATATGTCATTCTTTACAGTGATTGATCATATGTGGTTATGTGTACACTCACAACAAGCATGCTGTTCTTAATGGCTAATGGACCATATTGTGCACGATGTACATGGTTGTGTATGTGTTCTGTTGCTTGATACACACGACGTGTAGGCTACTGCTGCAGACGCAGTGTGTCGTGTGCCCTGATTGGCATTATGGTGACTGGTCCTGTGGCCGTGATGTTTATTCAATAATTCACACATTTGCTGGGACTGACCCATGGGTAACCAGCCACTCCAGGCTCACATACACATGTCAATTTTATCCTAGCAATAATCCTTGGGTAGTGTGGCAGTTTGGCATGTTCATTCGCCCCTTCTGCCCTGTGTTCACTCCTCCTGGCTGCAGCATCCACAACGCTGCACCGCATGCCCCAATCAAGCCACACACACCTATGAGATACTCATCCATACATCCATCAATCCATCATTGGAGCATGCCGCATCTTGTCTGTGCCACTGTTGCACAACCGCCATGACAAATGCCGGTCCGTCAGCCCTTGCAACTAGCACACTGCTAGACACTCAGCTCATTTGATGACACATGTGACCGCATCAGTAGGAAGTTGTTTAGCTAGCAAGTCCCTCCCCTTTTCCATAGTGGTGGTCGATTGTCCTTGGCTCTCCTAGGGGTACCAGGTGCAGACACACATGAATTTCACCATAATTAACATGAGGGGACACAGTGGTTGATTATTTTATCACCATATTATTATTAGTTAGTGAATCACTGTTTGTATTTACCTCTATGTTCTTTACTCAGACGAAGACAGAGTGGCCAATGATGAGAAGTGGGTAAACTGGCAATTATCTGTCAGGAACCCCCTCGGGTGTTGCTACCGTGAGGCACTCTCTCTTAGCTCTCTTCATTTTTTAATTTAGTGAGTGGGATCAGACCTTGGTGTCAATGTAATGTAAACGTAAAACACGACATGACCTAATGGATTAGTGTAAAGGTACACCTCTCGGGCAGTATTTTAGATTGGCCATGTCACTCTGACATTTGTTGTAAGGAATTGTTGGGAGTTGGGTTCGGCCTTTTTGTTGTTGAACAGTGTCTGAATGGGGTGCAGCATTTGCCAATGGTATCCACTTAGACTCCTTTGTATTTAATTACAGATGTGATACAACAGACTCATGCCCCAGACAACCTCCACATAGTGAACAGCTGACAATCATACACCTGGTAACACGCTACCACGAACACACACATGACAGGCTCTCAGGCTGTCTGTGAAACTCATACTGACAACTCGACGCAGACACACTTAACAGTGCGTGGACGTACAACCAGGTCATGTGCCTCGTACTGCACACACACTACTTCCAGCACCACCACATTGTAGTGTATTACCTCGTTGACACAACACCACCACACATCGTGTCAAATGCTGTGAGGTGGTAGTATGCAACCTGAGAACACCACTCATACCGGGAGATCACATACGGATTTTCAAAAACCCACAGGGATCACACACCCAATCCAGGCTTATGATTGGTCAGATTTAACGACCTACACCCTCTGAGTCACATCCAACACCATGGACACACTCTGCATTGTCAAACATCTGCACAGCCTGTTTCACACCAGCATCCTGAGCAGCATATTTGTAACTATCATCTACAGCTCTCCTACACTACACACAGATTTTGCCTAAGCCATCCCCAATCAGTTTATTCATTAGTTTGACGCACTACCTACCCGTGATGGTCTCAATGTGCTGGGGGGTGCTGGTACTGATCTAAAGACACTGGCCTTGAGAATTATTGTGAAGGGCAGCAGGTCCTGGGTTCTGTAGTTGACTTGTAGGGAGGGTGTACCAGGTCTTGGAGTCGAGGTAGGAGGTTGATCTGTCACTGTCCGTGTTATTCTGGATGTGAGGGACAGTGGCGAGAGCATGGTTGGTAGAGCAGAGGCTGCGGGTGGGTGTGTAGAAGGTGAGTCTGTGGTAGTGGTATGCTGGTCCTGCGTGGTGTAGAGCTTTGTGTGCGTGGATGTGGATTTAGAAGCTCATTCTGTTGTTGACAGGGAGTCAGTGCAGGCCTCTGGGGTGTTTTGTGATGTGGCCGGGTTGTGGTAAATGAGGATCAGACGTGCCAATGTGTACCAGATGCGTTGCAGCAGGCTCAGGAGTGTGGTTTTTGTAGCTGCGTAGATGACGTTCACTTACTCAAGTCAGCTTTTGGAAAGGTGCAGGGTGACAGTATTTTGTATATTATAGCTGATCCATTATAAGATCCTGAGGCCCATTCAGAGGGTGTTGGAGCTGAAAGCAGAGATGGCGTAGTCCTGCTTGGTCATGGGGAGTGAGTATTCCAGGATGGCCCACAGGTAGTGTGCCTGTTTCGTGGCTTATGGTGCTGTTCCTAGCGATGTTGGCCACCAGGAGTCGTCACAGGCTGACCTGGTTGGGCCGAGGATGTGTACCTCAGAATTTTCCGGATTCTGCATCAACCTGCTGTCCTTACTCCATTTTGCTACAGCCGTGATTCCTCTGTCGAGGTAGATGTTGCCAGTGTGTGTGTCGTTGTTGAGGGATATGATCAAATGGGTGTGATTGGCATAGTAGATGATATTGAGGCTCGGTTGTTGTGCCACATGGGTGAGTTGTGCCATGTGGATAATTAAGTCAGTTGGGCTGTGGGATGATCCCTGTGTGACGCTGTGGATGGTGTCAGTGTTATTGGAACAGTACTGTGGGAGGCAGATGCCCGAGGTTGTGCCGGTGGGAAAGGATATGGGCCAGCCAGGGTACTCGCTTTGCTTCCTAAGTCATGGATGTGTACTGTTAGGGTGCCATGGGCGACCGTGTGGAGGTCTGCTGATAGGACCTGATGGATGGTGGGCGTATGTTTCGCCTTTGTCCATGAGTATGCAGATGTTGTTGGTGTTGGCTATGAAGGCGGGGTCCGTGCTCTGGTTGATGTAGGATCCCGACTGTGTTGGTTCTATGATGTTTTTGTCTTTGAGAGTGTGGGTCAGCTGTCTGTTGATTATATTCAACATGACTTGTTCTGGGAAGGGGAGCAGGGAGATGTGCATGAATTTCGAGATGTATTTGTGGTCCACCTTAGGTTAATTCAGTAAGGCACTGAACACACCATTGTCAATACTCCCTGTGAAGGTTGTTGTCTTGAAGGAGAAGTAGGATATTTTAATGGAGAAGTGGTGAGATTGCTAATCTGGCCTGTTGTGAAAACTGGATATGCCATGGGTCAGATGGGGATCCAGAGAGAATGTAGTCCTTGCTCATGATGGTGTCTTCAGTGCGGACGTTGTAGCAGCCAATACGGTCAATTATGTGGGTGTTTGTCACAGGGGGGGTGGTCTCGGTTGTGGTTGTGGGGCTGGTGGAGTAGAATCTTTTGTGGATGTGGTTGATCTTTCCGTGAGCGAAGTTGGGCAGTGAGTCACACAGGTCTTGTGATGGTGGAATGTTTAGGCGCTATATTTGGCTTTAGAGAGTTGATCAGCAATGTTGATGTGCTATTTGCTGGTGTGCGCATTGGTGTCTAGCCGGTCCTTGATGGGTGTCCGGTTGTGGGTCATGAAGTGTTGGTGGTGTATGCGGGGGGCACTCTGGTGTACGTTGCAGCTTTTTGGTGATTGTTTGCAGTGCGTGCTACTCTACATCTTACAAGAGGTGGACTTGGAGGTCCAGGGATCTTTGGTGAAGCATGTGGCAATGTGGTTGTTGTGTTAGGTGGCAGAGGACTTGATTGGGATGAAGGTGTCTGCGCAGTAGGTGATCCACTGTTTGAGGAAGATGGCAGCGGTGTGGGGGTTGGTGGTGTTGGCTTGTGGGCCCAGGGTAAGTGTGGCTGTCAGTTAGTCCTTGTTGAGCTTGCACCAGCAGCTGCGTGGCATGGTCTGTGTGCAGGGGGATTGTGTTTGGTTTCCTGAAGGTGAAGTGTAGGCTTCTGTGGTCTCTCCAGTGTTGTGAGGTGTTGTTGTTGGATGAGATGTGTGGAGTTTCTGCAAAGATGGGGTCTTGTGTGTGTCTAGCGTTGTGGGTGTGGGTTATCACTTGTTGTTGTAATCCAAGGTTGACAAGGTTGTCCATCAGGGCGGTGGAGTTTACGTCATAGTTGTAATTACGGTGACAGTAAATTTCCCCAAGGAGGATGTAGTCCGTGTAGGCGAGGGCATGCGTGCTGATGAGGTGAGCGATGGAGTTGGTGAATAGTGTTGGGACTCCAGGTGGTCTGTAGATGAGTGTTCCTCAGAGGGTGTTATTTGTGTGGATCAGTAAATGCATGTTGTAGGCGATGTGGAGGGTGTCGTTGTTGTTGGTAGTGACTCTGGGATTATTAATGTGGATGATGGGAATTCCTCCTACCACTCTGTTGGTGTGGTGTTAGCGTGATTTGTCATTTCCTTCAGGTATGTCTATGGTGATGTCTGTTGGCAAGGTGGTGTTCAGCCTGGTTACCATCCACAACACCAGCCAGCCCTACTACAGCAACTACATCTACACAGGAACAAGAACGTGACTTACGGAGTACTTGTGGAAATGCAGGGTACATGCACACACCTCATCCTCAACTTCCCCTGCTGCTGCCACATGACCATCCACCTGAGATACCTACAATGGTCCCACAGTCACATGCAGTTTCACCTTCATACTCATCAGCCACACTCAGTCGGCACTCCACAGACCCAGGCTAAATAAATGATATGGACGTCTAACAGCTAACACCCTATTGGCCACAGTCCCTGTTGGCACCCTCGGCCAGGCCATCAATCTTCACATCCACAATACAACAGCATATGGCTGCTAGTTCTCATTCCTCATTACACAGATCCTGGTGCTCCCTCCGTGGACACCTAGCATATTTGCCATGCTCTTAACACCTCACAAACTCTTGTATGACTGTCTGTCATTGCAGTATTTCAAGCACACCCCATCTTCTGCAGTTAGTAACTATCACGGGTGAGTATTGCTATCCCTGTATGTAATTTAGGCTATCTTGTGACCTATATATTTCCACTGCCAAACTAAAATCCATGTGTGTAGATGGCATTAGTTTGCAGGAGACGGTGGCATTTGAAGACATTTCACCTCACAAATGTATTAGAATCTGAGTACATACAAATACATCAATGCTTTTAGTGCAAGTGAGATTTATTTTTTACTCTTGTGCGTGTAACGTAAGTATGTGCTGTACAAAAAGGGGGAATCCAAAGTTCACTGCGGGAGATGTGATGCCTTACAGTATGGGTCAACAGAGTCCAGGCCACGGTGCTTGGCATCATTGGGAACACTGCGACCAGCAAGTCCATGTGGGAGAGTGTTAAAGTCAATAGGGTGATGCTGTTGCACACAGAGGCAAGATGCCAGACCAGGTGACCTGGGAGTTGTTCATGGCCCTATGCCTCTCAACATCTTGACCGTGGACGACCCACCTTCCTTGGGGGACCCTCACGTGCAGGCCTTGGCGATGCATGGGAATCTCCTTCTGACAATTCCGCCTCCTCCTCCCTCCCTGTGCCTGTTGTTGGTCTTTGCCTAGATGTTTCTGGCCTTCTGACACAGGTAGGGTGCTGCATGTTGCCAGCGATCAGACGGAGCGATTGGTTAATTTCCCGAGGCACCGTCACAAGCACATCCAGTCTTGCCTCCATCCGTCCCTGGTGTCGTTCTTGACTGGCATGTAGCTGGGCCTGCTGATCTGTCATTTTGTTGAGGGCCTCCACTACCAGGCTGAACTTCCTGGTGTCCCGCCGGTATTCATCCATGATGTCTCGGAGTTCGGACATACCGGGCCCTGCAGCTGGCTGGTCAGGTTCTCGCCTCCGCCTAGCGCCACTCCCACCACCCCTACCCACACGAGCCGGTCTGACGCTTGTGGGCACATCATGTCGACGGGACCCATGAGTGCTGGCAGTGGAGGTGTCGCGTGCCACCTCATGTGTGCCCGGCGAAAGATGTCCCTCTTTGTCAGACAGGCTCTGTTGTGTATTATGGGCAGGGCTCCGAGCTGTCTGCTGGGATGTGGTGGGAATGGGTGTGGTGGTTGGCACAGATGTATCTGTTCCAGCTGCTACAGGGGTTTGGGATCCAGAGGAGCCTGGTTGGTTGGGGTCATCCACAGTGTGTTGAGAGGCTTCAGTTACGGTGGGGTCACTGCCGTGCTGAGCCTGGGACTGGGATCCTTCTCCCCCCTGCTTGGAGGTAGTTTCCACACGTTCCCCTGTGGGTGTGAGAGAGAAACACTGTTAATGCACTATCATGCAACATCCAAATGTAATATACATAGTCGTTATCAATGTTCCCCCTGCTTTGTATTTTAGAAAGTGTTCACTTGTGTATGTTGTGGGCTGAGATTGACAAGCGATCAGGGGTGCTTGACATGTTGGGTACTGTCTTTTGATGAATGTCACAGCCATTGCTGTGGCTTGTGTGGCCAGCACCACACAGTTCAAGATGTGCTCTGTGTGGCCCAATCTGCACAATGCAGTCTGAATAATTATTGCTGGTGCAAGCATGGACAGGGTTTTTATGCTGCATGTTTATGATGGCGAATGAGTGGAATTTAGCTGATTTCATCAAGCTACTTTAGAGAGGGTTTGCAGGGCCAAGACAGCCACCCACTGCCAACCCCCCAGGAGCAGTACACCCTATTCAGGCACAGGGCTTTAGGATGTGGCACTTCTTTAAGATGCATTACCTTGTCAATACCAATGTCCATGGTGCTATTTGAGTGCATCCAGAGCATCGCCAAGCTGTGGCAACAAGCATTGTGTGAGAGGCACAATGAACTTGTGATTCTGCACTGTGCTTTATTTGTTTGCATACATCATCAGATCAGTATTTTTGAGGTTTTGTTACATGGTGATTGTGACAATGGTGCACTCCATTGTCTTTCCCCAGGGGCTCAGTTTCTGTAAGGGGTGTGTGTGACAGGCCATGGTAATAGTTTGAGTGTGATTGGCAAGTGGACATCCCTTGTGGTGTGTCTGTCCCCCCATGAAGCATGCTGCCATTATAGTGGTTGAGAGTTCCTGTGCAAGATATCTTCACTTGTCCTGGTGTTAGTGTTTGCACTGGTCACAGGAGGCCCATGTGCTGCCTACACCAGGGCCCAGTGTCAACTATCTTGTCAGTACTTTCACACTCCCTGTGCATTGAGCATGGTGCATGGGTGTGTACCTGGCCCATATGGGTTGAGTGCTGCCTCCTACCATACATCTTGCACCCTCTCCCCCTCCCCCTAGCAGCCTTCTGCAACTCCCCTTGCACCACCCCCATACTGTTGTTCACTGCTGGGAGTCCTGGTCACACCCCCCCACACCCCCCAACCAACCCCATACTGTTGGGCACTGCAAGGACTCATGGACACAGCCCCCCACCCCCCCATCCAACCCCATACTGTTGGGCACTGCAGGGAGTCATGGACACAGCCCCCCACACCCCCCCAACCAACCCCATACTGTTGATCACTGCTGGGAGTCATGGCCACACCCCCGAACCAACCCCATACTGTTGGGTACTGCAGGGACTCTTAAGTAAGTAAGTACATTTTTTGTTGTATATAGTTAATTAAAACCTTTACAATATTGTTCATATAAGAAAAGCAACTTGTACTTTAAAATTAAAGTGTACCAACTAGAGATACATTAAAATAGAGAAACTTTCTAAAATGTCTGTGTACATAGTGATTTTGCAGTTGTACTTGCACTTCGCACAGTCGGATTCGGACCTTTGCCGTCCTTTACCTCAGTGTTCATGATTAGCTGAAGTGCCTTTTGGCAAAATCTAGCGGCCCTACAAGCTGTCTGCAGTTTGTAGCTGTTCAGGGCCAGCATGACGGTCGGGCGGCATGATCTAATTTGAGAAAGACGAAAAACATGAAGTAGGTAATAACGTCTCAAATTTGTTAAAGATGGGCAAATACACAATATGTGCATCAAGGATTCTTCCATTTCCCCACATAGTCTACAGAAGGGTGTCGGCCATGTTTGCTTCCATGCAGGTGTGTGATTTTTTAATATGGTGGTTCCCAGCCGTAATTTTAAAAGTATTTTTTGAGCAGCTGGGGATATATGGTTGACTAAATATGGTTGTGGCTCCGGCTTCCCATATGTGGCCAACACAGTCCATCCATGTTTTTTATTTGCTGTGGCAGCTTTATCTGCTGTCCATGATATTTGCTTTGCTGCTGCGTTAGTCTCTTTTTTAAACGCCACAAATGATTGATTTGTTTTCCATGCCTTTTCCATATTAAGGCTCGAGAAGGCGTTCTCCCATACCATTTTCCATGAGTTTTTTGTCTTTTTCTGGTTATTTATCTCAGTCCAACAATGGCCAATAAGGGTGTCCTCTTCAGCAGCTCTTAGTTTCCAGCATGTTTTTAATACTGCAGGGACTCATGGACACAGCCCCCCACACCTCTCCAACCAACCCCATACTGTTGGGCACTGCAGGGAGTCATGGACACAGCCCCCCACACACCCCCAACCAACCCCATACTGTTGGTCACTGCTGGGAGTCATGGCCACCCCCCCTACTGTTGGGCACTGCAGGAACTCATGGCCACAACCCCCCACACCCCCCACACCCCCCAACCAACCCCATACTGTTGGGCACTGCAGGGAGTCATGGACATAGCCCCCCACCCCCCCTGCTGGGAGTCCACCCATGTTCCATGAGTTGTTTGTATACTCACCTGGCTCAACTGCTCCTTCAATTCTGTGAACTCCCACCGGTGGTAGCATGGCCATGACTTTCTCCTCCCAGGGCTGTTATTGTGCAGGTCTGCGGGGAGGTCCACCTCCAGTGTGATGAGCGTTGGCGTAGTCCTCATCCATCTAGCGCTTGACCATCCTCCGCAGATCGTACCACCTGTTCTGGCAAACTGCCCTGGTGCGCCTGATGGGTGCAACAGCATTCACCTTCTCGACTATCCTCTCCCACAAGCGTGTCTTTTGAGCTATGCTGGTCTGTCTGAGCAATGCACCAAACAGCTGTGGATAGACTCTGATGACTTCATCTGTAAGGATCTCCATCTCGGGGTTAGTGAACTTTGGTTCCTTTGGTGTGGCCATGGTGTGGGGTGTATGTGATTGGGGGGGTGATGGTGTGTATGGATGAGGGTTTGTGGGTCTAATTGTGAAGGGGGTGGTGTGTGTGAATGAGATAGGGTGTATGTGTGAAGGTGTGTGGCTGCAGTTGTTGGTGTGATGTCTGTGTCTTAGCAAGAATAGGTATGTTGCAAAGGATGATGGTTTGTATGTGTGGGCCCTTTTATTGGTCCATTTGTGGGTGTGGCTTTTTTTGCATTTTTTGTGGGTGTGTCATAAGGGGTGGTTTGTTTGTATGTGCCAAGGACATTGTTTTCCTATGCTGTGTAGACTGTAGCCTTGTTTATTGGGCTGAGCGCCTAGTCTTTGTTAGTGCGTCTGGCAGTTAGGCTTGTTTATCGTGTTCGGGGTACATGTACGCTTGTTTGTGGGGTGTGCGCCTTGTATTTGTTAATGCGTCTGGCAGTTAGGCTTATTTATCGTGTCCGGGGGGTACGTATACGCTTGTTTGTGGGGTGTGCGCCTCGTATTTATTAATGCGTCTGGCAGTTAGGCTCGTTTCTCATCGCCGGGGGTACATGTACGCTTGTTTGTGGGGTCTGCGCCTCGTATTTGTTAATGCGTCTGGCAGTTAGGCTCGCTTATCGTGTCCGGGTACGTGAACGCTTGATTGTGGGGTGTGCGCCTCGTATTTGTTAATGCGTCTGGCAGTTAGGCTCGTTTATCGTGTCCGGGGTACGTGTACGCTTGATTGTGGGGTGTGCGCCTCGTATTTGTTAATGCGTCTGGCAGTTAGGCCCGTTTATCGTGTCCGGGGTACGCGTACGCTTGATTGTGGGGTGTGCGCCTCGTATTTGTTAATGCGTCTGGCAGTTAGGCTCGTTTATCGTGTCCGGGGTACGTGTACGCTTGAGTGTGGTGTGTGCGCCTCGTATTTGTTAATGCGTCTGGCAGTTAGGCTTGTTTATCGTGTCCGGGGTACGTGTACGCTTGATTTTGGGGTGTGCGCCTCGTATTTGTTTGTTTGTTTTTTTTTTGTTTTTTTTTTTAAAACCTTTATTGAAATACTCGTATCAGTACAAGCGCAGGCCTACAACCACAGGGGCCGGCCGCAAAAGCAGGAGAGCCGACAAGGAGCAACATCAATGTGTACGGCAAAGCGAATACAGTATAGACGTGGAAGAAAGTTGCCACACAGTAAGCGCCAGGATAATAAAGGTCTCATTTTATAATTTATAGAGGAGGTAGCAGCCATATCTACCAGGGCGTCATGCAACATATACAGAAAAAAGGGGGGGGGACGGGAGGGATATAGCCCCCCACGCAACCAGGTAACCATAGTAGGGTCAAAGCCCAAAGACATCCCATGCCCACCAAAGGGTTCAAAAATAACGGATAAATCATAGCAAACAATTGAAGAGGACGCCACATAGACAGCCCACCCGCCCCGTAACAGGAGAAGGTGCAGACACTTGCGAAACGAAGGAGAAAGAACAAAGGGATATAGCCCACCCCCTAGAAAGAAAGCAAAAGGGACCATAGAACAAAACAAGCTAAAATAACAAACACCCCTCCCCACCCTACATCACTGTAATGGCTATGGCCTACCCCACTAAACAGCGTGTCTGTCGCCCCAGAATCACCCGAAAGATAGGAGAAAAGAGAAAAGGAGAAATAACAGAGAAAGAAAAAGGAGAAAAAGAGAAAAGGAGAGACAAAAGAGAGAGAGAGAGGAGAGGAGCCGGCGAACGAAATACAAAACACCTCCCCACCCGCAACAAAGATTCAACAATCGAGGTCCAAAAGGATACTGAAAAAAGCCCACACAGAGGATAGAAACAGGAATTGTCCAAACCATGAGGCCTGGAGACGCCATTAACAAAACGAAAGTCCCGCAGTCACCCAGGCACTATCACCCCTGTCCACTTCTATGAAGAACAGAACTGCCAGACCCCAGCATGGCCAAGAAACAGTATGACATAGCGGACTCATACCAGACAGGGAAAACAAGTGGAGTCTTTGCGGAACACCGTCCCGGCCACCTAGAAGCGACCAGGAAAGCTCGGCAGCAGTCAGGATGCAAAAGTACACCAAATATCCACATGGCCAAATACAAAATCTGGGCTGCCCAGGACGAAGCAAAGAAATCAGGATGTAGGCAACACTGCAGCATCGGCACCGGGTCCACTTGATCCCTTAGAATCGAACACCCATCAGGCGAGTCCAGCACAGCAGCTGAAGGAGTCTCAACGATACCAACACGGGGAGACGACCCAGCGGCACAAAATGGCGGAGCCGCCGTAACGGCGATCCGCAACTCCAAGTCCCGGAATTTCAAGGACAGGTCGATCCGCAGAGTAGTCAGGGCAAGGAAGACAGCAATCCGTGTGGGTGCCGCCCAAAGCAAACGAGGTCCGGGGAGAGCAAATTCAGCAACGTCTCTGCCTCCAGGAGGAAGACACTCCGAAGGGCCATCCGCCATCTTGAGCCCCTCGCCCGCCGCCATCGTCTCGCCCGCCTCCATATCCACCAAGAGTGTCGGAGGCCACAGGAGACACTGCCGTTCCACGGCGGACGGCGCTCGGCGGAGAAAGGAGAGTCACCAGAAGAACGGGCGTGCTCCCCACAACTCTCGGGGAGCCCTGCACCAGGATCCCAGGCGGGACAAGCAACAGGAGCGGGTGTCTCTTCCGAGGGGTGCCGGACAACACGGCTTCTCTCTCCGGTCCGGCAGGCAATCGGGCATGCGGGGCGGCCCACCATCGGGGGTGGGTCCGCTCCGGTGTTTCAGGCTCGCGGCTCTCAGGCTCCCACCATCGGATCTCTCCACCGGACCCGGACCGCCGGCACTCCGAGCACCTCCGGGCAGACACCGCACTCGAGGCCCCGGCGTCAGGGCCAATAAGGCCGGCAAGACGACAAGGGCAGAACGCAGAAACCACTGCACGCCGGAGCCCCGGAAACAGACGGTAAGTGAAGGCTCTTCCTTGGTAACCGAAATCGGGACACCCCGAACAGGATGAAAGACAGGATAGGCGGCGGGGAGGAAGGGATCGCGGAGCGAGGCGTTTATGCGACCGTTCCGATCGCCATCTTGGCTCCTCCCTTCCGCCTCGTATTTGTTAATGCGTCAGGCAGTTAGGCTCGTTTATCGTGTTCGGGGGTACATGTACGCTTGATTTTGGGGTGTGCGCCTCGTATTTGTTAATGCGTCTGGCAGTTAGGCTCGTTTATCATGTCCGGGGTACGTGTACGCTTGATTGTGGGGTGTGCGCCTCGTATTTGTTAATGCGTCTGGCAGTTAGGCTCGTTGATCGTGTCCGGGGGGGTACGTGTACGCTTGTTTGTGGGGTGTGCGCCTCGTATTTGTTAATGCGTCTGGCAGTTAGGCTCGTTTATCGTGTCTGGGGTACGTGTACGCTTGATTGTCGGGTGTGCGCCTCGTATTTGTTAATGCGTCTGGCAGTTAGGCTCATTTATCGTGTCCGGGGGTACGTGTACGCTTGTTTGTGGGGTGTGCGCCTCGTATTTGTTAGTGCGTCTGGCAGTTAGGCTCGTTTATCATGTCCGGGGTACGTGTACGCTTGATTGTGGGGTGTGCGCCTCGTATTTGTTAATGCGTCTGGCAGTTAGGCTCGTTGATCGTGTCCGGGGGGGTACGTGTACGCTTGTTTGTGGGGTGTGCGCCTCGTATTTGTTAATGCGTCTGGCAGTTAGGCTCGTTTATCGTGTCTGGGGTACGTGTACGCTTGATTGTCGGGTGTGCGCCTCGTATTTGTTAATGCGTCTGCCAGTTAGGCTCATTTATCGTGTCCGGGGGTACGTGTACGCTTGTTTGTGGGGTGTGCGCCTCGTATTTGTTAGTGCGGTTCGCTCATACGCGATGTTTTCTGTACAAATCGTGCTTCATGCGGGACAACGTTTGCCCGTACAAATCGCGTACTTGGTCCCGGGTCAGGATCATACTTGTTAGTTCGTACGGCATGTTTACAAATCGTACGGTTGAAGTTCCAACGACATTTCGTACGGGTTTTCGATGTGGTTCGTACGGTTCGCTGATATTCGTACGTATTTGCGGACTTCGAATCGTACTACGCAATTCGGATGGGTTTTTTCAATTCGTACGTAAACGGGTACGAATACGAATCGTACCACAAATTTTCATCCCGAATCGGAATCGACCCCCATGTGTTTTTGTGTAGATTGAAGCAAAGACTGTACCCCAAGTGTCCCAGTCCTCCACATGTGGTGCAATCCCCATTGGTAAACAGATTGTCAGAATTCTGTGTTTCTCACGAGGTGTACTATCATAGAATACATCCTCAATTTGAGTAATTTTTTGTGCTAACCAAAACGGAATTCGTTCCCTTTTGGCAGGCAATTTTCCAATGACTGATTGTATATAATCTGTGGTGTGATTTTGTTGTTGTTCCCCTGGTGAGGGGTGTGCTGTGGAATCCTTACAGTAGGTTGTACTGTTAAGGTCCGCATAACATATTGAACCAATTGTCTATGTATTTTAATTAACTGTTTCAGTTGAGCTAGCAGTTCTCTACCTGTCATAGTTTCTATGTCAGGATGTGGTGTATAGCTGGCTAATACCGGCCATGTAGCTCCTGGTCTACCTAGTGGACCGAGCCTGGTAATGTGATTTTCATGTTTTAGGGCGCCTTTAAACCGGAGCTGATGCTCTTGGTAAGTTAATGGAATTTCAACGTCCTCGTAAGGAACGTATTCCTCTGGAGGTTCCTCTACTTTGTAGTAGTGGAACTCGTGTCTTCCTCCATCTGCTGGAGGAAAGTGAATCCATGAATAGAATACCTCTGTTTGCTGATATTCATGTGCCTCTATAACAAAGACTACTTTACCACCTCTCGATGATACCCCATTATTTATGAGTTTGAAAGTTATCATTTTTCTTACATTTACCGGGATGATTATAGCATCCGGGTCATTTTGTACTAGATTTCTGTCATCTAAAACTACTTGTGCCGCTGGTGCAGCTCTAGCTAATTCTTCGTCACTATCCGGTATTTTGTTGACCGAAAGTTTGCAGAGCAAGTTTCAAGGAAACAAAGATTAGGTGCACAATATTTTGGAACACTGTATCCTTCAACGTTGAACAAACCAAAAACTAATACATAGGATTTTTCGTCCTACTTAGTTTTGGCGGATATTATCCTTTCACCCACTCCAGACGTCTATTGGAGTATTTTACGGGAAAAAAGGGTCTGTGTGAAAAGCAGGACTGAGTTACTCTAGTATCTAGCATTAAATGATCGCCTTACCAAAAGTTGGGTGCCATGTAGTGTAGTTCCTATATTCCCAATAGGCTCTGCGCATTTGAATAGCATATACTATAGTTTAGATGTAGGACTGAAGTCGACTAGGTCTCTTATCGTATATATTAGACTTAATTGTGAGTGTCAGCTAGCTCAGAGGTCACTAGAAACTTTCTCGAATTCACAAGAAGGGATTAGTTTCTGACAACTGCATAAACATGATAACTTTGTTTCCCAAGAATAAGAAATCAATCTCTAGAGTCTCAGAAACAATAGATAGTCAATCGTGCATGCTTCGTTTCACCAGAGGTGCCGAGAAAAAAGAGAGACGGGCGTTTTCGATAAAAAGTATTTATTGAACATTCTTCCTTCTCAAGCATAAGAAATGTACTGCTACAATTGTAATACTGGCTAAAAAGTACAAGGAATATAATACAAAAAGTATTATAAAGTAGTACTGTAAAAGCATGGTATGGTTTCTAAGCCATATAAAAAAAAGTGGAATACCTACAGTGATATAATGACTAAAAGTACTCAACTGGTGCTTCTAAAATACGCCTACCCCGGTGTACCTAACCTAGTACAAGGGAGAAAGTAAGTGAAGAGTAGTTTTAAGTTTAGTATTTCTCTGCCAAGGATCTATCAAGAATTCTCTAAGGGTCTAATCAGCTCCGTACCTTGGTTTTAGACTGAAGGAGGTCTTGTATCTCTCTCTCAGGTTTCAATTTCCCAGCTACCCGCAAGGGTAGGCTGGAAGCACTGGAGCTGGATTTCTGGGCAAGAGAAAAGGCAGAGTCTTTCAGCGCGTCAGCTGGAGGGTCGGCTTCCTTCGGCACTTGCTGCTGCAGAGCGTCGGGCAAGTAGTTAGTCGAGCTGCTCCAAACCACCGGGTGTTTGCTTGGGCAAATGTAGGCATATTTAAACCTCGAAGGTGCCAAGTTTGATGTATGATTGGACTTAATAACGTCACTCAAAGACTCAGTTCTTTGAAAACTCCATGATTTCCTAGATAAATTAGTATTCAGGCAAGGGGAAGTCCCTAGCTGCTGAAGGAGGGTTTCTCTAAGAAATCATTGTTGATTCTTGGAACTTAGTGGAAGTAGCCATGCCGTATTTGGGCTGCATAGGCTAAGTCTAAATATGGTTATGATGTATATGCCTATATAAGGATAGGGTAAGTTATACCTATATAAGGGCATGAATCGGGAAAATTTACACTAGGGCCTTAGATTAATTTACAACAGTCAAAGCAATTGCACATGTGTTTTTGGGGACGTGTTGTGTGCTGGAGCCTTCCCTCTGTTCTGGAAGCTGTCCCTGCTGCAAGTCCCCACTACGCATGCTGTGGGCCCCTGGCAGGGCATCACAAGTTCTCTGTAGCTACATAAGGAGAATATTCAATGTACTATTTTCATATTGTTTGACAAACGTTTATTTGTTGTGCAGTTTAGCCCTAATGACTTTAAATATGTCTTTAAAAGAGTGCTTAGCTACAGTTCTCATTTAATTCCTTTTTAATATGGAAGCAGCATGTTGCAGCTTTTCGTGCCCTCTTTGGCCAGGTCCTTAGTGGTCTTCACTTCATTAAGAAACCAGAAAGAGCCTCAATGTCCTCAAAGTCTCTAGAAATGCACATGTGCTTGTACTACAATGGCAAAGTTTTCAGATGAATGTATTTTGTTGACCAATAACAAACAAGCGCATGTGTGCATTGTCAATTTAAATAAATGTGGGAAAATACTAGCTGTAGCGTCGTCTTTTGCTTGGGGCAAAAATAAATGTGGATAAATACAGATAAAATGACCAACAAATAAATATGGATAAATACAGACAGAAATGGCCCAAAAATAAATACCATAAAACCAAGAGCCCTATTGTTATTATACTTGCTGCAGGCAATGTAGTACAAACACATATTACCTAATTTCGAATTTATGTTAATTGGTACAGTACCTGCTTAGTAAGGTGTAAAGGCTAAGTGTCTTCATGTTTACATCACAATACCAATTGTCAGGCTATATAAATACTGGACTAATAAATCTATGCTGTTTGCCTTTTGTGAGGCTAGTAATTACCTCGGCAATACTTTGTGCTCACTAAATATACCAAAGGCACCAAACATGCTGTGTGCCTAAGAGCACACTGTCTGCTTTTGGGCAGAGTGTTTTTTATGGTGGGAGGGGGGTGTGAGCAGCTCCTTTGTGATTATTTGAAGTGCAAGGTCTTCAGGTACTTTTTGAACTAGTGTAGTTTTTGGGTTTGTTGGAGTTGAAGTTCATTCCAATTCTTTGCTCCGAGGTAGGAGAAGGATCTTCCCCTTGCTCTTGTCCTGTAGAAACGAGGGACGGTGGTTACTTTGAGGTCAGTTGAGCTGATGTTTTTTTGGGAGGGCTTGATGGGGATTCGGTCATTCAGCTATTGTGGTCCGTTGTAATGGAGGGCTTTGTAGGCATGTGTGAGCACCTTGAAGGTTATTCTTCTTTCTATGTGGAGCCATGGATGTTGTGGAGATTTTGGGTACTGTGGTTGTGTCGTGAAATGTCTATGATGAGTCTAGCTGTGGCGTTTTAGACATTCTGGAGTTTTCTGAGGGGTATTCTCTTTATTAAAGGCTTAGAGAGTGTGGCTGTAGTCCATTCTGCTTGTGATGAGTGCATGGGTCTTGTTTTTTCAGGAGTCAGCGGTATCCACTTGAATGTTTTGCAAAGTATGCTGAGGTGTTTGAAGCATGCTGAGGATATGGTGTTGATCTGGCTATTCATTGTAAGTGAGGAGTCAAGTATGATGCTGAATGCGTGGTCTGTTCGGGTGGGTGGTTTTATAAAGGCGGATGGCCACCAGGTGCTGTCCCATGCGTAGGAGGTGCAGCAGAGTATGATGACTTCTGTTTTCTCCGCGTTGACCTTCAGCCAGCTGTTTCTCATCCAGGTTGCAATAGCTTTCATCTTTCTTGAAAATTGCTCCTGGTTTTGTTATCTTATTTGCAAGTATGAGCTTTGTGTTATTTTTGTACGAAACAATTTGTATTTATTGTTTCCCAACAATGGTCGTGATGTTGGCTATGTAGATGTTGAAGAGTGTGGGGCTGACAGAGGATCCTTGTGGTACTCTGCATCTGATATCTGTTGTTTCTGAGACGAAGGGCAGGAGTTGGATTCTCTGAGTTCTGCATGAGAGGAAAGATCTTATCCAGTCTAATGCAATTTCTCATAGGCCGGCGTCATGGAGCCTGTTGACTAGTGTGTGGTCCGAGATGGTGTTGAAGCCTGCTGATAGCTCCAGAATGATGAGGGCTGCCGTGTGGCTTTGGTCGAGGAGCCTGCATATGTCATTAGTGTCAGTGATGAGGCTGTTCTCGGTGCTGTGGTTGTTGCTGAATCTGGATTGAGAGGAGTCCCTGATGTTTTTTTTCTATACAATGTGCTAGCTCGGTGATGACGTTATTTTCGATTCATTTTGCGGTGAAAGGTAGCATAAACCTGGGCCTCATTTTTTGTGATTTGTTGGTTCTGCGACGGGTTTCTTTCAGTATGGTGTTGATTTTGGCATTCTCCATGTTGTCAGGGAATGTGGCGGTCTTCAGGGAGAAGTTCACATTTCTGCAAAGTTCTGGTTCGAAGGGAGTGTCAGCTCTTTGTAAGATGTGTGTCTGGCAGGGGTCAGTAGGTGCTCCGGACTAAATGCTCTTCATTGTCTTTAAGGTGTTTTCTGTGGTGAGAACTCTTCAGGTGAGAAGGGTCTGTTAGATGGTGTCATTGGTGGTGTGGGTTTAGGCGGTGTTGTCATCTTTGTTCTCAAGGTTGTCATAGAGCATTTTGATCTTGTGGTTAAAGAAGGACCTTACTTTGTTGCAGCCGTTTTTGTATTCCTGTATGATGGCGTACATTTCCTTGAAGTTGTGGACGTTGGAGAGGTTTCTGTCTTGGATGTAGTTTTTCTTTGTCTATTTGATGAGCGATGACTTGGTGGTGTGCTGTGATAGCTGCTTTGTAGGCGGGGTGTCATTCTGGTGTTTTTCTGTTTCTCCTCTTCTTCTCGAGTCTTTGGCATGAGTGCTTGGATTCCCCTAGATCCTTGTGAACCATGTTGCTTTTAAGTTGCATCGTATCTTGGTGTTCAAGATGGTGGATGAGGGTATTGGCGCATTTGGCGATCCATTGGTAGAGTTTGATTGCCGCTGTATTGCACTCAGTTTTATTTGTTGAAGGAGTGCAGACTTTGTTATTGCTTCTGCATGGGGGGTGGAGCGTGCGGTTTGACATCGGATATGTGCTGGACTGTCCATTTGTGCTGTAAGTTAGAAAGTAGTCTCTTACACCTGATTACATTTTCACAACTCTATAGTGTTTGTCACGTTATTTCGATAATGATTCAAAGAGCTAAAAATGTTACTATGTTTTGCATGGATAAATGCTAATGTGTATACCATTTTGTTCCCCATTTTTTTTTTGTTCCATAAACTGTTGTAATACATTTTTTTGTAGTGAGATTTTGTTCATATTTCTTAAATACAATAAGATTGGGACTTTACTGGCCTGTATCCTTTATGTTTGCTGGACAGTTATTAAGTTAAGATCCCCTGTTCACTTTTTTGCCTTGCTACATTTTTTTTATTTTTTTATTATTGATATACTTTATTAGTCAATTTAAACCATAAATTTAGCAAAGGACCAACATAAACGAACATATAAATTAAAAAAGAAATTCTAGAATGTTTTGGCCATCACGCTCTAACCATATTTCTTTTATATCAAACAAATATAAAACGTTAATACCCCTCCTGTTAGTTTTTTCTACAAAAGTTGCATTATTTCATGTTTTGTTAATACTCCAAAAATTCTTTAAAAATCCATTATAACCATAAAACTTGCAATAGACATACATAATATGTCATGTACTTACAAATTTAAAAATATGTGTTAATCCTAAACAGACATTTGTATTTCTTATTTAGGAAGCACATAAAATTGTACTATATAGTTCATTACATTTTTTTTAAATAAAATGCCAGTATGCAAGGTCAGGGTGACAGGCCTGAAAAAGCTGTACCATGTTCAAATATTACATTGAGGAAAGCCTATTATGCCAAATCATGTAGAAGCGAGGGGTGTGCAGGGTGTTTGGAGATACTGCTACAGGCTTATAATGTGATTTTGTTAATGCATTTATGCTGATTGCACTAAAAGTGCCAAACCTCCGCGAGCAGTCCTAAAAGAGTTTTTATTGATAGATACTTAAATGTAATAGGGGACGGGTTAATTTGATTTTCCAGGAAAGGCTAAACAATCAGCATATATTACATTGTGTAAAGCCTATTGTGGATATTCATGTTTATGAAAAAAGGCGTTGGGGACTTTGGTAACACGGGTATAAGCATTATCAACTGACTTTATTGTCTTTATGCATTTATCCAGATTGCACTTAAAATGCTAAACCTCAGCAAACACAATTACATTGACTTTTCACTGGTACATGTTTTAAAGGGATAGGCATCAACTTATTTTTTTTCCCTAGCAGCTGTCAATGCATAGCGAAGCACCCCATAAGTTCTTGTCAAGAAAACGTGTTATTCCTTTATTTTGTACCATCTATAAAATGTACTAACCAAACCATTGAAAATGTTGGATAAATTGCCAATGTGCGTGGTTACGCTTAACAGGCCAAAGACTATGCAATGTTTACATTTGACATAGAAGATATCCTATTGCGCAAGTGCATGCCCGGAAAATTTTGTATGGTGATATTAGTACAGGTTGTCAGAGCTGAGTTTATCGTGTTAAAGCTTTTTCACAAATTGCATTTAAAGTGTTAAACCCCTGTGAGCAGACATAAACGATGTTTTAATGATATATGGCTTGACGGGTTATGGAGCAGCTTATGCCCATTTTTCTAGCAGCCTGTTCATGCATGACGAATCACACCACAGATTCCTTTCAGGGCCTCTTTTTATCAGACCACTCCAACACCATTAATGTCAGATCCTTTACACTATGGTATAAAAAAATGCTAGGAACTGTACTATTGTAATGTTTATTATTGTGTTTCTTGTGTCAAATGATTCCATTAGTGTGTTTCTACAGCTCATGATTCCTTGCTTGTTAAAGTCTTTGCTTAACAAACTTCTTCTCTGTGTTGCCATAGCAGGTCACATACATTTGACATGTGGTATAGTCTCATCTCCTTGGTGATATAGGCGGCAAATGTTGATTTTTCTTTGCCGGTTTACCTCCATTTTGGTAAAAAAATCTTGTTTGTGTCTCTCACTGAGTCTAGTGCAGTTTATCCCTGCTTCATTTTCCAACGGTATGATGTTCCCAGAACTGGCAAATATGTTTGGGTGGTGTATCATTTGAAGACCAGCCATCCATGTAATCTTTTCTAAAGCTTTTCTTCATCTGTTAACCAATTAGCAGTTTAATTAATTGGTTTACCACTCTTTTGAAAGTTTGTCCATATCTATTGTCACTCTACAAAGTGGCTAATGCAAGCCTAGCAATTCTGCTTTCATAATATTTCTTGTAGTCTTCTTTTCTCCTTTTAAAGTTGTTTTCAGTCTAAAATCCTTGTGCCACAATATATAATCTGCAGTTGAGCGCAATTTGTTGTAGAGCATCATAAATGCTGTTGTATATCTTTAGTCGATATTTTGTTACTGAGATTTTCAAACATGCTTTGTCGGGCGATGTTGATCTTGTTTAATTGTGAAAGTTGTTTATACAATCTTTTTACCAGTCATTCAAGTATACTGGTCTCTGCATCCTACATTATTTCTCATCCATATGCACGTGTTGGTAACAATTTGGCCTTCATTTCTGCTATGAGTACTTTAAATTCACTATTTTCATTGGCCTAATAAATTTCTCCTTTGCTATCTTGAAGCATTGTTATATTTTACAGCCATGTGAGATGACAGTTTGTTCTTTCTAACGTGGCTCGTTCCCTATTTTTAGGTTTTCACAGTTATTATTTTTTTCATATTTTATTTAAGTAAGTTGTCAGTAGGCACTGCACTTTTCCTTTTGTTTTTATTCCTGTTACTCCACTCCCACATAACAAAAGTCGCCTGGCCAGAAATACTTTTACATACCCTTCAAACTCAACACTGTACATATTGCTCATTGATCAATGTAATCAAAGTAGCATATTCCACTCACCTTTGTACTAGTGAAAACAGTCAAGGCAATAGGACCCCAGCAAGTCAAGGTTGGATTGGGCAAATTTGACCAGCAAGTCCAAAGGGACTTTGCATTAATTTTGGCAAATAGTTGTTTATACAATTTTGTTTTGAAGATATTTTGAGTTCTTGAAGCCAGCATCTTTTTCAAGCTGTGAAGTAAGGATTGTTCACTGGTTTGCTTTTTATAAATTATTCCATTCATCCACTTTATTCATAGCTTTATTCCTTTCATGTGTATCACCAAGGTGTTATACCTTACTTGTACTCCTATGTGGACTTTGTGGATCCATGAAGACCATCCAGGTTGGAAGCCTCAGTTGAACTTGTGGTTCCTGATGAAAGTCATCCAGCAGCCTCATTCCTTCTTCCTACAGTATTGAGTAAGTATTCAACTTTATCGTACTTTATCCTTTATCTGTTAACACCTTAATTTATATTTTTAGTGGTTTGCCCACCTAATCACTAATTTCAACTTTTGTCTATTTGTTATATTATACGTGTTTTAGATATCAAATTACCATGTTCAAGTGTTTCATTTTCCGGAAAGCAGTGTCAGCTACTCTTACTAATATAGGGTTTTGGGGGTGGAGGGAAGTTGTTTATGTCCGCGTTTGAGTGTCTCTTAACAGGGTCTGGTAGCAGAGATCCAAATGGTTCATGTCTCAATTCTAGGCTATGGAATTGGCAGTTCCTACATGCAAATAGTCCATCCATCTCTGGGAGGGTCTTTGAGGAACATTTCCATCTTAGTCCATCTTCGTGCAATAAGCTTTATGCTTCTGTAAGAATATTTCTGGTGCCGGCTAACCCCTGGTTTGGAAGTAGCAGATTTCCTTTATCCTGGAAACCGATGTTCGTCGATGGGCAGCTTAACTGCTGACCCGTTGAATACACGTAAATCATGGTTTACAATAAAGCCTTGGTTTACTTTTTTCATGCTACACCATAATTAGTGAACATTCCCTTCAGTGATTAGCCTAATCAAGTGCAGTCACAATGAGCAACTCCTAAAACTTCCCTTGGTGGACTATAGTTAATATGGCACCCAGTTAAACAAACGCCACATAACTATCTCACTTTGTCACTCCCACCTACCTACGTTTAACCTGAAAGAACTTGAATGCATCATGAATAGTATTAACCTTGTCCATAATTTTTTCATGCAGATTTTCAAATATTTGGTGGTCCTTACACCATTTCAACAACTTCTGAAGTATTGTATTTCCTAAAAATTTCAAAAGATTTTTTATTATCCATGGCATTCTAACATTCTGGTTCACCTTTTCGTTGTTCAATTTTATGTTTAATACTTAGGGGCCGCCGCCCGCCATCGTTGGTGCAAAAGCGTCCGCCTGACATAGGTCCCGCAAAATGAATTTGGATGTGCCCGCCACACTGGTGGGCGCATCCTGTATGTTTACATTGTGTCGAGTGGCAGCACCCACCACAATGTATAAATACATGTTTTATATTTGCATGTACAACGTGGCAGGCACCGTGCCGTGCCTGCTACCTTGTACATGCAAATGTAGGGGGGTACCATAGGTACCCCTTACATGCAGCATCCCACCCCCCCACCACCCTGGGAGCCCGCAACAGGCCCCTGAAGGCATTTTCTGCCTGTCTATTTGCAGCGGGAACTCCGCCGCAAAAAGACAAATATTACAATGAATCTATTTAAAAATTGGTATTTACTATAAGGAGGAACTTTCAATTTTTATAAAAAGTATTTCCATTGGTTTAGTGACAAAAGATCAAAAATAATAAATTGTCAGACTTAAATATTAACTTCCAAAAATTATCCTTTATTAAAAATATTGTGTGCCAAAATTATATTTGGGGCCTAAATTACATCTATTTAAAGAAATTCTATAATTTATGTGTTTGTAACAAATTTTTAAATTTAATAATACATGTTACAAAAAAATAATCAATATTAATATAGTTCAGAACAATTTATTTTTAAATGTTGTTTTTTAGTACAATGATTAAGAACTATTTTTATAAGTTTATTAAAAGTCTTAATAAAAATGTTTGTATAATATTTAGTAGCAGTGTTCATGTTTAATTTCAATATTTTATGGATTTTTTAACATTGTTGGACATTTCCTTCTTAAAAAGGTTGAAATTATGGTGCTTTTTTAGATAGTAATTCAATATTAATTCATGTTTATCTTGAAATTTAAAAGCAAACTTGATAATACTTAAGTTTATTGTATCATTGACTTATTTTTATTTTGGTTTTGATGAGCACGTTGGATGTTTGCTGGTTGAAATGTGAGGAGTACTTTGAATACAATTACATGCTATTCATACTGTAAAATAATATTATGGCCATTAATATAATGCCAGATGTTAAGCCTCTGAATGCTACTTGGAGGCTTGCAGACCGACATGGCAGCTTTACAGTGTGACTGTGGAATTATGATGTTGGCCCTTTCAGTGTAAAACACCTGATTGTTCTGGCTTGCTTTCAACGTGCTTAAGCAGCCCGTCGGCCAGACGGAAATGCAGTCTAATCCCTTAAGGGCGTTGTCTTCATTATCAAGATTACAATGTTTGATATTTATTCCATTCAGTCTTTTCTGACATTGAAGGGCTGTAAGAAAGTTGTTTTGTGGCCTGTAGCAGGGCTCCCTTTACTTGGAGGCGTACCGTTTTTTGTCATGTGCCCCCCCTTGAAATCCCTGCACCGTGTGTCTGGCACTCGATGGTCCTAGTCAGATGTTGCAGATATTCCCACAAATTCCCATTTTTATATGAGACATTCTGCTACGCCATGTTTTTAAACACCGCACAATCTACCTTAGGAATATAGGTTTTTGCATCCTAAATATGTGTTCTCGTTATGTTCTCAGGCGATCAGAACTGCCGATCTACGGTTTGCCCGTTCACACACTATACTGGTGTCAGCCAAAGGCAACTCTGACCCACATCAGAATAGGGCCATATATAATTTACGGATACTTATTTATTTTATTTTTTTAAACTAAATATTTGTATTTAATTTTTTAGGTGCAGGTTATGTCTATTGTAGGTGTATGGGGTGGAATCTACATAAAAGATTATTAGAATTTTCATTTATTAAATATTTTTTACTTTTTTTAAATTAAAATTTATAACTTGTTTGGTACTATTTTATAACTGGTAAAGACTGTTTAGAAATGTACTAATATTAACTAAATTAGGATTCGGAAAATTAAAATTCTGTTTAGTATGTAATTAATATGTAATTTTTTTTATGTAGCAAGTGTGAGTTTCACCATTTGTTATAGAAAAGTGTGTGAATTTATTTAAATACACTAGATTTATCATTGTAATTTAAAAAAATCTGAATATTTTATACAAATCATGGTGATCTGATTTGTTTTCATTTATATTTTTCTTGAGTTTATTTTGTTTTATCAAAAGGTCTTTTTGTACATTACATATATTTATTATAGTACAACTCCACATTTGTTACTATTGTTATTAATATTCCATTCAGTTACATGGACATAAGATTATTTCTTTGGGAGGGAATGTGTTATGTGGTTTGTCGAAATGTAGGGTATAAAGTTATTTAAGTAGTAACAATTTGACTAATGCTTATTTTATTTTGATGAAGTTCCTTTTTACAATGATTTTTTTTATAAATGATAAAAACATGGTTTATTGGTGGTTTCTAATTTCAAAACTGATATTTATATATATTAAAATATATTGATTGGAATACATTTTTATGTTTTTTGAAACTTGTTATTGGTGTGCAGACAGACTATCGAGTACGAAATGTCGAACAACATAAATATTGAGTACTAAGGGTACCATTACGATAGCGTGTGGACTAAGTCTGTCCGCCACCCTAATGGTAAGTGGGACCGTCCCCCAGGGGTGCAGCGGTCCTGCACCTGCAATTAGGATGTCACCGGCACCGTGGCACTGCATATAGCTGTTGTACTTTCCTATCAGGAGCAGTTTGAAGAAACTTATGTTCCAGGCTACCCTTTTTTTCAAAACAGGTGTCTTGACTATTGTACGCAGACAAGTACTAAGAACAATGCAGTAGTTCACAATTATTTTTAATCTGAAAGTATTCTTCCACATTTTTCTAAACCATACTTCTTCTACACCTTGCTTTCGCCAAGGTCTATCTCCTGTACCTCACTGAGTCCACTGGCGTTCGGTTACCAAGAAAGTTGTCTTACAGGTGAGACTTTTTTTCCACTTTTACTGTGATGTTTCCTTACCAAGAATGGGAGACTGGACAAACTTTTGATATTATCCCACATAATATTTGCAGAACTATTGCTTAATCCCTCTACTTTGAAGGTCAATTGCAATTTAAAAAGTATTACTCTTCGATACCCTTATCTTCTTAATTGTCACATTAGCAAAAAAAGTGTGTGTGACTGTGTTGTTTTTATTTGTGATATGTTTGCACCTAATTATAATTGTCAATACAAGATGGTTATTGTAATGTAAAGTTTAATTTATTAATTAAGGTCAGCATTCGTCTTTGATATCCTTGAGACCTGTTTCAACTTTATGTTCTTATCAGTGATACTTCTTTTTACATGTTTTCTACAACATTGGACCCTTAGTTTATTACTACTTAATTTCTTTGTTTTAATATGCAGGCATGACCATTCTTCTCTTTTTACTTAGTTTCTGATTAGGGGTTTGGCACTCTTGTAGTGCTAATCAATGCCAGTTCATTTACACCGCTTACTGTAATAATACTTACAACCTGGTCTCATGTGCATTGATTTTGTGTCTGACTCTTTTTAGACGGGCCATTAAAACCCACCTGTTTTCCCCTGTTATCTGATTTCCCCTCTTTTCAGCCCTGATCTGTTGTGTTGTGTACATGATCTGGCGCCAGGACGCCCCTTTGCTGGGGCAGCTGTTGCGCCTAATAAATGTTATTAACATAACATAACATAACATAACACGGTCCTCCCTTAAAAGGCTATTATGACTAGCTTACAAAGGTAGTACTTTCGCACCAACAAACCAAGCTCCAACATTGTACGACATTTATGTGTGCTTTGTTTTTGGAGTAAGTAAATTCTATTTTGTATTCCAAAATGATAATTATGATCAGTAATTTGTATTTGATTTTATACATCCCCATGCTTTTTACAGACTCTTTGGGCATCATTAGGATGGCCGGGGGACTTTGTCTGCCCGCCATCCTCACGGTAAAAGGGACCGCCTGGCATAAGGGCGGGGGTCCCGTGGGGGCAAGTAGGATGTGCCCGCCACCGTGGTGGGCGCATCCTGCATTCCTGGCATTCCTGCACTCAGCACCGCCCGCCACAATGCCAGGAAGGCATGTTGTGCACTTCCATGCACAACATGGCAGGCACCGCGCGATGCCTGCCATGTTGTGCATGTAACTGCCGGGGGGTACCATAGGTACCTCCCATGTGCCTACCAACCAGTCACAGACGACATCAGGCGTTAGCTGGACAATGGCGAAACCTCAGCCCTCGTCCTCCCGGACCTATCAGCCGCCTTCGACACGGTCTGCCACCGCACACTCAGAACACGCCTCCAAGAAGCCGGAATCCAGAAGAAGGCCCTCGACTGGACCACGTCCTTCCTCTCTGGCAGAACCCAGAGCTCCGTAGCCACCGGCAACATCTGCGGCGTACCCAAAGGCTCGTCCCTCAGCCCGACCTTGTTCAATGTCTACATGGCCCCCCTCGCAAAAGTGGCCCGCAAGCACAACCTGAACATCATCTCCTATGATGACGACACCCAGCTCATCCTCTCCCTCACCAAGGACCCGCACACCGTCAAAACCAACCTCCACGAGGGAATGAAGGCTGTCGCTGAATGGATGAGGAGCAGCCGTCTGAAACTGAACTCGGACAAGATGGTGGTCCTCATCCTAGGTCCCACCCCCTCGGCCTGGGACGACTCCTGGTGGCCGACCGCACTGGGAACAGCTCCAACTCCCACGGACCACGCACGAAACCGGGGATTCATCCTCGACTCCTCCCTCCCCATGTCAAAGCAGGTCAACGCCATCTCCTCCTCCTGCTATAACACCCTCCGCATGCTCCGCAGGATCTACAAGTGGATCCCGACTGAAACAAGAAGAACGGTTACCCAGGCCCTCGTCAGCAGCAGGCTGGACTACGGCAACGCACTCTATGCAGGAATACCTGCCAAACTCCTGCAATGGCTACAACGCATCCAGTACGCCCCAGCCAGACTGATACTCAATGTCCCCCGCCGCAGCCACATCTCCTCCCACCTAAGAGACCTGCACTGGCTTCCCGTCAACAAAAGGATCACCTTCAAACTCATCACCCACGCACACAAAGCACTCCACAACGCCAGACCAGCCTACCTGAACAACAGACTCAACTTCTACACCCCCGCCCGCCAGATCCACTCCACCAGCCTCGCCCTCGCCGCCGTCCCGCACATCCAATGAACTATCTCCAGCAGCAGATCCTTCTCTTACCTCGCCGCCAAGACCTGGAACACCCTCCCCACCCACCTACTGCAGACCCAAGACCTGCTCGCCTTCTGAAGGCTCCTCAAGACCTGGCTCTTTGAACAGTAACAGCTCTCCCCACCTCCTCAGCGCCTTGAGACCCTCACGGGTAAGTAGAGTGCTTTACAAATCCCTGATTGATTGATTGATTGATTGATTGAACATCCTGGGGAACCACAACAGGCCCCCAAACACAAAAAACGCATGCCTTTCCGTGACGGCAACCCCGCCTCGGAAAGGCTCCCTTCAGCCTGCATCCTGATATGGATGGCGGTGTCTAGCAGACACTGCCACTATATGAAACCCTTCCCATCTGCCGCTACTAATATGGCGGCGGAAAATGGGTGGTGGGCGATCTAGGATGTAGGGCGGATCGCCACCGCCATGCAGGCAGTGGTGATCCGCCCTACATCCTAATGGGCCCCTTAATCTTTTGTTAAATAGGTATATTGTTCCTATTTTCTACAGGTTGTAAATATTTATTTTTGAGATCTTTATCCATTTTTCAAAATTAGCAGGACCACCAGCAGCAGCAGATTCCTTTGCTACGTGAAAGGGGCAGACACCATGGATCTCTCCAAAACCTCCCTTTACCAACGTCCCCTACATCCAACGGAATCAATCTTACTTTAAAACTATGACCCTTCATGAGCCTGTCTGGAGAGAGTTTTTACCTCTTTGTGAGCATTTCAATTTCCACCAGTGTGTCTTTCAGCAAATTTAAAAAGAACTGCACAATTTTCCATTTGTTCTGGCTTCCCCTTTTCCTCTCCTACGTACCTCAAATTTACACTTCAATGGAACATCTTGAAATACTTCAAAAGGAGGTGGCAGCTCTTCTACAAGAACTAGCCTTTTCATTAATCATGGAACTGTAATTAAGCATTGTATGCCATTCCTTTGAACATTTGAAGGAACCAGCCATGCCGAACCTCTGAAGACGAACAACGCTACAACAGTATCACAAGGAATCCTGATCCAAAACGACAGTGGACCACTCGTTGTGATTCAAGAAGAGGAGAAAACAAGACCATAGATAAGGGACAACAGGAACCACAGCTCACTAAGGATTATGTCTGGATGATCAAAGAACCAAAGATCTACATGATCAACAGAAAAAATTAATGTACCAACAGTGGAAACTCCTGCAATACAATATTCCAAAAAAAGAACCTCAGTGCCCTGAAGAAACTCCTTGGTAAGGAGTGAAACGCGTTGGCTGAACTCGTGATATTTCGTATTGATAATATGTATTTTAATGGACAAAAATAAATAAAGGACATTTTCATACTTATTATATTTTGGACTTCTATTTTTGGTGCGCCCCCAACAACGTAAAAAACTATTTGATTGATCTGGAGAACACAGCGACGCCAAACAGCAGCTGGTGTCGGGGTTTGGCAGCACAGAAGAAAAAAAGATATTTGGAAAAACTGATTTTTTTGGAACTGGAGTTTAGGTGCGGCGATCTTAGGTCCGCTGCTGTTTTTTCATAAACACGAACATTTGAAGGATGTTGGTTAACGTTCATCCTGGAATGAATGATGTGTACATTTTTTCAACAGTTTCTGACATACTATGTGGGCCATTAGAATGTCGGGTGGATCGCATGGCGGTGACGATCCACCCGACATTCTGTCCCACCCGCATGCAAATTCTCCCATCAAAATTGTTTGTCATTTTACAGCTCGGCAAGGACAGCACTGTGTTAGTCCTATGCTTAAAGACTTTGCTGTAGAAATGGCAAAAGACTTTGTCCTTTTCTATCTCGGCGTGGATGGCGCTGTGCTAATCCTATGCTTAAAGACTTTGATAGAAAAACAGACATTTGAGGGGAGCAGATCTGGAGTGTCGCTGGTGTTGAGAGTGCTCTAAACAGAGCTTATTTCCACCTAAATTTGAGAACTACCCAGCGTTCTCTCCTTCTTTTTTGCAGATATATATATATATATATATATATATATATATATATATATTAGACCTACTGGCAGTCGCCAGTAGGTAGTTATAGTTAGAACCTAGCTACCATAGGAAATCCGCAACATTCTATTGGGAATAACTTTGGCGCCGGCTGAGGAATTTGCATGTAATTATCCAAAATTTTGGCCAGCTCCACTCCGCTCCTTCACTGCAAGTTTCGGGGGGATTCGTGTAGTGGGGGCCGAGAAAAAAGGGGGGTCCCAAAACGTGTTTTCCCCATGTTAATTTCCATAGGACGATCTGACAAGGCTACAGCCCGAACCGCTGAACGGAATTACGCCAAACTTTGCAAAATTGTAGGGACTGGTACGCAGAAGTGCCTTTGCTATATTTGGTGAAAATTGCTCCAGTGGTTTTTTCGAAAATTAACTTCAAAAACACATATATATCTATAGGTGTGTTCCGAGCGCTCACCGGTACGCGTACCGAGGAGCGCAGCCGGCGCGCTAGGGGAGTTAGCAAACGAAAAGTTGATTGGCTGTCGGATGTCTGTTAACATTCGAAACAGTCCGGAGAGTCCTCCATCTTGTGTCTCGGTAGAATCGAGACACAAGAGGTGAAAATAAAAAGGGGGAAATGATTAAAAGGTGGCATGGTAGACACCCCCTGACCCCCTAGGTTTTCTGAGGGGGGCCTAGAAGGACCCTGAAGAGCAAAAAACTATTTGTATTTTTTTGAAATTTTCGCGGGGTGAGCGCTGGGTGTGATCCCATGTACGCTCACCAGTACGCGCACCCTGAGCGCACCACAGGGAAATACAGTGTAAAAAATTAGAGTAAAAAATAATTTAGGGTGCTTAGAGGTAGGGTAGCTCTGAAAAGAGCTGTTGTGTTATGTGGGTAGTTTTTTTACCTACAAGTAGGTACCAATGCAGAGTCTCAGATTCAAGAGGAAGACTCTATTCCCCTCATGTGTAAAATGTACACCATCTCTCCTATAGATGCCTCGCATGTTGTAACGCAAGTTGTTGTGGTATATGGAACCCATACCATAGTCTCTGAGGAAAGCAGAAACAGTTTTATTCACATGTTTCCTTGCTTTCTCAATCTGTGGACACAATTGGTTGGACCAGTTCCATTTTTGCCTTTGGCATATATTAGAAAATACCAAGGCAGTTTTTGGAAAAAGTGACATCAATTGCCCAAAGATGTCCTTTAAAAGCATTTCCAGACCAACCCCAGTCAAAGTGCCCAAGTCATTGCCACCACAGTGCACAATTATGAGGTCAGGGTGTGGTAGATTCATAAAGGATTTTATCAATGGTGTCAATTGGTCACTTCTTAATCCTCTCTGTCCAATCCACACAATGTCCACATTTGGTAAATCAAGGTTGTAAATACCTCTGTTACTTGCACAATTTTCACTCCAGTAGACAAAGCTATGACCCACAAACCAGAGTTTTGGCATCTTGAAGGTAGATGTGCTTCTATTCAGATGAGTTGTGGAAATGAAATGGCAGTTTGAAAGTAGGAATTATGAAAAAAAGTGGTTGAGATTCAGTGCACTTGAAAAACAAGAAATGATTGGTGCTTTCTTAAAATTCACCACTGAAAGTTAGGGTGCATGCTTTTGTTTTTGAAAGAAGTCATTATAATGGTTGAGAAAAGGTCATTTAAAGAAACATTGCACATGATTAGCTAGTACATTGAGAGTAAGCCTGGGCGTAGTACGCGTAGTCGCGCTACGCGAAGCTACTCGAAGACGTTCTCGCACTACGCGAGCTTCGCGTAGCTTCGCGAGCATGCGTAGTAGCCGGCTGGTCCCGTTCGCGAGCCGTTTTTCTTGCTCGGGAGCGCGTAGTGCGTGGTCGGGGAGCTGTCTGCGTGTTCGGGGGATTGTAGCATGCGGCCTTACCCATGTGGTTGGGCTATGGGCGCGGCCATCTTGTTTTTTCAATTGTCCCGCCCGCCCGCGCCCCCTATTTCCTCTTCCGGGTCGCGAATAACGCGTTCGCGCGGTGCACGTCTTGTTCGGGAACACAACTACTTGTTCACACTGAGAAAGTGCGTGTTCACGTGAAATCTCGCGCAAACTTACCCACGTGGTCGCAATGGGCGCGGCCATCTTGTTTTTCTCATTGTATGCTATGGTTCTGGGCCTAGTTTTCTATCCACCTTATATCTGTTCAATCTTTTACCTATTTTCACAGTTTTTCTTACTTCTCATCTATTTCTCTCTGTCCCTAAGTTTATATTTTGCATTTTATTTCTACTTTTCCGCCTTTCTTTTTAGCTTTTCTACTGTTTTATTTTACTTCTTCATTTAAGCTCCTACTTCTTCCCTTTAACTTTTTTTCCTTTTGTTCTAACTTTTCTTTTCCACCTCCACCCCAGAACCATGGCAAAGGGGAGCAGCAGAACCGGCTCGAAGGGCAAGGCGCCTGCGCCCAAGAAGAGTCGGCTGCCTTGCGGCAGAATGCGACCTGCAGGGGTGCAGGCCCGGAATCTTTTCGGGGAGGCGGAGGTGGCGCCCTGGTTTTTTTCATGCAGCGCCACCTACCCTTGACCTTGGCAGCAGGCAGGAGGCCAGTGTCCGGTTACCTCCCAGAGGAGCGTCACCGCCGGTGGGCGAAGGTGCGCCGGGCAGTGTACTGTCGCTCGCAAATCCGGCGCACCCACCAGCAGCTGGCCCACTGGTGGGCAGACATTCTGGACAGGGAGCAGGACCTGTTGGACCTGCTAGGTGTTGAAGTCGTGGGGCTTGGTGAGTAGCTAGTAATATTAATAATTTAATATATATTATAGTAGTATAAGTATTGTGTATAATTCTTGGACGAATAAGTAACACGGTTACTGGTGCGCTTAGTTACATTGCAGATGAATTCCGTCTCAAATTCTTCTGTTAGTGTATGACACAGGTGCTGCTCGCCACTTCTCTTACTGGTTTGTAACAGCGCTGGATTGGGCTGCTGATTATTGATGTTGGAGTTTTTAGAGAACTGAAGTTAGTTGATGCTATTGCTAGAGTCTAGTCCTTACACTGTCCTTTAGTGAAATAGTGGTGGATGGATAGTATTAGTTCATATTTTTTTAACTGTCTGCATGACGCCTCCTCTGTCACTGAATGCTTACTTAGTTCTTATTTACCCCACCCCTCCATTGAAACCGGTTTGAGTTTGTTTACTGAGTGGTAGGCTTAGCAGCACAGCAATAGCATGGTCAGGTCAGTCAGTAGAAGTTCTGATGCAAGCAACCAACAATTACGTGTATGTACAAATTTATGCATGTGTCCTCCATCTCATCATCTATGCATGTTTGCGGGCAAAAATAAAACTGCAATGCCGACTTACTGAACAATTGGCCCGTCTGGATTCTTGAATAGGTGTTGTAGGTCAGGTGGTACTGGCTTCCTTAGTATATTCTGCAATCAGAATGTTTATGGCACATTTGATTAGTGTTCTATAAGTAGACGGTCTGTGGATCTTGCAAGCCAGTAGTCATTTATACTTTGAAGTCAATTTTTGGAATTGTTGTTCCCTAAAATGTTTGAGAGGATTTTTGAATGAGGTCTTTGTTTCACAGCACTTAATGTTTCTCTTTCTTTATTATTTCTTACATGATCAGCACCACCCAAGGGCAAGAAGACGGGGTCCGAGTTGGCGGGACAACCACAAGAGGAGCGCTCCTCTACCGCGGATCCTGCTGCTGGCCCCAGTAAGTCCTACAGTGCTTATATTAACAATTATATTTCCCTAACTTTTTAACGCACTTTATTTTTTCCAACCGATTAATCCTCCTTCCTAATTCAATGTTAGCAAAACCTTCTTTGGTCTTAAATTTGTTTTCCAAATTTTGGGTCACTAACTATCCAATGTCATCCCTGACTTTCAGTTCCTTCAAACTGCCTCTGCCCCAAGACTCTCTGTGCTACTACTATTAGACTGTGTGTAGCTAAGCTTGCCCTGTGGGCCACTCTTTAGTTAAGGTATTCTTTTGAATAAAGCTGTGATAGAATAGCTGTAGGCACTGGATCCACTCCTGTCTTTTGCGTTGTCCTCTGTAATCTCCAGTCTTTGTCAATTCCCACCAACAAAAATGCACAACCAGATGTTTGCCTACTAATTTTTGTTCAGTTAGTATACTTCTACTACTGTTGTGGTTATTATTCTCTTCACATACACATACAGAACTATGCACAAGAAATTAGGATGTTGTTGATAGGGAGGTTGGACCTTACCCCCTGGTCACAGAACTCAGTCAGAAGAACCCATAATCCAATGACCGTCTAGTCTACCTACCTAAGTGTCTTGGTCATAGTCATTTGTCCCACTCCCGACCCCCACACGAAGATAGTTAGATATACCCAATGATTTTATTACACAACCCAGAACAGAAGAAGAAGACCCTTTTGCTCACTCACTCGTTTCAGTCCACAACACCCCAGACACTGAAAATAATATACCCCAGAGTCTACGTGCAAGTTCAAAAACTTATTTTTTTTAATAACAAGCTTTGTATTGTTGTAACTTGTAAGTATTCCCATGAAAAACATCCTGCTCCACCATGCAAAATGAAGAAGATTAAAGACTGTACATTTTGTACATCTAGTGCACGATAGAGAAATGTGTGAATTGTGGGAGAACGTATACTGTAAGTGGTTACACATGCATCTTTCGAAAGCTCTGCAAATCCCTTGTTTCGTAGAAGGCAATCTTCTCTTCTCATCTGCCTATGAGAAAAATGTTGCACGTTAGACAGTGAATAAAACTATGCCAGTTTTTAGCAGTCATGGCAAAAAGTGCAACATTACATTATGGATAAGCAACAGGGACTAACAATACTGGTTTGTCAATTGTATGCAACACTCAAGTGGCCTCAATGGTGTCTTTCTTTCTGTGCAACAAGCTGCGAGGTAACATGGGCAAAGCAGTAGACACGGATCTAAAAATGGTTATATGGCTCAGGCTAACTTTCCAAAGACTAGAGTAGGAGTAGATTAGATGACCCTAGGGACCATCTAATAAATGAAAACTAAACTCTGCCTAATGTGACTGCTGTACATTAGGACTCAATTTGGACTAGTTACACTGTCACAACGATTCATGTACTTTTTTAACCTGGTTAAAAAAGTACAACTAGTAAAATAGGGGGAGGTGTGCAGGCATCTAAAAAGGTGTACTTGATTTCATAGGTGCACAATCAATACTAACCACCAGTGCCGACGGGCCCCGCGGCGAAGAGATTGCCATCCAGGAGGGGAAAGAGGATGCGGCACCTGCAGGAGCATCAGTGGGGGAGGAAAGTTCAGCGGTGGGCGGTGGTAAGTTATATTCATTACTTATTTGCATTACTAGGTGGATGGGGGACATTTTTTTCCTCACTGTGCTATGAGACTTATTAAGAAAGTATGAATTTTATGTTGCACTGGACAATATACAATGGTTGAAGAAGACACCCTTTGTAGCATTACCAGTTTTAGTTGAGTAAACAAGGCCTCTTCCATCAGACTCCAACTCAGCTGTGAAACTTATGGAGAAGACTAAAAGTCAGATCAGATGACCATGAGGCATGTGTTGAACAAAAAGGGAAAGAAGTGAACTAGGGTGGAAGGAGGAAGGGAGGACTCAGAGATGTAATAATAAGACTAACTACCATAGAAGGATACTTTGGAAGGTTCATTCACATGGCTGATATGAATCGGATGCATGGGTTGTTAAAGGATGGGTAGAACTGTAAGGTCAAAGAAAATGCAGGCCTGGTTGGGCAAAAGAATATGGGTGCATGGATACAGTGGATAGCAAGAATCATGAGCGGAGTTTGTGTCAATGAAACCCAAGGCAAGGAAGGAGTGGACGCATGGGTGGTTGGGTTGCTGGTGAAAGTGAAACCAGCTAAGCCGATAATAAAGAATGATAGACATTTACTTTTAATGGGTGGATGCCCCCTAAATGTATTTGTATTCATCATAGGTGAAGACTGTCACTGGAAGCAGAGTCTTACTTTGAAAAAATAAAAGGAGATACAAAAAAGACTTTTCTTCTTATGTTTACTCAAGCCCACCCAGTACTAGGGCAAGTATAATGTCAGAAAAAACTTCAACAAATGCTACAGGCAGGGGAAGCAGGAGGACAGATTAGATAGATACTAAAAGTTCACACCAATTGTATGGACTGCGCTTGATAGTGCTACAAATGCCACTATGTACTGTTGAATTCATTATGAAGAGTTTGCTACAATTCTGTTTCTTTTTTTATAGATACTCCTACTCCTTCCTCAAAACCATCACGGAAGGAGTTGGCAGCCAGGGCCCGGCAAAGGAAACTGCAGGCCATTGTGGAGGAGTACCGCAAGCTGGTGGCAGAGGCTGAGGAAGAGGAAGAGGCGGCGGCAGCAGCTGCTGCCTCTTCCAATGCGTCTGGCCCCAGCAAGGCTCCACCTGCAGGAGTACGGCGCCGCGGCCAGGCAGCCGCTCACCGCCGCCATTCAACATCTGCCACCCCCTCACAGCATGGATGCAAATGTAGGTGCCGTGCATTTCGGCAACAACTTCTCCTCCGGGTGGCCAAGCTGGGGGACCAATTAGAGGAGCGTGTAAAAATGTTAGTGGACAAACACCTCAAAGCCCGCCAATTGTAATGGACCCTGTTGATTTGCCCCTTTTTTAATACTTTTGTTGGTGGGTGGGAATTGGGTGTTGGGGTTATTTTTGTGGGACATTCTTTGGACTTGGACTATGGTTGGGGTTAGGGCGGGGATAGGAGTATATTTTTATACATGAATAAATGTTATTTTTTTTCAACTAACACAGATATGATATGATGTTGTTTTGTGGTGGGTTTACTGTTGTACGTCACAAGGTTTACTCTAGATGCAGGGCAGCGGCCAGTGTTTGATTGAAATACTTTATTAACTGACCACATGTGTAACATGCAAACAGATAGATGCTGTGCCCCTCACTCAAAGTAACATTTGTCCTATTAGTACTACCAGCCTCTCCTCCATTAGACCTCCCAGCAAACTGCTCTTCTTACCTGTGATTGATGATGATTACGTTTGGCAACGCAAGGGCTGCATGGTTTCCCAAGGCAACGGAGAATATGCCGTGGTTGTGTGATAGTAGTCGAGTAGACTCCTAGTCCTAGACACTGGCACTAGCATTGGAAAACAAAAACAAAGAGACAGTCATTTGCCTGAGAAAGAATGTGAGAGAAGTAGAAAGTTACAGTACATAATACAAAGAATATTGCAACAGCTAAAGAACTCAAAGAAATCAATGGTGTCGGGGACTGAAAAAGTAGAAGAAGATAACTGTAGTTGCGTTGGAGTCATTAACACAATACAAATCGTAAACGTACCTGCTCTAAAATTAAATTCAAACAATGCCAGCAATGATTTACATTTATTCGTTGGGTCACTTTGGGAAATTAATTGCCTTGTACACTATTACATAGAGTGAGCTTGGGTGGGCAAGCAGAAGAAGATCCTCGCCCTGCCTCGTTGACTTTTGATTTTATTAGTGTTGGTTTCACCACATCTGCCCCAGCAAGCGTGTGATCAATTGTTGGTGTATATTTAATGTAGTAACATCACACCTCAATAAAAACCACACAGCCCGGGGGAAGAGGGTTAGGGTTTGATGAATGGATGGGAACGGGGGTTTGGGGAAAGGTTTGACAAAGAAAAACAGTACGCATGGAGACAACAAGCAAAACAATGAAGACGATGATTGCTGATCCACAATTCCACAATAAATGTAAAGTCAATTAAGAACAACAAAATGGATGCACGATGAAGGTTTCATTAACTGGATGGTTAATAAGAAGTGGTAATTACTTAACTACTACTACACAATTCAAAGGAAGTACTTCTTATGATATGAATGATATGACTTTTGCCTAGGCTGTATGCCCTCTGAGAAACCGTAATACCTGTTGTAGCAGGCTGAAAGCTAGCAAACAAAATTGAGATACTTTAAGTGAACAATCAATTACCAAACACAAGCATAAAATAAATGAAGAGGAAAAAGGAATCAAAGAAAAATATGAAAATGATACTAAAGTTAATGTATTATCCAGGGCCAAATGTGTAGTTGTATCTCGTCATTCATTTTTTCCTCCCTTCCATGGACACTGTTGTGACTGATTGATTGATTATATCATCCTTGGGCGCCTCTGGCAGAATCATGAGGAGGATTGGTAAGGTAAGTGTGAGTTATTGCTCCACGTATAATATAGTAGCGCTGGGTGAAAGGCCGGCCTGTAAGTGTTGATGAAAGAAGAAATGGGGTATTACAAAATAAGTTAACAGAATGAAAACATATAAATCAATTACGGTGTAGTGCGAAAAAGACAAGACTCGTGAGCGAGAACATTTTCAGACTGAGGCTAATTGGATACATTGATTAACTCTACTCTTCTAGTTGCACAGCAGTCATCAAAAAGAACAACAAGATAGGAGCCAGCACAGAACAGTTACAGGGCCACAACACCGGGACGTGAGTCTGTGGCCCAAAGTCCATTTACCTACATTTTTCAGAGTTTCAGACAACAGCATATACATACATCAACCTAGTATTTCCAAAGCAAGTGATTAATGTAATTGTAAATCAATGCGCCAATGTCAATCATACCACTATTCTATTCCACCACTGCACACACATGTAGTCTAGGTCTGCTGTGCTTCTTCTTGATTGGTTGTGTGTTTACCTTGTATTCCACTTCCTGAACATATTCCATCATTCATCTCTGATCAAACTGACTGACGGCGTGCAAAGATGGTATCATTCATAGTGGTCATCATCATCATCCGGTGTGGCACGTGTACGTGTTCTCCAACTGCCAAAAACAGCAACTAAGTATGTATTGAGTGACTACGATTAAGTCCAGACTCCACCTGCAGTAGTAGGAGTACAATTGGATACATATTATTAAACAACATGGAAACATTGACCATCACTCGAGACACAAGCACTTTGAAACTACTAGTATACTTCGACTTCATGCACATTTGCTCTGAGTCAGCAAGCAGCCAATGCAATGTATGGCATCATTTATTTCATATACCTGTCTTTCTCTTCTTTGTGACTGTCAGATCACAGATGCAGCAGAGCCTTCTGAAAGTGATGACGAGTTTACTTTAATTTTGGAGCCCTGTTCAAGTTCTGACATTGAAGAGTTGTGTATGCCTGCAGACAGAGGTGTAGCCTTAAGACAGTGATGCATTTCAGATTGGAAACAAAACAGAAGATGGCTGTAGTCACGTACGTTTCAATTGTTATGGAGGGACTGTTAGAGGCTACATTATTGCACTATTGTCCATCTCCATCCAAAGTATGGCAAGATGGAAATGTATTTAGGGTTAGTCAGGAAGATGGAGCAGGACTCTGATGAGTGGAGTGCACAGTAAATGCTCAGATGTGCAACTCCAATAGGTAATTAAAAGAGAAAGGAAGATGGAGTTGGTTTTCAAGTTTGAGTCAGAATTTAAAGACAGATACACACAAATAACTAAGGAAGGGAGAAATAAAGGAAGGGAGAATGTAACAATTTCCAAGCCTAGTTGTCAGGGAAGAGGAGCTCGTCCTCAAACCCTGGTGGTTCTTCTGACAGAAGTAGGTCCTGTAACCCAATACTTATTTCTTCCGACTCGCTCTCCTCTTCCAGCTCTGATTCACGGACTTGGTAGTCTGGTGGTATCAAGTGCTGGTTCATTTTTATCATGGTTAACCTCTCCACGCTTTTGGGCGAGAGACTGGTCCTTCTCACAGTCACAATGGCACCAGCAGCACTGAACACACGCTCAGAAGAGACACTTGCAACAGGGCAAGCTAGATACTTTATCGCCAGCCTGCTGAGCAGTGGCCATTGGCTTCTTGTCCTATACCAATACACCAATGGGCTTTGCTCCATGAACACCTCTGTTGAGTCATCCAGATAGGCATGGAACATACGCTCAATGTTCATTGGTGCTCTGGTTTGCTCGCCCTCTTTTTGCTTTGCGACAGCAACGGACTTCCCCATCCCTTTCTGTAGAAACCAAGCAGCTATTTTTTTGCTTGTGTCTGATGAATCAGATCCTGTTGGTGCGGTTGGTGTTATTGTTTGTGTTGGTGACTGCTGGGAAGCAAACGCACTGCTTGCATGCTGTGAAGAAGAACTTGACTCTGTAGGATGCTCAGTAGTACTTGCACTGTCCTGGGCTGGCACTGGCAGGCCTCTAATTGAGAACCGTTCGTTTTCTAAATCAGTGGCTTCCTTGGCTATTACAGTTTTGTACTTGGAAACATCCTCTTCTGAAAAAGGAATTACTGCATTACTGTTCACAAATAATTTGTACCGTGGATCCAAAATTGTGGCAGTAATGTAATGTTGATGTGACACAATCTTATTTTGAATCCTTGTATTCTCAGATAAGCGGCTTGCTAAGGACTTCGCTAAATTACATGCTTCACGTTTTCCTTCCACACCTTCGTACGTTTCAGACACCTCCTTCAGCTCTTGCTCAAGCATGTACAACAATGGGATTGCTTGGCTCATAGTACAGTCCTCCCTGCTGACTGCACATGTGAAGACCTCAAAAGGAAGTAGCATCTCAGTCAGGCATTTAATGAGGTCCCATTGCCACATCTCAACGGTCATGGCTTTAACAGCATTATCCCCTGATCTTCTTGTCATGACATAAGCATTAAGTGGTATGTACTGCTCAAACAGCCGTTCGAGCATGTAATGCGTAGAGTTCCAACGTGTTGGTACCTCCTGAATGAGTGCTTTGACTGGCATGTTACACTCACGTTGAATGACCCGTAGCTGCTTCCGGACTTTAAAAGAATGATTGAAATGCGTGCAGATTCTTCTGCAAATGGTCAGTAAGTTGCTGACTTTGCTTTCACTTTTCAGAAAGTCTTGAACCACAATGTTAATGCAGTGTGCCAAACACGGGACCCTGAAATACCGGCCATCTTCCATGGCCTTAACTACATTACTACCATTGTCGGTGGCAACAAAACCAATATTGAGGCCTCTTGGTTAGAGCCATTCAAAGTCCTTGCTGTTGAACTCATCCAAAATGTTTGCAGCAGTATGCGATTTCTCCATAGCAAACATGGCTACAGTAGCATGTTTGCGAGTATCATTAAAAATCTCAGTAGTGTCAATGCCTGTAGATATCTTGTCTCTAACACCTGAAAAAGAGATCCAGTGTGCTGTGATGCACATGTAATCTGTGGCTTCACTACTGCTCCACATGTCTGTTGTGAGGTGGATATTATGCACAACACTCTGCTGCAAGGCTTTTTCAAGCAATTCCAGCACGTCGTGGTGTAGTGCTGAAACAGCAACTCTGGCAAAATAGTAGCAGCTGGGAACATTCCATTTTGGGCAGAGGGTTGACACAAATTCCAGGAAACCCATCCCTTCAACAAAAGAAAAAGGGAGAAGGTCCAGAGCTTACCCCTCCCCTCCTGCCTAAACATGCTAAGAATGGTACGCTGCTTGCTATTTCTTTCAGATATGCCCGATGCAGTACTTCGTGTCGCAGACTTCGCACCCGTACTCCTTGGTGTCTCCGGGTTACTCTTACTCTGGTGCCACAGAGATGTTGCTGATCCGGAGGATCTGGGTTCTACCACTGCAGTGCTGGGGAGTGGGACAGGGGTACTTAGTGTACCACTACCAGATAGAATGTCTCCCTCTTCATCCTGTCCGGTTACCCGTGGACCTTCTACTGCTTCCCCACCAACATTAATGGTTCCTGCTTTTATGTTACGTAGGTGGTCCTCCCACTGGATTGGGTGGTGTTTTTTCATATGGGTCATTTGGCCTCCGTTACCATAGTTTGTGCCAAGCTTACCACAACTAACAGAGGAATGACAAATGGAGCATATAGCAATGTTGTCCTCATTTGCGCTAACTGTAAAGAAGTCCCACACTGGGGAGCTTAACTTTTGTCTCCTGCTAGAAGTGCCACTTCCAATGCCGGATGAACTGGAGGTTGTGTGGTGAACTGCACTATGTGGCTGTGCAGTAGTACCACTACCTCCTTCTGCTGAGGTGGAACTTGTGCTGGATGTAGGACGCTGCCGGCTTTGTGCAAATGTAAAAATGGAAGCTGGAGGTAGTTTTGGGGTGGCCTGTGTTGGTGGTATGCGTGCTACTACATCCCTAGTCGCAGCCATTCTTGATAGGGTTAAAATGTTGGTCTCCATGTCCTCAGGGCCAGGAGTAATGCATGTGATGACTGGGTCTGACTCATCATCACCATCATTATCCGGCTGCTGAACATCGCACTCCATAAGTGGTAGGCTTCCTGGAACCTTCCTTTTCCCTAGCCTGGTCTTCTTGGGATGTCTCTCCCTCTCATGCTCAGATCGTTCCGGCTCCCAAGTGAAGTCAAGATCATCAGAAGGGATGCTTGGCGAAGAACTCAATGGACTAACCCTCCTTTTCCTTGGTGGGGATTTGGAAACCAATAGATCTCCTGCATGATGTGCTGCCTCTTCTTGCTCTGCATCAGGCTCAATTTCCTGAACTGCCCCGACTTCGGGAGGAACAACAACTACTATTGCCAGTGGTGGTTCTTGAACAACTATTGCAGACGGTGGTTGTGGTAGTTGTTTTTGTTCAACATCTACTATTGCGGGCGGTGGTTGTGTAACAACTGCTATTACAGGTGGTGGTTGTGGTTGTTCTTTTCGTTGAGCATCTACTATTGCGGGCGGTGGTTGTTGAACATCTACTATTGCGGGCGCTGGTTGTTGTTCACCACTTTTCTGCTGTGTTCCCTCTTGCGTGGAATGTGTACTACTTGGAGATTGAGATAAGTTCAGGTCAGGCTCAGTATCACTGCTTTCCACCATTAGGTTGGCTACCTCTTCCCCACTCATCGGCTTGGGCCTGGGGTGGTGGCTTGGGCCCACTGATGCAGAGGTGCTGGCCCCAGCTTGGACCCCGGTCACTGCTGCTGCAGGCGTACTTTTTTTTCTCCCAAAAAAGGTTTTCGGGTCAACACCAGACTTAAGTGTCAGTTCCTTCTTCTGTTCTTCCTTCTTCTCAGAAACTTTCTTGGTCTTGGAGGACCTAGTACCTGCTTTCTTTGGGCCCATCTTCCTCAGATGTCAGCAGCAGCACTCAGTTGCTGAGAATGATGTCTGGTCAGGTTAGTCACTCACACAACACGTGACGTAGTACAGAAGGACGTCCGTCTGGCAGTAGAACAGGCGATGAATGATGACAGACACCTCCTCTTCAGTCTTTTGTGCACCTACAAGCAAAGAAGGCAGAACAACATCAGTTGAATATGGATTTTTTTTAGCTTTAATTACTACTAGAAGTATTAGTACATCCAGTAAGAGTAAGAATAGCAAAGAATTAAAATGCAAATGTAGTGGAAGTGGAACTTGTTTATCCATAATTTGTGCATCATGGATGCAGCATCAGTGACCTGCAGCAGATAGCAATGGGGATGTGAACAATAGTAAGCCAACAGGAACAATGGCAAGACACAGGCTAATTTGTCAAAAACAAAATGGCACACTACTACTACCACCACAGCTCCACATGGGCACTCATCACAGGTACATGGGTAAAGGGCAAAGGCCAGAAAAAAAATAAACTCAACCAGGCCTATATCCCTCCCTATATGGCCAGAAAAAGGAGGATGCATACATCACAGCTTAATGCAAAAAAGAAAATCCCCATGGCTACAAGGTTTGAAAGTTACACAACAACACAAACAACAAAGGCATTTGGAGTTTTCCCCCAAACAGTTAACTACACCCCAAACACCACATTTGAAAATTTAATGCATTGCCACCCATGCCCTAAATGATGTTAAATTCAACAGACAAAATGGAAACCGCTACATCAAGCATCCCCGCTGACTATCTCTGGGACTCTAGGCCTACTGGCAGCAAAAAAATCACACAACTTTGTAGGCCTGCGGCAAGCCGGCAACCAGGATGGAAGGTCACACAAAATGGCCGCCCCCGCATGGCCTGGCCAGTGCCACCCCCAAAAACATGAAGAAAGAGAAGACAGACAATACATTCCTATGGCAAAAGGACAATGCTTGGCTTGACAAAATGGCCGCCCCCAAGCTGCCCACATGGTCAGGCCACCGTCTAACAACAAGGTACATAGAGGACAGAAACAGTAAGTGGTCCATGCTCCAAAAACTACAAGCAAATGACAACCTGAGGAGTTTCTATTAGCAAAATGAACAGCATCTACATTTCCGGGAACGTTTTAGGCAACTCGAGAGATATTGCTCGCGAGAATGCAAATTCAGCGTGTTCGGCGGCGCGAACTGAACAAAACATTGTGATCGCGCCCCCGAGCACGCACATTGAGCGCGCGAAGACGACAAAAACTGTAAGGTCGCGTTGCTGCACTGTGCAAACTTACCAAAACTACGCGAGCTGAATTCTAGGGTTACCTAGTGCGCAGGACAAAGCCATATTATTCAACACACACCCAAAACTTGCAATTCAACACCAAAAACAAATTTTTCTAATTAATCCAAAGCCATCCATGACCCACATGATGTTACACTTACAACTTAAACACCCCTATAACAGTTGAACAACTTTCATGCACCCATGATGAGGAGGACTCTAGTAGTACCCTTGGGCCTACCTACTGGCACAGTAGGCCACAAGCTTGGAGGCCTATGGCAAAAACACAGAGGCTGCTACTAGTACCAGGAATTAAAATGGCCGCCCCCACATGGTCTGGCCACCCCCAAAAACATGAAAAGAAAGAGAAGACAGACAAATAGACAATACATTCCTATGGCAAAAGGACAATGCTTGGCTTGACAAAATGGCCACCACCAAGCCGCCCACATGGTCAGGCCACCCTCAAACAACAAGGTACATAGAGGACAGAAACAGTAAGTGTTCCATGCTCCAAAAACTACAAGCAAATGACAACCTGAGGAGTTTCTTTTAGCAAAATGAACAGCATCTACATTTTTGGGAACGTTTTAGGCAACTCGAGAGATATTGCTCGCGAGAATGCAAATTCAGCGTGTTCGGCGGCGCGAACTGAACAAAACGTCATGATCGCGCCCCCGAGCACACACATTGAGTGCGCGAAGATGACAAAAACTGTAAGGTCGCGTTGCTGCACTGTGCAAACTTACCAAAACTACGCGAGCTGAATTCTAGGGTTACCTAGTGCGCAGGAAAAAGCCATATTATTCAACACAACCAAAACCTGCAATTCAACACCAAAGACACATTTTGCTAATTATTCCAAAGCCATCCATGACCTACATGATGTTACACTTACAACTTAAACATCCCTATAACAATTGAACAACTTTCATGCACCCATGATGAGGAGGACTCTAGTAGTACCCTTGGGCCTACCTACTGGCACAGTAGGCCACAAGCTTGGAGGCCTATGGCAAAAACACAGAGGCTGCTACTAGTACCAGGAATTAAAATGGCCGCCCCCACATGGTCTGGCAACCCCCAAAAACATGAAAAGAAAGAGAAGACAGACAAATAGACAATACATTCCTATGGCAAAAGGACAATGCTTGGCTTGACAAAATGGCCGCCACCAAGCCGCCCACATGGTCAGGCCACCCTCAAACAACAAGGTACAGAGGACAGAAACAGTAAGTGGTCCATGCTCCAAAAACTACAAGCAAATGACAACCTGAGGAGTTTCTTTAGCAAACAAAACAGCATCTACATTTTTGGGAACGTTTTAGGCAACTCGAGAGATATTGCTCGCGAGAATGCAAATTCGGCGTGTTTGGCGGCGCGAACTGTACAAAACGTCGTGATCGCGCGCCCGAGCACGCACATTGAGCGCGCGAAGAAGACAAAAACTGTAAGGTCGCGTTGCAGCACTGTGCAAACATGCCAAAACAGTACAGGCCTCCCCCAAAAAGAATATTTAGGAAAGATTAAGAAGCACAGAAAACTGGAGTTAAAAAAAAAAAAACATTTATACAGTACACAAATTCTCAATTCTCAAACTTACTTGTGAAAGAAAAGTTCTAATCCAAAATTCCTCAATAAATCCAATTAAATGCTATGATGCAGCAGACAAACACAAAGAGTGATCCTTCCAGCTCCAATTCCAAATGAAAGTGAACACCACATGGACAAAGCACTGGGAGGAGCCTGGTGGACAGGAACAGGAAGTTGGAGACTCAGGGGCACTTCCTTTCTCTTGAAAAAAAGAGTAGAAACAAAAAGAGGACTCCTAGCCCCAAAAAATACAGCCAAATCACAATCTGAGGGGTTAAATGAACATTTTTGAGAAGATTTTAACATGCTCGGGAGATATTCTGTGCCAGAATGCAGTTTCTGCGTGTTCGGAAACGCGATCTTACCAACATGGTAGGATCGCACGTCCCAATGACATGTTCGCGCGCTCAAAGTCGCATAGGATTGTGCGGCCGGATTCCAAACATCGTAGCGAACGCGACCGGGAGAGAAAAGCGAGAAAGCGAACGCAGAACCACGGTAAGTCATTATCGCGCACGCGAGAATGCTATTGAGCGTGCGAGGAAGAAAAACTACTACGCTACGCTGTAGATTGCGGAGTAGGCGACAGCTTCGCGCTCTCCGCGAAGTGCGAATTTGCCGAAACTTCGCAAACTCCGCGAACGGAGCGTAGTTCTCCGCCCAGGCTTAATTGAGAGGTCAAACACCCTTGCTGTATTCTTTTGCAACATACTATGATGAACTTTTGAACGGTGTGCTGGGTTAGGTGGGAGTTACCATGGTAACAGGCTGAATGAGCACTGGGGGGATAGGTGAATATTATGTGAGTTTCAAAGTGATGAAATGTACAACCAATTAAAATATGCAGTTTGGTTTTGAATTTGTGTGGGAAGAATTTTGATTGGTTATGTACAAGAATATGGGTCTGAAATGAGAGGGAATATGTGCCATTATTGTAAGGCTGCAGTGACAGAAGCATTATTCAGAGATTCTGCTTAAGAAAATCTGGTGTGTGTGACTGACACTGTCCTACATCTTCCAAAGCATTTTTAAAGGTGAGTAATGATTCTTTTAATAAAGATAGACTGCTGTATGTAATGCTGTTTAAAAATTTAATGGTGCATATTGGAAATGCATTTTGGAAATGAGTTAGGTTTCTGCTTTGTTTTTGTAGTGGTCATTTAAATGGGCTGTGCTTTGTGTCAAAAACTATTTACTATGGAAAATGTTTGAAATAAGGAATTACATTTTCACATTTTTCAATAATGTCACCTGTGCCTTCTAACAGTTTGCCTCTCTTAGCTTAAAGGGTACTCTGTGTCTGTGTCTCATGTCACTTTGCACGTGCATAATCTCTCTTTGTCTGTGTTTCATTTCTCTCTTTGTGTGTGTGTCATGACATGTGTCTCATGTGCCTAAGATCACACTGTGAGTCAAGCTTGATTTTAAATGGATCTGGGTGAATAATATACTTAGTTGATGTCTTTAAATATATGGAAGTACATGTTTTTTTAAAGTCAGTTAGGCTTTACCATATGTACTTGTAGTGAATCTTAGGCAGCATGTCTGTTAGGCCTCCTACTTCTGAAATAGGCTCTAAGCTGTGCAATCAAGATCCAGGGTGTGACTTTGAAATGAAAAAGGAATGTTATGTCTTGCTTATATATGTGGTCTGTTTTTTTGCCAGTAGAGACAGTGAGTTACTATTAGCACAAACACACATATTGCATGCAGAGACAGACATGGTAGATTACATGTAACATCCTGGTCATGTGCCTAAGATCACACGGTGAGTCAAGCTTGATTTAAAATGGATCTGGGTGAATAATATGCTTAGTTGATGTCTTTAAAAATATGGAAGTACATGTTTTTTTAAAGTCAGTTAGGCTTTAGTATATGTTCTAGTAGGGAATCTTAGGCAGCATGTATGTTAGGCCTCTGACTTCAGAAATAGGCTCGAAGCTGTGCAATCAAGATCCGGGGTGTGCCTTTGAAATGAAAAAGGAATGTTGGGCCTCATTTATGAGAAATGACGCATCGCTGCGTGAAAGCAACGATGCGTCACTTCTCAGTGCGCACTCCTTGCGACATACATGATGCGTCATATTTAATGTATGACGCATCATGTCGCAAGGAGTTACAGATATGTCAGCATTTCTGACGTATCTGTAAGTGCAAAAGTGACGCATTGCTGGAGTGTGTCACAAAAGTGATGCAACTCCTGCAATGCGCACTTTCACATGGGGCAAGCCCCATGTGAAAGGGCCTGCGTCAGTCTTACGCCTGCTGTGAGGCAGGCGCAAGATTTTGACGCAACGGCGTCCTAGAAGTGACGCAGTGAAATCTCATAGATTTTACTGTGTCACTTCTACGATTCTTTTTGCCGGGGAACGCCCCCCTGCATACATTAAACCTGACGCAGGTTTAATGTAGCGCAGGGGTTTACAAAGTGACGCATCTGCTTAGATGCGTCACTTTGTAAATACTGCGCAACAGGAGGCATGTTTTATGCCGCCGATGCGTCACAAAAAGTGACGCATCGGCAGCGCAAAACTGACGCAAGGCCTCATAAATGAGGCCTGTTATGTCTTGCTTATATATATGTGGTCTGTTTTTTGCCAGTAGAGATAGTGAAATAGTATGAGTAGAGACACACATATTGCATGCAGAGACAGACATGGTAGATTACATGTAACATCCTGGTCATGTGCCTAAGATTACACTGTGAGTCAAGCCATGTGCTCGACACGGGTGGAGACGGTGGCACATTTTTTCTTCGAATGTCCTGACTATTGTGCCCCAAGGAGGCGTTGGCTAACACCATTGTGCAGGCTCTTAGGCACACAACAGCATTTGGTGGCCCTTCGCATTTTACTGACTGACACATCCCCCTCCATTGTTTGCGGTGTCTCAAAGTTTTTAAAATGGGCTTGGGTGATCCGAGCCAAAAGGCTTTCTATTTAACTATTTATCGTATTTTATCTGACTATTTTAGTAATTATAAATGTATGTTACCACAAGCCTTGAAAACGTATTTTTGTATGTATCGCTCTTAAGATATTTACGTATCGAAATAAAGCTTTTACAACCAACCAACCAACTGTGAGTCAAGCTTAATTTTAAATGGATCTGGGTGAATAATATGCTTAGTTGATGTCTTTAAAAATATGGAAGTACATGTTTTGTTAAAGTCAGTTAGGCTTTAGTATATGTACTAGTAGGGAATCTTAGGCAGCATGTCTGGTAGGCCTCTTACTTCAGAAATAGGCTCTAAGCTGTGCAATCAAGATCCAGGGTGTGCCTTTTTTGAAATGAAAAAGGAATGTTAAGTCTTGCTTATATATATATGTGGTCTGTTTTTTTGCCAGTAGAGACAGTGAGATAGTATTAGCACAAACACACATGGTGCATGCAGAGAGAGACATGGTAGATTACATGTAACATCCTGGTCATGTGCCTAAGATCACACTGTGAGTCAAGCTAGATTTTAAATGGATCTGGGTGAATAATATGCTTAGTTGATGTCTTTAAAAATATGGAAGTACATGTTTTTTTAAAGTCAGTTAGGCTTTAGTATATGTTCTAGAAGGGAATCTTAGGCAGCATGTGTGTTAGGCCTCTTACTTCAGAAATAGTCTCTAAGCTGTGCAATCAAAATCCAGGGTGTGCCTTTGAAATGAAAAAGGAATGTTATGTCTTGCTTATATATATGTGGTCTGTTTTTTGCCAGTAGAGATAGTGAAATAGTATGAGCATTGATGAAGTAAGCATGGTATCAAATGTAATGCTTGCTTTTGTGCATTTAAGAATGCAAGAAATTCTTAAAACAGAGTATGATGTGTTATTTGGAGGCAAACACATCATTTTTTTTGGAGATCTACTGCAGCTAACTCCAGTGAAAGGACAACCAGTGTTTAAAATGCTTACGCATGAAGATACCAGGAAGTGCTTTTGAAGCATTGGAAAATGTTAACATATGGTTAAATTTCAAATATGCAGAACTGCTTCAAAATATGCGACAAGCAAAGGATGAAGATTATAAAAATATTCTACAAGATGTAAGAATTGGAAAACTAACTGAGCATGGCAAAAAAGCTTTACATGGACGATTAATTTCAAATTTGTTTCCAAATGAAAATATTCTCCAAGAGAATATTTTTAAGAAAATTCCTGAAAACAAATCTGTCATATGCTTGATGCCAACTCTGCAAGAATGTTCAATGTTCAACAACAAAATGTTAAAGTTGGAAAATCAAGAGATTGTGAAACTGGAAGCTATTGATAAAATAGAACATAAAGGAGCAACTATTATTTTATCAGAAAAGTTGAAATCAAAATTGGATTCTTTAGAGAAGACAATATTTAAAACTGCTGGTTTGGAAAAGACTCCGTATGCATCTTTAAATTGTCGTATCATTTTACGACGGAATTTACATGTGGAAAGAGGTTTAGTAAAAGGAGCAATGGGTCATGTTGTTGATTTTGTAAATTACAAAAATAGAGATGGAATTGAATTTATAAAAATTAAATTTGATGGTATCGAAGAAGTTCAACAAATCAGTCGTTGTTCTGCCCGATTTTTGCTTGTGAAAGATTTATATGTCCGCAGAAAACAGTTTCCTGTTTCTTTGGCATATGCAGTGACTATTCATAAATCTCAAGGTTTAAGTGTAGATAGTGCTTTGGTGAATATTGGAAGTTCTGTGTTCAAGGAGGGTATGGCATATGTTGCTTTATCTCGAGTCAGAACTTTATCTGGATTGTACTTGATTGATTTTGATGAGACAAAGATTAATGCAGATCTAAATTGTGTAAAAGAATATAATAAGTTAAGATGAGAGTATTCTCCAAATTTACCTCAATATCCTCTATTTGAAAAGCCTGTGGTAGGCCAAAGAAGAAATGAGAAAAATTGTAGTGAAGTTGTAGCAAAAAGAAAAAAAGTAGATGAACCACTAATTGGAAGCAGAAAGGAAAAGGATTCAGTTAAAGATGTTGTTGGATTTCAGTTTGAAAACAGTTCTGGTGTCAACTGCTATGCTAATGTAGTGGTTAATGTTGTTTTTTTTCTCCAAACTGTAAAAGAACAGATTGCTGAAAATCGAGATCAAAGATTTTGTTGTTTGTTGAATTCTGTGTTTGAGAAATGTAGCAGTGATCGAACAAAAAAACAAAGTGTTTCTGAAATTAGAAATGTTTTAGACATATGTTCTGGTCTAAATCAATTTTCACAGAATATTCAGTAAGATTGTCAGGAATTTCTAATGTATATGCTTGTTGTATTGCAAGATGAAGGTGTAGATGTAGAAAATCTTTTTGGCCTTTCTTATAAATGGCAACATGACTGCGACAATTGCTCCTTTTCAAGTAGTACTACAATAGACACTGAAAGATTTATATATTTGACTTTACCAGACTGCAAATCAGTGTCTTTTAATAATCTAGTTAGAGAAGCAAATCAAAACATGGTCTGTACTCGATTTAAATCAGCAATGCTATAAACATTATTTATACAAAGATATGGACAGTATGTAATTTTAATGTTCCAACGATGTAGACCTGATGGAACTAAATTGACAACTTTAATTAAAAATGTTGTGGCTTCTCAATTATCAATTTCAGGAAGAACCTTTGCAACTGCAGCAATTATTTAACATGATGGTCCTTCAACAACATCAGGACATTACACAGCTTATTTAAAATGTCAAAAAGGCTGGAGTAATTGTAATGATACTAAATTGACTTTCAAACAACGTTTGCCTTCTGACTTACAAAATTCTTACCTAGTGTTCTTACAACTGAAATTTTAGGGAAGGTAATTGGCCTATTAAGATTGGAGCAGTTAATAAAATTTAGTTTGTTGTTCAACATTACTTTCCAAGTGAGAGTGATGAAGATTATAAAAAACATGTAGTTGTCATAGAGGTAGTATAAGTGTATCACGTAGTGTGTGATGTGAGTATTGTAGGAAATATTAATGAAAAGCTAGCGAGGAGTTGGAAATAAAACTATTGTTTCATAATGTAAAAGATGTTGGAGCTTTCCTTTCAAAAACTCGGGTAAATGGGAGATTAAGAATACTCTTGAGTAATTTCCAAAGAAGAGGACTTTCCATTTACTATTTGGCCTCGTGGAAAAGTATGTGGATCAAACTATCGGAGGACTCCCCTGTCTGCAATGACGTCGCCCTATTAGATGCTGGAATATTGCAAACATTAGACAAACTAGCCCCCATGTGGGAATCCAGAAAAAAAAACGATAACAGAGAAATGGTATACCCCCCACCTAAAAAATCTTAAAAAGGATTGTCAAAAATATGAACATCTATGGAGACAGTCCAAAGACAGTGAAGCGAGACAAAACTATGTCCATAAACGGAAGCAGTATATTCTTGCCATCAAAAATGCAAAAAAGGACTACTTTACTCAGCGCATTCAAGAAAATAGCAACTCAGCGAAAGAACTGTTTAGAATAGTGAAGGAGCTTAGTAAACCATCCAGCACCTCACAAACTCTCACTCCCTCGACCGAGGCTTGTGAGCGTATAGCACTTTCTTTTCTGGAAAGATCAAGAAAATATACTCTACCTTCACCCTCCAAAACACCCATAGCAATTCAGACAACCCATCTAAGACTGCTATGTCATCAGAAGCACCTACAGACCCATCAGACTCAGGTAATGCACCCCGCCTAACCAGCTTCGAACCACTCTCTGCAGATGAGGTCCTAGCAGTACTGAGCACAGTCAAATCTGGATCCCCTTCGGACCCATGTCCCCACTTCATGTTCTCAAAAATTGCACCCATGCTCTGTCCCTTGATCACTCAACTTTTTAACAAATCGCTAGCCACTGCCACCTTCCCTGATGCGTGGAAGCATGCCTCTGTGACCCCCCTGCTGAAGAAAGCGGGATCCGACATTCTCAACCAAGAGAATTATAGACCCATCTCCCAGCTTCCTTATCTCTCTAAAGCCCTGGAGAAAATGGTTAACGTTCAGCTGACTAGGTACCTAGAAAGCAATTCCCTTCTCGATCCTTCCCAGACTGGTTTTAGAGCCAACAACAGCACCGAGGCAACGTTGCTGGCAGTGTCGGACAGTATCAGATCCTCCACCGATCAAGGTGGAGCGGTGGCGCTGATACTGCTGGACCTGTCAGCAGCGTTTGACACGGTGTCCCACGATTGTCTGCTGAACATACTCAGGAGCAAGGGAGTCCAATCTACAGCATTGAATTGGCTACATTCTTTCCTGAGTAATTGCACCCAGGCAGTACATATGGGTCAGTTCCACTCAAGGCCCAACCCCATCGGCTGCGGGGTCCCTCAGGGCGCCTCACTGAGCCCCACCCTTTTCAATGTCTATATTTCATCTCTTGCTGACATTGGAAGGAAGGGAGGCATTGGCATCTGCTCCTATGCGGACGATACGCAGCTGATGGTGGCCATGGACGAAGGGCCTGAGGTAACCAAAATTAAGCTACATGACTGCCTTTCCGAAATGGCCCAATGGATGCATAATCACTGCCTAAAATTGAACGCAGGCAAATCGGATATTCTCCTGTTCAGTGGAGCCAAACGCGTGTGGGATGCCACATGGTGGCCACCTTCCCTGGGACCGGCCCCCACTCCTAAATAACACGCCAGGAACTTGGGAATCATCTTGGATGATGCCCTGTCCATGAAGGATCACGTCCGATCCCTTTGTGGTAAGGGCTTCGCCATACTAAAACTTCTTGCCAGGATATTTCCCTGGATACCCATGGACTGCAGACGCTCAGTTACACAAGCCCTGCTGGTCAGTCGTCTGGACTATGGCAACGCATTATTTGAAGGGATGAACGAACAGCTATTCTCCCGCCTACAGGTTTCAACTCATCTGCAATAAAGGCAAACGAGACTCGGCATCGGAATGCCTAAAGAAACTTCATTGGCTTCCGATGCGCCAGAGGGCTGCCTTCAAACTACTTAGCCATGCCCACAGGGCCTTACATAAAACTGGCCCCACAATTCTCCAAGGGAAGATCGAATTTTATGTACCCAATAGGAACCTACGTTCATGTCAATCATCTCTGGCTAAAACCAAACGCATCTACAAATTCAGAACAGGTGGTCGCTCCTTTTCTTATCTTGCAGCTAAAAGGTGGAATGAGCTCCCCACTGACCTAAGACACACTACAAACTACCTTCAGTTCCGAAAAAAAACTGAAAACACACCTCTTCCCCAAACCATAATCTCTCAGCATACGCCATCAGTAGTCCTTTCTGGTATATAGCGCCGTGATATCCCATGGGATGAGTGTAGCGCTCTATAAATACCGCAAATAAATAAATAAAAGTGACTTAAGATAAGTTTTTTCTAAATTTTACATTATTTATTGAAACGTTGTATGGGTTTTTTAAACACAATCATTTTAATTGTGGTTTTTTTTGCCCGCTGTCATATGATGAGTAGTATTGAAGTCACTGTTTTAAGTGAAATTCAATATATTCTGAGAACAGAAAAAAATAAACCATATAACATGTTGAAGAAATTATTTTGTATTTTGTATTATCAAATATATATTATTATCCCCTTGTCTTATGCTCACTCACCTTTTTCCACCCTCTACCACTCCTCTTAACTCACCCTCACTGGCCTTCTCTCACTCTCCCTCACCTCCCTTTCTTTATTCCACTTGCCTCACTTATCCTCATTCCCCATGTCTTCACTGCCCTTTCCCTCTCTCCTATCTACAACTTTCCAGCTCTCAGTCACTCTACTTCACTCCCCCTCCCCTTCTTTCCTTTCTTTGCTCCATGAATAATTCCTGTTCTCTCACTAACCTTACTCCACTTCACTCACTCCTTCTATCACTCCCACTGTCCTCTCACATCCTCACTCCCCTTCCCTCACTTCCTCCCTCTTAGCCTCACTCTCTCGGTCCCCTCACTCTCTCACTCCTCTTCCATCATGCTCTCTCCGTATAACTGACCCACATTCCCTCACTTACCTTTCTTTGCTCCCTTACTCAGTCCTTTTCTCTCACTCTTTCCTTCACTACCTCTATGTACTTCCATATTTTTAAAGACATCAACTAAGCATATTATTCACCCACATCCATTTTAAATCAAGCTTGACTCACAGTGTGATCTTAGGCACATGATCTGGATGTTACATGTAATCAACCATGTCTCTAAAAAACATGTACTTCCATATTTTTAAAGACATCAACTAAGCATATTATTCACCCAGATCCATTTAAAATCAAGCTTGACTCACAGTGTGATCTTAGGCACATGAGCAGGATGTTACATGTAATCTACCATGTCTGTCTCTGAAAGCATTATGTGTGTCTCTGCTCATATTATTTCTCTGTCTCTACTGGCAAAAAAAGGCCACCTATATATAAGCAAGACATAACATTAATTTCTCATTACATGTAACATCCTGGTCATGTGCCTAAGATCACACTGTGAGTGAAGCTTGATTCACCCATCATTGTGATCTTAGGCACATGACCAGGGTGTTACATGTAATCTACCATGTCTTTAAAAAACATGTACTTCCATATTTTTAAAGACATCAACTAAGCATATTATTCACCCACATCCATTTTAAATCAAGCTTCACTCACAGTGTGATCTTAGGCACATGATCTGGATGTTACATGTAATCAACCACGTCTCGAAAAAACATGTACTTCCATATTTTTAAAGACATCAACTAAGCATATTATTCACCCAGATCCATTTAAAATCAAGCTTGACTCACAGTGTGATCTTAGGCACATGACCAGGATGTTACATGTAATCTACCATGTCTGTCTCTGCAAGCAGTATGTGTGTCTCTGCTCATATTATTTCATTGTCTCTACTGGCAAAAAAAATGCCACCTATATATAAGCAAGACATAACATTAATTTCCCATTACATGTAACATCCTGGTCATGTGCCTAAGATCACACTGTGAGTGAAGCTTGAGTCACCCATCAGTGTGATCTTAGGCACATGACCAGGATGTTACATGTAATCTACCATGTCTTTAAAAAACATGTACTTCCATATTTTTAAAGACATCAACTAAGCATATTATTCACCCACATCCATTTTAAATCAAGCTTCACCCACACTGTGATCTTAGGCACATGATCTGGATGTTACATGTAATCAATCATGTCTCTAAAAACATGTACTTCCATATTTTTAAAGACATCAAGTAAGCATATTATTCACCCACATCCATTTAAAATCAAGCTAGACTCACAGTGTGATCTTAGGCACTTGATCAAGATGTTACATATAATCTACCATGTCTGTCTCTGTAAGCAGTATGTGTGTTTCTGCTCATATAATTTCACTGTCTCTACAGACCAAAAACAGGCCACCTATATATAAGCAAGACATAACATTAATTTCTCATTACATGTAACATCCTGGTGATGTGCCTAAGATCACACTGTGACTGAAGCTTGATTCATCCATCAGTGTGATCTTAGGCACATGACCAGAACATTACATGTAACCTACCATGTCTTCAAAAAACATATACTACCATATTTTTAATAGCAGTGTATCTTCATTAAATGAATCATATATCAGATTACACACTGGCACAAAGTAAAGTGAGACACAAGCAAAGAATACTCTTTAAGCTAATTGAGGCAAACTGTTACAAGGCACAGGTGACATTATTGAAAAATGTGAAAAAGTTTTCTCTTATTTCAAACAGAAAGTCAGTGTAATGCTTCTCCAAAATTTAAAAAAGCAGACTTTTTTCCAGAAAAGATTTTGCATACTAAATTGTTTTTGACACAAAGCACAGCTCATTTAAATGACCACTACAGAAACAAAGCAGAAACCTAACTCATTTTCAAAATACTTTGCCAATATGCACCATTTTATTTTTAAACAACATTACAAAAAAACATGACACAAAATGCAAGAATAAAGAAGCACAATATGCTTCTTAATCTTCCCCATAGTGCATACAGCTCTCTATCTATATTAAGAGAATCATAACTCACCTTTAAAAATGCTTTGAAAGATGTAGAACAGTGTCAGTCACACTCAACAGATTTTCTTAAGCAGAATCTCTGAATAATGCTTCTTTCACTGGAGCCTGAGAATAATGGCACAGATTTTTACTCATTTCAGACCCATATTCTTGTACATAACCTATCAAAATTGTTCCCACACAAATTTGAAACCAAACTGCACATTTTAATTGGTTGTACATTTGAAGACTTTGAAACTCACATAACATTCACCCACCCCCCAGTGCTCATTCACCCTGTTACCATGGTAACTCCCTCCTAACCCAGCACACAGTTCAGAAGTTCATCATAATATGTTGCAAAATAATGCAGCAAGGGTGTTTGACCTCTCAATGTACTAGCTAATCAAGTGTAATCTTTCTTTAAATGACTTTTTCTCAACCATTGAAATGACTTCTTTAAAAAAAAAGCATGCACCCTAATTTTCCGTGAAGATTTTTAAGAAAGCACCAATCATTTCAGGGTTTTCAAGTGCACTGAATCTCAACCACTTTTTTTAATAATTCCTACTTTCAAACTGCCATTTCATTTCCACAACTCATCTGAATAGATGCACATCTACCTTCAAGATGCCAAAAGTCTGGTTTGTGGGTCATAGCTATGTCTTCTGGAGTGAAAAATTTGCAAGCAACAGAGGGTTACGCGTACCGGTGAGCGCTCGGAGCGCGCCTATTGATATATATGTTTTTTTGAAGTTGCTTTTCATAAAAACCACTGGAGCAATTTCAAAGAAATATAGAAAAGGCCCTACTACATACCAGTACCTATCATTTTGCCAACTTTGGTGTAATTCCATTCATCCGTTCGGGCTGTACCCTTGTCTAAATGTCCCATGGAAAATTGCCTGGGGAAAACACATTTGAAAGTATTGAGAACCAATCAAAATATTACTTTAGTTTTGAATTTGTGTGTGATGAAGTTTGATTGGTTATGTATATATCTTAAATGGGAGGAAAACACTGCCATTTTGTGATACTCCTGTCTGAGGTACTTTTGAGAGGAATTTTGGCTGCTCAATTTCTGGACTTTCAATTACACAGTACTTACTCTTCTACTTTCAAAAAGGTGAGTTGTTAATATCTAAGGGGAACTATGTTGTACACTTTAAGATAATTTGGAAAAAATTTCTGTTAGTTATTTACAGTCCTTCTGTTATAATTATGGATTAAGATAGGCTTCATCACATGCAGTGCTTTATATTTCTAGTTCCTGTCTGATACTATACACCCAATTAATTTTAAAGAACTAAATACTTGATTAAGCTACTTTTATGTTATGTATTTCTAAAAACGATAATTGAAAGTGATTACTTTTTTTCTGCAATTTACAGCAAGAAATTTGAAATTAAAATGAATCAAAATGAGGAGACCAAGGAAATTTCATTTAAAATTTCAACGATATTTATTGAAATTCAAGATGACACGGATAATTTTTGGGATGAATCTCTTGACGAAGAATTAATCGAATGTTTGGATAAAATAGAATCTTCTTATAATGAGGACATTCCTGATCATATGATCGAAGAGGAAATTCCAGATGAGGACATGCTACAAGTTCTATTAAATTATGAAAATTCTGAACAATAAATTAATATTTACAAATTCAAAATTAGTTGACATATTATTCATTTTTATTTCTAATTTATGAAGTAGTAGCGAAGTGATTGTATTGAAGTGAATTTTAGACTCTGCATCGGTACCTACTTGTAGGTACTTAAATCACCCACATAACACAACCGCTCTTTTTAGAGCTACCCTACCTCTAAGCACTCCAAATTCTTATTTTAAACTATTTTCTTTCAATGTTTTTCCCTGTGGTACGCTCTGGGTGCGCGTACCGATGAGCGTACATGGGAACGCACCCAGCGCTTACCCCGCGAAATTTGAAAAAAAAAAGTTGTTTTGCCCTTCAGGGTTCTTCTAGGCCCCCCTGCCCCTTTGAATCATTTCGCCTTTTTTTTCACCTCTTGTGTCTCGATTCTACCGAGACACAAGATGGCGGACTATCCGGACTGTTTAGAATGTTGACAGACATCCGACAGCCAATCAGCTTTCCGCTGGTGCACTCCCGTAGCGCGCCGGGTGCGCTCCCCGGTACGCGTACCTGTGAGCGCTCGGAGCGCGCCTATTGATATATATATGTGTTTTTGAAGTTAATTTTCAAAAAAACCACTGGAGCAATTTTCACCAAATATAGCAAAGGCACATCTGCGTATCTGTCCCTACAATTTTGCAAAGTTTTGCGTAATTCCGTTCAGCGGTTCGGGCTGTAGACTTGTCAGAACGTCCTATGGAAATTAACATGGGGAAAACATGTTTTGGGACCCCCTTTTTTCTCAGCCCCCACTTCACGAATCCCCCTGAAACTTTCAGGGAAGGAGCGGAGCGGAGCTGCCAAAATTTTGGAAAATTACACGCAAATTCCTTAACCGGCTCCAGAGTTATTCCCAATAGAATGTTGCGGATTTCCTATGGTAGCTAGGTCCTAACTATAACTACCTACTGGCGACCGCCAGTAGGTAATATAAATATATATATATATGTATATATATATAATAAAATATATCCAAAACTGTTGTTCGCTGCACGCCGCTCGCCTGCCTTCAAAGCGCCAGTGCCTGCCGTTGTAGCGACAGCCACAATATTATTCACAAAGTTCAAACCACAAAGGAATGAGGCGGCACACCATTCAGATCCGTGTGGATTTTATTGCTCACAAACCAAGCGTTTCAGCGTGAAGGCCTTTGTCAAGTTACCCGAAAGTGGGTGAAGCGGCATTTTGTAAATACGGAATCACTTCATCATGGACATAGTAAACATACTTCCCGGGACTTATTTCCCTGGTTATTGTACACTGTGTAACATTAGAATGCATCAAATATTATTCAATGGGTTATTAACATCTAAAATGAGTAATTCATGATCGATTAATTATTTGATTACACAGACAGCAATTCATTCCACCATTAGATGAATTTCATAGCCCACATTTCATTAAGATGCATATAAAAATTCTAACACGTTAAGGTATGTACACTTGATCGTATATATTATGAATATCTTGACTCCGATTGATGGTTATAAGACAGCCGCTAACAATAATACTTATGTTACAGACTTCCCTCTGGCAATACACACCCCATCCACGTATAACTGTATGAGTGTGAAGACAAACTGCACAAGATGTTGACCGATTTTCTCTCGCATCCTAACTGCAGCCCGTGATGTACAGCTCCTGCACGGCTACAGCCACTGGCTAAGTAGATACCTATAAACACTTGGCTGCCATGCCTCTACTGCAACACGGTAGGATAGGTGTGGAATAGAGATTGGCTATAAATTCACAATCACGTATGGCTTTACAACTCAAGAATGGAAATCGTGGAGCAAGATGCCCAGAGCTCTGCCCTATATAGGAGTCATGGCATGAGAGTAAGCGCTGACAGAGGTTATCAATGATAGTGGTGCCCATGTACAGATAAAAGGCCGCCCGCTCGGGTAGAAAGAAAAGATGTGCTAGCCTTAAATACAGGGTTGCACGTGTCAAGATGTGAAAGTGCTCAAATTCAAAAAACAGTGACACTACGCAGAGGTGACTCTGGCATTAGCATATGCCCATCACCTACAATATGTAACTCAAGGCCGTATGGCTTGACTGCTGGACTCAATTGCCCTCCCAGTGGAGAGGTGAACATGGTACATACACACAACGGTGAAGGGCCCCATTCATTTCGGGGGATTAAAAGGCAGTGGCAAATGCATGCCTAACTCATACTAATCTAACGTGCCTCCCTGTATTGGATGCTACTCTATGCAACAAGAAGATTCTGATCATGTCTGTTAGATTCCCCTATTGCCAGTCAAGGCCTATCTGGCTGCCAATTACGACGGTCCTAAACTAGTGGCCCATCGATCGCCACTAAAGGGTCCACCATATCGACCCATGTGCCAAGATTTTAATGATCATGTCACTTAAAATGTGGTTCAACCAAGCTAAAAGGAACAATATCAAAAAACAAAAAATAGAAAATAAACAGCAAATATAAGCATAGACACATACATCAGACATTACAATTCAAAAGGACAGCCGTCCATAGGTACAGAATTAACTGGATGATAATGGTAAGAATTATCATATACAGTCAGTGGAGCGTAATGTTCATACACCAATATGTGTATTCAATTCCTATTCTTTGTTTAGACCAAAGGGCGTTCTAGTATTTAAATCAATGATGTATTTCGATTCAAGAATTCTGAGTTGTTTCTCCATATTGCCACCCCTTATATGTTTGAAAACCCTGTCAATAACGCAAAAGTTATTGTCACTATAGTGTGAATTGTAGAAATGGCGTGCAATGGGGTATGTAAAATCCAAGTTTGTTATAGCCCTCTGATGTTCGAGCATGCGCTTCTTGAGGGGATGTCTCGTGCTCCCTATATAGCACATTCCGCAGGGACACTCCAACTGGTAGACTACATATTCGGTGGTACATGTAATGAATTTTCTAATCATGCCTTCTTTACCATCATGTGTCTTAAAAGTTTTGTAGTTGTGAGTATGTTTACTGGCCTTACAGGCATTATACTTGTAAAATCCCTCCTTTCTTTGCAGCCAAGGTTGTGTCTGTTGGTAACTGTGGACTAACTTATCATTTCGTGACATGGTGTCAAGGTCTAAATTCGTCGTCCCTTACCTTGTCTTGATATGAGACGCGTTGTGAATTCGCAGGGACGCAAGGGACCAATCTCCCTAAAGACTAGCCCCTTCCTGGAGAAAGTATAAAACACTACAAGATATGAGCTAGACAAAGGGGAGGAGGGCCGGTACTGGACGTAATTGTTCTTGCTGTCGACCTGCGAAACAACATGAACATCTAATTACTTCTCTTGTTCTAAACTTTAATAGGCACCTCTTATATGACTCTTAATTCTCTTGCACAAAGTTCTATCTCTCGCCTACCTGCGAACAGCTGTTATCAGTCTTCCGTCCAGTATGTCTTTCTTGTCTTGTTGGTCAGTTTTGTCTGAAGGGGTTCTGTTGTCCCGTCCTGTTGTGTTGTCTTGTCGGTTGCCTAGTTGTGAATTCAAGCCAGTGATTTCTGTAATATACAATAAAAAGGATTAAAACATTTGTTCTCTTCTAGAAAACCCCCTTTTCACTTTAATTAACTAGGGCCTGACTCCTTCTCTTGACTTACTTAAATTGCGTTCTGTGTCTTTATATTCTTTGGTTTCCAGATCTAAATATATAAGGTTTTGTATGGCAAGAAGAAACAAACACAAACACTAGGAACTCAAAATACAGCATTTGGAAATAATGCCTTTCCAAATAACCCTCTGACCTTTGATTCTATTTTTACAACAATTTCTAAATAACTAAATACCTAAATCAAGTTTCAAAGTCTGTTGCTTTCCTGAAGTCTTGTAGATTCAAAAAGTGTTCCAAGAATAGTTCCGATAATCTTTCTTGCGAAGGGCGCCTTAACTGTAGAAAATAATAAACTTATCTTTTTGTCTTTTGCAGATCCTCTTGGTGCGATGAAGGATGATGCCAGGCTTTTGCTCCGGAGAAGACGGAAGGCCTCAAGGTCGTAAATCAGGTGAGCTGCCGAGGGTTCACAAGTCCTTTCTTCAGCGCAGGCGGAAGGCAAAGCGTCTTCCAGAAGGCTGGGTGCGGTTTAAATACCCGACCGCACCCAGCCGCACCTTACGTATGCGTGCGCTCGGCCAGATTCTAGCAGGGTGCACGCGAAGGATTCAAACACAAACAATTCCAATCTGTAACAAGCCTGCATGATAATTTCAAGGGGCAAATGAGTGTTTAATAATAACATGAGACACTCATATTTCAGGACATCAAACGGTAACCAAAGGCTTTACAAAATCGGCAATCAAAGGCTTCATGTTTTTCAAAGCAACCATTATCACCTAAATAAGTACCAAACACCTATCGCCACATTACTTCACATAAGGAGTGCTGGTGCACGGGAAAGGGGCGGGTTTCCATATGGCAATTTATGCCAAGAAATAAGTGAAGCCTATTATCAATAAAGGCTTCACACAGAATCATGACAGTACTCCCTCCTCAAGATCCCCCCTAAGACTGTTGCTATAGGTCTAGGTTTTGAGGGATTCTGCATATGGAATTTTCTTAGAACTCTTGGAGCATTTTGCAGATGAGTGATTGGTTCCCATGATCTTTCCTCAGGGCCATACCCCTTCCAATCTACTAAATAGAATAGCTTGCCACGAATTCTTTTAGAATCCAGAATCTTCTTGACTTCAAATTCTGGATGACCATCAATTAAGACAGAGGAGGGAGGTCGAATCAACCTAGTTTGGGGGTCAAAAGGTTTGATCAAGGATACATGAAACACTGGATGAATCTGATATTTCTGAGGAAGTTGTAATTTTACACAAACCGGATTGATGATTTTATCAATGGGAAAAGGCCCTATAAACCTGGGATTGAATTTCTTGGTTCCTTTTATGGTTAAGTTTCTTGTACTTAACCAAAACTTGTCTCCAGGACTGTACTGAGGTTGTTCACTTCTGTGCTTATCGGCTGATTTTTTTTGAGATTCTTTTGCTTTAGCTAAATTATATCGAGCTTCCTTATGAATGGAAGACAACCCAGAAATATAATCGTGAATTGCTGGAACAGAATCATGAATCTTAATGTCTTCTGGGAAACTTTTAGGATGGAAGCCATAATTACAGAAAAAAAGGAGACATATTGGTGGAAGTATGTTCAGCGTTATTGTATGCAAATTCCAGAGTGCTTAGTAGATCAGACCAATCTTCAGACATGGTGGTTAACATGCAACGTAAGTACTGTTCTATGGTTTGGTTTGTGCGTTCAGTTATACCATCAGTTTGGGGGTGATAGCTGGACGACAAACGAATTTCCATTTGGAGAAGAGAACTTAAATTTTTCCAAACATGAGATATGAATTGAGACCCCCTGTCAGAAATTACTACAGATGGAATTCCGTGTAAACAAATGACATGTTTAATCAATGTTTTGGCTAGTTCCATAGTTGTAGGAAGTCTTTTCAACGGAATAAAATGTGCCATACGTGAAAATTGATCTACTACTGTTAGAATAGTAGTATACCCATCTTGTGTCAAAGGAAGTTCCACTATGAAGTCTAAAGAAATAGAATGCCATGGTTGGGGAGGTATAGGTAGAGGTGTTAATAAACCACTAGGGGACTGATGAGAGGGCTTGTTTTGGATACAAACACTACAAGTGGTTACAAAAAGTTGTACATCCTTGAACATTGTTGGCCACCAAAATTGTCTTTTGATTAGTTCGTATGTTTTGGCAATTCCTGGATGAGCTGAAAGAGGTGAATCATGAAAAATGTGGATTATTGATTCCTGGAGGGCTTTAGTAGGAACCATTACTAGATCATGCACATAAAGAAATGTATCTTTTTCTTGAAGGTATGGATACTCTTTTCTCTATTCTTCAAGACTTTTTGTCTTTAACTCCGTCTGAATTTCATCAGAAATACTCTTGATTGATAAGCAGGCTTGAAAACAAGCAGTGGGTAGTACAGGAAGAACAACAGTTTCTTGATTCACACTATTTTCTCCCAAACGAGACAAAGCGTCAGCCTTTAGATTTTCTTTCCCTGGTCGGTATGTTATCACAAAATTGTAATCATTGAAAAACAGAGACCATCTTAACTGTCTAGCTGATAAAGCTTTTACCTTTTGCAAAGCTTGTAGGTTCCTATGGTCAGTGTAGATAGTAATAGGGTGACGAGCCCCTAACAAGTAGTGTCGCCACTCCTCGAAAACTGCTTTAATAGCTAATAATTCCTTATCAGCTATGGCGTAATTTACTTCAGCAGGAGACAATTTTCTTGAATAATAGGCAATGGGATGCATTTGTCCCGTTTCCAAGTTTCGTTGAGACAGGATTCCTCCTAAAGCGAACTGAGAAGCATCTGCTTCAACAATGAATGGGAGATTGGAATCGGGGTGACTCAAAATGGGAGCTGAAGTAAACTTTCCCTTCAAGTCATGAAAAGCCTTATCAGCTGATTCAGTCCAGTCGAATTTTGCTCCTTTACGCAACAATTTGGTAATGGGAGTTATAGTTTGAGAGAAATTTTGAATGAATCGACGATAGAAATTTGCGAACCCTAGAAAACTTTGTATTTGTTTTACAGATGAGGGTTGAGGCCAAGAAGTTACAGCTTCAACTTTCTTAGGGTCCATTTCTATACCAGAGGGACTAATAATGTATCCCAAAAAATCTACTTTGGACACATGAAATAGACTTTTTTCCAACTTCACATATAATGAGTTGGAAAGCAGTTTTTGAAGAATGGCGCGAACTTGTTGTACATGTTCGTCTTCAGATTGAGAGTAAATTAAAATATCGTCAATATAGACCACACAACAAATGTCAATGAACTCATGCAATACTTCATTTATAAAAAATTGAAAAGCTGCAGGAGCGTTACAGAGTCCGAAAGGCATGACTTGGTATTCATAAAGGCCGAAATTGGTACGAAATGCTGTTTTCCATTCATCACCTTTCCGGACTCTAACAAGGTGGTAAGCTCCGCGCAAATCCAATTTTGTATAAATGGTTGCATTCTTTACCTGATCTAAAAGAGTTGGAATGAGAGGCAAAGGGTATCTGTTCTTAATTGTGACATTGTTCAAGGCTCTATAATCTATGCACGCTCTTGATTCCCCTCCCCGTTTAGGAATGAAAAAAAGTGAAGATGATACAGGAGACTTAGAGTGCCTGATGAAACCGTTAGCAAGGTATTCATCCAGATACCCCCGTAAGTGTTCATTTTCATTCTCTGTCAGAGCATAGATTCTGCTGCATGGCAAGGTAGCCCCTGGCACAAGATCAATCCTGCAATCAAAATCCCTATGGGGAGGAAGGGTATTAGCCTTTTTTTTTAATCAAATACGTCTTGTAAATCCGAGTATACCGTAGGCACTCCTTCTAGGAGTAGAATACTTGAAGATTCTATGGGTATATCAAAACCTTGAATTGTGTCTCCAGTCCTATTTAACAGAAAACATAGACTCAAACAATGATGAGATCTAAAGGTCACTGTTCTTGCCTGCCAATCAATAATTGGGTTGTGTAAAACAAGCCAGGGAAGTCCCAAGATCAGTTTAAACTGTGGGGCATCGATAACATCAAAAACTATTCTTTCTCTGTGGATAGGGGAACTGTCCATAATTAGGACCTCGGTTTGTCTTTTAATAGGTCCTGAGGTCAAATCTTTACCGTCCACTGCTCTGACTGTTTCTGGGTGAGTTTTTAGAAGGGAGCTAAATCCAAGGTGTTTTAAAAACTGAGTGTCAATGAAATTCCCAGTAGCTCCTGAATCTATGATTACTTCTACCCTTCTTGAACTCCCAGAATTGGCCAGACTTTTCAATTCGACAATTACACAAAAGTGTCGACACCCTTTGGGTGGGACTGTTGAGGCCACACTAGAACACCCACTCGATAAATTGACCTCTCCCTCTACCGAGTGCTCAAGTTTTCCGTTTCCTCTGATGTTAAAGCTAAACTTACAGACTTAGGTTTTCCTTTATTTGGTTTTGAAGGACATTCTTTCACAAAGTGTCCCGTTTTCCCACAATAAAGACATTGATTTAACTTTCGTCTCTTTTCTTTCTCTTCTTTAGTTAAAGGCCCACGAATGGAGCCTATTTGCATGGGTTCTTCAGAGTCTGATTTCTGGGTAGTTTCTCGAGGAGTAAAGACTCTATCTCTCTGAAACAAAACTTTATGATCCAACTTTCCTCTTTCTCCTTTTCTTTCTGATAGTCTATGATTTAATTTTACAACTAGATCGATGAACTCACTGATCTCCTCGGGAGGTTCTAAGACTTGAGTTACCATGTCCTTGAGCTCGTCCTTCAGACCTCTATAGAATAAAGCCACCCTTTTTTTGATCTTGCCAATCGGCTTCTAGAACCAAACGATTAAATACTGATATATAATGTAGTAAATCAGACAAACCCTGCTTTAGATTCAGGAGCTCACTGTACGCTGATTGAACAAAGACGTGTTTTGCAAAATCTTTTTTAATGACCTTTCAAAGGCTCTAAAATTATACAGAACCGGATCGTCTCTTTCTACCAGAGGGACAGACCATAAAGCAGCATCTCCTCCTAAGTAAGACAACATAAAAGCCACCTTGGAGGAATCGTCTGGAAAGGCTGTGACTTTGGCTAAAACATGTAAATGACACTGATTAAGAAAGATGGAGAATTTATTAGGATCTCCATAAAACCTTTCAGGTTGAGCTAAAGGCGTAGGAACTGGTGTGACTACCTGGATCTGGGTTTGAGCTTCAGAAGACGAAGAAGCTCCCCCCGAAAAGGTGGCTGGCTTTAAAATTGGCTTTTTGTTCTCCGTTGTGGAAGAACGGGAGATTCCCCGAGCTGGCCTCGCTACAGGGGTTTGGTGGATGGGACGCAATCGGGATCTCGTCGCTGGGACATGTGCTGACCGGAGTCACCCTCAAGTCCTTCCAAGAGCTCAGTACGGAGTTCCACATGCCCAAGACCCAATTCTTTCATTATCTGCAGCTTCGCCATGCACTGGAGCCTAGCATTGTAGGATTGGAGACGCTGCCGGAATTCAGCCCAGTGGAGGCGAAGGTCTTCATGGGCGACCTTGGCGATAAGAAAGTGTCCAAAATCTACCAGACGCTGGTGACGCATTGTTCTTCCTCCCTGCTCCCCTTGAAGGCGGCTTGGGAGAAAGACGTTGGACCATTGGATGAGGATGATTGGAGGGAGGCGCTAGAGTCCCCGAGAGGGACAGCTATAGCGATAAGACTTAGGCTTATTCAATTTAAATACATACACAGGGCCTACTATACCAGGGAACGTTTGTGGAAGGCGGGTCTGATTGTGTCTCCGGAATGTCTGCGCTGTGGAGTTGAGAGGGGTACGCTGCTGCATACCATTTGGTCTTGTACTGGCATACACAGATTCTGGAGTGGTGTGTGGGGAAGTTTGTCGGAAGTGCTAGGATGGGATCTACCCCGCATCCCCCCGATTAGGGCTCCTTCATGTACTGGAAGGTATAGGGGGAATGTATACAAGCGCCACCTGCTGCTCCTGGGTTTGGTTGTTGCAAAGAGAGACCTGGCAAGGGCGTGGAAGGGAGTGAGAGCCCCCCCCCTGTGTGCATGGAAGGCGGGTCTGGACTACTTCATGGGGTTGGAGCGCCCAGTATTTGAGGCCAGAGGATGCCCTCGTAAACACTATAAGATCTGAAAACGGTGGGCGGAGTATAGGGGGTTACTTCTGGATCCCCCGGTGGACCATGAGAATGATATGCAGGTGGAGGAAGACCCTCGGGCCTAGGGAGGTGGGCCTTGTTGAACACACTACAGTAGAACACTGATAGCTAATTGTGATCACGTGCAACGGGTTAGGGAGGGATAAGGGGTGGGTTGCAGGGATGTTGGGTGGTGGGGGTGAGGGGGTGGTGGTAGGGGCGGGAGGTTTATGTTTTCTTCTTTCATTGATAGTGCAATGCAATAATACTGAAATGTGTCATGATGTGTGGTGGTGATCTCCGGCTGTGGAGAGCCACGTTCATGCTTTGCCTAATCAACTAATAAAAAAAATTGTTGTGAAAAAAAAAAAAATTGCCTTTTGTTGGTGAACTGTGTTGTGGAGAGAAACCATGTCTCTACGTAGCGCTACATTTTCCTGTTTTAACTCTGATAGCATGGCAGCTATATCTTGAAGAGAGACTTGGTCCATTGCGTCCAGGCTAATGAGTCTACTTGGGCTTTGCCTTCTGTCAAGGTCTAAATTCGTCGTCCCTTACCTTGTCTTGATATGAGACGCGTTGTGAATTCGCAGGGACGCAAGGGACCAACCTCCCTAAAGACTAGCCCCTTCCTGGAGAAAGTATAAAACACTACAAGATATGAGCTAGACAAAGGGGAGGAGGGCCGGTACTGGACGTAATTGTTCTTGCTGTCGACCTGCGAAACAACATGAACATCTAATTACTTCTCTTGTTCTAAACTTTAATAGGCACCTTTTCTATGACTCTTAATTCTCTTGCACAAAGTTCTATCTCTCGCCTACCTGCGAACAGCTGTTATCAGTCTTCCGTCCAGTATGTCTTTCTTGTCTTGTTGGTCAGTTTTGTCTGAAGGGGTTCTGTTGTCCCGTCCTGTTGTGTTGTCTTGTTGGTTGCCTAGTTGTGAATTCAAGCCAGTGATTTCTGTAATATACAATAAAAAGGATTAAAACATTTGTTCTCTTCTAGAAAACCCCCTTTTCACTTTAATTAACTAGGGCCTGACTCCTTCTCTTGACTTACTTAAATTGCGTTCTGTGTCTTTATATTCTTTGGTTTCCAGATCTAAAAATATAAGGTTTTGTATGGCAAGAAGAAACAAGCACAAACACTAGGAACTCAAAATACAGCATTCGGAAATAATGCCTTTCCAAATAACCCTCTGACCTTTGATTCTATTTTTACAACAATTTCTAAATAACTAAATACCTAAATCAAGTTTCAAAGTCTGTTGCTTTCCTTAAGTCTTGTAGATTCAAAAAGTGTTCCAAGAATAGTTCTGATAATCTTTCTTGCGAAGGGCGCCTTAACTGTAGAAAATAATAAACTTATCTTTTTGTCTTTTGCAGATCCTCTTGGTGTGATGAAGGATGATGCCAGGCTTTTGCTCCGGAGAAGACGGAAGGCCTCAAGGTCGTAAATCAGGTGAGCTGCCGAGGGTTCACAAGTCCTTTCTTCAGCGCAGGCGGAAGGCAAAGCGTCTTCCAGAAGGCTGGGTGCGGTTTAAATACCCGACCGCACCCAGCCGCACCTTACGTATGCGTGCGCTCGGCCAGATTCTAGCAGGGCGCACGCGAAGGATTCAAACACAAACAATTCCAATCTGTAACAAGCCTGCATGATAATTTCAAGGGGCAAATGAGTGTTTTAAGGAAAAAAGGCATAATAACACGAGACACTCATATTTCAGGACATCAAACGGTAACCAAAGGCTTTACAAAATCGGCAATCAAAGGCTTCATGTTTTTCAAAGCAACCATTATCACCTAAATAAGTACCAAACACCTATCCCCACATTACTTCACATAAGGAGTGCTGGTGCACGGGAAAGGGGCGGGTTTTCATATGGCAATTTATGCCAAGAAATAAGTGAAGCCTATTATCAATAAAGGCTTCACACAGAATCATGACACATGGGTCGTCTGTATGTTATGGTAGGTGATTCCCCATAATATTCCCAATTACTGGTTCTGCTTTCACGAGGCCCCAGTGTTTTTTCATGAGTGCTCTGAGATTGCCGGATTTGGAATTGTAGGTAGTAATCATGCGTGGATTGTTTATCTACTATCTCGACCATGCGTCTTCCTCTTTCTTCCCTGAACAGGACATCTGATTGCTTCATTTCACTCACTTTATCTGAGGCTTGCTACACAACCTGTTCAGGGTAACCACACTGTTTAAAACTCCGCATCATTTCCGTACTTTCCAGCTTGAAGCTTTTTTCTGTACTACAGTTCCTGTGTGCACGCAGCAACCCCATACAGAATGCTGTTAATAAGGGAAAATGGCTGGTGGCTGCGTGCATGCAGAACTGTATTCCCTGCAGTCTCCTTTCTAAAAAGGGTTGTGGTTAATTTGTTGTTTTCCACAAAGACTCTAATGTCCAAACAATCACATGATTTGTAACTGATGGAGTCTGTGAAGCTCAAATTGAGATCGTAGGCTGATAATACATCGAATAATTCTGTGGCCAAATTCTGTCCACCGTCCCAGATGATAAAGAGATCATCAATGTATCTCAGCCATAATGGGATGTGCTCAGTGTATTTCTCCAGTATGTCAGTCCATACCACATGTTCCTCCCACCAGCCCAGGAAAAGATTTGCTAGACTGGGGGCGAAACAGGAGCCCATAGCTGTCCCAGACCGTTGACGGTAAAGTGTCTTGTCAAAGAGAAAAATATTCTCTTGGAGACAGAAAAGCATCATTTGTTTCAGCATTAGAGTATGGTTCAATCTGTCTAATGGTTGCTGACGTAAATAGTACAGACATGCTTCTACACCCTTATGTTGATCTATACAAGTATACAGAGAGCATACGTCTAGTGAGATCATGACATAACTAGGCTCCCATTCAAAATCATGGATTCTTTTTAGAAAATCTGTTGTGTCTTTACAGTATGACCTTAAATGTACAACAAAGGGCGACAGAAAATGGTCCAAAAAGATGGAAGTATTTTCTAAAAGACCATTGTTGGAGGAAACAACAGGCCTCCCTGGTGGTCTAGTGGGATGTTTATGCACCTTCTGTAATAAATAGAAACAAGGCACTCTAGGATTGTCTTTTTTTTTTAAATTTCAGTTCATCATCGTCCAATAGACCATCCTTCCACCAATTCAAAAGAAGGGCATGGTACACCTTTATCGTCCTCTCATATTCATTCCAGCTTATGGTCTCCTAACATTTATTATCACTCAATTGCCGTAGTGCTTCAGCTTTATAATCCACTGCATCTATTAGCACTACATTTCCACCTTTATCCGATGGTTTAATAGTCACTGAACCATCGCCCATGAGGGACTTGAGGGAATTTCTTTGCTTAATGGTGAGATTATCTTTGATCCGAAAGTTGGTGTCACTTCTTAATTTAACCAATTCATGTATGAGTACAGAATGATACACTTCGATGTTATCATGGCCCACATTGGGATTACATTTAGATTTCAACTTGAGACCACTCCTGGGTGTAGAGTTCACTGTGAAGCCCAAGGGCTGTAACTGTACGTTGGTGGGATCGTTTCTGTGATCAATAGTATTGCTGTCTAATTCTTGGACTTCCAAGATGGTGCTGATTTCATTCATCGTAAAGTCGGACATAGGGTGGGAGGTAATTCCATTATCTGGCACTGCCATCCTGGGCCTTCGACTGGGGTTGGCTAGGAGATGTAGCTTTTTAAATTTCAGTTTCCTAATATACAGGAAAAGATCAATTCTGGAATTAGCGTAGTTCCAGTCACTGGTTGGGCAGAAGGATAAGCCTAGCTTAAGTAAAGTCTCCTCATCAGTGGATAGCTCCTGTGATGAAAGATTGACGATGGTCTTTTCACATGCATCAATGAGAGAAGTTTGTTGATGCCAGTACTTGTTTCTGCCCCCTCTCCGCATGATTCTTAATCTTTCTTTTCCTTTTGGTCTTCCTCGACCTCTGCTTCTGCCTCTTCCTGTCACAGGCGATGGCGTAATTTGTTCCTTCTGTTGCTTCAGGATTTGGAATTCGTGCAGGAAGGTTAAAGGGCGCACCCCTAAAGGGATAGTTGAGAGTTGATGTTCTGCATCTGAGCTTAAATCAGAGCTCAAATCAGTGGAGGCCACATCTTGCTTCTCCCGTTGGAAAAATTGGCAGTCCTTTTGCACCCAGTCGAAACATTTAGCATATGTTAGAATTCTTCCCTCAGCATCATTTTTCTTTTCCCGGAGAGACTTGCGATATATTTTAATTTTAATTGCATCTTCATATAATTTTCGACGGCCATCCACTGCTTTAAGGAAGTCCACCACTATTTTCTCGTCCCTGTGTTAGTCAATTTCACTGCGTATCATTGTTAATTCACGCCTTGTTTTCTCCAGATCAATTTTAGCATACTTGATCAACATTTCAAGCATACCCTGACATGTCTTGGCCATAAATCTCGCCCATTCTTCCAGGAGTTCTTGATTAGGATTCTCGTATGTTGGAATAATGGAAATGCGCAAGCCTCTCGGTACGTGCCCTACTTCCACATAATTTGTAAGTGATATAATCTCCCACCACTTGTTAAGTTCTCGTTTACACAGTTTCTCCAGTAGGGCAAGATTTTGTTTTACCGTTGGTTCAGTTGCATTGCCAGCATTCACCCACTTCCGGGTAACTTGACAAAGGCCTTCACGGCTGAAACGCGTTGTTTGTGAGCAATAAACTCCACACAGATCTGAATGGTGTGCCGCCTCATTCCTTTGTGGTTTGAACTTAGTGAATAATAAAATATATATATATATATTCACTGAAAAAACCATAGGTTTGAGGCCTTATATAGTTAGGAATTCGCATTTTAAAAAACGTTGAAATTCAATCAAAAAACTATAAGTTTTAGGGGTGGTATAGTTAGCTGGACATTTCACTCATACAAAACCATTGAAATTCCTCCTATATAGTTAGTTGTACTAACTATATTTCGCGCACCGGCAATCCACTGCTGATGATGTCACATATTACATCATTCATGACATGGTCAGTGACATCACTGATGACATCTCAAAATCACAGGCTCCCATTTATAGTCATTTACATATGCCAACTCTCCCAAGCACTATGTTTTACATATGTACTTACTTGGACATGTAGCACTGAGATATCCACTCACTCACCAACACACCCATGCACACAGTCAACAGCCCATACAGCTGTTTCCACATGCACTCTTAAACCCATACACCAAGTGAATCAACTGCTCACACATCTATGCACAGAGTCACACACCTCCCAGGCACCCACACACACACTCAGCCTCACATACAAATACTTTGGCAACCAATCAATAACCCATATAGCCACTCATATAGCTACTGTTCAACACATGCAGCAGCTTACACAACAACAGACATAATGATGCACACATTCAGACAGTTTAGTCACTAACCCATGCATTCAGTAAGACACATTTAATCACTCACTCATACAGTCAGTCACGCACCTTCTAAATCCTTCATCCAGACACTTATACATCCACTCATTCTTCAATATATAAAACATATTTAAACTTTACACCAATGAAAAGTGTTATTTTAAGGTCACATGACTTGACACGCTTACGCTGCGCGCACCGGAGCGCTTCCGGGGGCGCTTACGCACACAGACACTGGATGATGTAATCAGTGATGTCATCAGTGATGTCATTTGAGATGTCATCAGTGATGTCACCAGTGATGTCATTTGAGATGTCATCAGTGATGTCATCAGTGATGTCACTGACCATGTCATGAATGATGTAATATGTGACATCATCAGCAGTGGATTGCGGGCGCGCGAGTTATAGTGAGTCCAACTAACTATAACGTGGGAATTTCAATGGTTTTGTATGAGTAAAATGTTCAGCTAACTATAACTGGTGTGAAACCTATGTTTTTTTCAGTGAATTTAAAAGGTTTTTTAAATGCTTATTCCTAACTATAACGAGTGTGAAACCTATGGTTTTTTCAGTGAATTTCAAAGTTTTTTAAATGCTAATTCCTAACTATAACGATTGTGAAACCTATGTTTTTTTTAGTAAATTTCAATTTTTTTTTAAATGCTAATTCCTAACTATAACGTTTGTGAAACCTATGTTTTTTTCAGTGAATTTCATAGTTTTTTTAAAAGCTAATTCCTTTGTATATTGACTTTGTAACCTACAATTTTTTTTTTTAGCTGTTTTTTATAACTATTAATTATAATTCATTTTTAAAAAAAAAATTATTTGTTCACTGTATTTTTCTTTTTTTTAATCATTTTTTCCTGGTGCGCTCAGGGTGCGCGCACTGGTAAGCTCTCCCGAGAGCGCAGCGAGAGCGCTATTTCTGCGTTCGTAAAAAAAAATATGTATGAAAACTAAATTATAATGCAAGACATTCAGTACCATACTTATAAAAGTAGTATTTTTGATTTTCAGAATGGAAATGATTTTGCATTTCAGTAAAGCTACCAAAATGTCACTCAGGCGCGCCGCGTAAGAGCCCCCGGAAGCGCCTACGTTCGCGCCGCGTAAGCGCCCCCGGAAGCGCTCCGGTGCTCGCAGCGTAAGCGTGTCAAGTCATGTGACCTTAAAATAACACTTTTCATTGGTTGCTAACAGTTTTTTTTTACAAAGAATGAAATCCCCACCCATTTCCTTCACTTCTTCTTTCACTTTTGTGACTGCAAGACCTGTCTTTTTCCTGCTCAATCTTTTTTGGATTATCATGGCTGCTAGACCCACCAGTAGCAGTGAGGACTCAGATGGGTTCATAGAGGAAGAGGCTCCTCAGCCTAGAGTCAAGGAGCATTTCATATGGAAATTTTTCTCAATACCTGCAGACCAAAAAAAAGTAAATGCTCCAAAGGTGGAGTGCCGAATTTGTCATACTGTCCTGTCACGGGGTGACCCGACCAGGAAATACTCATTTGGAAATTCGACCATGATTCGGCACGTTCAGAGGAGGCACCCCCAAGAACTATGCCCGGGAGAGTGTCAGGGCTCTGGCACAAGAGGCTCCAAGGGATGGTGCCTCTACTTTAACTGGAGGAGCAACTGTATCGGTGAGGGGGCGACTAGAACAGCTGATTCCAAGTATTCAGCCTGTTTTTAATGGCTTCATAAACAAATGTAAAGATTGTGATGAACTACTTTGTTATGGTGAACAAAGTATTATGACCATTGTCCGAGCAAGAGAGAACCACCGCTGCCGTCCCAAACCCTAATTTTGATCCTTTTTTTTTGCTCCTGTTGAGCAGTTTGACATTCCCTGTTTTTGTTTTTGTTGAGAAAAAAAACAAAAAAAGAACGAAAAAAAGTTCTTTTTAGAACTACCTCAGATTCTCAAAATAGAGCTATATTTTTTAAAAAAATCAAAAAGAGTAACTGAAGTGGAGTGCAATGAGAGAGGAGAGGAAAATGAGTGAGAAAGCAAAGAAAGGGACGAGAGGGGAAGGGAAGTGAAGTAGGGGGACTGAAAGAAGGTGAGTGTGGGAGGTGAGTGAGGAGAAGGAGAGTGAACATGGGGAATGAGGATAAGTGAAGATTAGGAAGATTATAAAGTAGATTGTGCAGATGAGGTGAGGCATGTCCAGAGGTACAGAGGAGGTGAGGCCTGTGTTCAAGACTTTAGTGGGAGAGAGGCCTTTCCTGGGGAGCATAGGTGGTGAGGCCTGTGTCTAAGAGTGCAGTGGACTAGACTTCATGAAGCCTATCCCCCACTGCACTCTTAGACACAGGCCTCACCTTCTTTGTACCTCTGGACAGACTTCTCTTCCACTACACTATTCAATACAGGCCTCACCTCCTCTGCACCCCTGGACAATCGTCACCTCATCTGCAACCCTGAATAGACCTCAACTGATCTGCATCCTTAGACAGGCCTCAGCTTATTTACACCCCTGGACATGCGTCACCTCATCTGCACCCAGTTACCATGAATTATACTCAATACATTGAGGCCTGTCCAGAGGACACAGATGAGGTAAGGCTTGTCAGAGGAGGTCAGTCCTCTCCACTGTACTCATGGACACTGAATGCTTGTACATAGGACATGCGCTCTGTTTTCTAAAATGTTATTTAAAAAACGATTTTGTGGCAAATCAATGGCTTTTAGATTTTTGAGAAGGAATAAATAGTGTCTGCATGATTAAATAAATATATGTCAACCTTTCACAATGATGTCACCTGTGTTATGTCAGATTAGGAAGTAGATTGTGCAGATGAGGTGAGGCATGTCCAGAGGTACAGAGGAGGTGAGGCCTGTGTTCAAGACTGTAGTTAGAGAGAGGCCTTTCTTGGGGAGCATAGGTGGTGAGGCCTGTGTCTAAGAGTGCAGTGGACTAGACTTCATGAAGCCTATCCCCCACTGCACTCTTAGACAAAGGCCTCACCTCCTTTGTACCCCTAGACAGATCTCTCTTCCACTACACTTTTCAATACAGACCTCACCTCCTCTGCACCCCTGGACAATCCTCACCTCATGTGTAACCCTGAATAGACCGTTTGCTTATTGTCATTGCTTTGTTGTTTGGTAATAGTGGTCTATAATGTGTTATTTTTTCTTTACCACAGATTGAAATCAAGATTTCAATAGTAAGGAAATATGCCCTCAAGGCAGAGGAGAAGAAAAGATGCGAAGCGGAAAAAATCAAAAACAGCAACGGAATTACAGTACTCCTCTACAACAAATACTTCAAAAAACAGGAAAAAGCTCCTGGTAAGACAACTAAGTCTTTCTTACAGAACATATGTAGATAAAAAAAAAATGTTGGACAGATGTAGAAAAAGAGAAGGAGAGAGCAAATTTGAAAAGGAAGGAGAGGCCCCCCAAAAATGTTAGTATTGGAGCAGGAGAGAATAATATGTATAGGAATAGAAGGCAAAACCAATTTAGGGACATTCGTAAACGAATGTTTCGCAATAGGGTGGTTTTAAATTTGTTCAAAAATATTAAAAAAGGTAAACAGAGATCTGCTTTTTATAAGAAAAAAAAAAGTGTAGAGAAGATTGTTGATCAGGCTTTTGAAGTTAAGAATTTTTATTTTATTTTATAATCAATAGAATTAGGACACTTAACAAGACAATTGATATTTTCAAATCAAACAGTAGATGGAAAAGAGTAATTAATCGGACTAATTTTCGTAAAGTTTTTTCTGGAGAATGGATGCACAGTTCAAGTTGTGAGCCATTTTTCAATGAGGAGAGTTACTTCCAGGAGAATGATTTAGTGCATGCAGTTGACACCAGTGGTCGAGCATATGAGGTGAAAGACGGTTGTCCGATTGAAAAAGAGAAACTTGTGCCTAGAGAACCAGAAGAGGTGTTAACTGATGAAGTTTTAGGGAGACGTACTAAGGGTCCAGTGTACACTTGGAAGTGTAGTAGTATTTGTAGTGTGCAACAGGAATCAATCGATTTGTTTTGTAATTTCTTACGTACATATAGTAAGAAAAGTCTAAAACAGAAAATGAAGATGTTGCAAGACTTAGATCCTTGTAGAGTGAGAGGAAACACAGGTTTGCAAAGGCATTCACTGACTTGCCTTTCTAGAAAAGTCTGTCGGAGTGTTTTTCATCATTTTAGGATGTTAGCAGTGCATCATAAAAAAATGAGGAAATTAGTGAGAAGGTTGTATTATGCAAAAAGTCCAGCACTTAAACTTAAACAATTAAACAGTGCTCTTTTGCATGGAACTGAATTAGATGTGAAGAAGATTTGTGAAGAAATTGAGATTTGTTATTTTGGTGATAAAGAGGACAGTGTACAAATTGACACAGAAGTTCAAGGTAATGTGGAAGACAATGTACAGATTTCAAGTACAGAAAAGTTTGACCAGGAAATTACCAGGTTTAAGGTGAAATCAAGTGAAAGGCCGAATTTTACTTGTGTGTGTTGTCGACGAACTCATTATAAGCATCAAACTAGATTAGCTGATTTATACGTAAAAAGTGAAAAGATAAATAATTATGAGTGGAAGGATTTTGCCACTTATTTGTGGGTCAAGAATTCTTTTGATTTGAGTTCTGATCAGCGTATTTGTAAATATTGTTATGATAAATTAAATCAAAACAGAATGCCTGCTAGAGCTGTTCATAATAATCTGGAGTTGGTAGACATTCCTCCTGAATTGATGGATTTAAATACATATGAGTCTATTTTGATTCAATGTGTTCATCCTTTTCAGGCAATTGTTCGCATGGAGCCTAATATAGGGAAATTGCCTCCTTCAGATTTACAGAGAGGATTAAAGGGAAGAGTTGTTTATTTGCCTCTAGATTTCAAGAAAATATTGATACAATTGGTGTAGAGAAAGTGGAAGAGGAACCTCTGGTTATTCTAGTTAATGGGGTTCCGACAAAGAGTAAGAAAATCTGGCAAGATTTAGTGGATGTTAGGAAAGTCAAAAAGGCAACGTTGTATTTGGTCAAAACCAATGAGTACTACAAACATGTATGTGTTGGAGCAGAGGAAACAGCTGCAGATGAAGACAGTGATTGTTCAGCTGGCCAAATTGAAAAAGTTGATGTGTCTAGAAGTGAAGACATATATGAACATTATACTGTTCATCCTTTGCATTCCAAAGAAGTGATGGGGAATGCAATTGACTTGTTTCAAATGAAAGCAGCAAAAGGAAGTCCCATTAGTGTATGGTAAGAAAGTTTGGAAGCTCGTTGTTTTCCACATTTATTTCCAACAGGTCGAGGTGGACGATGTGACGATCGACCACTTCAAATTCCTGCATCTGAATATCGAACTTTAACATTATATGCTGAAGATCCAAGGTTTCGTCAATGCATTCCATATTTGTTTCATCTACTGTATGAAAGTGACTTGTCTGGGCTTTCCTATGCAGTAAACCATATACTGAAAAGTGGAGCACATCTGCAAAATGTTTCGGCGAGGGACTTTAAGGAGAAAGTCAATCTGCAAGATAATATTTTGGAATATCATCTAATCAATCTCATGGCATGTCAGCGTGGTACAAATGAGTATTGGTACCGTTGTCATGGGGAATTGAAATATATGCTAAGAAACTTAGGAACTCCTACATGGTTCCTCACTCTTAGCTGTGCTTAGTATGCATGGGACGACTTACTTCAATTTCTACGAGAGGCAGATGTAAATATACAAAATATAGAATTCAAAACTGCTGGAGAACTGTGTTCATTGGATCCAGTGAATGTATGCAAATATTTCAATCATAGATTTGAAGCTATGATGTCTTTTATTATCAACAAAAAAAATCCTCCCCTTGGAGAGGTTTTGGATTTCTTTTGGAGAAAGGAGTATCAAGCGAGAGGTGCTCCTCATATACATATGTTGTTGTGGATTAAAGATGCACCCAAATTTGGAACAGATTCGGATGAGACAGTGATGAGCTTCATTGAAGAGTATTTAACATGTGCTGTTCCGAAAACTACCGAAGAAAACAGTTTAAGGCAACAAGTTTTACGCTTTCAATCCCATCGTTGTGGAAAATACTGTCGTAGAAAATTCAGAAACAAGGACAAGTTCTACACAAAATGTCGTTTCGGGTTTCCACGACCAGTGATTTCTAAAGGAAGAGTAAATAATTTGATGTCTTCTCTGCGACATACTGTGACGAGGAAATCACCAAAAAAATACATACAATTTAAAAAGAAACGAAAAGTCCAAGTACATCAACGACTACAACCCAGTGATTTTGTCCATGTGGAATGGTAACATGGATATTCAGTTTGTTGCTGACAACTCTATTGCTGTGGCTAGATATGTGACGTCTTACATCACGAACAAATAAAAGACAGAACGGAAGGAAATGTGGGAGGACATTTCACATGAAAAGAGTCTAAGCAAGACATTATACAGTTACAGTCTGAAGATGTTGTCACATCGAGAAATTGGAGCATATGAATGTTCTGATCGATTGTCATCAGCAAGTCTATATGCCAAATCTAGAACCATCATTTGGGTGAGTCTAGGTCTTGCTGCAACACGAAACCGAGTTTTGAAATCTGTACAAGAAATAGAGTATTTGGCGGAGAAAGAACCAGAAAGTACAGATATTTTGAAGACAAACATGTTGGATACATACTATCCAAATAGAAGTCCTTACCTTGAGAACGCTTGTCTCTATGAAGTTCTGCAAAGATATATTTATAAGAGGAACATCAGAGAAGATATCAATAATGGAATATATGCTGTCATCGGGTGTGAAGGATGTCTAGTGAAGCAGAGAAAAGGCCATTTGATTAATCATCGAATATTGAGTTGCGAAAATCCAGAGAAAAGGGAATTTTACTATTTAGCTCTTTTGCAACTCTTTAAGCCATGGCGTACAGAAGAGGAACTACTTGGAGATTTTCTCTGTTACGAAGATTCTTTTAATGCAACCAAGCATACCATAGAATGTCCTGTTTTTCCAAATTATCTGCAAATGTTGAACGAAGAGATAGAGCAAGAAGCCACAATTGCTGTAGAGATTGCTAGAGACAGTTCTCAAGACAGTCAGAGTTCTACTTCATTGAGTCAGGATCCACTAGGAGGACCAATTATCCAAAATGAAGCTGCCACAGCCATGGATGAGGTGGAAAGAGCTATGGAACAAGCTCAAGATGATGTAGTTAACTTAGAAGATTTGGTGAACCAACTAAACCTTGAGCAGAAGCAGATATATGACGAAGTCACAGAACAGATTGAACATGGATTCAGTCATGAGAAAAAAGAGTGCTCATGTATATCATTTAAGCCTGTCCAACTGTACGTGAGTGGAGAAGCGGGAACTGGAAAAAGTTTTCTGATTAAAGCAATTGCAACTTATCTGCAGAAAAGGACTGAATCACCGCTATCTTGTGTTGTTACCGCTCCAACTGGGCTGGCAGCACATAATATTAAAGGGATTACTTTACATCGTTTACTGATGCTGCCAGTGGAGCATGATAACAAATTGCAATACCACAAGCTATCTGGAGATGCGTGTTCCGAAGTTTCGAGAGTCCTGAAGAAAATGAAACTTCTTATCATTGTGAAGTAAGCATGGTCTCAAATCTAATGCTTGCTTTTGTGCATTTGAGAATGCAAGAAATTCTGAGAACAAAGTATGATGTGTTATTTGGAGGGTAACACATTATTGTTTTTGGAGATCTACTGCAGTTGACTCCAGTGAAAGGACAACCAGTGTTTAAAATGGTCATGCATGAAGATACCAGGAAGTGCCTAGGAAGCATTGGAAACGTTAATATATGGTTAAATTTCAAATATGCAGAACTACTCCAAAATATGCGGCAGGCAAAGGATGAAGATTATAAAAATATTCTACAAGATGTAAGAATCGGAAAAGTAAGTCAGCATGGTAAAGAAGCTTTACATGGACGATTAATTTCAAATTTGTACCCAAATGAAAACATTCTTCCAGAGAATATTTTTAAGAAAATTAACGAGAAGAAATCTGGGATATGTTTGACGCCAACTCTGAAAGAATGTTCCATGTTCAACAACAAAATGTTAAAGTTAGAAAACGAAGAGATAGTGAAACTGGAAGCTATAGATAAAATAGAGCATATGGGAGCAACAATTATTTTGTCTGAAAATTTGAAATCAAAATTGGATTCATTAGAGAAGACTATATCTAAAACTGCTGGTTTTGAAAAGACTCTGAATGTGTGTTTAAATTGTCGTATCATTTTGAGAAGGAATTTAAATGTTGAAAGAGGTCTGGTAAATGGAGCAATGGGTCATGTTGTTGATTTTGTGAATTACAAAAATAGAGATGGAATTGAAATTTTAAAAATAAAATTTGATGGCATTGACGAAATAGAACAAATTTGTCGTTGTTCAGCTAGATTTTTGCTTGTGAAAGACTTATATGTTCGCAGAAAACAGTTTCCTGTTTGTTTGGGATATGCGGTGACAATCCATAAATCTCAAGGTTTAAGTGTAGATAGTGCTTTGGTGAACATTGGAAGTTCTGTGTTTAAAGAGGGTATGGCATATGTGGCATTATCACGAGTCAGAACTTTATCAGGATTGTACTTGATTGAGTGTGATGAAACAAATATTTGTGCAGATCTAGATTGTGTTAAAGAATACAATAGGTTAAGAAGAGAGTATGCTCCACATTTGCCTCAATATCCTCTGTTTGAAAAACGTGTGGTAGGCCGAAAAAGAAGAAATGAGAATAATTGCAGTGAGGTAGTAGCAAAAAGACAAAAAGTAGATGAAACTGTAATTGTAAGCAGAAGGAAAAAGGATTATGTTGCAGATGTTGTTGGATTTCAGTTTGAAAACAGTTCTGGTGTCAACTGCTATGCTAATGCAGTGGTTAATGTTGTTTTTATTCTTCAAAATTTACAAGAACAGATTGTTGAAAATTGGGATCAAACATTCTGCTGTTTATTGAATTCTGTGTTTGAGAAATGTAGCAGTGATAGAGCAAAAATAGAAAGTGTTTCAGAAATTCGAAATCTTCTAGACATATGTTCTGGTCAAAATCAATTTTCACAGAATATTCAGCAGGATTGTCAGGAATTTTTAATGTATATGTTTGATGTATTGGAAGATGAAGGTGTAGATATAAAAAATCTTTTTAGCCTTTCTTATCAATGGCAGATTTATATATTTGACTTTACCAGACTGTAAATCAGTGTCTTTTAATAATCTAGTTAAAGCCGCTGATCACAATATGGTGTGTACCCAATGTAAGTCTGCAATGCTGTCCACATTATTTATACAAAATTATGGTCAGTATGTCATTTTAATGTTTCAACGATGTAGACCTGATGGAAGTAAATTGACAACTTCTATTAAAAATTTCGTGGCTTCTCAGTGATCAATATCAGGAAGAACTTTTGCAACTTTAGCTTTCATTTATCATGACGGTCCTTCAACAACATCAGGGCATTACACATGTTATTTAAAATGTCGAAACGGTTGGACTATGTGTAATGACACTCATTTGACTTTCAAACAACGTTTGCCTTTTGACTTAAAAAATTCATACCTAGTGTTTTTAGAACCAAAATTTAAGTAAAGGTAATTGCCCTATGAAGACGGGAGCAGTTAATAAAAGTTAGTTTGCTGTTTAAAATTATATTGTGAGTAAAAGTGATGAAGATAATATAAAAATTATAGTTCTCATAAAGGTACGGTAAGTGGATCACATAGTAAGTGATATCAGTATTATAGGAAATGTTCAACATGAGAGAGCCAGAGCTGGAATTATGAATATTTAAATATTGTGAAATTGTTGTTTGAGCCTTTCTTTCAGAACGTCGGGAAAACGGTAATTTTAGAGTTTGTTTTAAGTAATTTGAAAATATACTGATACATCTGACACTATTTGGCCTTAAGGAAAGGTGAAGGAATGAGCAAAGAGTCATGACTGAACAGAAGGAGTATATGCAAACATTGAAACATATTTCAGATGTTCTTGGAGCTTTTTTTCTAGAGAGTCGATGAAATGGATTTTTTAGAGAACAGCAGGGTACCTTCCAACGAAAAGGACATTCATGATGTACTATTTGGCCTAAAGGAAAAGTAAGTGAATGAAAGATTAGTGTACATATGTGATTTGTAAGTTTATATAGGGTTTTTTTAAACACAATCTTTTTGATTGTTTTTTTTTTCCCGCTGTAATATGATGAATAGTTTGAACTCACTGATTTTAGTGAAATTCAATATGTTCTGAGAACAGCAAAAATAAACTATCTAACATGTTGTATAAATTATTCTATAGTTTGTATTGTGTAATTTATATTGTATTCCCATTGTCTCACACTCACTTTCCTTTTTCCTCTCTGTTTCAGCTCTCTTTACTCACTCAGACTGCCTTTCTCTCACTTTATTTCAAATCCATTCGTTTACTGCACTTCTTTCACAACCCCTCATTTCCATTTCAAGTGTCTGCATCCCCTCTCTCCCTTGCATCACTTTTCAGTTTTCAGTCTCTCTGTTTTACTTCCCTTTTCCGTCTTTTCCTCTATTGCTCTTTTAGTAATTCCTCTTTACTCACTCACCAGTAATGTTGCACTTTATCACTATAACTAACCCACTCTCCCTCTGCTTCACTTACTCTCAGTTATCTTCCATTCCTCATTCTTCTAAATGCATCCTTAATTAGACTCCTTTCCCTCTCAGTCATTATCTTTTTACTTACTCCTGTTTCCGGATTTAGTTTTGCTAACTTACATTCTTTTAGTATCTTTCTTACCTTCAGTTCATTTCTCTCTTCTTCTCTTCCTCTCTGTCAGTGAATCTATATGCCTTACTCTTAGTAATTTGCTCTCCTTCTATTTCTTTTTCCCTCTTTTTCTCCTTCTACCTTACTTTATTTCCCTTTCTGTGTCCTTCACTCTTACTTTATTTCTTAATACACTGTTATGATTTTTAACCTCTTCATTTGTATCTTTTATTTTAAAATATATATTTTACTAATTATAACTTATTTTTTCTTCTCTCTTTCACATATACAAAGTGTAGTAAAAAATGTAATTAAAGTTACATTAATTATATGGTAAGTGTGACTAAAAAAATGTAGTTTGTCATCACCCTTTGCTTTAACTCCACTACTATTTTTTCACCCTACCTCACTCCTGTTTCTTTACTCTGCTTCCCTCACTTATTGTTATCCTCCATGTTTACTCCCCTTTCCCTAACTCCCCTCCCACATTCAACTTCTTTCAGTCCCCCTGCTTTACTTCCCTTACCCTCTGTTCCCTTCCTTTGCTCCCTCACTCATTCCCTTTCCCTTAATCAATCACTTTACTCCTGTCACTCTTTCTCTCAGTCCGTCTGTTCTCACAGTTCCTCACTTCCGTTCCCTCACTCTGTCTCTCTTATCGTCGCTGTCTCCGTCCCCTCATTCTGTCAATACTCTCTCGTCATGCTCACTCCCTACAACTCACCCACACTCTCTCACTTACCTTTCTTTGCTGCTTCACTCACTACCTTTCAGTCACTCCTTCCTTTACTCTCTGTCTCTTTTCTCTCTGTCACTCCCCATGTCTTACCCTTATTCACCCCTCTTTACTTACACTCACTGCTCTTTTCTAACCCTCCATCACCGTTGTTCCTTTACTCCGGTTCCGTCACTACCCCTCATTCTCCATCCTTTACTGTCCTTCCCTTTACTTTCAACACCCACTCACATTCTCCCGGTACCTCTGCTTTAGTTTTCTTCCTCTCTCTTTACTTCTTTCACTCCCTTATTCATTTTCCTTTTCTCACTTACATCCTATTACACATTCTCTCTGTCTTACTATGTAATACACAGTCCCTCTGTGTTGCTCCCTCTAGCTCTCTTTCTCTTAACATCACTCTCTCTGTCTCCTTTCCTCATGCTGACTCCTTCATTATTATTTTTTTTTTTTTTTGGTGCGCGCCCTCGTGCGCGTACCCTAAGGAAAAAAGAATGACAGAGTTTTTTCAAAATGTAGCATTTTTTTATAAATTGGAGGTAGTTCTAAAAAGAACTGTTTTTTTATTCTTTTTCTTGTTTTATATTTTTTTATTGTTTTTTTGAACATTTTTTACTTTTATGGGGTTTTCTGAACAGTTTTATATTTTTTTGTATTTTTTATGGGGAGAAACAAAAAACAGGGAATTGTAAACGGCTCAACTGGAGCAAAGAAAATTCAGGAAAAAACTTGGGTTTTTTGGGGCAATTGTGGTTGTCACCAGCAAGGACGATGAGCTTTACGCTCTGCTCACCATAGCTGATGGTCTTACCACAAAAAATACATGTGACCCTGAATTCAGTAAACCGTGGTTGTATAATTGGCATCATCTCTCTTGTCTCTGGTCCCGATGGAGTGGGTTGCTTTCTTTTGGAGGTGCTGGGTGAAGATTGGGGAGGGTTACTGGCCAGTTCTCTCATCTCTGCAGCAGAATAGTTGTTGGGATGCTTGCGCTGCATATGCCGAATCATGGTGTAATTACCAAATGAATATTTTTTATTAGGGTTCCCCCTTGAAAGTTCCGAGCCACAGATTCGGCAAGTCACCTTTGGCGCATTCACTTTCTTCTTGCCCTCTGGGATGGAAAAAAACTCCCATACAATGTGCTCCTTTGGCCTATATGGGGTATTGTCTTCTGGCAGGAATGTCCTTCTTCCCTCCTCCTCCTCCTCCTCCTCTTCTTCTTCTTGACCACCAATGTGATGTTGTGGTGGTCCTCTTGGTGGTGGTGGTGGTGGTGGTGGTGCAGATGCTCCAGCTGCTGCTGCTACTGTAGCCATTTAAAGTACAAAAGATTAGTGACAGATCTCCAAACAGGTCTTCCTCAGTCAAAGGACAAAGTCAGAATAAGGAAAAAAGGTCGGGGCTTTCATCATTTGGAAAAAAAACTGTCCTGGACCAATGAAAAGTGTTATTTTCAGGTCACATGACCCGGACTTTCCTCATTTGGAAACCAAAACTGTTCTGCACCAATGAAAAGTGTTATTTTCAGGTCACATGACCCGACGCGCTTACGTTACGCACCCGGGGACGCTTATGTTGCGCGATCGTATGCGCTCGGGTGCTTCCGGGTGCGCTTACGCAGTGCGTCATATGACGCATCACGCGGCTACTCGATACGTCACAATGTTGTTTTCGTTCGCGCCAATAGCGCTAACGGGGCGCTCCCCGGTACGCGCCCCGGGGCGCGCCGTAACATTGCGCTCACCGGTGAGCGCATCGGTACGCGCTCCGGGGCACAAAAAAAAAAAACGTACAAAAAAATAGTATTACTTCATTATAAAAAATATTACATTTCATACCTATAGAGATTTGCTATTAAAAAACCTATGAAATTCACTGAAAAAACCATAGGTTTGACACCAGTTATAGTTAGCTGGAAATTTTACTCACATAAAACCAATGAAATGCCCACGTTATAGATAGTTGGACTCACTATAACTTGCGCGTGCAATGCACTGCTGATGACGTCACATATTACATCACTCATGACATGGTCAGTGACATCACTCATGACATCACTGATGACACCATCCTTGTGACAGAGTGACAGACCTCTTTTCACTGTAATGTAACCCTTGAAACACATATTCAAAAATAGAAACTACATTTTTCAAAAAAATGGAGATATCCATACCAGTTACAACAACCAATTCAATAATTCCACCATCTATATACACATCCACTCATTGAACAATAGTTCTATATAGTCACTGTCACTCATACATATACTCACTCATCGTATGTAGTGATACACCTATACATCCTGTTACACACCGACAGTCATTCAAAAGTTACTCTCACACATACTCACACATGCAAGTAAACTATTGAACATCCATTTATTTGCATATACAGCTATACACACACTACCACCTTACTTCTATGGAAATGTACACATATTTATTCTCTTAAACAATCACTTATAGAAATACATACTTATTTAAACAGGAACTCTTACAATCTCTTACTCTCACATATACTCACTTATATACATCAATATTCACATATACTAGATTAAAACATATGTAGTTACTGATAAACTGACACTAGTGAGACAGTCATTCACTCACTAACATACACATATACACACTCATCCACCCATACAGTCCTGCACATATGCTGTCTTCAAAACACATACAAACAGAGAGTCAGTCATTCATGCATCTATGTGCTAAGTAATACCCCCACCAAACCATATAGACACTCATACTGATATTAAAACAAACATCTAATAACCCATATACCTACACATGTAGCTACTCACCAACCCATGCAGCCACTTATACACAAAGTGAAACACTAATACATATATTTAAATATTTAAACATTACTCACTAATATATGTATTCACTAAGATACACTTAATAAGCCAGTTAACCAATCAATTTAAAAAAAAAAAACATCCATTTAGACACTTATTTAAACATTTATTCTTCCATCAATGTTTACATATACATATATAAAACATTTATTTTTCAGAAAGACACACATTCACTGGATGGTGTCATCAGTGATGTCATGAGTGATGTCACTGACCATGTCATGAGTAATGTAATATGTGACGTCATCAGCAGTGCATTGCACGCAAAAGTTATAGTGAGTCCAACTAACTATAACGTGGGAATTTCATTGGTTTTATGCGAGTAAAATTTCTAGCTAACTATAACTGGTGTCAAATCTATCGTTTTTTCAGTGAATATATATATATATATATATATATGTGTGTGTGTGTGTGTGTATGTGTGTAAAATCAATTGTATATATTTAATTCTAAAAGTACTTGTTTGCTTAAAAAGTAAATGTAATATACATTTCAATAAATATACCAAATAAACTTATTAAAAAAGTTATTCAAACATACATAATAAAAATATATGGATATTTACTTACATTTTTTTATTAAAAGGTTGGTTTTATATTTTTAAAATTATATAAAAATATAAACACACACATATATATGTATATATATGTGTATATATTTATATAGCAATAACATAAAATCGAAAAAAAGTGAAACATTTTATCAAAAATCAAAAAATTAAACTATTTGAAAATCTTTAACTTAAATCTAGTACTGCAGTCAGTGCAACAGTAGGGAAAATGTTGAATAGTGATGGAGTTAAAATTACTATTCCCACTCCGGTGAGTGCAACAATAGTGAAAGTGTACAGGTAAAAAATAACTATTCACAATCCAATGAGTGCAAAATTTGGCAAAGTGATGGATATCGGAAGAGAACAAATTACTATTCCCACTACAGTTAGTGCAACAGTGGTGGAAGTGTTGGATAGTGGCCGGGTAAAATTTACAATTTAACACTAGAATGAGTGCAACAGTAGTGTAAATGTTGTATAGGCTAAGGATAAAATGCGCTATTCCCACTCCAATAATTGTAACAGTAGGGAAAGTGTTGTCTATAGGAGGGGCAAAAATGAATCTTCACACTCCAATTAGTGTAGCAGTAGGGAAAGTGTTGTATAGCGGAGGGCTAAAAAATACTATTACAAATCCAATGAGTTAAACAGATGGGAAAGTGTTGGATAGTGGACAGGTAAAAATGAATATTCCCAATCAAATGAATGCAAAAGTTGTAAAAGTGTTGGTTAGCAGAGGAGAAAAAATTATTATTCCAACTCCATTGAGTGCAACAGTAGAGAAAGTGTTGGATAGTAGCGTGGTAAAATGTACTATTCCAATTTAAATCAAGTAATACAATTACGATTATCACTACAGTCAGCACAAAAATAAAAACATAAAAAATATTAACAACATGAAACTGATTTAAAAAAGAAAGTATATAAAAAAGAAATATGATACAAATTAAATTAAAAATATATTTAATATAACATATTGGACAAAAAATATCCTAATGATAAATGCATATGACCCATACCTACAAAAATCATATTAAATATTTTGTTTGTTCATTTTGATTTCAAATTTATTTTTAGAAATAAATACATTAAATTAGTACGTAAATTTAGGTATTTTTATTTCCTACCCTATAACACCACAAAATTCAAAACCTACATCTAAATTAAAGAAAAGATGTACTTACCTAATGCCATAGGTAATTAACAATTAAAGAAATATCGTGAATTAAAAAGTATTAAAAAATTATGAAAATTCCCACACTTTACACACTTATAAATGTGAAAAATCTGAGCTAAAGTTAAAATGTAAAAAAACGTACACAATTAAAAAAATTCTAATTAATAAAGCGAATAGTATTCAAATAGTGATTGTAGAGTCAGTAAAATTAATATACATCAAAACCTTTACCCCTATAAAAGTAATATGTAAACAACAAAATTATAAACGATAACCCTAAGTAAATATCAAATAATTAATAATAATAATAATAAACTAAATATTATTTTAAAATAATTAAATTACTTACCACGCTTTAGCCCATATAAACCCCACAACCTAAAAAAACTAACACAATTTACAATTGTAATTTGCAAATAATTAGGAACTTATTCATAATGAATTAAAAATAAAGTGCTTCACACACTTTACCCCTAGAAATCGCACAATCATGCATCTACAAAATTTAGACAATTACAAAAACTACTTTGGAAATAATTAATAATAAAAAAACTATTTATAATAATTGTTTTAATACTTCACACAATTAACACTATAAAATCTAAAATAAATAATTAATAAAAAATAAAATATAATCATTAATTTTTAAAAATTAAATTAATTCCACAACTACTCAACTATAAACCCACTACGCGCTACGGAAATGAAAAAAAAAGTCAATATTTAATTAAAAAACATTTGATAACTACTAAAAATGTAACACATATGTTAGAAAACGTAAAAAATTATTATAGAAGTCACCTAAAACACATACATATAAAATATATACTAAAATACACAACATAAATTTTAAAATGAAAAGTACATTTTTGAAAGAATTTTTTTTTTAAATCTATATTTAAACCGATATTTCTTGTTTTATAACCGTATTCCTAAACACAATATTCTTAACGTCATATTTTCACAATATTTTTTTTTATCTATATTTAAAACGATATTTCTTGTTTTATAACCGTATTCCTAAACACAATATTCTTAACGTCATATTTTCACAATATTTTTTTTTATCTATATTTAAAACGATATTTCTTGTTTTATAACCGTATTCCTAAACACAATATTCTTAACGTCATGAGTTCACGATATTTAGAAATCAATATTTCGGTAGCGCGACATTTAAAAACACATATGTCTGTCTGAAAAACCCTTAATTTAACGAACCTGGCTGTGATCCACTTCAATTAGCAAAAAAGGAGCCAATATCAATCATAAATGCAGATTTAAAGATTATGGTGAAGGTTTTGCACAATAAACTAAAGGTCTATATTACATAATTATTTAATCACCAAAGGCAGGGTTAATACATAATCACACTTCAGCGAATCATGTTAGGACAAACTCCCATCTACAGTTGGAGACGCAGAACGATGAGGATGAGAAGGTGGTTGTCTCTCTTGAAAGCAAGAAGGGGTGCAAACGTATAAAGCGGACATACCTTTATGGATGATGGAGATCATGGACCTAAGGGACGTGTACTTTGCTTAAAGTATAGTGAATAAAAAGTGCTACTAAGGCCTGAGTCACCTTTTTTGCTCTCCTTTGTAGCACAAGGCAGGGGTGCCCACTATTTCCGCTTTTATTTTATTTTTTAATTTGCAACAAAAAAAAGGTTAATACGACTGAGAAAAAATTAAAGCTAAATATCTAATCAGCCATAGCATATGAAGATTTAAAAAATCATTAAAAATAGATCAAAAGAAAGAAATGCTTCAGGAAAGCAAAAAATACAAGAAAATGTAAAATATGTATTCATTTATTTAAAAAAAATACACATTTAATTGAAAAAATGGTAATCACATCGTCCCTGGAACTGAAGATCGAGAAAAATTACACAAGTTAATAATAAAATACCTCCGCCACATAAATATATTAATAACATTAGAGAACTTATTATGGTGTACAGCACCATAGCGGAAACATGACCGACCAACCTCCAAACGGCAGTCCCACCAACTGATTACTATAAAACCACACATGGTGCGGTGCAGGCGCATTCTCAAATTCCACTATAGGAACATGTGCTACAGCCGTAAACTGGCCATAGCTCCAGCTCACATAGGGAAATAGGAGGTAGAGTCCATCCATGCACCGTGTACCAGGGAATACAGGGTGCTTGCCACAAGGTGCAGGGATCAACAAGTGGGCATCCTAGGTATCACATTAAACACCAACCATAGGCCGCAGGGTGAAGTGTGTATCAAACATGCTTTCTATGTGTGAAAGCAGGATATTAAAAAACACTACCAGAAACAGTGCATCGTAATCCAGACGGTGTAAATCGCCATACATATAGATTACATACCAGTTAAAATTCGCCAACAGGTTCCTGGAGCCCGTTGGAAGCCAGCGTGAATAACCAGCCGGTTTCGCTTCAGACCGGCAGTATTATGATCAGCCGGTCATAATTGAAAACGACGGTTTGAGTCAGAAAGCCTCAGACCTAATGTCGGACACTTTCAAAAAAGATCATAATGAAGGCCTATATATTAAACTTAAAACAAATAAAATAACTCTACACATACTAATGTACACATAACTAAGGGGCTGATTACGAGGACGGTGGACTTTGTCCGCCTGCCACTGTAGCGGTGATTGGTTCCGCCCGCCAGACATGCAGCGGTCCCTCCACTGCCATCAGGAAGCTCCCGCCAAACTGGTGGGCGCATCCTGGGCCTTTAACATTGCAGGAAGTGCTGGGGGCTGCAGCGCCATCCGCAATGTTAAAGGTGCTTGCACCGCATTTCCCTGCACCACATCGCAGGCATCACAAAATGCCTCACAGTTGGTGCATGGAAATGAGTGCAGCTACCACCACTCCCCCACAAGAGGGGCCCACGACTAACCCCCAAGCACAATTCCCAACAGCCTTTCCATTGCAGCACCGCCACCATAGAAAGGCCTTTTACAGGACACAAACTAATATGGTGGACGGTGCCTGCTAGGCACCGCCAACATATTAGTGGCCCTTTGCCGTCCACCAGGCATTAGGTGCGATTGCCACCAGCTGAAAAGCGGAGGACAGACTTTGTATCCGCCACAATACCCTCCTCCATGCTAATATGGCAGTGGGTAAATCTGTATGTGATGGCTATCATAATGAGCACCTAATATACTACATATTACTAAGCCTTAAAGATTTACCCACCGCCATATTAGCATGGAGGAGGGTATTGTGGTGGATACAAAGTCTGTCCTCCGCTTTTCAGCTGGTGGCAATCGCACCTATTGCCTGGTGGACGGCAAAGGGCCACTAATATGTTGGCGGTGCCTAGCAGGCACCGTCCACCATATTAGTTTGTGTCCTGTAAAAGGCCTTTCTATGGTGGCGGTGCTGCAATGGAAAGGCTGTTGGGAATTGTGCTGTATTGGAAACTCAACAAAGTGAGGTGTCATTTTCTTCGGAAGACTGAGGAGGACGGTGTGTGGTAGGAAATTTAAGCCGGCATGGTGATACTAAACAAAATATGTGGAAAATTTGATTTTAAAACTAAATATAAGGTTTGCATGGAACGCTGGGTAGGAAAATGTTTTGGGGATAGAAGCAAGCCATACCTACATGTAATGGCCAAGATGTCTAGCTTACAGAAATGTGTTGGTTTGGTAGGCTTCCATAGATGGCCACTGAGCACCAGGCCAAAAACCCAGGTACCACTCTTTAAAAAGCAGGTAGTTTTGTGATAGGTCACTTTGATGTCTCCTCTCTACGTTTTGGCCCTTTGCATGACGTGGGTAATTGGCACACCAACATGAGTGAGGTAGCACTTTTAATAGGAGAGTTTGGAGAATGCAGGGTGGGTGGAAGTTTGCGGAACTACGCAGATTCCAGAACTTTGCATCACAGGAATGTGATGGAAATTGTTTTTTTTTGTTTTTTTTTTACAGTTTGAGGTTAAAAGGGTATTCTAGGTAACATGGTAAAAGACATACAAGTCATCATGGATTTGCCTGGATGTCTAGTTGTCAAAAATGTATACGTTTGCTAGGTTACGCTGGGTGACAGCAGAGCTAGGATTCAAAATACAAAGCTAGGCACTTTGAAAAACAAGGGTCAGTTTTCACTGCAAAAATGTGGTGGGTCCACGTTGCATTTTTGGTCATTTCGTGCTATAGGCACTAGGCCTACCCACACAAGTGAGCTACCGTTTTTATCAGGAGACTTGTGGAATACAGGGTGGGTAGAATTTTGTAGATACAGGCAGATTTCCAGAAGGTGGCAGGCACCGCGCTGTACCTGCCACTTTGTCCATGGCAATGCACGAAATGCCTCTTTGGCTTTACGGCGGGTGCTGCTTACGGCAGCGCACAAGGCAAAGTCAAAGATGCGGGATCCGACCGCTGCGGTAGAGGTTGCATACTAATTGGCAATGTGGCACCTCTGATAGCTGGCAGATAGTAAAAACACAGGTAGGGTTGTCTGCCCACCATCCTCATGGGGCCCTTAGTGTATAATTTTTAAAAATGTATAGGTTGGCAAGGTTTCGCGAGGTGCCTGAAGAGCGAGGATTCAAAATCCATAGCGAGGCAAAAAAAGGGCCAGTTTTCATTTTTATAATGTGGTGGGTCCACGTTGTGTTTTGGGCCAATTCCTGTCGCGGGCACTAGGCCTACACACATAAGTAAGGTAGCATTTTTATAGGGAGACTTAGGAGAAAGCAGAATAGTAGAAGAACTGTTATTACCAATTAACTTTCTTTGCAGTTAAGCCTTCCTAATGTAAAACATTGGGAAATAAGAAGTCATTTAAAAAATGTCTAAATCACATGCTTGCATGGGTAGCCACAACTTTACACTGCTTATAAACTCTATATTTTGTGTAAGAAATATATTGCTTTCCTACGTACCTATTTTACTCTGTTTATATTTACCAAATGAATTGCGATAAACACAGTACACAATGATAAACCAGTGCAAGATGCAGCTCAATTTTTGGATCTGGGCTGCTCGGGTTCTTGGTGAACCTATAAGTCCTATATATCCCAAAAAAAGAAGGATCCTACCTATTCAATGTTATAATATTTGGCAAAATTACAAAAATTACATGTGAAAACGTTGACACAAATGGCTATTTTTCTTAAGGTTTAGTGCATTGTCAAATGTAAATTTATATTTATATAGGAAATTGTTAAAGGATTTAGACTAATGCCCCCATTACTGAATTTAAATGTTTGTCTAGTTTTCAAACATGTATAGTTTTCTGGGATCCATTATTGTTTTGAAAACCAATTCTTAACACTAACTGGAAGGAGGTTGAAAGAAAAAAATAAATGCAACAATAGACTATGTCACAATAAAAAATAAAAACTTCACAGAAAATTTGGGTTTACTGTCAAGAGTCTAGTTGCCCCAGAAATTAGAGATGATGGGGATTTCATCACCACAAACACTTGGTTGATGCCATTTACAGGAAACAAACAAGATGCTTTCTACTGCAGCAATTTAGAACAATTGTTTTTAGAAAAAAGCTATTTTAGAAAATGTCTGGGTCTTTTCCAGGGGAATACACAAACCCTGGGTACCTTTAAAATCATCTGGGTGTTGGGAATAGGGGCACCAATTTAACATTAAAACCTTATGTGGACAACAAGTTACAGGGGCCTAAGTGCAAATTACCACAAATAAACAAAATAAGGCTAAGCACAGGGGGGAGGTGAGGCGGGAAAAGCCCTAGCAGCAAAGGGGTTAAAATACAACTGCTCCAATCTGTATGTAGTGCTTCACACTAGACTTTTAAAGTGCTTTAAAAAAATTCTATTGATCCAATTAATGGCACTCTAGTTTATTAAATTAGCAGTTAATTAAAAACAATCCAATAAAATGTCATCATAGCGATGGCAACATTAAAAATCATAAACAAAGCAAACCATCAATATTTAAATTCATACACATATTAGTGACGAGGCAGTATTGTACTTACTATTGTAATCTTGTGACTGGGTTCCAAAACCAAGGATAAAATAATTTAGTACATAGACGCTATGCCAAAGGGCAAATAAAGTCGGTGATGAGTTTTTTTGGGGGGAGGAACTGATAGGGTGTGGACAGAAGAGGGTGAAAGCAGATTGTCCAGGAGTGTCCTATATTTTCCAGACCTTACAAGCACTTGAATATCTGGGGAAGCAAAGCAGAGAGCAGATGCCTCACAAGATGTACTGATGGCCCTTTTAAAATATAAGGGTCTTCTGGGAGCGTCAAGGGCGGGACAACAAAACAGCAGATGCAACCATGATTCAGACATGTAGTTGCACAGTCTGAAAGCCCCCTCCTTATTTGTTGGAGCGCATAGGTTGAAGGCAGTGGAGCGCAAACCTAGGAGTACTCAATTTATCAACAAATAGCATATTAATTGTACTTTGCTGGATTCATCTTTCTCATTGGTATAAGTATTGTAATATATATATGTATATGTAGGTATAAATATATTTATACAAAATTGTGGTATTATTAAAAAAAGGCTTATTTTGTCAAAATCTAGAAATTCATCTGAAACAAAAGAATTGGTTAAAACAAACATTTTCCTTTACCGTATGAATATGTTACATACGAAAACAGATTCACAATTATTGCTTAAAATAGTAAATATTTGCCAACTTCACACATGCCATAAGAGTTTTCAGTCAGGCGCACGCACAAATAGCAGCAGCGCTTTAGGAGAGGCATAGACATATGACCAGGCACCAACAAAGCAGGTTATAGCTGTATTTGTAAGCCCTGTAGGCAGTCCTGCCAAGTATCACCCATCAGACGTGACTCTAACGCATTTCAGTGCGGTGATCCGCATCACTACACTGAAATGATTGTCATGCGTAATGCATAGTGTCTCATTTATGTGATTGAAGCGCTGTAAAGTGTGTGTGTATATGTGGCAGCTCAGCTGGCTGGCGGCGCGCTGCCTATGGTCTGCCTGCGCTGAATTGCTGCCCCTGTAGGCTTTCTGCTGCTAGCAGTAGCTACAACGTAAATGTATCTCTTTATTAAGGATTCTCGTGGCTACTTGCGGCTGTTTCACTGTCAGCCAGATAGCCTGCCTGACCTCACACTCTAATTAGGTTGCGTGAACGGTATGTCCCTGTGCGCGGGGAGTTTGTGTTCGATAAGGCTGGCGGTTCACTGGTATGCAGGCGGGGCAGCCGCACATGGGGGCATATTACCAAGGGCCTTATCACAGCTTTACCGGGAATTTTTCCTGCTAAAGCGGCGATAATTTTATCGCCCTATTACCTAGCTGTTGCTAATACCAGTTAGCGACAGCTAGTAGGAGATAGCGACCATCTTGGGGCCCACTTTGCATGTCAGCGATATTTATCGCTAATGACATGCAAAGTGGGCGTGCCAAGATGTTAGCGACTGTAAACAGTCGCTAACATCGCTATCTCCTATTACCTACAAAGGCGTACTTTTGGAAATATTCGCGCTAAGCGCGAATATCTCCAAAAGCTAACGCCTGCCCAGAGCAGTTCTTAGTATTGTTATCCAATGGTGGGTGGATAACATGGCTAAGAGCATTAGCTCGGTAATGCATGAATATCGCGGACTTTTCAGCGATATTCATGCATTATCGCTTTTGAGATAAACCTTGATAAAAGCTGCGATCTGCCATAAAAATCGGTGGAGCTCGGCGATAATAATATTGCCGCTAAGCCAACACAGCGATAATTATCGCTGGTTGTTGGTAATATGCCCCATGGTACCTAGGTCCGCAGCGCTGCAGCTTGCACCATCCCTTTGTGGCCTTTAATAGCCGCTCTCCAGCAACTGAATTCATTATTATTATTTAATTCTGTGCCAACTTAAAGAGAGTGTAGTGTAATGGGACGTCAGTGATGACCGGCGTCACGGTTGGTTGCAGCGGCGGCCCACCAGGACTCACTGAGGACACACAGCTGACAGCCACCTCCTGGACCAAGTAAGACAGATTACAGCACCGGGGAGGGGGCGTCCAGTGACTCGCTCGTTGAGCCCTTAGCTGCTAGCTGCCTCCAGTCACTGACACGCCAGTCAGGCGCTGGCTGCGCTGCTTGTTTGAAGATCGATGAGAACAGTAGTAGTTGTTTACCAGCCACTCACGTGGGTGCATTAGTGTATAATAAATAAATAACACCTTGACTTAGCCGGAACTTGGTGCAGAGGTACCAGGGATCTGGAATCTTAGAAATTCCTGCTTTTAAGTTTAGCACCTGGAATCAGGAATATCGTTTCGCACAAGCACAGATCCAGTAATGCCGGGCCTTTTTCCATGTATTTTTCCACGATTCTGGGAACAAATCCACCTGCTCAGAGATGGCCCAAAAATCATGGGGACTCATTGAAGGATGACGTTGGGGGTTCCCTGGGTGGGGGAGCAGTGCAGCCTGAAGGAGTCTGCTCTCCCACATGTCTTCTCCACAGGGAGGCGATATGAGAAGGGTGCTCACAGCACCGAGATATGCCAATGCCCTGTCTGCCGTACTTTTGGTGGTTGGAACCGGGGCAGGGGGGTGTATGAGGGTCTGGGCCGGTTTGGGGGAGCACTATGTGCTTCTCCCATGTTGTACGACACTGGACACTTCTCTCAGCGGAGTTCTGTGTCTGCTTTGCGGGGGCAGAGCGGGCATTGGGCCCAGAAGTCAGGCGGGAGCTCTGTCTCACTCTGCCCTGGGGCTCATTCTGTGGCCCGGCGCACTGTGCCTGCCTGAGGGTCGGTCTTTGCGCTGTGCCTGAGGGTCTGTCTTTGCGCTGTGCCTGAGGGTCTGTCTTTGCGCTGTGCCTGAGGGTCTGTCTTTGCGCTGTGCCTGAGGGTCTGTCTTTGCGCTGTGCCTGAGGGTCTGTCTTTAGACTGTGCCTGAGGGTCTGTCTTTGCGCTGTGCCTGAGGGTCTGTCTTTGCGTTGTGCCTGAGGGTCTGTCTTTGCGCTGTGCCTGAGGGTCTGTCTTTGCGCTGTGCCTGAGGGTCTGTCTTTGCGCTGTGCCTGAGGGTCTGTATTTGCGCTGTGCCTGAGGGTCTGTCTTTGCGCTGTGCCTGAGGGTCTGTCTTTGCGCTGTGCCTGAGGGTCTGTCTTTGCGCTGTGCCTGAGGGTCTGTCTTTGGGCTGTGCCTGAGGGCCTGTCTTTAGACTGTGCCTGAGGGTCTGTCTTTGCGCTGTGCCTGAGGGTCTGTCTTTGCGCTGTGCCTGAGGGTCTGTCTTTGCGCTGTGCCTGACGGTCTGTCTTTGCGCTGTGCCTGAGGGTCTGTCTTTGCGCTGTGCCTGAGGGTCTGTCTTTGCGCTGTGCCTGAGGGTCTGTCTTTCAGCTGTGCCTGAGGGTCTGTCTTTGCGCTGTGCCTGAGGGTCTGTCTTTGCGCTGTGCCTGAGGGTCTGTCTTTGCGCTGTGCCTGAGGGTCTGTCTTTGCGCTGTGCCTGAGGGTCTGTCTTTGCGCTGTGCCTGAGGGTCTGTCTTTAGACTGTGCCTGAGGGTCTGTCTTTGTGCTGTGCCTGAGGGTCTGTCTTTGCACTGTGCCTGAGGGTCTGTCTTTGCACTGTGCCTGAGGGTCTGTCTTTGCGCTGTGCCTGAGGGTCTGTCTGTGCACTGTGCCTGAGGGTCTGTCTTTGCACTGTGCCTGAGGGTCTGTCTTTGCACTGTGCCTGAGGGTCTGTCTGTGCACTGTGCCTGAGGGCCTGTCTTTGCACTGTGCCTGAGGGTCTGTCTTTGCGCTGTGCCTGAGGGTCTGTCTTTGCGCTGTGCCTGAGGGTCTGTCTTTGCGCTGTGCCTGAGGGTCTGTCTTTGCACTGTGCCTGAGGGTCTGTCTTTGCACTGTGCCTGAGGGTCTGTCTTTGCACTGTGCCTGAGGGTCTGTCTGTGCGCTGTGCCTGAGGGTCTGTCTTTGCACTGTGCCTGAGGGTCTGTCTTTGCACTGTGCCTGAGGGTCTGTCTTTGCGCTGTGCCTGAGGGTCTGTCTTTGCACTGTGCCTGAGGGTCTGTCTTTGCACTGTGCCTGAGGGTCTGTCTTTGCACTGTGCCTGAGGGTCTGTCTTTGCACTGTGCCTGAGGGTCTGTCTGTGCGCTGTGCCTGAGGGTCTGTCTTTGCACTGTGCCTGAGGGTCTGTCTTTGCACTGTGCCTGAGGGTCTGTCTTTGCACTGTGCCTGAGGGTCTGTCTTTGCGCTGTGCCCTAGGGTGGGAAAAATAATAAATAGTGCATCTGCCGAAGTGCTTGGGAGAAATATCTCTGTCTGCTCAGCCGGCTGCATACTCTTACCTGCTGCACAGTATTGAAGTCAGTCTGTCCCCAGTCACGACTGCTGAGGACCTCTGAATGAAAACCTGGTCACTGAGATGCATATTAATGTTTTGTGCATCAGTGGGACTCTTTTTATCTGAATTAGAGATGCTGCAAACCTGCATGGTTTGTTTCTGTTAAACAATTACTTTGATTGGATTTGTAGTTCTTTGCTAAGCGTGTATGAGAGGCCTGCCTGCCCTAAACACTACCTGCTCCTGGACTCAGAACAGTGTACAGGAGTTCTAGTGTTGCCAGGCGACAGCAAGAATTTCTAGGGGCCCGGGCTGGGGCAGGGAATAAATATAGGAAAGCACTAGAAATGCGAGCGCACATGAAGACGTTTTTTTAAGATGCAATTTATACTTACAGTTAAGATTTCCTGCTCTCCCAGGCACCTACTGAAAAATCATGATCCTCACTAGCCAGCTGAGCCCGGTTGGGGATGGCGAGGCCCGGTGCGCTGGGTGAAGGCCCTGGTTGTGATATTACGGCTGCCGCTCGCTGTGCCATTAATCATGCTGCACCCACTCTCACTGCAACTGGCACCCGGCCGCCGGCGCTGCCACGATGATACTGACTCGTGAGACAGCCGCTTTGGCCCGGTCTGTGGCCGAATGGTGCAGGTGGGATCCGATTCCAGATTGGATTCATGAGCCATCGACGGGGGAAATCCAGCACCTCATTCCCGAGCCCGCACCCCACTGCAGTGAGAGCAGCGAGTTCAGGAGCTGAGCAATTGAACTTCGAAAAGTGCGGCTGGCAGCAGGAGGACGGAGAAGGGGTTGGAGCCCAAGTCTGGCATGTGGCATATGCCATGACATATGCCACAGTATGCCACATTTTGTGTCTATATTGTTTGAGGTATAATTGTGTTATAACCCCCCTTGTAGTGCTAGTGGAATATTTTAAAGATATATCTTCCATCTGGATTAAATTAAAAAAAACATAATAAAAAATTCCAAATACATGAGATATGGGGCTTGAACCCTTGTCAAAAATCACTCAGTCCCCCTGTTACCTACCACTGTACCATCTGTTCTGCTTAGAAGTTCCTTGCCCAAAGCCTTTGTGTCTTTGAGAAAGCGTGATGTCCCTCTTCTGTTTCCATGCTGTTTTTTTTCTAACATGCCACAAATCTACCCTTGATTTTCGTTATTTATAAACAAAGAGCCCTTCCTTCCTTTCATTCTGGCACTTGGCCCATGCATTTAGTTTTCTTACACAACCCTTCCCAAAGTCTCATTCCACAAATTAAGGGATTTATTTCATAGCAAACCTGGCCCCCCTTCCACGTGCCATAGCATGTCACAAATCTCTGACATGTACTGGCTTGAGCCACAAAAGGACACAAATCTCACAGACACTGCTAGGGGTGATTTACAAAAGTGAATCTTTCTTTTAAGTAAAATAGAAAAAAAAAATTGAAAAGAATATAAAAATCGATTTTCCCCAGCTGGGGTTTGAACCCTTGTCAAAAAGCACTCTTAGACCCTGTTAACTGCCCCTGTACCATCTGCGCTGCTTGGATTTTCTCAGCCCAAAGCTTTTGTGTCTTAGAAAATACATGAGATATGGGGCTTGAACCCTTGTCAAAAATCACTCGGTCCCCCTGTTACCTACCACTGTACCATCTGTTCTGCTTAGAAGTTCCTTGCCCAAAGCCTTTGTGTCTTTGAGAAAGCGTGATGTCCCTCTTCTGTTTCCATGCTAGTTTTTTTCTAGCATGCCACCAATCTACACTTGATTTTTGTTATTTATAAACAAAGAGCCCTTCCTTCCTCCCATTCTGGCACTTGGCCCATGCATTTAGTTTTCTTACACAACCATTCCCAAAGTCTCATTCCACAAATTAAGGGATTTATTTCATAGCAAACCTGGCCCCCCTTTCCACGTGCCACAGCAAGTCACAAATGTCTGACATGTACTGGCTTGACTAAAAAGGACACAAATCTCACAGACACTGCTAGGGGTGATTTACAAATGGGAATCTTTCATTTGGGTAAAATAGAAAAAAAATAGAAAAGAATATAACAATTAATTTTCCCCAGCTCGGGTTTGAACCCTTGTCAAAAAGCACTTGTAGGTCCTGTGAACTCCCCCTGTACCATCTGTCCTGCATAGATTTTCACAGCCCAATGCCTTTGTGTCTTTGAAAAAGGGTGATGTCCCTCTTCTGTTTCTATGCTGTTTTTCTTCTAACATGCCACAAATCTACACTTCATTTTCGTTATTTATAAACAAAAAGCCTTCCTTCCTCCCATTCTGGCACTTGGCCCATGCATTTAGTTTTTTTACACAATCATTCCCAAAGTCTCATTCCACAAATTACGGGATTTCTTTCATAGCAAACCTGGTCCCCCTTCCACGTGCTACAGCATGTCACAAATGTCTGACATGCACTGGCTTGACTAACAAGCATTTACAATGCAATGGTCTCGCATTAGGAATGTTTGAGCTATTGGTATTGTAAATGGCAAAGTTTTTATTTATGTTTCTTTTTTTTTAAATACCTAAATTAATAGCTTCGTCATTTACAATGCCAATAGTTATAACTTTCGCAAATGTGATACCTATAGCATTTGTAATGCAATATGTTTTGTATTTACAAACCGCGAGAGGACAAAAAAAAGCTCCGGACCACCGCCTCCTCCCAGGCCTTCAAAAGGGACCTCAAAGTTCTCCTCCTCCAGAGACACCTCCAAAAGTAATTCACGTCCTCTTGCTATTGTGAGGAAGACTTCCCACTACTGATAATTTCTACTTTCCATGACCATGGAAGTGCCTTCCCAGTGTATGCCTGTGATTGGAGGGTCTGCCTTTTTGCAGTATTTTCCATGTACTGGTGTTCGGTGCCCTTTTGTAACATGCACACACCACTCTGCCCTTGCAACACACGGCTGCTACCTCTCACATGTCTTTACCTTTGATACTTGCACAAGTGCCACCTTGCCCATGTAACGCTTGTTCCTGAGCCTGAGTGTCTAGCACTTATTGCAGGACTATACCTCTAATCATACTCTGTTTTCTCTTATAACTGCACACTTGTCACTTTCATTTCCTCTTGTGCACTTTTGACTACCTCATGTATTTTGGTTGCTCACAATTGTCACTATTACCTTATGTAAGTAACGTATGTTTTTGCAACCTGTTCTTTTGTAATGTTTCTCATTATGTTTCATTTCTGTTGCTGTTGTGAAGCCTCCGACGCCTTCGGGTAAAGTCCGCGCTATATAAAAATGCATAAATACATGAATAAATACATACCACCTTCGGGTAAAGTCCGCGCTATGTAAAAATGCATAAATATATGAATAAATAAATACCGCCTTCGGGTAAAGTCCGCGCTATATAAAAATGCATAAATACATGAATAAATAAATTCCGCCTTCGGGTAAAGTCCGCGCTATATAAAAACATCCTCGTCACTCTGCCGGCCTGCGACCAAGAAGTCAGACAGGCCGGCGCGACAACCGGAAACAGGAAGTAGGAGGGCGGGAGCCTACCCCGCCTCCCACGGAAGAGCCGCGATTGGAGCCGTGTTGGGAGCACCGGAGCAGGCAGGAGCCTACCCTGCGCCCCGGTGCCGAAGGAGGGAAGAAGAGTCCTGCTGCCGGGCCTTGCAGCTGAGGAGAGGAAGCCGGTGAGTGGGTTGCTGAGCTGTGGGCGGCGGGGGGGGGAAGGGGGAAGCATGGGTGTGTGCGCGCGCGCGTGCGGGGGGGGGGGCGGGCTGTGTATGTGTATGTGTGTGTGCGTGTGTGTATGTGTCTTGGAGTGCGTGTGTGTGACTGTGGGGGAGGGGGTGTGTGTGTGTGAGCGAGTGTCTGTCTGCGCGCGCGCATGTGTATGGCGCGGGACGCGACGTGCGCGTTTGCGCACACGAATCCAGCCTGAAAAAGCTCGTGCACCCTCTTGTCCTCCTTCCCCCCAGAGTGATCGCTACTGGTCTCCAGCTGGACAAATGCATCTTTGCAGGATGCATTGCCAGCGAGACCCAAAAAGGACACAAATCTCAGAGACACTGCTAGGGATGATTTACAAAAGGGAATCTTTCATTTGGGTAAAATAGGAAAAAAAATAGAAAAGAATATAAAAAGCGATTTTCCCCAGTTGGGGTTTGAACTCTTGTCAAAAAGCCCTAATTGACCCTGTGAACTGGCCCTGTACCATCAGTTCTGCATAGATTTTCTCAGCCCAAAGCCTTTGTGTCTTGAAAAAGGGTGATGTCCCTCTTCTGTTTCCATGCTGTTTTTCTTCTAACATGCCACAAATCTACACTTGATTGTTGTTATTTATAAACAAAGATCACTTCCTTCCTCTCATTCTGGCACTTGGCCCATGCATTTCCTTTTCTTACACAACCATCCCCAAACTCTCATTCCACAAATTAAGGGATTTCTTTCATAGCAAAACTTGCCCCTCTTCCACATACCACAGCATGTAAAAAATGTCTGACGTGCACTGGCTAGACTAAAAAGGCCACAAATCTCCCTACACACTATTTTGGGGGATTTAAAAAGGGACATGTTTCATTTCGGTAAAGTAGAAAAATTAAGGGAAATATTAAAAAATCAAATTTCTCCTGGTGGGGTTTGAACCCTTGTAAAAACATATGCTTTTCCCTCAGTTATGACCAGTGCACCATATATAACCATGATGAAGTATACTGCACACAATTGTTTTTACACCACCCTTTTTCTTCTTCCCATGTGCCACAGCATGTCACACATTTTTTACATGGATTGGCATTACTTAGGGGGCTCTTGAGAGCCAACGAACAAGATCACCACACTGCAGTGCGGCTCTGATAGCCCAGGACCATAAACCGCCAGAATCCTCCTTCCTAAAGTGGCGCAAACTGCCTTTAAAAACGTTATGCCCAACGTGGCTCACCAGGGAGCTGATGAGAAGAGTGCGGACTCACTGACACCGGCTAAGTGATCACACCCAGCGCATTCCTGTTTTGCAGCCTACGGCTGTTCATGATGGCGGCAACGTGATTAAGCTAACCGGGTCTGCATCGCCTTGCCCTGCTGTACGGAATTGCTGCGGAGAGACCCCGGCTGTACCACCGCCAGGAACCAGGAGCTGCCCAACGCGGAGCTACACTACGGGGAGAGGGTCGCCCGCTGAGTGAGATCGGGACCAGCTGAGGTAGGCTTGCACCGATGCTAAGGCTGAGCCAGGCTGAGCCCACGCTGCTTCCCCTGAGCTACCTTGGGCCTCGGCTGAGGTGATGGGCCGCTTTAATTTAATATGAGTTGCGAGATTGCTGATGCAGCTGGCTCCCCGATCCTCATTTGCGCACTCACCTGGGGCCTGAAGGGGTCAAGAGGAGAACCCTGCTGCTAGAAGGATGCTGATAGACCTGTGCGACCTGTACAACGCCGGGAGGTGGCGCATGGAATGGTGAGGCCTTGATCCTGGGGCGCAGAGCAGCCTTGCTGCCATGCAATACTCGGTAAGACAGGCTGAAGAGGACATCACCTGCAAAATCTCAAGCAAGACACGCTGCTTTTTGTGGGCCCAGGCCCTCTTCAGCAACACAAGAATCAGGGCGGAGGGTGAAGAGTTGGGCCGTGGCAGAGCCAGGGCTCACCTAAATAACTGCGCAAAGGCACAAACTGGCCTGAATAACCGGCCAAAGGCACAAACTGGCGCCTGTTGACCTGAGTGAGATCTGCACGCCCTGAGGGACAAGCAGAGCTAGCCGCTGCATCCTGATCTTCCTGAGAGGCATACCTTGCCAGCCCATACCACGTAGAGGGGAAAATCATGGCTCCAACGGATGGCAAACAGGCCAAACTCCAACTCCCAGCCTGGAAAAGCACTACCAATACTGCTGAAGACACAGACTCATGCCGGGAAGAGGAAAGCACAGCATCAACTACCCCACAAGATACAGATATAAAAGAACTTCTCTTCATGATGTGCCAAAGCCTCACTTCCATCGGGTCCAAAATGTACACCATGAATATGCACATGGACTACATCACACAAACGTTGGCCTCTTTACCAAAACGGAACAGCGGATATCCACCCTCAAAGACTCTTCCTCTGACTGCCGTGAACAACTCCAAGAGATAGATAAACTTTTAAAAATTATTGCTGCAAAGACTGAAGACTTGGAGGGGCGTTTACTCAGGAACAACGTTCTTATAGTGGTGATCCGGGAGTCTACCGCAACTGGCTGCACGGTGGACTGTGTAGAATGACTGCTGCTTGGGATCTTTGGTGCGGAGGCCATCTTCAGAGTTCTAGTGGTGGAGAGAGCCCATCGCTCACTTGCAGCCAGACTGCCATGGGTGCGCCTTTGCGGCCCATACTGGTGCGGTTAGTCAATTACAAAGACCACAACACGGTGCTGAGACTAGCAAGGGAAAAGCAAAAACTGGTTTACGAAGGGAACAAGCACTCGATCTACCCAGACTTCAGCACGGCAGTACAAGAAGCGTGCAGGAAGTTCCTACCAGTCAAGCGGAAACTCCACCAAACTAACATACAGTACTTGATGCTCTACCCCGCCAGACTGCGAATCCCCTACCATGGGATGACACACAACTTTAACACCCTGCAACAAGTATAAGATTTCTTAAAAACTGTTAAGAGACGGTCACCCATAACTCGGGATGGTGAGCCCGGCTTCCGACTGAGGCCACCTGCTCCTGAAGAAGACTAAGGCCAGGTCATTGTATGGAATTGGTCACCTGCATCACTGGTAGGACTATGCATTCCTTGTTTCATTGCTAATCGGTTTGAAAATATGCTCCGGGCCTGTGGGAATGGCCAAGCACGGACCCTGATGAAGCCTGCATGGGTGGTACTGCCGGGACTAATGAAATCGCCAAGCAATAACGACTTCCCGGGCATCCTCGCTCCTGCGAGGTATGCTGACAGACTCTCTGGTCCATTCCCCCAGTGGGAATTCCCTGAATGATGTAGTATGTTGAAGTTATGTTACTAATTGACTGATATGTTAGTATACTGCTTTTACCAGTATTAGCTTTGTATAAGACACACCTCTTGCATGTTACTAAATTGTCATTAATGAGTCTATTCTCCTGGAGGTGCCAACATCCCCACTTCAGGCAGAACACATAATGGGGGGTTTGGGAGGGATACTATTTACCTACGGGTTTGGGCTGCAGGTATGGGTGGGGGGCAGTCTTACTTTTGATACACACAGCGATGCTGCACAGATTAATACTGAGCACATACAATTACAAAAGCATAGAGAACGATCCATACAAACTCACCATGGCAGAACACACTGACCCCTCCGGTCCCAGAGAGGACAAGACAGATATAGCAGAGCCTAGAGCAGACAAGACCCACTTGTACACTTCCTGAGATGGAACATTTGAGGATTCCGAGGCCCTCGCAAACGCAGGCAGATCCTAGGATACTTAGAAAGACACCAAGTGCAGGTGGCTATGTTGCAATAAACACACTTGGACCGTAAAGCAGCACCCACCTTTGGAAAGAAATGAGCAGCACACAGCTGCTTCTCCTCCTACTCGACATATGCTAGAGGCACAGCAACCCTCATCAAAGATAGCATAAGATACTGCCCTCTAGGGACACTACAAGATACACACGGTAGATTCATCGAGATGTGGGGCAGATTAGAGGGACACACAGTAACCCTTGGTAGTTGCTACACCCCCAACATTGATGAAGCCAGCTACTTTGACATGGTATGGGGTCGCATATTAGCAATAGGTTCCACTTTCAATATATGGGGAACTGATTTCAACTTAGCACTAGACTCTCTTTCCGATTGCTCACATGGCACCTCATCCTCACATCCGCAGGCAACCAAACACCTCACGAGCATCATGACAGATCACCAGCTATTTGACCCCTGGAGGTCCCTCCATCCATCATGAGGGGAGGGCACCTTCTATTCTAGCGTGCACTCCAGCTCGTCCTGAATAGACCTATGGTTACTGTCGAAGGGACTTAACACTTGGATCCAGGCTGTGACGCACTTGGTGCAAACCTCCCTAGACCATTCCCCCCTGCTCATGAGACTAAAGCCGCCGGACAATGAATCTCCATATCGTTCCTGGCGACTCCAGCCCACAACCTTGCTAGATAGAGCCTTTTGTGAAGAAATACAGCAGGAAATTCTTCAATTCTGCCCTCGCAATAAACGCAGTGTCTCAACACTTGCATGTGTATGGGAAAGCTTCAAGTCACCATTCGGGGGCTATATATAGCCAAAAGCAGAGGGCTCCTACGTTCCATCAGGGGAACACTAAATAGACTATAAAGAGACATCAAAAAAACAAAGGAGCCCCTAACTTCCGCCCCAAAGAGAAGGGTTCAGCTTAAAGATCTACTAATTGAATATTCCAATGAGGCGGAACGTGAATCTAAATTCCAATCTAAATATCATGTGGCCAGATCATTCGGCAAAGGGAGGCAGCCAGGCAGAACTCTGTCCGAGGAAACCAGACCCTCGACATTCGCTAATCAGATTTTGTAAATAATAGACAAGGAAAGCACTAGGCATATCGAATAGTAGGAGATCCTTAATATTCTGACTGCCGACTATGCAAAAATCGCACACATAGAAAAGTACCTCCTGACATAGCGTCCTACTTAAAGGACACTGCTTTTGGGTGGACCAACAACTCTCGCAGAGAGTTTCTGTCTGCCGCTATAGCGGAGGACGAAATCCGGGCTGCAATAATGGGCCTGCATTCTGTCAAGGCCCTGGGACCACAACATTCGCATTACTACACGATATTGGCCCGGAGATCAGCGCAGGAGATATGGGATTACATGTTCATAATATTGGGTGGAATGGGCCTTCCCCAGCCATTCCTGGCATGGCTAAAGCTGCTGTATGGCTGTCCTAAGGCCATTACACAGATTAATGGTCCATATTCCAATCCAACCCCCATTATGCGAGGCACATGCCAGGGCTACACTCTTTCCCCTTTGGTTTTTGCTATAGCCATCGAACCCGTCGCAGCCAAGGTACGGCAACATCATGGAGAGCATGCTATACCAGACCCCTCACATCAGATACTAATATCTTTATATGCGGACGATGTCACCCTTTATTTACGGGACCCACAGATTAGCCTCAAACCAATCCTAAGAGTGTTCATCAGATTTGGTTTCCTCTCCGGGGTAGGGATCAACTGGAGTAAATCGCAGATTTTCCAGCTCACGCCCAGTACTGTTCAGTTCCCATTGAAATGGTGCGAAATAGAAATAAAATATCTAGGCGTGATAATAACAATAAATAAATAAGAAATGCTTCGCTCTAACTGTGGCACTGTGCTTGAAACCATCACTGACTGGGTGTATCGATGGATCGCAATGCCATTCTCATTGGCTGCCTGATTGGCCTTGATGAAAATGGTCCTATTACCTAAATTATTGTATCCATTAAAAAATATACCCTTTAACCCGGGACGCCCCTTCTTCGATACCCTCCGATCATTACTCATCAGAATAGCATGGGGCGAGAAACAACCCCAAGTGGGATGGCGGACCATGACGCAACCATGCCTCAATGGGGGTTTTGAGGCCCCAGTTATGGAGCTATATTTTCTGGCTGCTCAAGCCCACTACACAATATATTGATTCCATCCGCCACCCTTTATGCCACACCTGGCCATTGAGCAGGGATATAAGGCTCCTACGCCTATGACCTACGTTTTGGGAACACGCGTCCCTGTAGTAGCCTATCACACAGGACCTGCACTAACCAAGTCTGGGATCGCCTAGCTAAAATAGTGGGCAAACTGACACTGTACTCCCCACCTGTGCCTCTTCCGTAACTCTCGTGTGCGCCAGTCACACATGAGGCTGTATGCCGCGATATGCTCCGTAGGAGAGACCTAAACCGCTGGGTCGACCTTTACCGGGGGGTGCGTTTGGGGTAAGGCAGGAGTTATTGACTGGGAATAATGTCACTCCATTGGAGATATTTCTTTGTATAAGACTGAAACACAAACTTAGGGCCAATGTCCTGGGATTCCCTCAGGAACCCCCAACTCTATAAACACTACACACCCTATTCAAAATGGCTGGACCGGAGCACGCGATTTCCAGCATATACCGGACTGCACTGCTCGAGAGGATACAACCAAAACACGGGGTCAGGGAGGTGTGGTATCATGACCTGGAGCTGTCCTTGATGGACGGGCGGTGGACATATTGCTGCACACAGACGTAAGCTATTACAGCAAGCAGTTGCGTACAAATCATACACTTCAATTACTTGCATCAAACTTTCTATACACCCACGTGGCTCTACAAATACAAATTGAGAACTGACAACCTATGTGAGAGATGTCGTCAAGCGCAGGCCGGCTTATTACACCTTGCATGGCAGTGTTGCAAAGTTCATGGGTATTGGCGTGAGATGATTGCTGCTCTGTCCCAAACGATAGACATCCCTCTTGCCATGTCCCCCCTACTAGCACTTCTGGGCTACACAGCTGAAGTACAAACATCATATAGAAAATTTGTAGCATTCAGTCTGTTGCTGGCCAAACGGAGGGTGGCGTGCAGATGGGGCAGAGGGCGGATCCCCAAATTTAAGGAATGGCAGGCAGGCCTTATTTATTGTAAGGATTAGTTAATGAACTATGCAGAACTCCTGCCAGCCTTGTCTTGCCCAACAGACTTCTGGGAGCCCCTGGGGGATTATCTGAGGGAACACTCGATCTGAACCTGTGTGCTTTGGGTTTGGGTGTACGAACTGGACATTTACATTTAGATGGGGGGCATGCGGGTGGGGAGGAATGCAAGATAAGTGTATTTCATTTGTCTGCCTATGACACCTTAGGAACGTTGTGCCCATATCATAGAGAAGGTCTGTGCTTAATTAAAAAATGCATGTTAAAATGCTATTGCGTTCCGCAGTAGACTACATTGCAGAATTACCTCTAGCAGTAGGTATGCTTATTGCCCGTGCTGTGCATTTATACACTACATTGATGTATGTCATGTTTCTATGTAAGTTGAAGAAACCAATAAACACATGTAAAAAATGGATTGGCATACGTTAATAGGCCACAAATTTCTCTGGCAATGCTCGGGAGTGTTTACAAAGACATTCACTTTCACATCAGGAAAGTAATTAAGAATTTAAAAAATAGATGAGAGGCTAGGACCCTGGTCAAAAAAACATAACAGCAAACTCAGGGCCCTTGTGATAAAATAGAGAAAGAGTAACAAGGGGAAATGACACAAGAAGGACAAAACAAAACTCAGATCTTCCTCAGAGGGTTAAAAAGTTTCATTATAAATTGGATTTTACATAAATGTAGCAGTTTTAAAATGATTACATTCTGGCAAAATGTACTTGAACAGACTGCAGTATCTGGTGAGTTAATAGTGACGGAACCCTTTTGGGTCCTGATTGTCTCCCTAGAAACGTGAAGTAAGTGTTAGAGTGTAATGCATCAATTGCTGTTTCAGTGTGGTGAGTTGCAGTTGCACATACACGAATAAAGTCTCCCTGTGTGGCATAGTTATTGGCGAGTAACTGGGCTGGGGAGCTACTGCAAAGAACATATTTTATGATTTCTACTTCTCTTACTATGTTGATTATTTCCTACATGCCACAAATTCTCAAGTTTTTTTTAGAGCTAACCAGTACTTTCACACTTATCAAGTACATGTAAAATATTTCTGACATGCTTTCTTGTATCTAATCATGTAAATAACCTCTCACACTGTGCCAGTTAGTGATTTCCAAGTGCATCACTTTCACATGGGTAACACAAGAATTAGAAAAATAAGCAAAGGCTCTGAATTAATGGATTAACCCTGGCCACAATATATCACATATTAGTATATTTGCCATTGTGGTGATCTGCTGAACACAGAGCTTAACTACCGTTCCTTAGCGGTTTTATTGAAACCAATCCATCACATGCATCACCAGGTAGGTGACACTGCCAATAACAAGGGCTGAGTGCACACGTCTGGGGCAAGTTCCATGATGTAACCTGTGTCACTTTATTTACTAGCATATGGGCTGAGGGTCCATAACACCATAGCCATGACACTAAGGGGCCCAGTACGATACGGCTCGGATGACGAGCCACATCGTAATGGGCCGTTTGGATTCCTTTCCAATATCCTCATTTTGATGGAAGTGGTCGGAATGGAATCAGACCAGTCATTCCGGCTGGCTTCCGACTGACTTGGAGTGCCCGTCTGCCAGTCTGAATGCGGCATACAATCTCAAGGTTGGCTCTTTTCACCCTTGAGATTATGATCATGGTTTCTGACATAGTTTCCATGCCGGTCTGTTGGAGATGGAAACATGTTGTAAAGCATGTTCGGGGGCCCCAGCAGGGCCCCCTTTGGTGCACGGCCTCCTGTTTGAGGCTGCGAGGATCTCTTGAGGTGCCTACCAGTAATACAGGGATGAACTACACCTTCTTTTTTACTACGGGAGCATGCATTACGGCTGGTTTACAGCCGAAATGCATGCTCCCATAGTGAAATATAGGAATGAGACAGAACAGTGTTTGGTCGCATCCTAATGGGGCGGCCGGGCCGACGACTGGGTGTCGGTCGGTCAAATAACTGAGTCAGTGTTGGGCGGAAGTGATAACGCTCAACATTCTCAGGAGCCCCTATATCTTTTTGGAGTTTGGTGGGTGACCGTTAAAAACAATGTCCACTGTTCACGATGCTTTTTGTACCTTCATAGGACCCATTGTGACAGCTGTTCCTCTAAAGATACAGAGAAGAGATCATTTCTGGGCTGGAGGTTAACTTTAAATCTGATGTGCTGTAGTTCATCATAGTAGCGTATGAAATTTCTTCCACCACTCTGACTGACAGACTACCGCCTATCAAACTGTACATTGGGCCCTTAAAGCTCAAAGACCTTTCACTAGTTCTGTTCTGACATTATGCAACATTTTAGTTACATTTATACTGTAATGAAAGACACAGTCATCAAATGAATACAATGTAGCCTTTTTAGACAGGATACAACCAACATTCTCTCTGTTCCCGGACTAATACTTCATTCTAGGTGTAAACCCTGAACCTTGTTGTTTTGCAGAAGAGTTTAAAGTTGCTATGTGCTAGTGTGTGTAGGCAGGATTTAGGACAGCCTATATTAAACTTTCACAAACTCTGAGATTGTTGACAACAGTTGCATAGCAGGGTGAGAGAATATAGTGTAGATAAGAACTACCTGTAATACAATGAATTATTACTTTTGAGTGGGTAACGGGTCAGCAAAGTAATAAAGTCACAAACAACTTTGGTTCAAGCTAAGGTTTCAGTAATTTAAACCTAAATTAATCCGCTGGTTGATATAGAACGAAGCAAACACTGTCAAATTGAATTTGCAGGAAAGGGGGTGCATGCAGAAAGTACCCCGTGCATGCATCCCATGGCCATGGTGGAACCGGGGTCCCTGTAACCCCCACCAAGTTGCCTCACCGCCTCCCTTTATACGGGGGGCTCACCAAAACATTGGATGTGAGGAAACTAGTAATATGGTTGCCGGTGCTGTAGAGGTACTGTCAGCTTATTGTGGTCCTCAGGCCACCGATCCACCACCAGGGATCGCGGATCGCTGGTGGTTGTAGCGGTCCTATGGCGGTCTCACTGTCAGCCTTGTAATACGGCAGTCCAACCACTGGTGTGGCGGTTACTGCACTGCCACAATGGGTTTGACAGTCCATCTAACCACCAAACTCATAATCAGGCACTAAGTCTCTTTTTTCAGAGGTCAGTATCCTCCATCTGACAAGGCTAAAGGTTCTATCTGATGATGAGTTCCTCCAGCCTGGAGACCTTCTCATAGAGGACCAGCAGGAACAGATTTGCTGCTGCAGAGAAGCTCCTTGCATGAGAAACCTTTAGCTTTAAACCAGTGAAGCTGCACTCTTGTGGGATTGGCTCAGATGGGTACTCTCAGTTCTCCTATGGCTGGAAGTTCAAAAGCATTCCATGTCCCAACTTTTCAGAGATTGCAGCAAATGTCCAGTTAGATATACCCAAGTGTCCCACGACCTCAGGGACATCCCTAAGAAGTTTAGGCTCAGACCTACTAACATTTTTCATTATGGCTGTGCCACTTTTTAGAGCAGCCACTCTTCAAAATGATATTTGAGATTTAGAAAGCCACTCAAGGACCAATTTGTGTCACCTTGCGTGGCTCTGTAAAAAAAACAAAAAGTGAATCACCTTGGTTACACCGTGTCGGGTTGACGTTAAAAGGGTGGACCATGAGCATTGCCATACACCCACCCTTGTATTTTAATGCATTCATAATTTACTGAAGGTAGTAAACCTGATTTAATGTGAAAATCGTGCACCTACCTGAGAGAACAGTAACAGGGAGAAATAGCTTAATTTTGCTTTTTTACTTCCTCTTAGCATTTGTGCTTTATTCTGGAGCTCACATATTCAATCAATCAATCAATCAGGAATTTTTGATGCATGCTACTAACACGTGTACGGGGGGAGAAACATGCAGCTACGTCTTACCCATAGATCCAGGTCTTGAGGCTCTTCCTGAAGGCATGCTGAATGGGGGAACGTCTGATGCTGAGCGGGAGTTCGTTACAGGTCTTTGCCATGATGTAGGAATAAAGCGATACAAAAGGGGATGATGGACGGAGAATTGAGCAAATCAAAAACTCACCCCCAGTCAACTGATCTGGGTTTAATCCATCACCATTCTTTAGCCCACTCAGCCACCCCATTTCAGACATGGCTATATGCAAATCAGTCTTACCCTGTGCCTCATGGGAACAGTCCAGCCCGAACTGCCAAGCCATGTCTTCCATGGACCATAAACAAGCATCCTGGGACCGGTTTCGGATTCATAATCCTCATCAGCCAGGCTATCTTGAATCCAGTGGCCATGTGAGCAAGGGACTCACGTCTGAGCAATCACTTGGCCACTGGATTCAAGATAGCCTGGCTGATGAGGATTATGAATCCGAAACCGGTCCCAGGATGCTTGTTTCGCGTCCAGGGAAGACATGGCTTGGCAGTTCGGGCTGGACTGTTCCCATGAGGCACAGGGTCAAACTGATTTGCATATGGCCATGTCTGAACTGGGGTGGCTGAGTGAGCTAAAGAATAGTGATGGATTAAACCCAGATCAGTTGACTGGGGGTGAGTGTTTGATTTGCTCAAACACTCCGTCCATCATCCCCTTTTGTATCGCTTTGTTCGCCCTAAGTATGGCAGGGTATGCTCAGACGTGAGTCCCTTGCTCACTTGGCCACTGGATTGAAGATAGCCTGGCTGATGAGGATTATGAATCCGAAACCGGTCCCAGGATGCTTGTTTCCGGTCCAGGGAAGACATGGCTTGGCAGTTCGGGCTGGACTGTTCCCATGAGGCACAGGGTCAGACTGATTTGCATATGGCCATGTCTGAACTGGGGTGGCTGAGTGAGCTAAAGAATGGTGATGGATTAAACCCAGATCAGTTGACTGGGGGTGAGTGTTTGATTTGCTCAAACGCTCCGTCCATCATCCCCTTTTGTATCGCTTTGTTCGCCCTAAGTGTGGCAGGGTATGCTCAGACCTGAGTCCCTTGCTCACTTGGCCACTGGATTCAAGATAGCCTGGCTGATGAGGATTATGAATCCGAAACCGGTCCCAGGATGCTTGTTTCCGGTCCAGGGAAGACATGGCTTGGCAGTTCGGGCTGGACTGTTTCCATGAGGCACAGGGTCAGACTGATTTGCATATGGCCATGTCTGAACTGGGGTGGCTGAGTGAGCTAAAGAATGGTGATGGATTAAACCGAGATCAGTTGACTGGGGGTGAGTGTTTGATTTGCTCAAACGCTCCATCCATCATCCCCTTTTGTATCGCTTTGTTTGCCCTAAGTGTGGCAGGGTATGCTCAGACGTGAGTCCCTTGCTCACTTGGCCACTGGATTCAAGATAGCCTGGCTGATGAGGATTATGAATCCGAAACCGGTCCCAGGATGCTTGTTTCTGGTCCAGGGAAGACATGGCTTGGCAGTTCGGGCTAGACTGTTCCCATGAGGCACAGGGTCAGACTGATTTGCATATGGCCATGTCTGGGGTGGCTGAGTGAGCTAAAGAATGGTGATGGATTAAACCCAGATCAGTTGACTGGGGGTGAGTGTTTGATTTGCTCAAACGCTCCGTCCATCATCCCCTTTTGTATCATGATGTAGGAATAGGCTCTCTCACCCGTTCTGGCTTTGCTGATGCAAGGGTTTTCGGCAAGGGCAAGGTCTGCAGAGCGGTGGTTTTGATGGAGCAAGGTGGAGAAGCAAAATTGTGTACCCTTTGCAAAGTCACACTTCCATAACTATAACATGAACTAATGGAATGTTGTGTGAAATTAATCTACCTAGAATAAAATTGCAACTACACAAGTACACGTGGGAATTAATTTTGCTTATGTTGCAATTATGTGATTTTGTTGTGTCCTAAACTAATAAGCAGCTTTGAGATAATGGAATGGGGCATAAATGTGCTTTTTGTTTACGTATTTTGTGGCAGAAACCAAAGCTAGGTAACTACTAATAGGGAAAACCTTAGTAACAGGGAGGTAAACATAAGGGCTAGATTTCTGAAATTAATGTTTGTTTGTGTTTTTTCTATGATAGTTCCCATTTTGACTCGTGAGGTCTACCAGAAAAATGGAGTCACTCGATTATTGTGGCCATAAGAGAAATACGCATGCGCAAATAAAGCCAAGAACGAATGCGAGCTGACTGTGCCTGGACAGTGAGGTTCAAGGCCACCATGCCCCGAGAATACAGATGACTGCCAGCAATTTTGGATGTCACTATTGTATAACGTGGGAAAAGGTTCGAATCTATCAATTTGAGAACGTGACTAGGCCGGACGCTGCCTAAAACAATGACCCTTTTTAAAATTTAGCTGACGGAAGAAAAACAAATAATGTAACAATGAGGTGATGCTCATCCACCCCAAATTGTCCAATCAGAACTTGAATTTATGCTGAAAGTTACTCTTTTAATAGATAGAGCGAGTGAAAAAGGTATAAAAAGTGCTGGTTTTAGTGAGAGAAAAACTTATTTTCGATTTCCTCGAGAGATGCTGTCGGAATGCTGACTTATCCTGAGATGCAAGACTTTGAATAATTTTCTATTTCTTTTGAATGAGATCTGAACTTTAGGTGAGGTCATTAGTCAGGGAAGTTAGGGAGGTAGGAGAAAATGAATTTGGGAACTATCTGTTTTTGCTAATACTTGTATTTCTGAAATCTAAATAAATGTCTATTTTTGAACTTTCCTGATTAAATGAAATTAACTGTTTGAGATAAAATTCTTATTCCTTTAAATGTCGTTTTTGAATAAAGAAATCAATACAGTGAATAAACTTTTAGACATGTTAAATTTGCTTTTAATAAAAATTAGATAAATGGAGAATTAAGCTGCGCTTGAGTTTTCCTACGCCTATTTTTTTACTAGCAGATCCGTCAACCTTAGTGGAGGCATGTCTAAATAAATGTTTGTTAATGAAAAACCATGGTAAATTCATTTAAACTGCAGGTGTAAATAGTATAAATATTTAGTATTTATGCAGACACTCCACTATGATACAGCATCTCTCCTTTGAATTTCACCGATCCATGAAGTAGGGTGTAAGTGTGTTGTGAGTGACTCGCGGTGTCATGGGCCCCACTGTCGAGTATATGTATGATTTTATACTTCAGGGAAAGGTGTTGTGGTTCTAGGAATTATTTCTGGAGTAGCGCTGCATCAGTTTCTTTTGGGTGCGTAGAAGGAGACTCTTTCGTTGAGGTACTAAGATCCGGTGTTATGGAGGGATTTTTAGGCATGAGCGAGTAGCTTGAAGGTCACTCTCTTCTCGACATGGAGCCAGTGGAGGTTTCGTAGGTGCTGGGTGATGTAGCCTGGTCGTGGGATGCCGGGGACGAGTCTGGCAGGGGTGTTCTGGATGGTCTGGAGTTTTCAGAGCAGGGTTTTGTTGATTCCGGCACAAAGGGCGTTTCCACAGTCTAGTCTGCTGGCTATGAGTGAGTGGGTGATAGTTTTCCTGGATTTGGGGGGATCCATTTGAAGGTCTTACGGAAGATGCGGAGGGTGTTGAAACAAGTGGGGGTGATGGCTTTGACCTGTCCGGTCATGGTGATGGATGAGTCAAGTATGAGGCCAAGGTTATGGGCATTGTCCATAGGCATGGGGGGTTGCCGAGGGTGGTGGACCACCAGGTGTTGTCTCATGTGGAGGGGGTGGGTATGAGGACTTCTGTCTTCTCTTAATTGAGCTTTCGGCAGCTGCTGCTCATGCAAGAAGTGACGTTTTTCATTCCTACCTTGGAGCTTAGTCTAGCGGTGTCGGGCTCCATCGTGAAGGAGAGGATGAGCTGGGTGTAGTTGGCATAGGAGACAATGTTAAGTCCGTGCTGCCTGACGATGGCAATCTAGGGGGGCCATGAAGATGTTGAAAAGCGTGGGGCTGAGCGATGATACTTGGGGTACTCCACAGCTGATCTCTGTGGGTTTGGAGAGTAATGGCGGGAATCTGATTCTTTGGGTTTGGCCGGTGAGGAAAGAGCAGATCCAGTCGAGGGCAGTTCCCTCTATGCTGTCGTCGTGGAGTCTGGCGGGGAGTGTGCAGTGGGAGATGGTATTGAAAGTTGCGGAGAGGTCAAATAGGATGAGGGCCGCCATGTGGCACTTGTCGAGGAGAGTACGGATGCATACACTTCTCTTTCTCTAAACCCACTGCACACAAACCTACACCACGCCCCCATGCAGGAATTGGAGCAATGTCACCGAAGACCACCTCAACTCCACCCTCAACCTTGCCCCCCCTCTATGACCAACGTCAACTCTGCAGTTCAATAACTCCAAAAATGGATCACCGACTGCACAGATAGGCTCGCGCCCCTAAGTAACTCCAACAAACTGTGGTGGTCCATCCAAAGGAGTTGTGTAGTGTGGCTGAAGGGGATGTTGTTCACTTTTGCGAAGATGGGGGTTGAGGGAAGGTCCTACCTTGTGGGTGGGGGTGGTGACAAGCTGCTTTAGTTCTCAATTGACAAGGTTGTCCAGGAGGGTGGTGGTGTTGGGGGTCGCTGAGTTTGTTGAGGTGGAAATTCAGGTCTCTGAGCAGTATGTAGTCCATGGGGATGATGGTGTGGGGCACGATGAGGTCGGTGATGGTCTGTAAGCGAGGGTGCTGCATAGGTTCGTTCTAGGGTTGGTCTGGATCTGGAAATAGATATGTTCTGTGAGGGTCAAGGAGTTATTTGTGCTGGATGTGGGGAGCCGGAGGGAGTTCTTGTGTGTAATGGCAAGTCCTCCTCCCAGCTAGGTTGAGACGGTCCTTCCACTGGATCTTGTATCCGTCGGGTATGGGGAGAGTGGTGTCGGAGGGGTTAAAATTATTATCCCCACTCCAGTAATTGCAACAGTAGGTAAAGTGTTGGATAGCTGGTAGGTAAAAATTACTATTACCACTCCAACAAGTTCAACAGTAGGGAAAGTGTTGGATAGCGGGTGGGTAAAAAATACTATTCCCACTCCAACAAGTCTAACAGTAGGGAAAGTGTTGTATAGTGTAACTGTAAAAATTAATTTAACCACCCCAGAGAGTGCAACAGTAGGGAAAGTGTTGGATAGATGGTGGGAGAGGTGTGGCGCCGCGGCCAGGGCGACTGACGCTGGAATCTGGGGATCAGGGTTCGATCCCCGGCTCCGGCGGCAGGTTAGCCCAGCACCATGTGACTTTGGGCAATAGCTTGCTTAATCTTCCCGACGGCCCCCAGTGCCTAGAGACCCTTACGGGTGATTGTGCGCTTTACAAATGTGGATTATTATTATATAGCGTAGAGGTAAGAATCACTATTCCCACTCCAACAAGTGCAACAGTAGGAAAAATGTTGGATAGCTGGTGAGTAAAAATTACTATTCCCACTCCTACAAGTTTAACAATAGGGAAAGTGTTGTATAGTACAACTGTAAAAATTACTATTCCCACTCCAGAGAGTACAACCGTATGGAATGTGTTGGATAGTGTAGGGGTAATAATTAGAATTCCCACTTCAAAGAATGCAACAGTGGAGAAAGTGTTAGATAGCACAAAGGTTAAAAATAACATACTTATAAATTTTTAAAAAAGTTATTAAATAATAAATTATTAATAAATTAACAATTCATTAATTAAAAATACCAATAAATAAAAATGTATAATTACTTTAATAACATTAAATTACTTCCCACCCTATTCCTCAATAAACACACACATAAAATGTCACATAATTAATATAATGATCAATTCATCAATTAATATAAATTAATTACCAATTAATAATTAACAATAAATTAATTATCAATCACCAAAAATAAAAATTAATAATTACTTAATTACAATTAATTACTTCCCACACTATTCCCATTTAAACCCAGAACATGCACAAATAATAATTAATACAATTAATATAATTATCAATTAATCAATTCATAAAAATGAATTACCAATTAATAATTAACAATAAATTAATTATCAATATCAATAAATAACATGTACTAATTACTTAATTACAATTAAAATACTTCTCACCCTATTCCCCTATAAACCCACAACACACTCCTAACATATTCACAAATTAATTGTTAATAATTAATAACTAATTAATATGTGTACACAATAAACATAATTACCAATACATTATCAATGTATAATTAATTAGTAATTAATTAATTTACACAATTAACACTATAAATTATTATATACAGAATTATTAATTAATTTTTTTAATACATTAATTTAAATTCAATTACTTTACACCCTATTCCCCTATAAACCCACAACCCGTTACGGAATAAAATTACCCCAAAATCAATTAAGTTCTAACCAATTAATTCAAAAACATTCTTAATTAATATATTATAATTAAATTACTTCCCACCATATTCCCCTATAAACACACAACCCTCTACGGTACTAAAATACGCAAAATTAATTTATCATAAAATTCATTGTTTTAAAAAATTTCCAACATACATTACAAACATTATATAAACTTTTAACACATATACCAACACTTAAAACACCCGCAAAAAATTTGATATTTTTAACAACTGTATTATAACTGTCAATATTACTAACTTTGATATTATTTTAAACGATTTTTCTTACCTGCATTTCGATATTCTGCACCACCATATTCGATATTTTGGCAACTCGATATTTAAAATTCTATATTTTGGCAACTCGATATTCATAATTTGATATTTAGATTGTTCACCCTTTTGAATATGATATCTTTAATTGTTTATGCAGGATTTGTGGTGTTTTATTCTGATAAATATTGGTTATTTTTCTAAACTGGCATGGTCTCCTTTCGTAGTGTTTTCACTGTTGCTGTGTTTGTATGTACAGATGCTTTACAAATTCTTTACAATTGCTTTGAGTGCTCCAGCCATTCTACCAAGAGGGGGTGAGCAGGGATTATCTGAGCTGTATAATCACCCTACCCTGACTAGAGTGAGGGTCTCTACTTGTACAGGGTGCAAACCACTGTCTGACACTGTGTTTCTTAACACCCGAGTCCCCTGTGGATTTCGGCTCAAGCTCAAGACCTCTTTTGCACTGTTAGTATTTCAACTTTAACCAAAGAAAACAACAAGCTGTGAAACTTATTTATGTTCCATGTATTGCAAAAGAGTTAATGTTCAGAAATTGTATTTCTAAACAAGGCAGGATTTGTGTGAATCTTTATGCGCTGCTTAAGTGTTACAAGCTCCAACATAAATGTACCATGTAAACTATCATAAAAATATTGTATTGTATTGTATTGTATTTGACATTTGCAGAGCGCATGGCTACCCGAAGGCATCCCAGGGCTGCATGTGTACGAAGGGAGGAAAGTGGAGGGATCTATATGAAGAAACAGGTCTTCAATTGTTTACGGAATTTCAGATGATTAAGTTCGCTCCGCGGGTATAGTGGGAGGGCATTCCATAATTTAGAGACATTTAGTGAGAAGAGCCTGCCTCCGCTACTGGCCTTTTTAATCCTTGGTATCGTTGCAAAGTGGAGTTCATTTGATTGAAGTGCCCTGTTTGCTCTGTATGGGCGAATCATGTCCCTGTTGATTAGTGGCCCGTGATTGTTTAGGGATTTGAGTGCTTTGAAGTTTACACACTGCTGTACTGGGAGCCAATAAAGAGAGTGCAGTGCTGGTCTTGCTGAGCAGCAAGCGGGGGTATCAGAGAGCAGCCTTGCGGCACAGTTCTGTATGACCTGTAGCTTAGAGATGACCTCTTTAGGGGCACCTAAGTAGAGGGCATTGCCATAGTCCAATCTAGACAAGGTAAGGGCCTGAGTGAATAATCTTTTTGCGAGAGGGGGTAGAAGGGGAAGGATTTTACAAATAATTCTAAGCAAGCCATAACAGGAGGCCACTGTCTTTCTTGCCTGGGTTTTAAAGGTGAGGTTCTTTTCTAGCCATATTCCTAGGATTTTTATTTCTGTTTTGGGAGTGGGTGGCTAGAGCGTATTTAGACCGGGGCTCGGATGGTCGCCCAGTATCGTGAGTTCCGTCTTCTCACCATTGAGTTTGAGGTGAGAGAGACTCATCCCCTTTACTACATCCTCCAGGCATGGTAGAAGGACCTTAGCTTGTTGACCAAGGTGGCTCAGTGCTATGACCAGTTGCGTATCATCAGCATAGGTCACCCCATGGATTCCGAAAGGAGACACTATTTCTGCCAGAGGGGCCATATAAACATTAAAAAGGGTGGGTCTAAGCAAAGAGCCCAGTGGTATTCCGCACCCTAATGGCAAGGTTTGTGAGGTATGTTTGTCTTGGAAGACCTGGAAAGATCTACCTACAAGGAAGGGCTGTAGCCATTTTAGCACTGTTCCTGACACTCCTGCCCTCGTAAGGTGGTGCACCAGGAGAGGGTGGTTGACCGTGTTGAATGCCGCGCTGAGGTCAAGGAGGATGATTGCGGCTGTACCCCTGTTGTGAACCATTTTAGGACACTATTGTAAATTTCCCGATTCATGCCCTTATATAGGTATAAATCACTATGTCCTCATATAGGCATAAGAATCATAACTATATTTAAACATAGCTCATGCAGTCCAAATATGGCAGGGCTACTTCCACTAGTTCAGAAAATCTACAACGATTTCTTAGAAAACTCGACTTCAGCAGCTAGGGACTTTCCCTTGCTCGAGAACTGACGTGTCCAAGAACTCATGATGTTTTCAAAGAACTGACAGGCAGATTTACAATTACTGGCACATCCCTGCAAATTAGCATGGATGCGCCAGTAATTGTGCGCCGCAGCTCCACCTCCCATGATGCGCCACATTTACAATGCGGCGCACCATGGGGCAAAAACGGCACAGATGCATCACGCATTTGTGCCGTAAAGGCGGCGCATTACTGGAGTTGCGTCGCAAGCGCGACACAGCTTCAGCAATGCTCTGGGGGGGCCTATTCTTCTAATGCTGCGTCAAGCCTTACGTCTGCTTCAAGCAGGCGCAGGGTTTTGACGCAACATTGGCCTAAAAGTGACTGAGTGAAATCTTGTAGATTTCACTCAGCCACTTTTAGGAGGTGTTCCTGCGCAGGAACGCCCCCCCCACTGCGCCGGAACGCCTCCTTGTGGCGCAGGGCTGTACAACGTGACGCATCTCCCAGATGCGTCACGTTGTAAATACCCTTCACCATCGCACATCTTTTGCGCAGCCGCTGCGTCACAAAAGTGACGCAACGGCAGCGTAAAAGAGGCGGAAGGGGTTTGTAAATCTGCCCCAATGAGTCTTTAACCGCATGCGTGCGGGCGGAATTCCGCTCGTACGCGGAGATATGCGAAACCGCACTTTACGTGACGAGCTGGGCTCGTTATCAGCGTACCAGGAGGCTACCTCATGACGAGCCCAGCTCGTCATCAGCGTGGAAGGGGTTAATGACGTTATTATGTCCACATTTACGTCAAACTCGGCAACTTCAAGGCATAAATATGCCCACACTTGCCTTAGCAAACACACGGTGGTTTGGAGCAGTTCGACTATCTACTTGCCCGACGCATCCTGCTACAGCAAGTGCCGAAGGAAGCCGACTCTCCAGCAGATGCACTGAGATAGACGCTGTCTTTTCTCCTGCCGAGAAATCCAGCTCCAGTGTTTCCAGGCTACCCTTGCGGGTTGCTGGGAGATCGAGTCCTGAGACTGACCTTCTTCATTTTAAGCTAAGGTATGGAGCTGATTAGACCCTAAGAGAAATCTTGGACAGATTCTTGGCAAAAGAATACTACATTTATGCTACACCTCACTTACTTCCTCCCTATTAAAAAGCTTAGGTACATCGGGGTAGGCGTATTTTAGAAGCACCAGTAGAGTAGTTTTATTTATGTATGTATTAATCTATGCTGTAGGAACTATACAATGATCTTGCAGTATTATTTTATTCTACTCTTTATAATGTATGTATTATATTTTACAACCTGTTTTACGATTGTAGCAGTTCATTTCCTATGCTTGAGAAAGAAGACTGTTCAATAAAACCTTTTTATTGAAAACGCCATCTATATATTTCTCTGCACATCTGGTGAAATGAAGCATGCACGATTGACTGAGTGAAATATCTATCAATTATTTCCACGACTCTGATGATCAGTTTTATCTTGGGTAAACAAAGTTGTCATGTTTATGCAGTTGTCAGAAGCTAATCCCTTCTTGTTTATTCGAGAAAGTTTTTAGTGACCTTTGAGCTAGCTGGCACTCACAATTAAATCTAATGTATTCGATAGAGACCTATTAGACCTCAGTTCTATGTCTAAACTATTGGATATATTATAACAATGCGCAGAGCCTATTGAGAATATAGGAACTACACTACACCTCCTGCGTCCAAAATATTCCTTGTTTCCTCCACCACTGACAGTATGGTGGTTTCTGTCCCCTGGCCAGGCCGGAAAACTGTTTGAGAGGGGTGGAGGGCGCCATTAGTTTCGAGGAATGCCGAAAGGGTGCAGTTAGTGTGTTTCTCTGCTATTTTGCTGATGCCCGGCAGGAGTGAGATGGGTTGGAAGTTGCCCAGATCTGTGGTCTAGGTTGGGTTTTTATAACAATGCGCGGACCATTGCCTTTTTCCACTTGGTAGGTACTGTACCAGAGTTGAGGGAGGTATAAATTAGTTTGGTGCTCATAGGGGAAATGGAGGGTCCAACCCATGACAGGATATTGGGGGGTGCTTGGTCTAAGAGCGAGCCACTTTTTAATAATGATAGTAAAGTGAGGAAGCAATCCTGTGTTAGAGGAGGGAAAGACCTTAGTTCTGGTTTGTCTGGTTGTGGGCCCTCATTTATGTGTATGTTGGAGTTAATCGGGTCTTTTTGAGGAAGGTGTTTAAGGATGTGCTGGATTTTAGAGAGGAAGAAATTCGCCAATTCAGTACAACGGTGATTAGAGGAATCTGAGGGTGCCGGGGGGCCAGGATTCGTCATTAATTTAGTGGCAATGTTGAAAATGTCTTTGGGAGAGATTACTTGCTGCTATGATCTCTCCCTCGTAGAAGGAGGCCTGTGCAGCTTTAACTTCTGATTTGTAATGACGTACGGTCGACCTATATTTGAGCTTTTCTGTAGGAGAGATGTCTCTCCTCCATCTTCTCTCTGCTTTTTTGCAATGCTGCCATAGGGTACGTAGTTTGGGGGTGTACCATAGTGAGCGGTGGGGGCCCGTTTTCCTTTGAGTCGAGACTTTACTGAGTTGAGAGCCCCCACAATCCAGTTGTGAAAATTGTTATTCTTTATCGTGGGGTCCGTAGCAGGACTGGGTTATGATCTGTTCAATTCTAGTATCCATTTCTCCACGGGTACATTGGACTAGGGTCGGATTAATGAACGCGGCGGGGGGAGGCAGGGTGCCTTATGGGGGTGAGTCCAAAGAAGGGGTATTAGGAAATGGTCGGACTATGGTAGGGGGGTGGGCTTGTATCCTACCAAATTTCCTAGATTAGAGAAAATGGGGTCCAGATGGTGGCCTTTTTAATGGTTGGGAAGTGAAACCTTTTAAAGAAGTTGGTAGGTTGCCAGGTCCTGGGATAATTCTGTGGTGAGTGAGGCTTTGGGGTCATTGGAATGAAGGTTAAAATCCCCTAAGAGGGTAAAGTTAGCCGTTCGACTAGCAAGAATCCCTACTGTTTCTAGTAATGACTTCGCGAACTGTCCTGGTGATCCAGGAGGGCGATAGACAAGAATACCAGAGAGTGTGAGGGAGGGGGTGAAATTGATCACAAAATGGGTATTTTCACAGTCTGATAACGGGCTATCTATCAGGCGACAGGTTAGGTGGTCTTTATATAGGATAGCAATTCCCCCCCCCTTCCTATCCTTCTGTCCACTCACTAAATTAAGTAACCTTAAGAGAGGGCTTGGACTATGTCCGGGTCTGAACAAGTATTCAGCCAAGTTTCCGTCAGAAAAAGTACTTCGGGGGCCTCCTCCCTTAGAAGGATTGACATTTCGGTTATGTGTTTGGGAAGGGATGTGCAGTTGAGCAGGAGAAGTTTGCATGTTGTCTTATGTCAGGGAGGAGGGGCCAGGGGTGAGGGGATCTCAAATCGACACTGGGGGCATCTATTTTGTGACCTTTGGATCGAGATTGAATGCGTGCATTGTGGCTCGGGAGGCCTATTCAGGGATTTCAGCAGTGTACTGGAATACTTACCAGCAATGTGTCAGGGGGCCTGGGGTTCTGGCCCCTGGGTCCGTTTAGGCGTGGACGGGCACAGACGGGCTTGCCTTTGGCGCACCAGTGGTGCGCCAGAGGCACGCCCGCTGCGCACATCCGCTACGCGTTTGGAATGGCATCTGTTTTATGTGGAGGGGAGTTGAGCACTAGACCGCTAACTCACGCTCCTCCGGAAGTGCGTCGGGCCAGGTCTCGCTCCACTCAAACGAGACTTCTCGGTGTAGACTAGGGAGAGTGCCCTTTGTGTTAGCAGGTGAGGAAATAGAGTATTTAAAATGTGTGGGGTATTAAAACTAGTAATCAGTTTTAAAATAGCTGTGCATATAATGCAAAGTACAGTTATTAAAATGTGCAAGTATGAAACTCGTAGTCAGTTCCAAAAGAGCTATGCAAATGGCGCCGGCAAGGTTCACTCAGCGTTCCTTTGCATTCATCAATTCCACTCACGCGTACATGGACAGGTAGGCAAAGTGAAAGGCGTACCCTCTGCCGCACACCTCAATTCTGCCTTCGTATCTGCTGCACGTTCGAATGGCAACTGTTTTATGTGGAGGGGAGTTGAGCACTAGAACTCCAAGTCACGCTCCACCGGAAGTGCGTCGGGCCAGGTCTCCCTCCACTCAAACGAGACTTCTCCTGGTGGACCGGGGAGTGTGCCCTTCGTGTTAGCAGGTGATGAAATAGAGTATTTAAAATGTGTTGGGTATTAAAACTAGTAATCAGTTTCAAAATAGCTGTGCAAATAACGCAAAGTACCGTTTTTAAAATGTGCAAGTATGAAACTCGTAGTCAGTTCCAAAAGAGATATGCAAATGGCGCCGGCAAGGTTCACTCTGCGTTCCTTTGCATTCATCAATTTCACTCACGCGTGCACGGACAGGTAGGCAAAGTGAAAGGCGTACTCTCTGCCGTTCACCTCAATTCCGCCTTCGTATCTGCTGCGCGTTTGAATGGCAACTGTTTATGTAGACGGGAATTGAGCACTAGACCGCCATCTCAAGCTCCACCGGAAGTGCTTCGGGCCAGGTCTACCTCCACTTAAACGAGACTTCTCGCGGTGGACTGGGGAGAGTGCCTTTCGTGTTAGCAGGTGAGGAAATAGAGTATTTAAAATGTGTTGGGTATTAAAACTAGTAATCAGTTTAAAATAGCTGTGCAAATAACGCAAAGTACAGTTTTTAAAATGTGCAAGTATGAAACTAGTAGTCATTTCCAAAAGAGCTATGCAAATGGCGCCGGCAAGGTTCACTCAGCGTTCCTTTGCATTCAACAATTCCACCCACGCGTGCAAGCACAGGTAGGCAAAGTGAAAGGCATACCCTCTGCCGTGCACCTCAATTCCGCCTTCGTATCTCATGGTATAAATAATTGGCCAGGCTAGATTTAATAAGTCAAATAGGAGGTTGAATCCAAGTGTTACAAAATACCAATTTGTGCAATCATTCCTGTATTGTGTGTTTTTTGTGCAATTTATCATGAATGTGAATAGTTAACAAATCCATGCCCATGAACTACAAAGTGTGTCATTATAAGATACTAAACGTGCCTAACTGCTGTTGTGTGTCATAACACTATAAGATACCATAAAGTTCTATGTATGGGCAGTATACTACAGAACACTTGCTTTTTGAGAGCTGCCTGTGCTCAATAGTTTATTGCCCCATGATAGTTGTATAATACCCAAAGTTAGATTATCCTTCCACGGATGTATGACATGACAAAGCAGGCTTTTACCCCGCGCTGCCATTACGACGCTGCTTTTACAACGCAAGTCGTTACAATGACTTGCGCTGTAGGCGCTGGATAGTGGAATAGTTTAATTTTCTATTCCAACTCCAGCCCACGTTACAGTAGGGAAGGTGTTGGAATAGAAAATTAAACTATTCCTTTTCCAACAGCGCCCTCCAGCGCTTGCGTTGTAAAAGCAGCATCGTAATGGCAGCGCGGGGTAATGCCCGCGCTGTGATGGCTGCTCACCTCCTTCCACCAGTCAGTGCTTAAACAGAGCCAGTGGTTGCCGGTGTGGGGCAGTAGCACTTATTTTGGGGACCAGCACTTATTTTGTTTCGCATCTGTTGCTTCAAGATGGCAAAAGAGGGTTACAAAGTGGAAAGATAGAGAAAGATAAAAATGAGAACATCACAAAGGGAGGAAGCAGGATAGGCAAGAGTGAAATACATGGGCAGGTATATATGTGTCAGTGGAGTTAAGGTGCATCATGAGTTTTGAGACAACCAGCTTTGGAATTTCATGCACCAACTTTAATTATAAAAGTTGTAGGCACCAGCACTACGTATTTTACGAATTATGCGCTGCTACTAGTGCTCTCTTTAGGCTTTTCTGTGCATCACCATGTATCATCATCATGCAGCTGAAGAAAACACCAATTGTGTTCGGTAGTCATGCTTAATTACTCTAACTGCACCAAACATACCTTTCACTTGACGGAGACACTGGAAAAGACAAGCGGCAGGAGGAAACCTGCAGAACATTGCAACGCCACACCCTTTCAGCAGCAAGCGACCGCTAGCACCAGGCACACCACCGCCACTCCGGGACCACAAACCCCGGCAGCCCTTGCAGCGGCGGCGCGTTCCCTGACGCACGATCAAGGCGCCAGGAGGGGCTTCATAATCAGAAAGCCCTCAGCGTCGCGGGACGCGAGCGGGGCGCCCGGGGCTAAGCCCGGGCAAAGGGCGGGCCCTCTACGGCCCTCATCGGCCAGAGGAGGCTGGACTGGGCCACCCCCCCAAATTCCATCACTACTGCCTGCGATTAAGGTAATTAACCGTGCCGTACAATACTCAGTGCAATTCACCCATCATTATTGTATCCCCGTTTAACATATCATGAGGAAGCCTGTAAAAAAGTCTAAAATGCCTACATTGAGATCAAGCACTAGATCAAAACCGGATTCCCAACAAACATTACCGACATTAACTGCCATAGATAAGATGCTCAAGCAAACCATAGGGGCAGTTTCCAATGCCATTGCTAACACGGAGAGGAGGTTGTCTCTACCACCCGTGATTATCGTCCAAGACACTCAGGAAACCACAAATAACACCTCTGCAGCCCCCCTAGATCTTGCAGATGATCCTGATACTAGCATGGCTATTTCCCCCTCCTCACTCGCCGATCTCCCGTGTGCCCAGGTTCCCCTGAGAGGAATAGGGAGCATCCTGCTTCACAAACTAAAAATAGCAAGAGGAAATTAAACACTATGGAAAACAACTGGCCTAAGGAAGGTTCGAAAAGTGGGGGGGGAAAAGGCCAAACTAGAAACCATAACTTGGTGACACCTATAAACCCTCCTACCACAGGAATACCTTGCTGGATTACCAACATGGTGTTTGACCTCAAAACGGACTTGGAACATTCCATCACTGTCTTGATAAAACCCCTCATATCTAAAATCGATAGGCTGACATCCCTTGTAAACAACATAGGTGTTGGATTGAAAACTTAACCAACACAAGGGGGTGCCACATTAACAACAAATCTGGATGGGGTCCTATCCAATACACTAATGAAAGATAAGCAAAATCCAATTCAGGACACGGTCACAAATAATCTCCCTAGAGACCCACAAATAAGCTCAAAAGTCACCCAGACAGGCAGCAATACACCGAACATAGACAAGATTAATAAACAGATAAACCCCAAAACACTTAAACCATCCTCCGGGCCCGTGCAAATACCACCCAAAACCCAAACACCGAAACTGAACCCTAAGGCAAACCCTATCCCTCCAGTAAACACAAAATAAAATAAAACATCATCTCGCTTCAAGATAATCAATTTGCCACCTGAAGCCTTACCTTTCGTAGTGGTATTAACAGGAGTTCCACCTCTAAGAGAAGGTAAAAGGGAAACGCCCATAGAGCTAAAAAACAAATGTGCCCAGTGGCTGCAAATACATAGACCACTACCCCCCAACATTTATGGCCAGATTCTCTCTGCAAGAAGGGGGGAATGGATCGGCAAAGGCATCAAGACAATAGCAGGGGATATAATCACGGTGAATTTTCGAGACATTGCAGCAGTCAATTATATTTGCAATGCGCCTTCTAGTGATACTCACTCACAAATCCATCCCCTGCATTTATCTTACTTCTATCCTCATGCACCTCATAGACCTATGCACACCAACAGACCCCCGATGCCTAGAAACCCCCAAATGGATACCCAATATAGACCAAACCAGTGGCAAAGGCCATTTCTTGCGACCACAAATTATGACCCCTTTGAAACACAGTATGCACACTGGAATAGGTTTAGTGTCCTTGAACAGGTGGATTGACACGAAAAGGGAAAACAAACCCTGAAACATACAAGGCCAAGGGAGGCAGAACTGCTGGATATAGGAACGAGAAGGGGATATGCGAACAGGCTATCACCTGCCCATTATAAGAGAGGTGGTGACAGATCTCCCAAAATAAGTAGATGTAGAGGTGATCTGACAAAAGCCATAGAATATATGACTACCACTGAACAAAGCAGAACAGTTATTAACTGTAGGCCACAACCCAGATCCACCACATTAATCAAAATTGGCGAGCACACAGTGCACTCACTAGGAGACGAAATAGGATGTCCCAAGGAGAACACTCATGAAAATTTACAAATCGTATCCTGGAATATAGCAGGATTAGCAGCCAAATTTGAGTCCCGAGAATGGCTTAGCTACATAAATAAATTCCAAATAATTTGCCTACAGGAAACATGGACTATTGAAACAAATGACTACAGTTTAGAGGGTTACAAAAGTTTCTTTGTCCCAGCCAGAAAAGTATCCTCAGGGAGAGCTAGCGGGGGACTAGTGATATACGTCAACTTACTTATCCAGGGCACTTGGACAAATCTCAATCAAGGCTCACACAATCTCCAAGTAGTAAGGTTCCATTCTAAAACACTACACCTTCTGTTGGTCAACTGGTACAACGCTGTTGGTACAACGGAAAAGGGAAAAGCTGTAAAGGAATTGGACTCCTGTCTAGAAAATCTGAATTTCTTAAACAAGACACCAAACCCCCCAAGTCTCATACTGCTGGGGGATTTTAATTGTCACATTTGTGAAAAATTAAAACCTTTTACTAAAGACTGGTCAAGATGCACCATAGTGAAAGGGCCACATTTTACTCATTCAAAAGAAGGATGGGACCTGGAGAGACTAGTGAAGAGGTACAATCTCATCCAAACTCTAGATCTCGCAGAGCTGGGTGATAAAGGAGAACTAAACCCAACATATAGAGGGAGAGGTTGCCATTCTTATATTGACTATATCCTTGTCTCACCCATTCTAAAAAGGAATATCAACAAAATCATAATAGATACAAGCATCTACAGTGATCACAATCCGGTGATACTTGTAACGAAAGGATTTGATTTTAAATTGGGTTCAAAAAGACATGATACAACAGAAAAGGCAGTGGATCAAGGAAGGAGAATCAGATGGGCCAGGATTGATGGGGACAGCTTTTATAAAAAACTGATAACTGAGGGCATAAACGCAATCAACACATGCCTTGATCCAAGGGTAGAAGGAGCCATGGTGGTCAGGGCTTTTGAAGAGATTGCTTCTTATGTTAATAATCTCTTAAAGATCCCAAGTAATAGTAAAGTATCCCTGACGCCACGTTGGTTTGACTCTGTTTGCACCAAGGCGCACAAAAAATTGAAACTTAGTCTCCACGAAAAACCAAGGAATAACCTCACAGTAGCTCAGAACAGACTGGAATATAAAAAAGCTCTGAAAAAGCGTAAACAAAGTTTGCAAATCCAAGCCTGGGAGGATCTAAGGGACGCCGCAGAAAGGAAAGATACCTCAAGTTTCTGGAAAGTTATTAACTCCCCTTGTTTTCAGGATCCAGGTGTACCTAAAATAACAAACATCATCCTGCCAGAACAATGGCAGGCTCATTTTCAGAGTCTTTATAATCACACAAAAGACTCCACTCAGGGGGACAATCCAAGGATGATACACCCAGTCAAACTGGTTCTCTCCCTAGAAGAAGTGGAAACAGGTATAGCAGGGTTAAGCAAAAACAAAGCACCCGGCCCGGATGGAATCCCGCCAGAGCTATTCCTGAGTAGACCTGAGCTATGGGCTCCGCTGCTCACTAGGGTCCTGAACGAGGCAATGGTGGCAGGATTGCCTCGTTCCTGGTCGACGGCGACCATAGTCCCGATCTACAAGAAAGGAAATCGTAATGACCCCCAATGTTACCGCCCCATTTCACTCATTGATGTGACTGCGAAAGTATTGGGGCGGGTCATCTTACACCATCTACAAGACTGGGTGGAGGAACATCAGGTATTTTCGGACATCCAATATGGCTTCAGGGAGGGAAGATCCACCACTGACCAATGCTTGAATTTATACCTCCTGACAGCAAAATACATCATCGCTGGGAAGGGGTCCGTCTACATGGGGTTTATGGACCTCTCTGCGGCCTTTGACCGCGTAAACAGAACGAAGCTTTGGTCTCTGTTGATAGAACTAGGTGTGGAACAACCGCTTGTAGATATCCTGCAATCCTTACACTGGAATACATCTGCATGCGTAATATTTAACCAAGAGGGAAACAAGACCGACCCCTTTGCTTGCACCAGTGGAGTAAGGCAAGGTTGCATCCTTGCACCCTTCCTTTTCTCCATATATATCAACTCCCTGGAAAAAGACCTACTGAAACTAAAGGTGGATTCACCTCAAATCGGTCATCGTGCAGTGCCGGTACTACTCTATGCCGATGACGCGGTATTACTAGCTAGAACCCCTTTAGGCCTACAAAAGCTGATTGATGGCTTTGTAGAGTTTATGGGCAAGTTGGACCTAACAACAAATCTGGAAAAATCCTACATCATGTCTCTAGGGCAAAGGAGAAAAGAGAATTTTGCTTATTACATCGGGACACATAAAATCAATCAGGTTAATACATTCTCATACCTGGGGGTATTGTTCGATAGTCACCTTAATTTTAAACCCCTGGCAGAGAAACATGCTACAAAATTGGCGGCGTCAGTAGGAGCCATTATGGGGTATGGACAAAGACTGGGAAGGTGGTCTCCAGTACAAATATTAACCTTATACAGGTCAATTTGCTGTGCGAAGGTAACTTATGGCGCAGAAGTCTGGGGCTTCATAGACAACAAAGCACAGCAAATACAGACAGAAGAAAATAAATTCTTGAGAAGAATCCTGAAAGTGCCCCAGAGTGTTCCCGCCTATATTATACACGAGGAAGTAGGTGAATCTTTTATAGAAGATCAGATTAAACTTAAACCACTCCTGGCATGGGTCAAGATATGGACTAACCCGGAGGCGACCCTAACAAGACAAATCATTCTGGATTGCCTCAAACGCGATAAAGGACACAACATACCCTGGCTGAAGTACATTAAGAAATCATTTGCAGAGATTGATTGTGCAAACTTCTTCAATTCCCCAGAATCCCTAACCGGAGAGAGCAAAACCATGACAAAAACACTTTTTCCAGAACGGTTACGGATAATTAGAGCCAAGAATGAAAGGCTTAAACCCACTGTCTTATTGTACTGTAAACTTTCACCAAAGCAAGGAATGGAGCCATACCTGAGGGTCATGCATAATACCCAGGACCGCTATTACATGACCCGTTTTAGACTTAATATGCTTCACCACCTATTCGCTGTCCCTGCTGGGTTCACTCACACAGTGGAGGAGAAGGGTACCTGCGGCTGCGACAACAGGTCTCCGCAGGATACCCTTCACTTCGTTTTATTGTGCCCATTCTATACAGTGCCAAGATGTAAGTTCCTGGTAGAGATTCTGAAAGAACTAAAGTTTAGACAAGCAAAACAGGCCCTGAAGTTCCTTCAGGAAGCTGAAGACGCTTACACTCTACTCTGTACTATAAACTTTATCCGGCTAGCACTAAGATTACGGAATACCAGAGAATTATGACTCTAACATCGACTGACCCTATGAAAAATGATTTCCTATTCCCCACTGACCCATTGAATGATGAATTATGATTTTAGCTAACTTATCTTTTTTAATGGAAATTGTATTTTATAATATTTTGTGTGTATATTGTGGATGTGCTTTTATGGTGTCTTTTTAAGAACCGAATAAAGATTACAAATTGATACTCTAACTGCGCACCCATGTCTTATTATATGTGTACGTTTATGTCTGTATACTTGCTTAGCAATTAGCAAACCAAAGCTTTTCTTCATCCTATAGTGATTTTGCCAACTGTAAGTCATGTCTGTTTCATCTACCAACATACACTTCTTGCGTCTTTATTTCACTCTTGCAGGTTCCATTTCATATCTGCTTTCTCTCTTCTGTCTTTCTCTTCCTTCCTTGGGTTTTGACCTTTCTCTTTGGGCCAAAACCGAATTTAAAAATGTTTTCCTTTCACCAAAAAGAGAGTCGCTTTATGCCCCACCTCGTGCCACAGACTTACAATAAGCACCAATGAGCACAATTCAGTGTTCGTTTGACAAAGTGTCTTTGATAGGATCACTTTTAGGACATTTACATATTACACAGTAACTACATGGTGATTTGGAAGGTTTTGGACAGTGATCTTAAGGTCCCACAGACCTTGATCCAGGCACATGCTTTAGGCTTACTTTGTCTTAATGGCACAATGTGGAGTGGCTATGTCAGAATCCAGAAACCTCTGCCTCTTTGTTTCTTCTTTCCTCTCTTGCTTCTTCCTGCTCTCTTTTCCCTCTTCGTCTTGACACTGTGAGTGTGACATATTTGCACCCCGGGTTTGGGAACAGTGTCCTCATTGATTTTGGATTATCAGTAGGTGCATGGACACTAGACCATATTTAGCCCCTGGTCCCCCTTTCTTTTGTTTTGAGCGAGAATCCTCTTTCTGTCAGCAATTCTCCGGGATGAGTGACACAACCGGCATATGAAAGGTGGCCCTTTTCACTGCTTAAGCAGGTAAAAGTGGTAGTTGATGTGGTAGATTATTCCATTGTATGGCAATATATTCGAAAACAACCTCACAAAATAACTGGAGCTAAACAGGGGTGTCACATGGCATAGAGGAAGGCCTATCAATAAATTACCCTAAAACTGGAAATAGAAAAGAGACTGCAGTTTTTTTAATTTAAAGATTTATAAAACGCGCAGCTACCCAACAGGGTTTCCCGGCGCCGACAGCGGAACAAGTGAGATCGAAGCTCAGTTGGCATTAGGCCTGGCTAAAAAGAAAAGTCTTGAGCTTTTTACAGAAGGCACAGAGGGATTGACAGTTCCTGAGTTCTAGCAGAAGAGAGTTCCACAATTTTGGTCATAGGAAAGAAAACGAACGGCCACCCATACGGGCCAGGGTTATTCTAAGGGACTGAGAAAAGGAAAAGATTAGCAGATCTTAGATTGCGAGAAGGTCAATAGGGCTTGACAAGATATGGTATGTATGCGGGGGCCATGCCGTGCTGAGCTCTAAACTTGTAGCAGAGAGCCTTAAATTCTATACGCTTGCCAACCCTGAGCCAGTGAAGTTGATAGAGCAAAGGGGAGACAGAGGCTTGGCAAGGCAACCTATAAAGTAGGTGGGCAGCTGCATTCTGAATGAGCTGGAGACGGCGTACAGAGGTCTTGTCCCCACCATGATGCAATACATTACCCTAATCGAGCCTGGAGAAAGACTGCAGGACAGTCCTCAGAGCAGCAGGTGGTATTAGCCAGAGAATTTTCTTTAACCTCTTTAGGACCACAAAGCAGGCCGATGTAACTCCTGAGACCTGAGCAGTGAGAGAGAGCTTGCTATTGATGGAAAATCCCATGTTCTTAACCTTCAGAACCGGGGTGGGTAAAGGTCCCAAAGATACAGGCCAGTGGTTGTCTCCCTAAAGCTCAGGATTGTTCCCCAGGATGAGCACCTCCGTTGTAGAACCATTTAGCCTGAAAGCTTTGCTGGACATCCATAAGGAGATGTTACACAGACCATGTTTAAGTGAAGATGGTTCTTGATGTTGAGCAGATGATAAAGAAAAAATAATCTGCGTATTGTCAACGTATAAAAAGATGGTCAACCTAGATTTTTTCACAATGTCTGCCAAAGGGCAAACGTAAAGTTTAAAAAGTGGAGGGCTCAGGATCGAACCCTGCGGTACTCAAGATGTCAAGGCAACAGAGTTAGATTTCAGGGTGTGAGAAAAGACTTGAAAGGAGTGATCCTCCAAAAAAGAAATCAGTCACTCCAAGGCTACACCTACAATACCAGAGCGTACGCGGCGCTACACTAGAATTGAATGGGATACCGTTTTAAAAGCAGCGCTGAAATGTAAAAGGATGAGCACTGCTTAGCCACCACAATCAAGCTGCTGCCTAAGGTCCTCCATGACCCCCAACAGAGCCTATTCGGTACTGTGACCAGGACGAAAGCCAGACTAAGATGGATGAAATAGCTAATGTTTCGCCAAATGTGCAGAAAGTTGAGAGTTAATGTTTTCCAATATTTAGAAAAAGTGGAGAGTAGAGATATAGGCCTGAAGTTAGACCAGCAGAGGGGATCTAAACCAAGCTGTTTCAACAGCAGAAGCACGAGAGTGTGCTTCCAGCTGTGAGGCAACTGGCCCAGATTTAGGGAGGAATTGAGAAACTGAGCAATCACCTCAAGGGAAGGCTCATCCAGGCATCTGAGCTTGGAAGGAGGGAGAGGATCCAGAGAGGAGCCAGACTTGATGTTTCCAATTAGATTCATCAAAGGAATTCAATCAATTGGGAGCCAAGCCTTAACTTGACAAGATTAATCAGATGCAAAATCAGGGGAACAGTCACAACATGGTCAAAAAGTTGAGTCGTAGTGGGAAAGACGAAAGTTGAAGTTGTCATGAGAATAGGAATACAACTCAAGCTCACGATGAATAGTCACAACTTTATTATGAAAAAACTGTGCGAGTTCATTGCAATGGTTTAATGGAAGGGAGGGGTATGGCAAAAACATATTGGATGCAGAAAGTTCGGACACAACTTTAAATCGGCTTTTTGGGCAGACGTAATGTTATCTGTACAGAAGGATGAACGAGCAGATCTGTAAAGAGCATGATATTTTTTTGTGTGCCTCCAGATAAGTGGTTTTGGCCTCTGGCTCATAATGCTTTCTCCACAGCCTCTCCTAAACTTTAGGGGAAGCACTCTAGATTAGGATTTAGGAGAAAGGAGAAGAATGGAATCGATAGCCTCAGACAACCAGTGATCCACAAGTAGCTTGTCCTAGTCCAGTTGAGATGAAATGGAAGGAACAGTCTACCAAAGCAGCTCATTTAGTACCTTCAGATCAAGTAGAGAGCAGTTCCGAGTTTTCTGTGGCAAGGCGGGAGGGCGAAGCGAATAAGCCAAGGAGAAATCAATAAAGAAAGGAATAGCAAGGTGATCAGACCAGCCGAGCTGAATGGGAGGAGCTGTGGACACAGTAGGAAAATTAAACAAACTAGGGTCCAAAAGATGGCCTGCTACATGGGAAGGTGAGGAATTGATGAGTGAAAGATTCAGAGTCAACAGATTGTCCAAAAGAGTTTGAGCAGATTTATTACTAGGATAATCAAAATGAAAATTCAAGTCCCCACAGAAAATTTGTCACATGAAGAACAAGAGGGGCAAGTTTTTCGGTCAACAGGGAACCCCACTTTTGAGATGGGCCAGGGGGATGGTAAATGAGGGCACCAGAAAAAGTAAGATTTGAAGAGAAAGGGATACAGAAAAGTAGGGGTTCACGGTTGGGAATCGTGAGTGCCTCAATTTTGCAGCTATAGATTCTTTTTTAAATAATTGCAATTCCTCCACCAGTTTTCAGAGGTCTATTTATACCTAATAGAGCAAGATTCTGTGGTAGTGCCGCAATCACATCTGGTCTGGACCTGTCGTGGAGCCAGGTCTGTGTTAAAAAACCACATCCGGATCCATGTCAACTAGGAAGTGAAATGGTACAACTGGTGTTTGTGAAGGGAGCGACAATTGAGACTAAAACAGCGGAAACACCCTAGATGAATGTGAGCCAGAATTGTCAACTCTGGAAAGGTGGGAAGTCTCTCCTCCAAAAGAAGGGTGGGGGCCAGGGCGGGAATAAGTGGGGGAGATATTATCAAATAAACAATGAGACCGGAACCTGATGCTGGCATCAGGGGCAAGAACCTGACAAACATCATTAGGGTGAGTTTAAAACTCCTAAGATCTTGAGAGAAGAAAGTGAGTTGAGGCTGCAAGCAAAAACGAGCAGGGGTTCTGGCCCCTGGTCCAGGCCAGACGCGGAAGGGTGCATACGGGCTAGCCTTAGGCGCAGCCGCCATGGCATGGGTTTAAATAGGAAAAATCCGGATTTGCCTTGAGACGCAAGTCTGGCTGGTTCAGGAATGCCCTCCACCCAATCAGCACACAGCCGTGGTGAAACGGGCGGAACCATGAAGAAAGAAAAATTCCCCAGCGTGTGGAGGTGAGAGCCCATCAAGTAAAAATGCAAAAGTAAACAGTAATTAGCCACTAGTTAAAAAGTTAAAAAGACAACGTCATAAAATCAAACATTGGGATAGCATACAACAACAGCGCAACTGACCTCACTCATGTTATTAGATGCAAAATCCTTTAGGCATAATACAGGAACTGAGAAGCTGCTTGGTTGTTATCCAGGGTTCTAGACTGACCTGTAGAATGTTTCAAATAAACTTTTCTTACATAATTGAAAACATTTAGCAATCCTATTATAGAGAACATACAGAGAAAAATGAATAGATATTTTGTGGCTAACAGTCTTTAAAAGTAAAAGTGTTTTTGAGGCATGCGGTTGAGAATATACATCCCTGTTGGATCAACTGGAAGTTTTGAGTCCACGTTGGACTGTAAGGATCTTTGGTGACTTTTACCCTGTTTCCCTTTGGAATATTCTGTTCTTTTGGACTAATCTAACAAAGAAAGAGGACACAAAATGGTGACTTCAACAGTTACATGGGTAGCTCATATATGATTGGAGCATGTGGCATGGGAGGTACAGGGAAACGAGGATAATGTAGATTGCGTTTTACTTCATTGAGATTGGCTGCTGAAATTAGTAGTAAAGAAATGAGAATCATATTCCTCACCTCCGTGTCCTTAAGAGAATTCTTGATGCGTCGGCTATAATAAATTTCATCCACACTTGCTTTTCATGCTTTATAAATAAATAACCCTCCTTCTCTTTCATTCGGAGACCAGTAACATAAATATGTTTCTCACAAACTCTTTCTGTATAGCTTCTGCCACAATTTTTTATGTATTTTGCATGCCTCAAAAACACTTTTACTTTTCAAGACTGTTAGCCACAAAATATCAGACATAATAACATTGTGAGCTTGGCCCGAAAGCTGTTTGCAAACCAAGTATTTGTTTGCAGGCCATTGCTCCAAGAATTTAAGAACAACATTCACGCCCCAAATGGGTGTATACTTGGGTCTCGGAGGGTTGACCATACGGATACCTTTCATCCATTTGCAGACTAGAGGTTGGTCATCTAATAGTTTACCCTCTACTGTGAGGAGTCCTGCGGAGATTGCTGATCTGAAGTTATGAAGTGTTTGGTATACTAAACCTGAAGATCCAAGTTCTGATAGAAATGATATTACTATACAATGTTGTGCCCCCACGGGATCAACACTCCATGTGTTGCACCAAGCACACCATCTCCTCTGAGATAAAGAATATATTTTATGGGAGTTATCTGGCCAGGCCTGCCTGATGAAGGATGCAGCCTGTAGTGAAATGCATTGGGCATGCCATTTTTGCCTGAAACCATACAAGCCATCCTGCTTGAGTTGACTTGATAGATTCAATGGGTGAGGAATACCTTCCGGGTCTAGGAGGAGATCCGGCTGAACTGGGAGTAGAACTGGAGGCGCACTCGCTAGAGTTAGAGCTACTGGGAACCAAGGTTGCGCTCTGCAGTAAGGTGTCACCAAAATTAATTCTGCTCCTTGTCAACTGATCTCTGACAGAACACAGGGAATCATGAGGAATGGGGGAAAGGCATAGCCTCGGAACTGATCCTAGTCCTGGATAAATTCATCTGTCGCCTGGGCATCTGGATCTGGGCGCAAGCTCAAAAAATGTGTGCGTTGCGGATTGAGTCATGATGCAAACAGATCTATTTCACACGGGCCCCACAATCTGTTCAGAGCTTGTAAAACTGAGCGATTCAGTTTACAGTCACTGAAATATTGTAAGTGTCTGGAGTTCCAGTCGGCTATGGTGTTCCTCTTGCGTGGTAGATGCTCCACTATGAGGGAGATGCGATGATCGAGTCAGAAGGGACAGAAGTCCTTGGCAATGTCGTCATGTTGACGTGGCGGACTGCTGAGATGTTGTCCATTCTCAGTAAGAATTAATAGTCTGTCTTTGTCGGGGAGAGACTTCTGATAGCGAAAGAGCCTGTCAGGAGTTCCAGGCAATTTATGTGGAGCCTGAGCTCCGCCTCCGACCACCAATCCCCTGTTGACATCGTCCTGCACCTCACTCCCCAACTCAACCGGCTGGCATTCAATTTGATCCCTATTTCTAGCGAGGTGCTGAAAATGGCTCGACCATTCTAGGATTCCATGTGGTCCAACCACCATGTTATCTCTGTTCTGGCTTTGCCCATCAGTGGGACTTGTTCTGCGTAAGATAGACCCTTCCATAAGAGTAGGATTTTTAATATCTGAACGGGTTCTGTAATGGAAGGGGCCTGGAAATATGGCTTGCATCAATGAGGCCAGGAGTCTCATGATTCTGGCAATCTACCTCAATGATACAGTCGGTTTGCACAACACAGACCTCAATTCCCTCTTGATATTGCAAGTATTTTGGGTTGGAAGGAGCAATTGTGCTCGGGCTGATTTTATCTGGAAACCCAGAAATGCCATTTGCTGGACTGGCGACAGGACTGACTTCTGGCAGTTGATCAGGAATCCCAGCTTCTGAAGAAGTTGCATAGTCCATGATAGATGAGTGCTGAGTGTCTGAAGGACCTGGGCCATCAACAGGAGGTTGTCTAGTCAATTAGACATACTCAGGCCCTCAGTGCTTCTACGACTGGTCTCATCAATTTAGTGAAACACCACAGGCCTAGGAGAGACCGAATGGAAGGGATTTGAATATCATGCACTGTCCTCGTCATATGAACTGTAGAAACCACCTGTGAGGTGGGAGTATGGGGACGGAGAGGTAGGCATCCTCCAGGATCAGACCAACTCAACAAGAAATAAGACGCATGCTTTTACAAGGTGATTGAGGGTAGATCAGGGGTGTGGGGGGGTTTCCCCCCACAAATACGATTACAAAATTATATATATTTAGAAATATAACGTGATTAAATTCGTAATAGTTAAGTTTCAAATACAGCTAAGGTTGTTGAAGAAATTGGTTTACATTTAATTTACCGGTTTATGTCAGGACATGGCAGTGTTGCTTTGATTTTCTCAATTGTAAATGCTTTCGATTCACGAACAGAATATGATCAGGGTGCTCGTTTTTGTAAACAGATCTTAACTAGTATTTTAGAAAAATAATGGCATAAATTGAAAAAGTGTCATTAAATCAAATTTTTTCGTGGCTTAGGTAGTAGTGGTTTAAAATGTAGTGGTTAAGTAATGGTCGTGGTTTAGCCTTCGTTGTTCCAGAAGTCGTGGTTTAGGCAGTAGTTGTTAAGTCACACAATCTTAGGACTAGTGGTGACCTCTGCCCTTCTTTTCGAACAGAAAGATGGGTCTCATGAACCCTTTGGGGTGTGGAGTTGTCAGGCATATTGCCCCTTTGTCTAGGAGAGTTTGAATTTAAAAACTTGTTGTGTTTGGAAAAAATACATTTGTCTTGGGGGGCCAGACTGAGTTGGAGATTCTTAAAATTCCAGTTTGAAGCCTTGATTGGTCTCCAGCACATATGGGTCCATGGATATGCATTTACAGTTGTGGTGAATAGCGACACTCGTCCTCCCAATATCACTTCTGAGAAGGGAATAACTCATACCAATAGATCTTGTGTCCTTTATTGCATTCTATTGTCCGTGTCCGGATCTGTGGCAGAATCTGGGGTGGCCACCTCTGGGTTGAGTGGGATAGAATGTGGGATCTGGTTGGTCTCCATACAAACCACCTTTGCCATAGGCATAGTAGCTTTGTTAAGAGCTTTGGTGGGTTCCACAGCCTAGCACACTCTCCATGGCACCCTGACAAAAAGGCTTCTCCAGAATACTCTTTTTGGGAAACATCCATAACAACGCGTGCATTACCCCGCACTGCTATTACAACGCTGCTATTAAAGCTGGAGGGCGCTGTAGGATAGGGAACAGTTTAATTTTCTATCCAACACCTTCCCTACTGTCAACGTGGGCTAGAGTTGGAATAGAAAATGAAACTATTCCACTATCCAGCACCCCCCAACGCAAGTCGTTGTAACGACTTGCGTTGTAAAAACTACGTTGTAATGGCACGCGGGGTAAAAGCCCGCGTTGTAATGCCGTACAACCCTCTTTTTAGCGACATTTGGACCTTGTATATAGTTGAGTAGGTGGCACAAAATCTGGACAGTTCCTTAACAAAGGAGCCCCCTAATAATAGGCTGTCGGCCATTGGGCTGGCTTACGAATTGGATAGATCACTGAGTTTAGGATCTATTCTCATCAGGATAGATCTCCGCCGCGGCATAGACATGGTGCTGTTGGCATTTCCTAATATGCAGACTGCTCACTGAGCCCAGCCAATCAGATAGTCAGTACTTACTGGGGAGATGGACTCTTTGACTTAGTATGCTAAGTCTAAGATCTTAGTCAAGATTCCTGTCAGGTCAAGTAGTTTATCTTGGCACATCTGACATGAGCGATCCAGGCCCTTTTTTAGATCCCTTGCGTATTTTTTCATAAAAGTGACCATGATAGGATCTACCTCTGGCGTGTCTGCAACCTTACTCGCCAGTTCTGGGCAGGGGCACTCCATGCGGAGGCATGCATGTACCTCTGTATCAAAGCTTCACCATAAATGGGCATGAAGGTATTCCGCAAACCCTGGAGGGGGAACCCACCCTACCGGAGGCAGCCCACCCTCATGCGACAAACTGGCTGCTTTCTTCACTGAGAAATCAAGGCTTCTCAAAATTAAACTCGCCTCCAAGAAGGCGCTCTGCCATCCTCTGGGTCTGTTCCACCCCTTGACCTTTTAGAAAAACGCAAACCTATCAGTCTGGTCACCAAGAGCAAAGCATCATGGGGCACCTTTACCCCTTTCAGTGAAAAAGGCATCAACAAGATTCTTCAGAATATCAACCCTTCTAACCATTTCAGCGACCCGCTGCCCCCGGCCATCTTCAAAGAAATCAAGAAAGTTCTCATCCCTACCTGGACAAGGATTGTAAATGCTTGACGGTCACAAAGCATGATCCCTGATTGTCTAAAAGCAGCTCAGGTATCACCGATGCTAAAAACAATGAACGCAGATAATGCTGACCTCAATAACTTACGCCCTATCTCCAACATCCCCACCCTAGCCAAACTCCAAGAAAAATGCGTACAAACCCAACTTTGTGCTCACATTGAGAATTTCAAACTCCTGAACCAGCATCAATCTGGCTTTCAGAAGGGGCACAGCACTGAAGCAGACCAAACTACCAAGCCAATTTGTCCACCATAAGCGTGGAAGGGTATACTCAGATGTGAGTCCCTTGCTCATTGCACCATCAGGATTCAAGCAAGCCGGGCCGACGACGCCTGAAATGGCAGAAACCGGTCCCCGGAAGCTTGTTTCCTTCCCAGTATAAGAATTGGCTTGGTAGTTTGGTTTGCCCTGTTCCCATCATGCACTGGGACAGGAACAGACTAATTTGCATATAGCCAAGTTCTGAGCTGGGATGGTGCAGTGAGCTAAAAAACGGTGATGGATCAAGCCCTGATCTTTGGACTGGGTAAGAGTGGTCTGCTTAATTCAGGCACTCTGTTCATCACCACCCCCTTTTCTGAATCAATTTTTCTTGTAAAGCACTAAAATATCCTCCGGGATCCTGTCCGCTCTATATAAAACTTCATAAATAAATAAAAATAAATAAATTGACTCCCTGGGGTGAATTACTTCATTGGGCTCGAATTGGAGCACCCGAGGGGTATTGACTGGAGCCCATTTCCTCTTACTGGGCCTTGTCTTCTCACCCTCATCACTGTCCTCAGTGTTTGAAGAGCAGTCTGAGTCTAGGGCCTCTGCGTACTGTGAGCTGTGAGACTAAGAGGACTCTCCCTGTGGGTTGGCGCTATAATAGTGTTCAGTGTCTCTCTTGTGCCTTAGCTGTTCAAAAGCATCTCCATGTACCTCTGGCTGTACTTTACTCTTGACTTTGCTCTTTTTTGATGGGCCCACCTCATTGTTGGCCTGAGGAAGTTGGGGTTGCCAGCCTTGTTGGCATGCAAACTGAAACAGCTGCCTGTCAAGGGACGCAGTGCCTGTACTAGGGCCTTATTCACAGATTGCTGTACAGCGCAGTCTAGTGCAGCCACAAAATTCAGCTCTAGCTGGGCATCACCTTGTTCATCAGTAGATGTCCTCCTCCACCATATAGGGATCCCATTGTACAATTCTCTCTGCATGCATACTCAATTTACTGGGAGTTAAGAGAGTAAGGGGGAGGTAGAAAACACCCTGTCAGGCCAAGGATTGTGCCTTAATTCAAATGTGAAGGGAGCTGCCTGCACCAAAAAACCCACTCTATTCAGAGCCTATGCAAATGTATAAAGCCCTGCACACACTTGTGAGAAAGGGCTTAGAGGGAGCATTCACCCCTGCCACCACATAAAGAGACGGATCATGTTATATGTATAAAAACCCAGCAAACGCGCTGATCAATATCCCCGAGTGTCGCATTCGATTTCTGCGCATGCGTGTTGTGTTGTCCTTGTTCACAAGTAAAAGATGCTGCACACATCAGCGAGACGTGCGCTGTCCACTACCCGCTCCACTGAGGCAGCAAGCAGCGTAGGAGTCCGACCGCCGTGGGTGTTCACAAAATGAAGGCAGTGACCCAGCGCTGTAGCGCACGCAGTGGGTGATTGGTAACTTTACCACTCCTGCCCTCATAGAACTGCAACACGTAAAAAGCATGACATTCACAGCAAATAGAGGTATGAAATACCTATAATTACGGCATAACAAGCATATAGAAAAGAAACATTCTATGTGATAGAGATATGATATATCTATAATTACGGCAGTACAAGCCTAAATAATTAAACTGCACTAATCTGGCTGCGAAGCAGCAAAGAAAGAGGACACAAAATGGTGACGTCTACAGTTATATGGTTAGCTCATATATAATTGGAGCATGTGACATGGGAGGTACAGGGAAACATGGGTTATGTAGTTTGTGTTTTACTTTATTGTGAATGGCTGCTGAAATTAGTAGTAAAGAAATGAGAAGCATATTACGCAAGATTATTACTCTCTGGTGTATTTAATTTAACACCCCTATTAACATAAAAGTCTCCCCTTGAGTTGTGCTGAAGTGGTCATAATGTAATCCCTAGGTATTGTTGGGTTCTCATGAGTTAGTCTTTTAGTTTCATTGTGATGTGGTGCCTATTGTCCCTGTTCCGGGTGCTCACCTCTCTCTCTTTCCCGTTCCGGTGTCTCCAGCTGACAGGAGCCCTTCCCACTATTATCCTGTCTATCTGCCGTCAGTTCACTCACTAGGTTTTCCCACGCCCTAGCCCTATCAATTTTACCTATCCCTCGACTCGCCTCCTGGAGCAGTAGTCTATCTTCTGCTCCCACCCACTTTTCGTGTTCTTTTTCCCAGGAAGCAATCCGTCCCCCGGTGCCTTCTAATTCCTGGCTATCTCTCTTTTGACCAGAACATAGGCCAGGTCTTCAAACTTCCCATTCCCCTTGTTTTTGGCCGTATGTGGGAACCATCCCAGCAGGAAGTGGTCCGGAGCTTGTGGGAGCTCTTTGACAATGAGATCACCCACCACTTGCCTTATCTCCTCCCAAAGGGATTGTAGTGTGGGGCAGCTCCATAACATATGAATTATATGTGCATCCCTCTCTCCACATCTTGGGCATGCAGCTGTCTCTGTCCCAAAATATCTCCTAATGCGGGAAGGGTGAGGTACACTCTATGCAGCATGTAAAAATTGATTAATTTAAATTGGGCGGGGTGCGCTCTAGGATCTTGTCACACACCACCTCTGGGATCTGCTTCCCCTGGTCTTCTTCCCACTGTAATCGCAAGCACTCTAACGACCTTTGCATGTCTTGCCTGATTACCTTGTAGAGGCAGGAGACTGTCGTGATCCTCCGCGCTGATAGCGCAAAATATCTACATCAGGCTACTACTCGCGGCTCCATGCCTCCTACTCCCCAGTGTTTTCTAATTCTTCCGGTAAGGGCCCCATGCTTCAGGAACTGGCCTCCCAGTAAGACATATGCTGCTTATAATACTTAGAATGGGAGCAGTGTAGAATCTTGGTATATGTCCCCCTTCACTTTCAGGCCTGCCCCTTTCCAGTCCTCCAACCCCGTCCAGTGCTCTCCCTGTGGCTGACAGCTTAGTCCTGTGATGAGTAGGTCCAGGGAGTAGGGAATCTTGGTGCCTACCCGACCACCCCGGTTTCCATTGTGTTTTCCTATGCATTCTGTCGCACCCGTAGCAGGATCATCGCTAGGGCTGTGGCATCCGGTACAGCCGGGTACCGTTCCCTCTCCGGAGTACGTTCCACCAACAGCCATTGGATCACCCAGCCCAACTGGGCACCTATATAATATCAGTCAGGGACGGCTAGGCTTCCCTCCATCCTAGGATGCTTGATTCCGGTCCAGGGAAAACATGGCTTAGCAGTTCGGGCTGGACTGTTCCCATGAGGCACAGGGTCAAGACTGATTTGCATATGGCCATGTCTGAACTGGGGTGGTGAGCAAAATAACGATGGATTAAACACAGATATTTGACTGGGGGTGAATGTTTTGCCATTGTGCAACATTCTGTCCATCAATTGTTGTTTTTGCATTTGTTCCTCCACTGTGGAGAGCTGTAAGGAGGTCAACGGTACTTTTCTGCGTTCTGCTCCCCAGATAAATGACGTGATCAGTGAGTCAAGGTCTTTGAATATTGCTCTTCGGATCCACACCGGGAGATCCCTGAAGTAATACAATAGTCAGGATGTATGACGTTACAACGCATACTTTTACAACGCCTACCTTTACAACGCGGTTTTTACATTGTATACGATTACAACGCATAGTGCTTTTAGGCGCTGGATAGTGATTTATTTAATTTACTATTCCAACTCCGGTCCCCGTGGATAGTAGGGAAGGTGTTGGATAGTATATTAAATACATTCCCTATCCTAGAGCGCCCCCCAGCGCTATGCGTTGTAATGGTTTGCGTTGTAAAAGTTGCGTCGTAATGGTAGTGTGTTGTAAAAGTTTCGTTGTAAAGGATGTTTCCCCAATAGTCACACTAGTGCTACCATCTTTAATATTGCTACCCGTCCAGTTACAGATAACGGCAGCTTTCCCCAGAATTCCATCGCAGACTTCATTGATCTTATCACTCTACTCACGTTACCCTCTAGTAACGCTGCTGAGCTGTGATATATTTTGACTCCAAGGTACCTCAGGCAGCTGGGCTCCCATTTCAATTTCTCTAGTTCAGTGAGAAGTGGCAAAAGGGCATTGTGCATCATAGGATTTCCACCAGTTAACTTTGAGGCCAGATATGGTACCGAACCTGGCTAGCATGCCCCGCGCCCCTCTCAATTCACCTGCTGTGTCACTGAGAAACAGCAAGAGGTTGTCTGCATACAGGGCTATGAAATCTGTTACTGCTCCTGTCCCCAGGCCGTTATAGTCCTGCCCACTCCTTGCCCTGCACTCCAGGGGCATCCCTGCCTCATACCCCTCTCCACCCCCTGTCTGGGTGAGAAGGTCCTCCCTGTGCGCACCTGAGCCGTGGGGGATGTGTACAGTAGTCGCACCCATGCCAGAAAGCTTCCTCCCGTCCCATATTGGTCAGTAATTCGCAGAGGTGGGGCCACTCAAGGCTATCAAAGGCCTTCTCTATGTCTCCCGTGAGCACCGCCGCTTCCTGCCTGTCTTACTGGTTGGAGCCCAAGACAGCTAGGAGTAGTCTGATATTTATGGCCGTATTACACCCCGGGATAAACCCTGATTGGTCTGCGTGGACCAATTTGGGTATGTGGAGAAGGAGCATCGCCAAGACCTTGCTTAGGATTTTGTAATCCATGTTTAGCATGGATAAAGGTCTAGAGCAGTGGTTCCCAAACTGTGCGCCGCGGCACCCCGGTGCGGCGCCATGAGAAGCCAGGGGCGCCGCGGACACGATGTTTGGAAACTGAAGCTGACAAGATCGTGTAAACAGTATGAGTACGAGAATATGCCGGCCCCGCTTTTGACCTGCTAACCTGCCTTCAGTCAGGGTCGGATTTAGAAGGTGGGTTATTCCCTGGTGCCAGATGATAGATTCCTGAGGCCAGATGTAGGATGTTGTTTTTCAGGGATGGGCCACTTAGCACAAACTCTTGGCCGGCCATTGTCATTCTATATAGAAGGACAATGATCGGCTGAGCAGGCACAGCATGCAGGAAGTCTCCTCCAATCCTATGATAAGGGCCCAGCAGGGAGCCCTCTGCCTCTGAACAGGAGCGTTCACAACCCCCGTGACAAAGGCAAGTGCTGGGGGCAATAGAAGGATCACGACGACTAGACAGTGAACAAAATGGTACTGTATATTTAGTTTTTTGTAGACATATCTCCCTAGGTACGGGACTTTGGGCCCAACACTCCTGAAAGAACCGCTGTATTGAGTATATTGGAGTAAGGCACGGCATCCTGGAGAACACAAGCATATAGCGATCCGGGGGGCAGCCTTGGAAGCTGGCAGCGGTCCCCAGGTAGGAACTATAGGAATAAAAAAGCAAGCATTAGCAAAGTCAATAGGGCAGCCTTGCTTTTTGATAAAATCTGCATACGCAGAAGAGCAAGGCCACTGAATTTGCCCTTCAGATGCCCTGACCTGAAGAATCAGTGAGTAATTGCAACAAGGGATCAGTGTGAAAAGGAAGGAAGAGTATGAATTCTATTTTCAGAGTGAATGATTGTTTATTGCACAGCAGTAGATTGAATCACGTATATTAACACTCCCGATTGTTTTCGCACGTGTTGACAATGAGACATGTGAAGATAAAGTAATGTGCCCAGGATCACACAATTTGATGAAGTGGGAAAACACTTTCTAGAAACCAGCTCCCCATAGCCTGCAACTTAAGGCCGGACCACATTTCCAGGAGATACCAAAGGAAAAAGAGGTTGGGTGTCTTTCATTAGGAAATTGTCTGATTTAGAAAAACAGTGATGTTTCCGACCAGACGCAAACACATATGGAGAACATTTCATAGCTCTCAAGATGAATAATGCAAGTTTAGAGGTCTGTCACTCGTTTTACACTGAGAAAATGGTTATTTCAAGCTGCCACTTCATTCTAAAGCATTTCAAGGCAATGTTAACGTCACAGCATCATTTCTACATCGGGGCACCCGTTACATCTTGAGATGTGCAGAGTTACGCAATTTCCTATAAACAAAGTAGACTTTTGGCTTACATTGTTCAAGGCTAAACTGAGTGAGAAAAAGACGTGCTCCAATTGATATAAAAACCTTGAAAGGGAAGTCCTTGGGACATTTTGTACATTCACAACCCAATTAATGTCTGCCTAGTGGCTACACAATAAAGTGAAGATTTGCTGGTTGTCAAATTATTCTAACCAGCTGTCGCCAGCTTTTCTTTTTCTTTTCTAAAACACACACAGTATAAAAATGCAACAAGTGTATGTTTTCAAAACAAAGGGACGCGCAGAACAGCAACATATTTTCAACTTATCTTTGCATTTGTACCTAATGACCTGGTGCAAAGCCAATATAAGCACGGACATCTAACCCTCTGGCACAGAGACATGCCTCAGTCACACATTTTTTGCCCATTAAATACACAAATATCCATGAATTCATCAGGGACAAACCTGTTTGGTAATATCGCAGGGATCACCCTACTAGTGGCAATGTCCACCACTTATTGAACCCCCATGACGAAGGCAAGTGCTGGGGGCTATAGAAGGCGCTCTTCTTTAACCAGGTGATGCATCTTTCTTATGCCCCCCGCCACCACAATACAGTCTGGCCTTTTAATTACCTAGGTGCAGCAAGAGGCCCCCAAGAGTGCGTTTCAAATTGGTAAAGCAGATAAAATGTTTGATCATATACTCCTTTTTGAAAAAAAAAATGCTTTCAGACCAAACAAATAAACTGAAAGTGTTTATACCGTGCAGCTTAATAGTTAAGAAATCACTCAGATTTAAGGTCTTTCTGCCATGTTTTGTTGGCAGGGTTGGACTGGCCAATAGGGCAATCTGCGGTTTGTGGGCCAGTTTGTTGTTCTGATGACCTGTTCTTCTTTGTTGATTTCCCTGATATTACAAAAACATTGCTTGTCGCAAGTGCACATGTATGTGGTCTGCCGTACCCAGGGGACACTAGAATTATGTGATTTTTGAATAATTATGCATTTGCCACATAATCCGTCATCTGCTGCATAATCTGCAGATATATCGTGGAAAAAAGCTTGTAGCTCAAATGGTTCAAAAATAAAAAACGCAGCGTCACACTTGCAGCGTTGTGGAAGACCCTCTGCAAAAGTGAACTGGTCATTTTTCTGTTGCATATTGCTGCATTTGGATATTAAACTGGTACTAATGAGGTGCAACCAATGCTCATGCAGTGTTAAAAAGTGTAAGATTGACTAAATAATGGAATAATATTATTACAAAATGTGCCACATTACTCTGCATAATTTACTATTTCTTGACACATAATTTACTGAACTCTGCTACTTAATTTGGTTCTTCCCTGTCACATAATTCCAGTGGCCCTGGCCATACTTTGCAAAACACCTATGAATGTTTTTCTTTACATATGCAGTCCAGGGTTGCCCGTGGTTCCTTTGAGGGCTTTGTTAATTAGGAAAATCATAGGCACATCATGATCCCGGCTCTCTCTGAATGTCTCCACTCCCCACTATTACCTCTTGTGTAGCCTCTTTTTATCCTCCCATTGTACTCCTTTCCAGAAGAGCCGTCCCTTTCAAAGTCCGTGGACGTACCTTTGAAGACCATGCCTTTATTAAAGAGATGCATGCTATTCTAAATCACTTCTTTTATTGCTGAAATGTAATTATTTCTGTTACTGCAGTGAAAACAATAACAACCTTGCTGACATCTTTAAGATTCTAAAACACCCCAACTCACTTTACTCTTACTTGACTTTCGGAAGACGTCAGGAAGTACTCCCGAGGTCGGGCTCAGCCATTGGATGATGTTACGATTCTTGGACAGCCACCCTCCCTATGCACCATCATCTACTGTTGCAGTTCTATCAGTCAATTGCAGCGGGTGAAGGCTGCTCGTCCGCCGCTCTCCCAGTCTGTGCAGCCACCCTTCAGTTCAGTGGTCCCAGAGGAACCCCCACAGCGCTCCCCCTCCATCAACCCCAGTACCTCATTGTTGGGTCAGGTGCGTCCAGTGTTATTGCAGACCTGCTCGTAGTGGGTCTCAGCCCTCTTCATCTACATGATATCGTCCGCCGTCTGCGGAATTACGTCTGAGAGTGCCACACTCTGCGCCTCTGAGTCACTGGACCCTTTCTCAGAGCCAGAATATGCTGCAGTCTCGCTGCTCCTAGGGGGTGCTGGGCTTCTCCCTGTACCACTGATCAATGACACCATGTGGATCGCGTTTTGGCACGCGTTTCGGCATGCTGTGCCTCTTCTTGCGTGGGGGCTAGAGTCTTTCTCAAGGCTCGCCGGCCTTTGGTGCTGTTCTCTCCCGGTAGGAGCCTCTCTGTCTTTGTACCTCCCAGTAAAAATCTGGGAAGATTCGCACCATTGAATTACCCACCGCTATGTCCCCTTTGAGGCATGCCTGTGCAAGGATGTGGTCTCTGTCCCTGTAATGGAGGAGCTGCGCTATCACCACCCGTACAGGTGGTTTCGCAGGGACTCCATGGACCCTCTCCAGGGCGAAGAAGCTCGATAGGCCGTCTGGCGCTACTCCCTCTCGCAGCCATCTTTCCCGGTAGTCTATCATGTTGCGGCCTTCTATTTTCTGAGTCTTCGGCTCGGAATTCCAATGTGCAAGCGCCGCTAATCATTGCTTCTTTATGACTATGTCCAGCAGAGTCTCGGATAATTGGCCATAGTATGTCTTAACGCGGTCTGCCAAAGTTTTGTGATCTTCTCTGAGCAGGTCCAAATCTAGACCCAGCAAGTCGATTTTGGTTGCCAGGCACTTGCAAGAGGAGGTGATGGCCTGTAGAATGTCCTGCAGCGAAGGATCTCCAGAGTTCTCTGCCTGTGGTTGGCTCTTCCCCCTCCCCTCCATTGATTTTTCGGTTGGGGCCTCTTATCTGTCCTTTTTTGGGGGAATCTTCCCCATCGTGTCCTCTTGATCTGCAGCGCTTCTGGTGCAGCGTGTGCTCATAGGATGCTCCAGGTAGTCCACGTTGCACGAGGGTTCTCTTCTTCTGGTGAGCGCTCTACGTTCTGTTATGTAGTCCGACTCGCACTTAGGCTATTCGCATCTGTTTATGCCTAATGTTCCCGCCACTCTTCACCAGGCCTTTCCAGTGCACTTTATATTCTCAGTGTGGGCCTGAGTCCACTCTCCTCAATGTCTGTCAAGGATCTCCGGATTACGCTGTGTTCTGTCCTTATGCACCATTATGCAATGTTCAGGTTGTCGCTTGCACCACCTCAAGCTCTCAGGCCGCACTCTAGTTAGCTTGCCCGCTTCACTTGCTTCACCCTTCTTCCCCACCTAGGGGGCTCTGCATTCTACCGGCGTGATCCCTGAGGTCACGTGCCCTGGGGGGCTCTCCCCCCTGTTTTTCATATTTAGTCCCTGGCATAGGCGAGCCCTAGGCCGGCTCACCAACTCCGTCAACGCTGCTAGGCCCACTCCACTATAGTAGGCCTCCTTGTTGGTGTGGCTGATCGTCTGCCCTTCTCCCCATGTCTCAATGCCTGAGTTGCTGCTTGTCGCTTACTTGGGGAAGCCTGCCACTTCTCTGGACTCTCATTGCCAGTTGCCTCTGCTGGGGCTCTGGGTGCGCTTCTAGGAGCCTCGCAGGTGCTCACTCCCATAAAACCTTCGGGCCCCCCAGTCTCCAGGATTCTCAGGCCCCTCTGAAGCATGGTCCTGATACCTTGTCTCTGCCGCTATCACCTGGCTTCTCTGGGCCTCCCTCTCCTTCGAGCGCCCACCAAAGTCTCGAGGGCCGCACTCGCTCTGTCGCACTGAATGAGAGGAGCGGCCTCCTCTGCCTCTGTCTCGGTTGTTAGCCGCTGCCCCTGCTGATCGCATCCATACCGCTGCAGCCGCTCACCTCTTGGGGACCAGCTCCACGTTCCCCAGGATTTGCCCTGCTCGCTTTCCCCAGTGATTATCAAGCTCTGTGCTCAGGCCTACAACGTGGGATCCCTAGCAGTTCTGCATCCATCACCACTCCGCTCCTCTGGTGAGGCCCTGGGGAGTCTCCAGGCCCTGTTTCAGGGCTTGTAGCGGGAAAGGAGGGGACACTCTAGGTCTCTGTACACTACCGCTTGGTCAGTGCTGTCGGCTGGGTTTTCCGCTGTGCTCCACAACATCGTCATGGGCCCTGCCATCTAGGCTCACCTCCCGGCTATGGTCAGATTTTGTTATTCCCCCGTTTTAGGTTTTTGGGGCGGGTTTCTCCGTCTCCAACACACTCCTCACCCTCTGTATGATTATGAGAGCGCGCAGCTGAAGCTGTCCCGTTCAGGGGGTCAGTATGGCATTCGATGGCGGCTGGCTGACAGGAGCTTGCACTCTGTGCTGTTTACTAAATCTGCGCCAAGCCACACCCCTCTGGAAAAATAAGATTTATTTTCTTTTCCATTTTTTCTATTTTACCCAAATTAAAGATGCCCTTTTGTAAAACACCCCTAGCAGTGTCTGTGAGATTTGTGGCCTTTTTAATCAAGCCAGTGCATGTCAGAGATTTGTGACATGCTGTGGCACGTGGAAGGGGGCAAGGTTTGCTATGAAAGAAATCCCTTAATTTGTGGAATGAGAGTTTGGGGATGGTTGTGTAAGAAAACTAAATGCATGGGCCAAGTGCCAGAATGAGAGGAAGGAAGGGCTCTTTGTTTATAAATATTGAAAATCAAGTGTAGATTTGTGGCATGTAAGCAGCAAAAAGGCTTGGAAACAGAAGGACATCACCCTTTCTCTAGGACACAAAATCTTTGGGCACAGAAACTCTACGCAGAACAGATGGTACAGGGGCAGTTCATAGGGGCTATGAGTGCTTTTTGACAAGGGTTCAAACCCCAGCTCGGGAAAACCGATTTTTATATTAGTTTCTATTTTTTTTTCTATTTTACCCAAATGAAAGATGCCCTTTTGTAAATCACCCCTAGCAGTGTCTGTGAGATTTGTGGCCTTTTTAGTCAAGCCAGTGCATTTCAAACATTTGTGGCACGTGGAAGGGGGACCAGGTTTGCTATGAAAGAAATCCCTTAATTTGTGGAATGAGACTTTGGGAATGGTTGTGTAAGAAAACTAAATGCATCGGCCAAGTGCCAGAATGAGAGGAAGGAAGGGCTCTTTGTTTATAAATAACGAAAATCAAGTGTAGATGTGTGGCATGTAAGAAGAAAACAGCATGGAAACAGAAGAGCGACATCACCCTTCTATACAAAACAGATGGTACAGTGGTAGTTCACAGGGGCTATGAGTGCTTTTTGACAAGGGTTCAAACCCCACCTCGGGAAATTCTTTTTTTATATTGTTTTTTTTTTTAAACAATTTATTTATTTTAGCAGAGTGAAAGATAGTCCTTTAGAAATCATCAACTGATAATCATGAAAGACCATGTAAAAATCTGTGGCATATGTCACATCAGCTGTGGCATATGCCACATGACAGAGTGACACGTGTCACATGCCTGGAATGGGCTCCAACCCTTATTGCCCCCCGTAAAGAATAAGGATTAAAATAACCCACCAGTCGCTGTCACATTACTTTCACTTATCAATCACTTAATTGAACGCTAAAATGTTCTCTGTTTTTTTCGGCGCCATGTTGAAATGGAGCGCACCTGTTAGAATCGACTGAGTTTTTTCAATAGCATTAATTTACTTGGTGCTTGCTCACATGTTTTATATTTGGAAATGGTTAATAATAACAAAATATTAATTCTTACTGAAGAAGAAATTCTAAAGTCAGAGTCTTTTTTTCTTTCTTTTTGCGTTAATTACATACAAGCCAAATTGTTGTGTGGTCCACCCGTGCCATATCGGAATGCAGCACCGATAATCAAACCAGCTACGTTAATCGCGAATAATATTAGTATGCTATATAAGTGCTCGCATTTTTTATTCTGAATTTATTCCAACTGAAATAATGTTGATTTCTTATCTAAAAACAGTCTCTAACCAAAAGTATTGTCTCTATATATTTTCCCGCAGCGTATTATATAATACTTAAAACCATGTCCAAGATCATTTTTCATTCTAAAAAACATATTTTTATTAGTCGGTGTACTAAGCTGCTTTCTTTTAATTCTCAGGGTTTATGCATATTGTATACAAAGATATTTCCCTCTATTTCTCCTCTTAGGTAAAAGGAGAAAACGAGAAGTGCAACATGGGGCCCATCTTAGAATGATCACATAGGATATTGGGAGGTGTTTCAGATTAGACGAAATGTGATATACACCCGCCATAATGTCACAAATTGAATAGAGGAAAGAAGCGAGAGGACATAAGAGGGCCTTAAATATCACAACATCAATCTTTTTGGGAAGTGGGTACCCAAGCTAATGTCTAACTTTTCTTTGGTGTTAATGGATACCCTCCAGATTTCCCTGGCACAAGGAGTTATTCAGGCCATGGATAAGATTCCTATCATCCTATTGATGTTTGAAGGTCATTTGGGAAACCTGGAGGGTTATCACCAAAGAAAAGTTAGACTTTAGCTTGGACAACAGTATCTGATCTTAATACAAATAGTGAATTTTACCATTTCTTATAGGACATGACTATTGCGATGCTCCAAATGAACTTGAAACATTAATAAAGTGATGGTAATCTCATCCATTGCCTGAATAACTGAAGCGGATCTAATTCAACTATCAGATCATAGATTATGGATGAATTCAATCTATATTTCTCAATAATCTCTTCCTCTGTCTGCCCCAACAATGTAGTGCACCCTCTAAAAATGTGCTCCTGTATCCTCCTTCTTCTCTGGCTGCTACTTGTATCCTCATCCTCCTCGCCATGATGTACAGCGCAGTCATTGTGAAACATTCTGAGGCATTCTGGGCAAGTTTAAATAGTTTTCGGTTGGTTAACACTTGATGTGAATTGGTGCTATTTTGTATCTGCTAAATAGAGAATTCTAGTGTGATCGTAAATTGTGAATAGTGTCACTATTTCATGATCATAAAATTAGTAATTTTACATCAAATTTTGCGATTGTCAATGATGGGATTTGCACTGTTTGCAAACACAAATTAGCTTGATGCATGTGCCCCTTTATCCCTAAGTTAAGAGCAGGTTCTGCTCCGTACTCAGTCTGTATTTGTCTTAATATATCTGGTATTACTGCTAATGATGGCATGCCATGGGTTCTGGAATATATGGTAGCGAAAACTGTAGCCCAAGTGGTACAATCTTCTCTCTGGAGAGCTATCCCCATTAGCAAGAAGACTGTTAGCATTCTGTGTTTTTCTTGAGGGCTGGTGTGTGGAAATACGGCCTCTAGCTGTGTTATTTTTTGAGCTATATAGAAAGGCATTTTGCTCACTTTTAGTGGGCATTTTACCCATAACTGTGTGTAGTGTTTGTGGTGTAATTATAGTTATACAACTCTGAATTTGTCCTGTTGGTGTAGCTCTTGTTGACTGAAGTGTGAGTGTTCTCATCACAAACTGTGCCAGGTTTCTGTAAGGTTTTATTATTTCTTTATGAAGTGGACGTAGGTCTGCCACTGGCATTGAGTCAATGTCTGGATGTGGTGTGTAAGCCACAAGTGTAGTGTGTTTATATAGGGACCTATATCGATACTCCTATTTCTGACCCTTGTCCGGTTAATAAATCACTAGTATCCATACAAAGGCACAGAAACCCGCTTTCAGATTAAGTCATAGCGCATGCTATCACATTAAGCAAGCACTATTCCTCCAGCCCCCTAGAAAGCACACCGAGTTCTCAAAACAAACCAAACCACCAGCAGACCTGGGAAATCCCCCGCAGCTATTGTTTTGATTTCGTTCGAGAAGTCCTGTAAAGAATGTAAGAACGACCAGTTCTTATGACATCCTTACTGACGTTTTATGTCCATCCTTACGTCAAACTCGGCACCGTTCAGGTATAAATATACCGACGCTACCCTAAGCAAAGACACGGTGGTGATGAGCTTGGAGCAGTGCTACTTGCCGGAGAGCCCAGCTGATGCAGGAAGCCCACGGACGCTGCCCCTCCCTTTTGACGCGCTGAGAGAAACGCTGTCTTTTCTCCTGCCGAGAAATCCAGCCTCCGGCGTTTCCGGCTTGCCCTCGCGGGTAACTGGGATACCGAGTCCTGAGAAAGAGATACCAGCCCTCCTGCCTTCTAAATCCCAGGTACTGAACTGACTAACCCCTTACAGAGAATTCTTGAGTCAGACTCTTGGCAAAGCAAACTTAAATTAAACTGCTACTTACTTACTCCCTCCCACGTATTAGGCTTAGGTCAGGTACACCGGGGTAGGCGTAGTTAGAAGCACCAGTTGAGTACGATTAGTCAATGTATACATGTATGTATAACTTTTATCCATTTTAAAGTATCATATGGCTAAGAAACCATATCAATGCTTTTACAGTATTATTTTATAATCCTGCTTTTACTGTATGCACTTTACTTAACTATAAGTATTGCAATCATAGCGATTCATTTCTCTTGTATGAGAAAAGAGACTGATCAATAAATAACACCTTTTTTATTGAACACGCCCGTCTCTTCCTTTTCTCTACAATCTGGTGAAACTAAGTATGCACGTACTGACTGAGTAAAATAATTGTCTTTTGTTTTCACACGACTCTAGAGATATACTCTTGATTAGGGAGAGCAAAGTTGTCATGTTCTATGGTTGTCAGAAACTAAATCCCTTCTTGTCTATCCAGGGAGGTTAAACTCCTCCTTGCCTATTCGAGAAAGTTTCTAGTGAACTCTGAGCTAGCTGGCACACAAAACTTTAAGTCTAATATCGTCAGTAGAAGACCTAGTTAACCTCTGTCCTACGTCTATACTATTGAAGATATTATTCCAATGCGCAGAGCCTATTAGGAACTACACTACATGGCGCCCAACGGTTTGGGAAGGCGATAAATCTAACGCAAGGCATTAGAGTAACTCAGTCGTGCTTTTTCACACAGACCCTTTCTCCCATAAATACTCCAAAGACGTCTGGAGTGGGTCAAAGGTTAAATCCGCCAAACTTAGTAGGAGGAGACTCCTATGTATAGTTTTTGGTTTATTCAACGTTGAAGGATACACTGTTCCAAAATATTGTGCACCTAATCTTTGTTTCCTTGGAAACCTGATCTGCAACAAAAACCCTTCTGTCAGAAAAAAAAAAAAAAAAAATGTCAGAAACTGAAGAAGAGAGGGAGACAGCTAGAATAGCAGCTCGTCTCATAGAGGATGACAATAGTCTCCTGCAGACTGACCCGTACGCAATACTCATCCCGGTCAGCATAAGAAAAACTATAACACTTAAACTTATACAGAATGGACTAACACCAAGAGGTGGTACAGCCATATTCGTAATTGAGGCACATGAATATCGGCAGACAGAGGTATTCTATTCATGGATAAACTTTCCAGCAGCAAACGCTGTAACAAAGGAATTCCACTATTACAAGATAGAGGAACCTCCGGATGAGTACACTCCTTTCGAGGAGGTGGAAATACCACTACAATACCAAGAGCACCTGCTCTGGTTTAAAGGCGCCCTAAAACATAATGATCACATCACCAGGCTCGGTCGGATATATGACGTTACCACGCGTTCTTTTACCACGCAGACCATTACCACGCATTTTTTACAACGCAGGACCCTTTACCACGAATACCTTTACAACGCAATACACTACAACGCAGGTACTATTACAACGCATACCATTACAACGTAAGTATAGGTAAGTAAATAATATGGTAAAATAATGTAATTATTAATAATATTTTTTTTAATTAATAAAATATTATTTTAATATTCAATATTTTAATTATTTATATTAATATTTATTTATTAATTTTTAAATATATATGTTAAAAATACCCCTGTACCCCAAAACCCAAACCCAGCCCTGAAACCTAAAAATACCCCTGAACCCCAAAACCCAAACCCAGCCCTGAAACCTAAAAATACCCCTGTACCCCAAAACCCAAACCCAACCCTGAAACCTAAAAATACCCCTGTACCCCAAAACCCAAACCCAGCCCTGAACCCTAAAAATACCCCTGTACCCCAAAAACTGAAAACTGACCCTGAACCCTAAAAATACCCCTTTACCCAAAAACTGAAAACTGACCCTGAACCCTAAAAATACCCCTTTACCCAAAACTGAAAACTGACCCTGAACCCTAAAAATACCCCTTTACCCAAAAACTGAAAACAAACCCTGAACCCTAAAAATACCCCTTTACCCAAAAACTGAAAACTGACCCTGAACCCTAAAAATACCCATTTACCCAAAACCCAAACCTAAAATATTTTAAATAAAATTATATACTTACCAATACTTACGTTGTAATGGTATGCGTTGTAAAGGTATCTGCGTTGTAAATACCTGCGTTGTAATGGTATGCGTGGTAAAGGGTCCTGCGTTGTAAAAGTTGCGTGGTAAAGGTAGGTCGTGGTAAAAGTTGCGTGGTAAAGGTTGTATACCGGCTCGGTCCACTAGGTAGACCAGGAGCAACGTGGCCGGTTCTAGCGGGATACACACCACATCCAGACATTGAAAAAAATGTCAATACCAGAACTTTTAGCACAGCTAAAACAACTGATTAAAATACACAGACAATTAGTCCAATATGTAATGCGGACTTCAACAGTCCAAACAGCTATTAAAATTCCACAGCTGACCCCTCATCAGGGGAACACAAATAAAATCACACCACAGACCATAAAGTCCTGTCTAGGTAAAGTACCCATTAAAAGGGAACAAATTCCATTCTGGTTAGCACAAGAAATCACTCAAATAGAGGCGGTATTTCCGGATGCCAACCCTGTTGAGAAACACAGATTTCTGACTATCTGTCTTCCAATGGGGATCGCACCACATGTGGAAGACTGTGACACTTGGGGCACAGTTTTTGCTTCCATTTATACAAAAACACATGGTGTTCCATCCATAGCGGTAATACCAGAGGTGCTAAAACAGATTCAAAGTGAATACGGTCCAGGACCTGCTTTAACTCTGGGTATGAAATTACTGAAAGACTTCAAGCAGGTCTCGGCAATATTGCTAGCCAACATAAAGGGGGAAGCAGCAACTGTGGCGATCCGCCAAAGGTTGAAAGAAACAGATATAGCAGACCAACCATTTGAACTTGCCAGAATCATAGAAAAATCCTATGAAGAACTAGGAAGAGATAGTTTGGGTGGGAAACCAGTGAAACCCCAACTAACTGAAAATCCTGAAAGGGTATTTATTAAAAATAATCTAAACACTCCAAAAAAGAGCTGGGATGGAAATAAACAATCCACTCCCAAAGAAAAAAGATTCCAGTCCAGAGGAAGGTCTCCTCGGCGGAGAGAAAGATCTCCGAAACAAGGACACAAGTCTCCCCAGAGGGAGCCCTCTGAGAAAAAATACAACCTTAGAAATAGGGATAATTTGAAGAAACCTGATAGATATCAAGATATTGATACACGTCCCTCTCGATCTTTTCAGACTTCCTCGCAGAAATCGGAAAGAAGAGGACGGTCAGAACACAGGGAAGAGCACATCAAGTCCAAAGACAAAGAACCTGCTCATCAAAGTAAAAAGTTACAATTTCCAAAGAAGAAGGTAGCCAGTATTAAAATAATCAAACATGCCGAGGATACTGAGGACACAACTGAAAAACGGAGAGTGGGCTCAGACAATGCTAGACAGCGCAGCAGAAGTGAGCATAGCTCGCAAGATCCTGATGAATCATCTGGAGACAGTGGACACGAATGAATACATTCAAGTGGAAACTGCAGATACCAGAGTTAGCAAACCTCATAAAATATATGAAATAACATTACGTATAGAGGGAGATAAGACTAGGAAAATAAGGGGTCTATTTTGGGATAATCTCTCCAAAGGTTATGACATCCTTCTAGCTGAAAAAGACTGGCCACCAGAGTTTGTCAGGGAGTGCCCTCATGGCGAAGAAATGATTATGCCTGCCTTCTCAAATCATATTCCAATTCATAAAAAATATACACTTGCAAGAAAGTGGGCAGTAGCCCAAGCTCCTGCATTATATAAAAACCATGTGGGATGGGATGAGGACTCTCCTCCTCACAAAATCCAGTTAAAATCTCAACCAACTGCACAGAGGCAGTACCCAATTAAGCAAGAAGCTAAAAAACAGGTCAGGGAGATCTTAGATCAACTTGAATACCAAGGGGTGATTGAAACTTGCACCTCACAAATGAACAATCCTTTGTTTCCTGTCTCCAAACCAGATGATTCATATCGTCTAGTTTTGGACTACAGACACCTAAACTCATGTTGCAAGACCTTAGCAGTACAAAACTCACACAGTGCAGCACTAATGAATAGCATAGTGCGCAAAAAATACAAAACAACATTAGACATCTCTAATGGATTCTTTTGTCAAAATATAGCACCAGAAAGCAGATATTTGACCGCGTTCTCAATAAACGGCTCGCAGAAAACTTTCTGTCGTTTGCCACAGGGGTTCAAGAACAGCCCAGGATTATTCTCAGCGAGAGTAACAGAGTTACTACAAATATATGATGATGAGGCATTATCTTATGTCGATGACATCTATCTAACAGATGATGACTTGGATACTCACTTGAAAAGAGTGAACACCATAACACTTGGGTTCGCAGCAGAGGGTTACAAATTCAACTTCAAGAAGTCAAGAATTGCCCATCTAACTGTCCTGTTTTTAGGATATGAATTATCAAGTGAAGGCAAAAGCCTGGCTGACAATTTCTTAGAGAAATGTGCTGTAATCCAAGCACCAAGAACGCTGAGAAACTTACAATCAATTCTAGGTTTCCTGAATTTCGGAAGAACTTACATTATAAATTACGCAGAGAGGGTTAAACCTCTCTATGACCTAATAAAACCAGATTTTAAAAGAATCAATTGGACTCAAAAACACACAGAAATTTTGAGATCTTTACAAACGGACATGTTAGTTAAAACAAAACTACAAACAAGCGATAACACACGCAACCTTGTGATTCGAGTCATCCCAGGAAGATGCGGATTCACATACCTAACCTCTAATGAGGGAGAAACGGTACCAATAGCATACAAATCACATTTGTACACAAAAGGTGAAATGAAATTTAGCCCAACGGAAAAAATTCTAACCGCTGTACAGACTGCTGTAGCGAAAGAAAGAGCCCTAGCACAAGGTAAACGAATAATCATCGTTACACCAATACCAGCCCTAGAGGCGGTAACAAAGGCAAGCATTCCGAATGCTAAAGCACTACATCCGAGATGGATACAGTGGGCTAATTCTCTTGCTGCAACAGACGTGGTATACGAATTTGATCCTAATTTAAAAACACAAGAATTTCTCCAATATGAATTTGAATGTCCTCTGCCGACCGAAATCCTGCCTCTTGAACATTACGGATGTATAATATATACGGACGGATCAGCACAACCCGCAGTTGGGGGTAAACATGCTTACAGTGCTGCATGCGCGATTGTTAAAGGTCGCTGGCACGGAGGAAAATTTAGACCACTAGTCACTAAAACGCAATCCCAAGGAGATTGTACAGCTCAGCGAGCTGAACTACTAGCATTTAAGATGGCGCTTGAAAATACCGATCGCGAATTCCCCGCACTCATAGTGTGCGATTCATATTATTGCGTTCAGTCTTACAATGAATACTTGCAGAACTGGGTTCTGAACGGTTTTAAAAATGCAAAAGGTGGCACAATCAAGCATAAAACGCTGTGGGAACAAGTAGTTCTTTTACAAAAAGAACTACAAAAGACTCATGTGATAAATACACTGAGTCATCAACGTGATGGCGTTCACGTTGCAGGGAATTCATTGGCTGATGAGGCCGCGAAGGCAGCCGTGCAAACGGCTTCCGTAGCTGCCATCACCCGGTCAAAAACAAAAATAGACAGCGAAATATTACAAGCTGTCAGCGCTACAGTAAAAGATGCGATAGAAACACTCCCGAAAGGCTTTCCAGTAAAGTACTCATACATAACTGATGCGAATAACGTTCCATTTGCTCGAATCCCTGGAGTGGGGGATAGGGCAATTCCAAACATGGAATATAGGTTAGGACTCATTATAGCGGCACACGAAGGGCTTGCTTCTGTACATGCTGGTGTTTCGGCCACAGTATCATTATTAAAACAGAGATACTGGTGGCCACAAATGAGAAGACAAACCAGGAACTATAAATGTAAATGTGGGATACTTGTAAAGCGCACTGTTACTCTACCCGAGTGTCCTGGCGCTGTAGACCGCTGGGGAACCCGTCCTGGTTTTCCCTGTGAGATGGTCCTTTTCTGGGTATCTCCAGGGTGAAACCAGGCATCCCTGGCGTCTGTGGGGGGCCGTTGTAGAGATGAGGCAAGCTTAATGCCCAGAGTTACCGAGTGTGTTCCCTGGTTAGAGTAGGCACTGAGGCGAGAATTATCGAGTCCGTTGACCCTGGTCCAAGACCATGCCGCGTCAGGAATTGAACCCTGGTCTCGGGCTGTTCTCTGCTTACAGGTCTGCCGCCTCTAACCAGTGAGCCACACCTCTCCACTCCACTATGTTCTAGAATGTGAAATATGTCAACGAATGAAGGTATCAACCGTGAAACGACCAACACAGACGCCCCTTCTAATCTCAGATAAACCATTAGCATGTGTTTACCTGGACCACTGCGGTCCCTTACAAAGGGACTGTAACTATAAATATATCATGGTCGCAGTGGATTCATGCACGAGATTCATTTGGATGTGGCCCCAGCGCTCGGCTGACGCCAGAACTGTTATAAAAGATTTGCGAGTCTTTATCGGCACATACGCAATTGGCATGCTACATTCTGACCAGGGTCCTGCTTTTAGCTCTCCAGCTTATAGGAAGGCCATGACCAGCATGGGCATTGCATTGCGGTACTCTTGTCCCTTTCATCCTGAGGGAAACGGAATTGTGGAAAGAAAAAACCGTGACATAAAGCAATCTATAACGGCAAAGGTATTAGGTTCGGGAGCGGGTCAAACATTTAATAAGTGTCCAACGTAGTCTTAATAATCTGCCAAGAAATTCTCTGAGAGGTCTCAGTCCGTACGAATTATTGTTTGGGACTAGAATGTTAATCCAGGACCTCGATAGTCAAACTTCAGTGGTGAAAGAAAAATGCTTTGATATCAAAGATCGTTTGGCTATTTTACAGGACTTAAATGAAAAAAGAAAAGACCTGAGCAACATAAAATTGAAACAACAGCCAACAACCACTGAAGAGAAACCACCTGTCCCAGCAAGGCCTGTCTGGATTCCAAAAATCGGGGATCTGGTCAGAGAGAAGATCGCGGTAAAGAAGAAATTTGGGCCTTCTTACAGAAAAGCAGTACCTGTCTTGTCTGTCAACGGGACAAGATCAGTAGTATTACCGCCCCTTGCTGGTAAAAAGGAGAACCGAGTTGTATCCATCGACCTGGTTAAACCACAATCATGTGGCCGATAACAAGTAGTAGGCCAAGTGGACTCCCAAGAAGTAGCAGAACACCAAAGTTTGCTACAAATACAGAGGTTCAAACTGAGAGACTAATCACCTTTGATAAACCTACAGTGAATCAACAAGGACTATGCAACAAAGCCATGGAACTAAAACCTCTTGAAACCCAAATCAAATTCTTACATCAAGAAACACCAATCTACAATGATGTAACCACTGACTATGCTAATGAAACAAAGCAAATTCCAAAAGCAAAAAGGAATCCAGAAGCAATTGAAACAATTGACAGAACAGCATCAGGCTACTTCATCAACTTCGATGATTTTTCTGAGGATCCAAGTGAACCTGAGGAACAGCCAACAACAAAAACTTTTAAAGACAAAGCAAAGGAACTTTTTCATCAACTAAAAGAAACCTATCTGATATCTCCATGGATTGAAATTTGGGTGGCACTAGGTGTATTTGTCCTCATACTTTGGCTCATCATGGTACTATGCTTGGGACATTTTATTGAGGGAAAATATGTCACAATGGACACAGCAAGTCAGAAAATCAACTTGGTCCTAAAACCACACAAGTCTTCACACATCGAGAAAAGAGAACTTTCTTCAGTAAACTTCACAGCCAATCCTATACCCGGTGGGGTAGCATGGGACAAAACTGATTACGAAATCTATGGTCCGGTCGAGCTCCTGAAGTATCCTCATCAATTCAAGATTTCATTGAGTGACTTTGTAAAACCAAGCACATTTGCTGATGATTGGGACTTTGAAAGTATTAATGATATGATGTCAGATCTAGTGATGTCAGCTAAATTTACAGAACATGATTATTTACAGGGTTCATCTAATTATGACCAGATGTATTGTTACAACCACTATGGTCACCATTATCTGCATAAATCTGCTCAACCTAGAAATGTTTTTAATTATAACCAATGGGAACATTGTGCTACTCCGCCAAAAGGCAGTTCAAAAACATTTTATGAAAATTTGTCTTATTTCTCAGGGTTCAACACAAGTGATGCAGAAACATTTTATTTCAAATTGTTAAATAGGACAGGAATGAAAAACATGCTTACAAACACAAAATTAATCTATTCAGAGACATTTTTTGAAAAAATGAAAACATTTGGTTTTGATTTCTGGAACAATAATATTGAAACAAAAACAATCTGGGGTACAAAAGATTGGCAAGTGCAAGGTATATAATCATTATTTAGAGCCTGCATGATCCCAGAACAAATTATATTCTTGAATGATACAATTCAACAGAAAACCTGTCTTGGCCTAGCCAAAATTAAAGACTTAAACAAACCGTCTATTCCAAAACCAACACCTGACAGTAATAGCACTACAGATGTTGAGATAGACGTATCCCATATTTTAAACCAAAACAGAACGAATCCTGATTGGAAAAAATGGTTGATCTGGCCCACAGACACAAATAACTGTCAAGATAGATTCCTGAACAAAATACAGGGGTTCCCATTGACCAGGCCAGACCCTAGATACTCCCAGAGACAACATCCAGGGATTGTAACTACTTACAGTGTAGGGAAACTCTGCCTCGAATGGCTACATACATCCACACTATTTGAAATTAAGCAACACTTGACTTTACTTAAAGAAGGTGCTGACTTGCGTGATTTCATTATGGGACCACGCAAACAGCGTCAAAAACGTTTCATAGCGGCCTCTATATTTGCAGCTTACAACGAAGCTTGGAAAGAAACTCAAATTGAGACAGCAGAGAGAATACGGGAAATTGACCGTGTTAATTTGGAAAAATCACTTTCTGTTGTAGACAATGGGTTAATGACTCTGTCTTCCAGAATATATTCACTGGACAGTATTGTATCATCTGCAATCGATATAATAGAGCAAGACTTACTGATGTTGCAACACGGTCAGTCCCAATTACGTTCTATTGTACAGCTTGGCTGGACGTTACAAAATCTGCGTTCAGGCTACATGCCTTGGCGTTTAATCAACACAACGTCATTATTCAGTATCTTTAACCTTACTGATACACAAATCAGCTTGGCACAAAAGGGTGCTGACTATACAATTCTGAGCATTGAAAAACTTGAGAGATTGCCATTGACAATGTCAGAACGACCTGTCATTGAATGGATAATACACGGAATCATAACTATTCCAATAACGACTTTCCAGTTTCGATACTGCCAAAAATATATGCAGGCAGGCCAGTATGAAAGGTTGGGTGAAGTATACATTAAGTCAACATGGAACTTACCTTACACACACACATGTTACAGTAATAAAGGACAGAGTGTATTTCTTAGTGGTAATAATTGTGAAAAATCACTAAGTGGTATACTTCTGTGTCAGGGTATAAGTTTACATGGGGCCTGTGAGGGGACCTCAAATAAACTTTCATGTCACCAGCTCGGCACACCTGCAACGCAAATAGAACCATTCTTTAGAAGACTTTCTAACAGGAGTTACATTCTAATTGTGGATCACAGATGTTGTGGCTTGCTGCCAGGAAAACCTTATCTAGTAAGCGTGAGCTCCATGGTCACTTGTTGTGAGAGAGTATTGTTTCCGAATGACACTCCAGACAGGGAGGGAAAAATCGGGCCCAGTTTGAAAATCTCTTCTATTCGAATTGATACTTTAAGCAGAATTAAGACTGTGCTCCTACAGACGCCAACTCATTTGACGTCATCAAAAGAAACGTATGATCTCCAAGTTGCAAGGACAACGGGTGAGATACATGCATTGTTATCAACAAATTGCCCCCTACACTTCGCAGAAATGCTAAACGAAATCTTAAACATTTCTGATACAAGTGGTATCGCGAGTGTATTTAAGACCGTTTTTTCGGGACTGTTGACACCATTCAAAGCAGTCCTGGGTATTTTTCCTAATTTCGTCCATTCCATCTTTGGCGGACTTCCACTCCTGTTGGGACTAGTAGCAGGCATTTTATTTTTGCTACTCTTGCTTCGTTATGGCAAGCCATGTCACAGACAAGACTCCAGCAACAATGGAAGAAATGATCCTAGCTATAAGCTACCGGGACCGCATAACTAAAGTCCTTGGATTAGCCCGGCTACGAGATCTGAATATGACCTGGTTCTTTCGTTCAGACCCATATGGCAGAATTGTGTTATGCCTGTATTGAGGTGCATGCTATGCAGCGAAGAATGCGTGTTGGACACCTGTCTTACACTACAATCAGAAGTACCATCGGATGCAGATATTTTGTTGGGTCCAGTAAAGGCTCATGCATTGTGCTGTCCCCAGCGGCTACCTATCCTGATGACGGCATTCGTGGAGACTTCACCACTACGATTGAAGGGTAGTGAAGTACAGGATGAAAGCAGCATCAACTAGGTACGACCATCTGTAAGCAGTTCTGATCAAACCATCACTGAAAGCGAACATGCTCATGACTGCATGATAGCGACATTTTCCAACTTGGTCGAACTTTCACCAGAAGCGGTAGACTGTTTTTTCGAGAGTCTGTCTGAAATGATGTTTTCACCAGAACAGAGAGAGTGACTTTAAACGAAATTGCACACAGCGTTCCCTGAACTCTGAATTTGGCCTTCAGCTTTGTGAAAACAAAGCGACTGTGAACTATTTTTTCTCTTCTCCCCTGACAAACTGGAACTTTTTCAAATCCAAAAATATTTCCCTTTTTGCACTTATCTTCTGCTTAAAGTAAAAACTATTCTTAAAGAACAGAGCTTCTATTTTTAGGAACTCTAGAAACATTACATTACCTCAACCTCTAGCTTATTTACAAGTGATTGTATTTATATGTGATGAAGTGGTCTCGCACTTTTTCTTCTGTATCAAGAGCCATTTCATGTGTAATTTTCGGAAATCATTCATGCTGATATAAAATGTGCATCTCTTTTTTGAATGATTATACTGCTTGAATGCATACAGTACCTATACTCATTTCGTGTATTTCGCATAAGCCATTTTTCAAATGCAAAGAAAAAAAAATGTATTTTGGGGTGGTTCGGTATACACATGCACTGTTAGTTATGTTTACTACTGCTTAGGTTAGTAAATATGTACATAAATGCGTGGAGTGGGTGTAGTGTGTTTATATAGGGACCTATATCGATACTCCTATTTCTGACCCTTGTCCGGTTAATAAATCAATAGTATCCATACAAGGGCACAGAAACCCGCTTTCAGATTAAGTCATAGCGCATGCTATCACATTAAGCAAGCACTATTCCTCCAGCCCCCTAGAAAGCACACCGAGTTCTCAAAACAAACCAAACCACCAGCAGACCTGGGAAATCCCCCGCAGCTATTGTTTTGATTTCGTTCGAGAACTCCTGTAAAGAATGTAAGAACGACCAGTTCTTATGACATCCTTACTGACGTTTTATGTCCATCCTTACGTCAAACTCGGCACCTTTCAGGTATAAATATACCGACGCTGCCCTAAGCAAAGACACAGTGGTGATGAGCTTGGAGCAGCGCTACTTGCCGGAGAGCCCAGCTGATGCAGGAAGCCCACGGACGCTGCCCCTCCCTTTTGACACGCTGAGAGAGACGCTGTCTTTTCTCCTGCCGAGAAATCCAGCCTCCGGCGTTTCCGGCTTGCCCTCGCGGGTAACTGGGATACCGAGTCCTGAGAGAGAGATACCAGCCCTCCTGCCTTCTAAATCCCAGATACTGAACTGACTAACCCCTTACAGAGAATTCTTGAGTCAGACTCTTGGCAAAGCAAACTTAACTTAAACTGCTACTTACTTACTCCCTCCCACGTATTAGTCTTAGGTCAGGTACACCGGGGTAGGCGTAGTTAGAAGCACCAGTTGAGTACGATTAGTCAATGTATATATGTATGTATAACTTTTATCCATTTTAAAGTATCATATGGCTAAGAAACCATATCAATGCTTTTACAGTATTATTTTATAATCCTGCTTTTACTGTATGCACTTTACTTAACTATAAGTATTGTAATCATAGCGATTCATTTCTCTTGTATGAGAAAAGAGACTGATCAATAAATAACACCTTTTTTATTGAACACGCCGTCTCTTCTTTTCTCTACAATCTGGTGAAACTAAGTATGCACGTATTGACTGAGTAAAATAGCTGTCTTTTGTTTTCACACAACTCTAGAGATATACTCTTGATTAGGGGGAGCAAAGTTGTCATGTTCTATGGTTGTCAGAAACTAAATCCCTTCTTGTCTATCCAGGGAGGTTAAACTCCTCCTTGCCTATTCGAGAAAGTTTCTAGTGAACTCTGAGCTAGCTGGCACACTAAACTTTAAGTCTAATATCGTCAGTAGAAGACCTAGTTAACCTCTGCCCTAGGTCTATACTATTGAAGATATTATTCCAATGCGCAGAGCCTATTGGGAAAATAGGAACTACACTACACAAGGACAGGCCAAGTGGATCAATCTCTTCAAAGTAGACCCAGTCTTACTTTGTATTTTGTGTGGGGGTGGGAACCAAAAAGCCTTGGCAGCTGGAACCCATAAAGAAGGTCAAGAAAGGTTACGGTTTGGACCAGCAAGTTCCAGAAGACTCACCAAGCACAGGGAAGTCAGGGCAAGCCTGGAGAAATCAGAGAATCCCAAGAAAGGCAGTGTTGACCCTCAAGGGGACCAACAGGCTGGAGGCACAGGAGTCACGAGGGGACCTCAAGCAGTTTCACAAAGCAGCAGCCCATGGAGCACTCGATGTGAGGAGGCTGGAGTTCTTTGTAGGAAATGGTGCTAGAGATTGGGGTTAATTGGAGCCCAATGCACTTGTTTGGTAATTTCCAACAAGCATATGCACTTGTAACAGTACGCAGTGCACAGGGGTATGGGTAATGCAGTCCTCATGAGGGATTCAGACCTTAAACTAGGTGAGAGGGCAGATCAGACCTCAAAGGATTTGAAAACCCACCTTGTGTGTAGCTGGAGCCTTTGTAGCTGTAGGAGCCCAGGAGCAGCAGACCGGTCAGTTAAGATGCGGTGCCTGCGGTTGCAGGGGAGTGACTCCTTCACTCCCAAGGAGATATATTCAGCTGTCCTTTATGCTCTACAGGTCCTGCACGGAGCCTATATGGTGCCCCGGCACAGGCGATGCTTCAGACTGAGAGGGAGATGAAGTCAGCCCCAAACAGAGTCCAGTGAAGTCCAGAGTGTCCAAACGGTCGAAGTGCAGTGGTTTCATGATCAGAATCTTGTCCACGTTGGAACTAGGGTCCTACAGCCAGTTAAGCCCATTTGTGCCCGCAGGAGAGGGTTGGACAGACACAGGGGGACCTCTCAGTGGGGTGTCTGGACAGTGGGTAGGATCCTCCAATGTCCTTTGTCCAGTTTTATGCCAGAGCAGGAGCCAACGGCTCCCAGGACTGGTTTGAACTGGACTAGGCACAGGGAGACCAAATGTGCCCCTCATGCAGACTTTCGGTCCCTGGCAAGTGCACCCACCCAGCCCTAATAAGCTAAATCTTGTCTGGGAGGTGGTCACACCTCCCTGTGACAGGATGCCTATTGTTCTTCCTTCCCCTGCTCGAGCTTGGCTCAGCAGCAGGAGGGCAGAAATGTGTCTCTGGTTCGCAGCAACCATTTTGGACTGCCGGCGACTGGAAGGCTGGTACTGGAAACACCAGGGACCTCACAAAGCTTGTTTCTGAGGGGTTGAATCATACCTCCTTGATATGATTCCACAATGTTTGATACCAAACAGGTATAATTCCACTCTATATGTTGTAAAAGGCCGCAGCACTAACAACCCAGGAGAATGAACTCCGTAGGCTGTAGGGGTGTTCGCTCATGCAGTGACGCACTCTCACTTAGAACCAAGCACCCTGCCTCCAGGATTGTTAAGGTCTGCTATAGGGATGACTGATAGGTTTCAAGTGTAGTGACCTTTATATATAGGAATCCTATACCTTGAGTAAGTAGTGCATGCACCAACTTACTCAGGCTGCAATGGCAGGCCTGTACCTCCATTTTGCATTGCCTCTCATGGGTGGCATAATACATGCTTCAGCCCATATGCTAGGGATTGGCAAGAGTACCCCAGTATCCAATCTTGAGTGTATCTAAGTACATGGCATAACCATTTAGGGAGAAAGCAGTTAGACTAGGGTCCTGATTGGCAGCGTCCCAGTCAGAATAGTCAAAAACTGTATCACATGAAGCAAAAAGTGGGGGTAACCATAAGAAGGAGATCCTCCTTTCCTACACCTGTGCACTCACAATATGCCATAATGGCTCAGATATTGCAGAGTCATATCTGCTAATGCCAATACGTCCACATATGAGGATTAGTTCACCCTGCCTTAGGGCTATATGGCCGGAAGTAGCGGTGACTTACCTACATCTCATGCAGTGTCTGTGGGCATGGCAGACAGGGCTGTGTGCCATGTTGACTCTTAGGATTTCATAATAGAACATAACGTGTATTTTTGAAACCATAGGTATCTTGTCGCTGAATATCAGATGTTTACCGTTACTCAACTCAATGATACCCATTTTATCTGATCTCAGGCTAAGTGGACCCACCGGAATTTGGACCTATGACAATGAGATTGAACACAGGCCCCTGCAGTGGACATATTAGTCCACTGAGTCACCAGACCCATGTTTGTTTTTGAACATTACCGGAATCCTATATTGGAACCATGTAAGTGTGCCCTATGGGATGCAACCAACTATCAATTGGAAGCACGGTTAAAGCTTTTGGACACTCAGCGCCACCAGGAGAGGAGGCGATACCAAAGAAGCACCTAAACCAGTAGAATTTGTCACATAAATACTTAAAAACAAGGCAGTGCACTCGTGAATGAATAAATAGCCAAATAGCATTATACCTTCCCACTTCAAAGGAGTAGCACGCCCACCTAAACACTGCCCAAAGGAATAAACAAACATGAATTACGAAGACATATCAAAATCCACAGAAGCAAGTGCTGATACCTTCGAATTCGCTGATGATGAAGCATCAAGAATTTATGCTTTAATACACATAGAGATAGCACAAACTTCCAACAACCGAACAAAAGAGCAGAACATAAGACAACTACTATATCTGTCGAAACGAGAGATCAATCAAAAACTTCACCTTGTGATATTTGGTGAAATATCACAAAATGCAACGCATACCGAGAGGCCTACGGATTACCTTGAAACCTTCATTATGCAAAAATTCAAAACGATTCCAAGAGCGTTGGTACGCTATACTTAACAAATGCAGCTTAGACCTCATATTACTCATAATCGAGGAGCTATCCAGTATCCTCAATGATCTAACTAAAGAAATAGCAGAAACAACAGAAGAACTAACCAATATGATGTCAGCAGAGGAATAGTCCAAAACGTTAAAAGACATTAACGAACAACTGACTAAACATACCAATGATATAAATGAGAGAAAGATTAGAAAGTTTTGTCGGGATACACTAGACTACAAACTAGGAGAGGTGTATACCTGGGCGGAAGTATACGCCCAAAGAAGGAGGAACCGCCCTTACACCCAACACACAGATACTTCTTCAACTGATAGTGCTACATCAAACAGACCTCGGAATCTTGCCCCTCAAACAGTAGCTCGATCACAAGAGCCTACATCAAACCAAACACAGCCAACCACTTCAGCACAAAGAAGTGAAGATTCCTCTGTTCCTTTTTTAGACCAAGGCCCAGACCAAGACGACCCAGGAGGGGTAAAAGAAAAAGAACACCCACAGACCAGGAGTACGACATTACCAAACAAGCATTTGCAATGCAATAGGTCTCGCAATGGCGAGATTTTGAGCTATTGGCATTGTAAATGACGATACCTTTTGTGTTTAAAAAACCTGCAATAATAAAAGGCACCGTCATTTACAATACCAATAGGGCAAGGTTTCTAAAATGCGCGGCCTATTGGATTGCAAATGCTTGCTGTTTACAAGCGCCCTATGCTCCGCTTTCACGTTAATAGAGGCCACATCCCTTCTTTAGAAGAGCCGAATCTAAAGAAAAGTCAGTGGCTGCTATTAAGGTGAAAGTGCGGTATGGGGCGCTTTTAACCCAAAAAACTGAGTTTGTCAAGTTGAAAAACATATACTTTTTTGTAAAAGCACCCAATGAAAGGGAGCATAGCATGCTGAATGTTGCAAGAAACCATGTAGTGCCTGCAGTAGGAGAAACAATTAAAGAAATAGTGCTTAGAGTAAATAAGACTACTATATAACAACCGAAGTAAAAGGGCCAGTCCTCATGGGACGTTCCAAATGAAGACAAGGCGGTACTAAAGGGGGACTGACAAACCTATTAACGAATCAGAAGCCAGCACTTACGAAGGGCAATGATAAGCCAATGACAAATATGGGCGGAGAGTGGGTGGGCTTATAGTCCATACTCCAATACAATATGGCCTGCAGAGCAGCGCATGCGCTGTCCAGGCTTAACCTAAAAATAATTTTAAACCTTTCTGATAAGGCCTAGATCAAACAGTTCTTCTACTGGTACAACAGTCTGTCTTGCAGATAGCGCCAAGAAGCTTCTTATGAAGCAGCTGTGTGCTGTATAAATGCTACCTGATTAACTGATTTAAGGGCCGGATACTTAAACAATATGACTATGAGTAGATGAACTGTCAAGCTTAAGCAGGCTGTGGAAGGTCACCTAAGGGGTCTTTTACTTGGTGCTCCAGAACAACTAGAGGCGAGGTAATCACAAGGAAAACATCATCACATCTACAGCCCAGACATTGCTCCTCCCAGAGGCGTTGCTGAAAGCGGCAGGTTTTGAGGGTCCCTTGCAGCAGTAAGCTGGTAAAAGGATGTAAAAAGAGATACTAGTGGGACCTACAGGAACCGTAACCGTTTAGTCTCCGAAAATCTCTTGCTTAGGGGGTGCCCAACATTTGTCCATAAGGGCAAAGTCATGCCAAATATTCAGGCTAGTCAAACAAGATACATGTATGCACAGTTAATTTAAACGTGAAATATTTATGTACCGCCAGGGTGTCGTGAAAAGATGGCAGGGCTGTAGCCTTGTGCACCAACACTGGAGACCCCTAGTCTGCAGCATAGGAGTCTGTGGAACATCTAGCGCCGGGAGCATCTGGGTCAAGTACCACAGAGAAGCTCTATTGTAAGACGACGTTACACATAGCGCACGGGCTGTAAAGGAGCGTCCTGAGGGTTTACACAGACACAGAGCCCTGGCGCTGATAGTGCACAGTGACAGCACTTCTTTCTTTTTGACGCATTCACCAGGCACACAAAGAGACTGTTTTCGAGGAGCCATATTTGAGTAACAGACACAGACACACACATACAGACACACACACAGAGAATATGAGGGAATCATAAAACACCAACATCACATCCAGAAGGATTAAGAAACATTAACAACGCATAAGAGCGCACACAAGCATTTTGAGATGTCGGATGCATGAACCCACCCATGCACGCGCACACATACATACAAGACTAGAGACACTGGCAATGCACAGACAGTAAAAAAACGATGACACCCTGGCAATCGTGCACACGCACACACGAGACACCAACAACGTATGCACACCCACATACAAGAAGATTATGAAAGACAATATATGCGAACACACAACATTTTACAAACTTGTAAAGTTTCATAACCCTCCCTAAGAAAATATGGACAAGCAACAACCACCTAGAACTTAAACAATAAAAACATTGTTTCGCCCATAAACTTCACCATGCTACACTCCTGCGGGCTGGCCGACACGTCCCCGCAGGGAATACTCATAAGAGGGCGGCCCCTTAGTGCCACAAGATGGCACACAGGGGGGCCCAGTGTTCCACGAACCTAAGGGGTCCTGGACGTCACTTCCGGCCGTGGTGGGAGGCGGGGAGAGGTATATATTCCTCCCCCGCCCACCTGGCGGCCTCTTTGTCCCCTCACCCTGACGCCATTTGGGCGCCCTCTGGAGTCAGTGTGCTGTTTTTTCCGCCGGGCTAAGGCTTGGCTTCTCTTGCGGTGAGTCGGTTTGTTGAGGGTTTGTGATTTTATGCCGTTTCAGGTGAGGGGACAGTGGGGGTGCAGAGGCGAAGCCTCGGGTCGCGTGCAGTGTGCCCCCGCCCTGCACCCTGGGAGGTAATTGCAGGGCACGTGGGTTCCTTTGCGTATTGATTGGAGTGGGCACTGGTGCTGGATTCCGCGGAGAGGCCATGGATGTTGATATGCGGCTTGCCTCTAAGGAACGAGCGTGTTTGTATTTGTTTCGTTGTGAAGGTGCAGTCAGTACTATGGGAATTTTGTGGGGAAGGCGCTGTCCGGCCATTGCTGGATTGGTGAAGCCTAAGAGGGGGGTTTAGGAGTTCCCCCGATCTTATGCAGGCTCACAAAGTTTTCGTGAGCATGAGAGAAAACTACAGGAGGCCATCACTTAGGCTTACTATATAGCGGTTGCAGGGGTCTCATTTCGGCCGGTTGTTTGACCCTGTGGTCTGGCGGTGGGGGGATAGGTGTAGGCTGGTCTCAGCGGAGGCCCGACTGGGATCGCGCTAGGTTTGGAAAGCGATTAAGTATTTAAGTAATTTCTCGTCAGGGAGGTCGTAGATAAATTATGAGCGATGCGTTTACAGATGGACAGATTTTAACTTTTGCGCTCAAGGTCGTGCATCGTGAGGCTGTTGTGGGGGTTCCTTGGCCATGCACGGGCTGGGCTCATCAACACAGGCCCTCCCCCCACCTTGGCCCCCCATGTGCCTCCTAATAGTCATGTGAGAGTAAGGTCTGCAGCCAGACAATGAGAGAGGCCGGGGGTTAGATTCCCTTGCAGTGTTGAATCACGAAGGAACTATGAAACTAAGTATACCAAGATTGTTCGAGCAGTATGACGCACGCCTTCTGTTTTTTGCTAACGGTGTGGTGTTGATTAGTTTTATAAGCAGTTGGCTTTGTGGTAATTATATGATTTCAGACGACATGTTTTAGGGTTCAACGATATTTAAATAACTAACAGCTGCAGCGTCTGGCAGACTTGGAGATTTTCGGCCTGAATACCGTGCGCGGGAACTTCATGGATGGAATGATTGGATCACTGGCCTCATGGGGCTGGGAAAGCGACTTTTGTATTGCGCGTGGTTTCCAGGGTTGAGGACCACAAATGGTGTGGTTTCAAGGCAGTCATTGACGACTATTTTAGATTAGTTGTGGCTGGAGTGTGGGCCGATATGGGCACTATTCGCATGCTTTAATGCGCAAGTGTCAGTTTCACTGACATCCCCTTAACCTGCTGCTATCTGCATGAGCCTTTTCTTGTTGCTCTCAGCAGAGAGGCCAATGGCTGAATGGGCATGAGGTGGCCGCTTCTCGGCTTTCATTCACGTATAGGTGGTGCATTGCCCCTGCATTACAGGTCCCCCTTCCCACAGGGTCCCTTACAGGTTCCACGGTTTTTCGGTCACATACCTTTCACAGCGCAACCGGGAGATTATACGCTTCTATAAACAACCTCGTGTGCTCTGGGTCGGCCCACTGGTGTTCCTGCGTCTAGCACGGGCAGCGATGATTTTATTAATACAACTTTCACTGACTAATGTATACATTATGTCTCTGTGTATGGTTTCTTATAGGCGAGCCAATTGGCCAACCAAATGCACGTACATTAATCCGCCTCAAATAAATCCACAAGTGCTCGCGCTGTAAATGCTAAACCGTTCCAGGGCAGTCCTCCCGGCTCACCCCCAGCATCGCACCTCCCCCACCCGGGCTCTCACGCGCACCCAGTGCCAGGGAAGCTCTTGCAGCCTGTTGGTTCCCTCAACAACGGAGGGCGCGGCTTCAGAGCAGTGGGGCAGCTCGCATATCTACGCGGCCTGACCGGTGCTCTGCACAGGGCGGACAGCAGGCTCTAAGCCGGGGTGAGATCGGATTTCCTTTGCTGTGATGCTATAATTGGCAACATGGCGGCCCACTGATCTGCTATTGTTCATTCCCTCTCGGGCGAATGATTTAATAAGGGTTTTTTTGGTCAAATTTAACCTACTGCGATTGCACCAGAAGATTGGTTCATATCTAGTTTCGACACGCTTAGTTCGGGGTTCGTGCCAGGTCCAGGGGGCGACAGGGTCCGCACCGCGCTTATGGAGGATGCGCGCGGCCAGCGGTACCGTTTCGTTCCCTCGACTGTACGGCCTGCGAGGGTTCGCCCCGGCAGGCCGTCGCTGTGACTCTGGTGTCTAGTCCTTTGTGCCCCGCGCCCCTCTGTTCTCTGACTACTGTTTTGAGGTGAGTTCACCGATTCTGGGAGATTGGAGTATGGGCATCGCAGGGGCGAGGCTGGCTTTTGAAGCGAGGGTGGTATGAGCGGGTATACAACGTTTACCACGCAATTTTTACAACGCAGTACCATTACCACGCAACTTTTACAACGCATAAACTTTTACAACGCATACCATTACCACGCAGGATTTTACAACGCATATACTTTTACAACGCATACCATTACAACGTAAGTATTGGTAAGTATATAATTATTTTTTAAATGATAAATGTTTGGGTTTTTGGGTAAAGGGGTATTTTTAGGGTTTAGGGTCAGTTTTCAGTTTTTGGGTAAAGGGGCATTTTTAGGGTTCAGGGTCAGTTTTCAGTTTTTGGGAAAAGGGGTATTTTTAGGGTTCAGGGTCAGTTTTCAGTTTTTGGGTAAAGGGGTATTTTTAGGGTTCAGGGTCAGTTTTCAGTTTTTGGGTAAAGGGGTATTTTTAGGGTTCAGGGTCAGTTTTCAGTTTTTGGGTAAAGGGGTATTTTTAGGGTTCAGGGTCAGTTTTCGGTTTTTGGGGTACAGGGGTATTTTAGGGTACAGGGTCAGTTTTTGGGTAAAGGGTATTTTTAGGTTTCAGGGTCAGTTTTGGGTTTTTGGGGTACAGGGGTATTTTTGATAAATTAAATTAAATTACATTTAAAATAAATTAATTAAATAAAATAAAATTAAATTACATTATATTAAAATATTTTTAATTAATTTAAATAAAAAAATTATTATATACTTACCAATACTTACGTTGTAATGGTATGCGTTGTAAAGGTATATGCGTTGTAAAATCCTGCGTGGTAATGGTATGCGTTGTAAAAGTTTATGCGTTGTAAAACTTTCGTTGTAATGGTGTGCGTGGTAAAAGTATGCGTTGTAACGTCATACATCCTATGAGCGGCATGTCTAGATGCATCTCCTGTGTTTCCCCCGCCCTGCCCATTGTTGCATGTGTGGGGGAGTGCTGACCTGCTGGCGAGCAGCTCGTCGATGCTGTTTTCTCTGCAGCGAACATGCAGCGCCAGCTGGGCTATGGTTGGTAGCCACGGACACCGAGCGGGGATCGAAGGGTGGTGTCCACGTGTACCGCTGGCTCTGCGAGTCGCGGATGGTACTGATTGTCACTCGGTCCCTTTGTTTTGCAGGCTGGTGTCATGCATCTTTTGATGCAGCGATCACTCTATCCTTCTGCATTGGTCACGTCGGGGCACTGGTGGGCCGAGTAAGGTTTCCTGTGTGATGGGTAATCACGATAGTGCACAAACTTCTTTTTGGCTACAATTTAATGCATGGGGAAGTTACATAATCGTCAATGTGCGCACGTATATTCTAATTACTTTCTTTAATGGCTGTTTCCGTCACCGGGCAGGATGTATTAGTGGATTAGGCATCCACTAATGGGGGCCCATGTTTGACCTCATGTCAGGGATTCAACTCCCAGCAGGGTCACAACCTTTTGAGTCCCCGTGGTTCTAAGGGTGTAAGTGTCAAAGCTACCTCCAGGAATATGCAATAATTTTTAATCACAGCACGGGGAGTGAGCTTGGTGTGGGATTTAGTGGCCAACCAACGGTGACGATATAGAGCTTTTCCTTCTTTGATTGGTTTGCAGAGTTATTTGTTCGCCCATGGACGGGCCCCGTGGACAATTTGACACTGTTCAAACAATTCAAGAGGTAGCAAACGGTGCATTACAGGAGGAGAGGCCACATGTGTGCAAGTTACAAAAGCGTACAATGTACAAGTAGAGGTATAATACTGCAATAAATGGAGGACACTCAAACACAGGCAATGGTGGCACTTGTGCATGTACCAGAACCAAGCACAATGTAAGAGGTAGCAATAAGTGTGTTACAAGAGAAAAGAGACGTGTGCTTGTTACAAGTGAGTACCAATCACAGGGAGAAGGATAATACTTCATAAATGGCAGACTCTTAGCCACAAGAACACTCCGGGAGGACACTTCCATAGTCAAGGAGAATAGAATGTTATATATTAAAAGGTCTTCCGTCAGATAATAGAGGACATGAATTAAATTGGGAGGTGTCTCTGAAGGAGGAGAACTTGGAGATCAGTTTTGAAGGCCTGGGAGAAGGAGGTGTTTCTGAGAAGAATGGTAAAGGACAAGTTAAGAAGTGACACTATTCCACACACTCCAAACTGCAATGGTCATTATCAGACTTAGTATGTGATTAATTGACAGAGTTTCAAGACACTACACTACTGCATCAGGCGCTGGAGGTACGCAAGTATGTGCCCCACCCCCTCCTTACGAGAATGTACTGTAGGCAAACTAGTTCTCTAACTGACAAAATAGCTCAGCCGCAGGTGTGTGGGGGCATTGAGGGCCCCGTCACTGTCAGGAATTTACAAATTGCATCTACCTATGTTCCAAAAGTGGGGAATGGTGGAAAGACAATTGTAAAGCCTTGTCGGGTAAATATTTGGTACCCGTGTATTTCCAAATAGATTCCTTTCGTTATCATGTAAATAGGTTCAGGTCATAGTGGGTTTAGTTCCTTCCTAAGATGGCCGCCACAATAGCCACTGAAGCCATTCAGAGTTTAGGACGTGAGGGCTAGTTGATGTACGCCTCGCGCAGCGTTCAAACTGCGCACTTCAACTGTTCGGGTTCCTGAAGAAACAGCTAGAGTCAGACGCTCCGTGTCAAGTATTCGTGACAGGAGTTCTTAGAGTTGTTTAGTTAAATTCTCGAGTCCGCTACCCTAGTACCTTGCCAAATGTTACTTTTGAGTGGATTCCTGGAAGTTCGTGAAGTAACGTTCTTCCATCTGCTGCAGTGACTGAGACTTCGTTCGTCTCCTTCTGTCTTCGTCGTGGGAGCCAGTTCCCCCTGCTGAGACTCGACTGAGGTCCCCTTCTCTGAAGGTTCAACAGACTCCATCGACCTCTTGCGGAGCAAGCGAGAGGAACAGTAAGCCAGCGACCGCTTTCCCTTTCCCCCCCATTGTCGGCGAACTGTGTGCTGAACAGCTATTCCCTTCTTGCGCTAAACCTGTTCTTTCCTTTCCCCCTTTTCCTCCCTTGTTCCTTTTTGCGCGCTTCGTTCCATTCTGCATTGGAATCCTTGGATCCGCATGTTCACTGCAAGACATTAACAGCTATAAACAGAACCCCAGTTGGGGGCGTATACAGAGAGCTTACAGGTAAAGAAGGAGTGCGAGAGTATTAGTTCCTGGGTCGTAGATTTTCAGTAAGGAGCATCCAGTAATGTTGGTCTTTGTCCTGCAGGCATGAAGCTCTCTGAATGTACCTACACATCTTATGAAGAGTAGCAATACCTTTGGGAACTACTGGTAGGATAAGAATTAATATTTACATAGAGTGAGAATTTTGGTAGGTGAAGTTGTTGTTTATTCTTTTCCCCCCCTTGATCTGTGCATTAGGCATCTGCAGTAACCGAAGTCCAGGTCAAGAGTGATCTACCCAATCGGTGAAGGTGCCAGAAGCTCTCAAGGTGTCTCTTCTCTGTCCACTTCCCCTTTCCCTGTCACTAGTGCGTTCGCCCATGTGGCGGAGTCACTGGTGGAAGGGTGATCGGGTACAGCATCACTGCCTCTGCGAAGATTGGAGCCTTCTGACAGATTGAAGTGCCCAAGTATTCACTTCGCCCAGGCAGTATGACGGAGGGCTTAAATCTAAAGGAACTGGGAGATATGTTAGTGGGTATCCAGAGAGAGTTAGGAGCGGTAAGAGAGGAAAATAAAAGTTTAAAATTAGAATTGGAGGCTTCTAGACAAGAAAATAGAGTGTTAGCTCAGAAGATGGATGGATTAGTAATGGGAAATCCTGTTCAGGGTCCTTCTTCGTCCCACACCAGTCCTGTAAGTGCAGATCCAAAATCAGTAGCTCAAGTAATACACTCAGTCTCCCCTTTAATTCCTCTAGCAGCTCCCGAGAGATTCTCGGGGGATCCGCAAAAAGCCCAGCTTTTTCTAACTCAATGCTCCCTTCATTTCATGTGCCGCCCAACCCTTTTTCCCGATGCACAATCCAGAGTAGCATTTATTTTGTCCTATCTCAGTGGGGATGCTGCTAATTGGGCAATGCCCTTGGTGAGTGAAGATGACCCAATCCTTTGTGATTTTGTTAAGTTCAAATCTGAGTTCCTCAGAATTTTTGACAGGAGAAGGATTTCTCAGGCCACTGATAATGAGCTGCTTGAACTGCGTCAAGGCTCTAAAGATTTGCTATCATATCTGACGCAGTTTAACAAGTTAATTGTGGAAACCAACTGGCCAGAGGAGAAACGAGCTGCTTTATTTTATCGAGGACTGAAAGATGAGATTAAAGATACCTTAGCTCAAGTTCCAAATCGGCCCACTGAATTGTCTGCGTTGGTGGATTTAGTTTTGGAGTTGGATTTTCGTCATTCAGAGCGTAGAGGAGAAAGAAGAAAAGATTGGAGAGTAAATGTTCCTCGATTTGATCGGGCTCGGTTCGAGAAAGGTTCCGGAGGGAGTAATGAAGCCGAACCCATGCAAATTGGAGCCATCCGTGGGCCATTGAGCAAAGAGGAGAAGGAGGAACGGCGTTTGAAGAAATTGTGTCTTTATTGTGGGACCGCTGGCCACTTTGTAAAGGAATGTCCTAAGCGCCCCAAAATACAGTTTAAGGGAAACGAGAGGGGCCATCAGTAGGCGGAGTCGCTCTGGTGGTGCAGGAGAACAAGACGACTCCGGATTCTCATTTAATCCTAAACACTCTTCAGTCGTGCATCCCACACGTAATCCTTCACATGACCTTAAAATTTCGTGGACGACAGGTTTCTGGGGTGGCTATTATGTTGGACTCTGGGGCCACAGGAAATTTTTGTGATATCAGGTATGCTCGAAGCATGGGAATTCAAGCCATAAAGAAAGAAAGACCAGAGCCAGTGAGAGCGGTAGATGGAACAAATTTATCGTCCGGGCCGATTATCAGTCATACGGAAGAATTGGAGCTGATTCAATCGGATGGGCATCGAGAAGTGATGCAATTCAATCTAATAGACGCCCCTCAGTTCCAATTGATTTTGGGTCTACCTTGGCTGACTCTACACAATCCGACCATTGATTGGACGAATCAAACAGTCAGTATGCAGTCAAGCTTTTGTCTGAAACATTGTTATGGGCCCCAAGAACACTCCGTGGAGAATTCCCTTGCTTCTTTACTATCGTATGGAGGTCAGTCAGTCTGTGTAATTAATGCTGGAGAAATTCCCCCCGAATATCGGGATTTGAAGATGGTTTTTAGTGAACGGGAAGCAGAGGTTTTACCACCGCACCGTTCCTACGATTGTACGATTGATCTGATCCCAGGAGCAGTACTGCCTTGCAGTCGGATTTATGCTCTGACAGAAGCTGAAAATAACCATCTCAAGGAGTATCTGGATCGATATCTGGCCAATGGGTTCATCAGACCCTCGCAGTCCCCGGTATCCTCCCCGTTATTTTTCATTCCAAAGAAGCAAGAAGGCAGTCTGAGAACCTGCATTGATTATCGCGCCTTGAATTTAGTAACAATCAAGAATCGATACCCCTTGCCTTTAATTTCCGTTCTTCTGGATCAACTCAAAGAAGCACAGATTTTTACCAAGCTTGACTTACGAGGGGCGTACCACTTGGTGCGGATGAAAGAGGGGCACGAGTGGAAGACGGCCTTTCGTACCAAATTTGGCCTTTTCGAATATTGCGTGATGCCCTTTGGGCTGTGTAATGCACCTGCTGTGTTCCAGCATTTCATAAATGACATTCTGAGTGATTTGATTGACAAGGTGGCGATAGTTTATCTGGACGATATTTTGATCTACTCCCAGAATACTCGAGACCATCCTAAGCACGTCTGAATGGTGTTGGAGCGTTTAAGAACACATCATTTATATGTAAAATTGGAAAAGTGTGTTTTTCATGCCACTACGGTGGAGTTTCTAGGATTCGTCCTTTCTCCACATGGAATCACCATGGATCAAGGAAAAGTGCAAGCTGTCAAGGATTGGCCAGAACCACGGAGTATCAAGGAGATACAGCGATTTTTGGGATTCGCTAACTTCTATCGGCGCTTCATCCAGAGTTTTTCACACTTGATTGCACCCATCACTCGTTTACTAAAGAAAGGTGTGCAGTTCGAGTGGACCAGAGCAGCTGCTCAGGCTTTTAGCCATCTCAAAGAAAGATTTGTGTCTGCCCCCATTCTTTTGCATGCCAACCCGGAAGAACCCTTCTTTGTAGAAGCAGATGCATCAGATCAGGCAATCGGAGGAGTTCTCTCTCAACGACATTCCCAAACTGGTCAGTTGCATCCGGTAGCATATCGCTCTAGAAAATTAAATCCAGCAGAACTGAATTACACCATTGCAGAAAAGGAATTGCTAGCGGTTAAGGATGCCTTTGAGGACTGGAGGCATTATCTGCTGGGGGCTAAACATACTGTGACTGTGTTTACTGATCACAAGAATCTACAATTCTTGAAATCCGCAAAGACCCTAACACCTCGACAGCTACGCTGGTCCTTGTACTTTGCAGACTTTGATTTTGTCCTCACCTTTCGCCCAGGAACAAAGAATGGAAAGGCGGATGCGCTTTCCCGCTTGGATACAGACGACTGTGAACATCCTGTGGAACCTCAACCGATCATTCCAGAGACTAAAATCATTTGTGCTCTTTCCCTGAGTAACTTTCAAGAAGAGGTGCGGAAAGGATTATCTACAGAAGAAATTCAGAAGTGGGTTCAATTGGGTGAGGGGAGAGAGTTAAACCAATGTTTACCCTACTACAAAGGAGCGTTGTATCTCCCGACAACTACTCTCCAACAAAGGGCCTTGCAAAGCTGTCATGATCATCCTTTGGCCGGTCATAAGGGAGTTTCTAAGACTTTGGATTTAGTTCAGCGCTATTTTTGGTGGCCTGGGTTGTCCTCTCATGTCAAGCAATATGTGCAGTCTTGTGAACTGTGTGCCAGGGGAAAACCTAGTCGGCAGGCTCCACAAGGATTGCTGCAACCCCTTCCTACTCCGACCCATCCATGGCATACGGTCTCAATGGACTTGATTGTAGACTTGCCGGTCAGTAAGGGATTCGATACTATCCTGGTGATTGTGGATACTTTCACCAAGATGAGTCACTTTATTGCCATGTCCGGTACCCCTACTGCTCCTGAGCTAGCACAAGCTTTTAGTGAGAACATTGTAAGACTACATGGGGTTCCCAAGATAGTGGTTTCAGATCGAGGCCCCCAGTTCATCTCCCGTTTCTGGCAAGCCTATCTAAAGGGATTGGGAATTGAGAGAAGGTTGTCTACCAGCTATCACCCTGAGTCGGATGGGCAGACGGAGAGAATTAACCAAGAACTGGAACAGTACCTCCGTTTGTTTCTCCTTGAAAAGGGTGGTGACTGGTCGGATCACTTGTGGATGGCAGAATTCGCTAGTAATAATGCTAAAAGTGTCTCCACAGGTTACTCACCTTTTTATTTGAATTCTGGACGCCACCCTAATCCATTCTGCCCTCAGGAAGAATTAGAAGTCCCTGCAGTGCAGACCTTGTTGACAAATATGTCCACTTTACATAAGTCTGCAGAAGAGAACTTGATAAAAGCTAAACAGGTCTACAAGAAAGGTGCAGATAGACATAGAAAACCCGCTCCGCAATATCAAGTAGGAGATCAGGTGTGGCTCTCTACAAAGAACCTTCAGTTAAAAGGGAATAGAAAATTCCAACCAAGATTTGTGGGTCCCTATCCAATTGAGCGGGTTATGGGTCCGGTGACAGTGAGGTTAAAATTACCAGTTAAATTGGGAATCCATCCAGTCTTCCACGTCTCCTTACTAAAAAAGTCTAAGTCCAACATGAGGTTGGGTAAACCACCTGAACCCCTCATTATTTCTGGTCACCCTGAGTACGAGGTTCATGACATTCTAGACTCCAAAAGCAAGAAAGGTAGGCTATTTTATCTGGTAGATTGGAAGGGGTACGGCCCTGAGGAAAGGTCTTGGGAACCTGCTTCCCAAATTCATGCTCCACGACTCATTAAGAGATTCCATGCACGGCAACCTCTCAAACCTGGACCGATAAATCGGTCTTTGAGAGGGGGTACTGTCAGGAATTTACAAATTGCATCTACCTATGTTCCAAAAGTGGGGAATGGTGGAAAGACAATTGTAAAGCCTTGTCGGGTAAATATTTGGTACCCGTGTATTTCCAAATAGATTCCTTTCGTTATCATGTAAATAGGTTCAGGTCATAGTGGGTTTAGTTCCTTCCTAAGATGGCCGCCACAATAGCCACTGAAGCCATTCAGAGTTTAGGACGTGAGGGCTAGTTGATGTACGCCTCGCGCAGCGTTCAAACTGCGCACTTCAACTGTTCGGGTTCCTGAAGAAACAGCTAGAGTCAGACGCTCCGTGTCAAGTATTCGTGACAGGAGTTCTTAGAGTTGTTTAGTTAAATTCTCGAGTCCGCTACCCTAGTACCTTGCCAAATGTTACTTTTGAGTGGATTCCTGGAAGTTCGTGAAGTAACGTTCTTCCATCTGCTGCAGTGACTGAGACTTCGTTCGTCTCCTTCTGTCTTCGTCGTGGGAGCCAGTTCCCCCTGCTGAGACTCGACTGAGGTCCCCTTCTCTGAAGGTTCAACAGACTCCATCGACCTCTTGCGGAGCAAGCGAGAGGAACAGTAAGCCAGCGACCGCTTTCCCTTTCCCCCCCATTGTCGGCGAACTGTGTGCTGAACAGCTATTCCCTTCTTGCGCTAAACCTGTTCTTTCCTTTCCCCCTTTTCCTCCCTTGTTCCTTTTTGCGCGCTTCGTTCCATTCTGCATTGGAATCCTTGGATCCGCATGTTCACTGCAAGACATTAACAGCTATAAACAGAACCCCAGTTGGGGGCGTATACAGAGAGCTTACAGGTAAAGAAGGAGTGCGAGAGTATTAGTTCCTGGGTCGTAGATTTTCAGTAAGGAGCATCCAGTAATGTTGGTCTTTGTCCTGCAGGCATGAAGCTCTCTGAATGTACCTACACATCTTATGAAGAGTAGCAATACCTTTGGGAACTACTGGTAGGATAAGAATTAATATTTACATAGAGTGAGAATTTTGGTAGGTGAAGTTGTTGTTTATTCTTTTCCCCCCCTTGATCTGTGCATTAGGCATCTGCAGTAACCGAAGTCCAGGTCAAGAGTGATCTACCCAATCGGTGAAGGTGCCAGAAGCTCTCAAGGTGTCTCTTCTCTGTCCACTTCCCCTTTCCCTGTCACTAGTGCGTTCGCCCATGTGGCGGAGTCACTGGTGGAAGGGTGATCGGGTACAGCATCACTGCCTCTGCGAAGATTGGAGCCTTCTGACAGTCTCATTGCGAGCATCCGTATTGATATACGGAGGGGGGCAGGGCTTCTAATGGATGTTTTATGTCTCAAATGCAGGAACCGCGCTGGGGAACAGCCCTACTCACTGTCCACCTGAACTATCAACAGGTATAAGCTGGGGGCAGTGTGCTAGGGTCTGGGACTCCCAGTTCCTCCCCAGGTGTCAGGACTGTCACAGGATACACCCCAGGGAAGTATTACATTCATAGGCAACTGGGGAATCTGAACTTAACAGGTAGCTCCTGTACAATAATTGGATGATTCTCTTGTGAAAAATGGGAGGAACATGGGCCATTGGTTGTTTTACTGGACAATAATTGGCGGTTTTCTGTCGGTACACAGTGGGAGACTGTGGGGAAATCATGCATGCCCTGTGACAAAATTGATACGCGTTTTCTTTTACTCATGTGATGTGTCTGGGCATATCTTGCAGCCCATGTGCAATAAGGGAACATGTTCTTTTGTACAGCAACTGGTGCGCAAGTAAGGGGCTCGGATCCTGGCGCTTGCTAGCTTCTTATTTTGATGCAACTAAGACGCATGGACTAAGCCAGCAGTGGTGCTCCTTTTGTAGTAATTATAGTGAGGCATTGGTATAGTTGGGAACTATCAGGCAATCTTCAGCACATGGCCGGAGCACGCTGGGTAGCCCTGTTGATTAGTTGGGCCTGCATAAGCCACACGTATTCCCTCCTATAATCTGGCCCACGCTGTCACATTCTCTTCAGTCAGATCACTGAATCACAAGTTTCTTATACGCAGGCCCATTGGCACTAAGGTGAGGCGTGAGCAATTTGCACTGTTCTTGAGCCTGCTCTAGCCGCACATACCTCCTACAGTCTGACCCCACCGTGACCTTTCAAGTCTGGCCCCGCGCCGGGTCTGGCTGATACAACAAGCCTCTATCTGGCTCCACTTCTCTGGACACAGGTTGGTGTGTTTGTGGCCAAGTAGGCACCTGGTTGGCTGATTTTACTTGAAGGGTCCCGAGGTGGCAGGAAAAATTTAACTGTCAAAATTCAACAACTAGGGTTGACACGCTTGGAGGGCCCTTGGCTAAGTCCACGGGTAGGCTGTTACCTAGACTGAATTTTATTTGGTAGTTTTTCAGGTACCAAAGTAGGGTTTCCTTTTGCAGTTTCACAGGCCAGGAAGTAAAAGTGAGGAAGTAATAGTTCCCCTAGCTGCACTACATGTATACACAGTTGTATAGGCTGCTTGTTATAAGCTTCATAGGGTCCAACGAAGGACAGGCAAAGGGTGACGATTTGTACAAGTGACAAACATGAGGAGATACTCTACACAGTGTTAAAGGGATGTTGCCTAAGAAAAACTCAAAATGGCCTTATACGCATGATGGAGAAGCTTGCGGCCAGGAAGTGGGCTGTCCAACTAATGAATATGTTATGAGGGCAAGCATGCACCAAGAGATGGATGCTCAAGAGCATCCTAGACAGTCAAAAGACCCAATGGCGTTCCCACCGCTCAAGAAGGGGCAAATATTCGTCTTGTAGTTCCCCTCTTACGTAGAAAGGTACACTGGGACACCCATGCATATGTCGCATATACCTGGGCAAGATAGTCACCAAAAGGTGGGAACGGCCGTGGACATGCCTTGACAGGACAGGGCTAGCCACTCACATTATCTAGTAATTCTCAGGGGTACCCTCTTCAGCAGCACAAAGGGTGCTGAGGCCTAATAGCCCCAGGAAGTCTGTGCGATGGACCCTGGGGTGAGACGGCGCCCCGTCTATCCTACGGGCGGTTGGAAACCTGAACAACCGGGGGTCGCTTGAACGCTCCGCCCCTCGTAGGGGGGGGGGTGAGCAAGAGGGTCGACCGATGGTTCACCAGAAGTGGGAGTGGCTATCCCCTCCCACAACCCCTAAGCACTGATTGGCTAAGGCCACGATGCAAGTCGGCCCATCAGGTGGTAGGCCGCGAGGGGCGGCTTGCTCTTGGATCGTCTGTAAGATAACCCACCTTGTTGGCATTTGTATGCTAATAAACCTGCAGCAATGTATCCCAACTAAAAGTTGTCTTGTCTGCTTATTTATGATACATGAATGTTTCTGCGGGAGGACTGGTGAGTGGGCCGATATTGGCACCATGACTTTGCATACAGTGAATTAAGGATGCTCCCTGAAACACCAGCACAAGAGTAGTGAGATAGTGTCACTCCGGACTGCACGTTTCCACGAACTACTGGTCTGACCTCAGTGTGACGGTGGGTTCCTGCGACAAGACACTGAGTGACCACAATCAGTGGATGGTCTGGCTCTTACTAGCGCATCCTTGCACTACCGACTAGAGTCTCAAGCTGTGCAGCACACAAACCCCATTAACCGCTCGTGAGTGAATGCGTCTATCCTTACAGGACTGCACAAGCGTTATGCTTATGTGCCAAGAAGCTCGTTCAACACGTCTAGACGCAGATTGCATTTCATCCACCTGTTCTATACACGTTTAAGTACATGTAACGCCAGGGCTTTAAGTCGGACAAAAAAAATTGTGGGTCTCTCAAAGGAACGTGGCCGATGTAAGAAAGGCGTGGCTTAAAACACGCAAACTAAAAATCTGTGAGCATATTGTGCCGCCCGACTGGTATTTTGCTGCTTCTGTCATTACATCCAGATATATAATACAATTAACATTACACCTACAAAAAAACAGGGCTATTGGCTTTGCCTTTGGTTGTTAGTTGCATAAGATAAATAAGCAACAACTTTATAATAAAATAATATTGGAAATGCTTCAGTGATGAAATTGTGAGACTGTAAAAGAACTATAACGAGTCTCTTTGAAGTTACATTAAAGGCAGTGAAGGGTAGTACTGCAGCAGAGTTGAGATTTTACTTTCACCCCGAGGGTGAATTCAAAAATGGAGAGTTCGATAGGGACCCGTCTCAGCACCTGCTTTTTGGGACTGCTGGTGCTGAGCACTGGCAGGACCCGGCCCAGTTAAAGCCCTGTCTAACGCCCTTCAACGATGCACCCCGTCGGAGCATTCAGGTTAATTTACGGAGCTACGAGGCGCTATATTCACGAGAAATCTAGAGGAGGTTATCAACAGTGCAAACCGCGCCTTAGGCCTCTTTAAGAGTGGGAGAGCGCTAGATCTAGATCAATAACCACACAATGCGATACAAAACAGACACACACACACTTCATGCGACACCAACAATGCACACACAGACATGGAAACGAGGATTATGGAACGTTGTTAATGCACGCGCACCCAGGATTTTGACATGGGGGGGCACCGATACTTAAGGGTTCTAGCACCTGGTTTACTGCATCAGCATTTACCCATAACAAGAGAGAAACAAACAAAGCGGAGACAGGAGGAATAGAGAAATCCTGTCACAGAGGCGGAAAGCAAGACCAACAAGAAAGACAACATGGCTGGGAGGGTCTGGGGTGGTTCAGACTATGAAGTTTAGTATTCAGCGCCCTGACATTTAGACCAGAAAAACACTCAGTTTTACAAATTAGGCACTGCAAGATAAGTCAGAGTACATGAGCAGGCACACAGCCTGAGGGGTGAAGTCAGAGTACATCATGCACAGGCACACAGCCCGATTTTCCAAGCTTCGTTGTACGCAGCGTATACACCGGCCGCTATGAAATTTTTTTGACGCTGTTTGCGTGGTCCCATTATGAAATCACGCAAGTCAGCACCGTCTTTAAGTAAAGTCAAGTGTTGCTTAATTTCTGCGAGTGTGGATGTCTGTAGCCATTCGAGGCAGAGATTTCCTACACTGTATGTTGTAACTATCCCTGGATGTTGTCTCTGGGAGTATCTAGGGTCTGGCCTGGTCAATTTGAACCCCTGTATTTTATTCAGGAATCTATCTTGACAGTTATTTGTGTCTGTGGGCCAAATCAACCATTTTTTCCAATCAGGATGTGTTCTGTTTTGGTTACAAATATGGGATACCTCTATCCCAACATCTGTAGTGCTATTACTGTCAGGTGTTGGCTTTGGAATAGACGGTTTGTTTAAATCTTTTATTTTGGCTAGGCCAAGACAGGTTGTCTGTTGAATTGTGTCATTCAAGAATATAATTTGTTCTGGGATCATGCAGGCTCTAAATAATGATTCTATACCTTGGACCTGCCAATCTTTGGTACCCCAGATGGTTTTTGTTTCAATGTTGTTTTTCCAAAAATCAAAACCAAATGTAGTCATTTTTTCATAAAATGTTTCTGAATAGATTAATTTAGTGTTTGTCAGCATTGTTTTCATTCCTGTATTATTTAACATTTTAAAATAAAACGTTTTAGCATCACTTGTGTTAAACCCTGAGAAGTATGAGAATTTCTCATAAAATGTTTTCGAACTACCTTTTGGTGGAGTTGCACAATGTTCCCATTGATTATAATTAAAACATTTCTAGGCTGAGCAGATTTATGCAAATAGTGATGTGCAAAGTGGTTGTAGCAATACATTTCTTGATAATTTGATGAACCCTGTAAGTAATCATGTTCTGTAAATTTTGCTGACATTACTAAATCTGACATCATATCATTAATACTTTCAAAGTCCCAATCATCAGAGACTGTGCTCGGTTTTACAAAGTCACTTAATGAAACCTTAAACTGGTGTGGACACTTCAAGAGCTCGACCGGGCCATAGAATTCGTAATCAGTTTTGTCCCAAGCTACCCCACCGGGTATTGGATTTGCTGTGACATTCACGGATGATAGTTCTCTTTTCTCGATGTGAGATGACTTGTGTGGCTTTAGGACCAAATTAATGTTCTGACTTGCTGTGTCCATTGTACTGTATTTTCCCTCAATGAATTTTCCCAAACAAAGTACCATGATGAGCCAAAGCAGGAGGAAAAGTACACCTAACACAATCCAAAATTCAATCGATGGAGAAATCAGATAGGTTTCATTGAGTTGATGAAAGAGTTCTGTTGCTTTGTCTTTAAAAGTATTTGTTGTTGGCTGTTCTTCAGGCTCGCTTGGATCCTCAGAAAAGTCATCGAAATAGATGAAGTAGCCAGATGCAGTTCTGTCAATTGTTGGAATCGCTTCCGGGTTTTCATTTGCTTTTGGAATTTTCTTTGTTTCATTAGCATAGTCTGAGGCTACATCGTTGTAGACAGGTGTTTCTTGACGAACTGTTTTTATTCACTTCAGGTTTATCAAATGTGATTAGTCTCTCAGTTTGAACCTCTTGTATTGTAGCAAGTTTTGGTGTTCTGCTACTTCTTGGGAGTCCACTGAGCTTACTACTTATTATTGGCCACATGATTGTGGTTTTACCAGGTCGATGGATACAACTCGGTTCTTCTTTTTACCAGCAAGGGGCGGTAGTACAACTGATCTTGTTCCGCTGACAGCTAAGACAGGTACTGCTTTTCTGTAAGATGGCCCAAATTCCTTCTTCACCGCGATTTTCTCTCTGACTAGATCCCCAATCTTTGGAATCCAGACAGGCCTTGCTGGGACAGGTGGTTTATCTTCAGTGGTTGTTGGCTGCTGTTTTAGCTTCACGTTGCTCAGGTCTTTTCTTGTTTCATTTAAGTCCTGTAAAATAGCCAAACGGTCTTTGATATCAAAGCATTTTTCTTCTACCACTGAAGTCTGACTATCTAAGTCCTGAATATGCATTCTAGTACTGAACAGTAGTTCGTACGAGCTGAAACCTTTTAGAGAATTTCTTGGCAGATTATTAAGACTACGTTGGACACTTGTTAAATGTTGGACCCACCCATCACCCGAACCTAATACCCTCGCCGTTATAGATTGCTTTATGTCTCGGTTTTTTCTTTCCACAATCCCATTTCCCTCAGGATGGAAGGGGCAAGAGTACCGCAATGCAATGCCCGTGCTGGTCATGGCCTCCTTATAAGCTCGAGAGCTAAAAGCTGGACCCTGGTCAGAATGTAGCATGCCAATTGCGTATGTGCCGATAGAGACTCGCAAATCTTTTATAACAGTTCTGGCGTCAGCCGAGTGCTGGTGTCTACACTTATAAGTGAATCTAGTCTTAAAAATATTAATATTAATGGGACGCATTTTTTCTGGGTGTTTCGTATTGATAGTCCTATGCTATCTAAAAGAAGGGTCCTGGCAATACTCCGGGCAGTTCGCCACTGCGATCTCTGTTGCAGTTTGGACAGCTTATTGCAAATTTGTAGTTTTGCAGGCTCATTCCCGGCCACCAGTATTCTGATTGTAATTCTTTCAGAGATTTCAAGATCCCTCGATGCCCTAGACCTTCTCCCATGTGCTCGTCTGCTATTAATAGGATGCTCCTGTTCGTGTTTGGAATTACTCTATCCCCCACTCCAGGGATTCGAGCAAAAGGAACGGAGTTTGCATCGATTATGTATGTATAATTGAGTGGATAGTTCACGGGTAATGCTGCACAGTCGCCTTTTGAAGACGTTTTTACCGCCAGCATGGTTTCCCCGTCTATGTATTTCTCTGAACCCTTTTTTGTGGCTACGGAAACCGGTTTAGTTGCTTCCGGTGTGGCTGTGTCAGCCAATGAATTCCCTGCAACGTGAATGCCATCACGCTGATGACTCAGTGTATGTATCATGTGAGTCTTTTGTAGTTCTCTCTGCAAAAGAACTACCTGTTCCCAAAGCTTTTTATGCTTTATTGTGGTACCTGTGTCATCTTTGTAACCGTTTTGAACCCAGTTCTGCAAATCATTATTGTAGGATTTGACGCAGGAATGCGAATCGCACACTATTAGTGTCGGGAATTCGCGATCGGCATTTTCATTCATTTGAGTTGAACAGTTTCTGAGTGATTCAGTTTTGGTAATTAACGGTCTGAATTTACCCAAGCGCCAGCGACCTTTAACAATCGCGCACGCTGCGGTGTAGGATTTTTTCTCTACATCGTAGTGTTGTACAAATCTGTCCATGTAGATTACACATTTGTACTGTCTGAGAGGCAGAATTTCGATTTGCAGAGGATATTCTTCTTCATATTCTAGATTTTCTAGTTTTCTCATTTTCGGGTCAAAATAGTATTTCACTTTTTCTGTAGCAAGAGAATTTTCCCATTGTATCCATTTTGGATCTAATGCCATGGTAGTTAAATTGCGTGGGCTTGTTAACGCCTCGAAGGCTGATTCTGCTGTTAAAACAGTTATCCTTTTGCCTTGGGCTCTTTCGTTTGCTACAGCTGTTTGAACCGCATTTACAACATTTTCCGCAAGACTGAATGTTTTTTCAGCTTGTGTGTACAAGTGTGATTTGTAAGCTATTGGTACCTTTTCTCCCTCATTAGAGGTTAGGTACGTGAATCCGCATATTCCTGGGATGACTCGGATTACAAGGTTGTGTGTGTTATCGCGGGTTTGCAATTTTGTTTTAGCTAACATGTCTGCTTGCAATGACCTCAAAATTTCTGTGTGTTTTTAAGTCCAATTGATTGGTTTAAAATCAGGTTTTATTAATTCATAGAGAGGATTAACCCTCTCTGCATAATTTAGAATGTAAGTTCTTCCGAAATTCAGGAAACCTAGTATTGATTGTAAGTTCTTCAGCGTTTTAGGTGCTTGGAGTACAGCGCACTTTTCTAAGAAATTGTCTGCTAGGCTTTTGCCTTCACTTGATAATTCATATCCTAAAAACAGGACAGTTAGATGGGCAATTCGTGACTTTTTAAAGTTGAATTTGTAACCCTCTGCTGCGAAACCAAGTATTATGGTGTTCACTCTTTTCAAGTGAGTATCCAAGTCATCATCTGTCAGATAGATGTCATCGACGTAAGATAATGCTTGTAAATGTAAATGTACAGGAATTTATATAGCGCAAATCACCAAGCGGTTTCTAAGCGCTTGCTTAGGGAACCCGTCCTGGTATTCCCCTGTGAGATAACCCCGGCAGGGTATCCGCAAGGTGAAAGCCAGGCATCCCACCGCGAGGGGCCGTTGTGGAGATTAAGCAAGCTATTGCCCAGAGTCGCAGAGTGTGAACCCGTGAATCGAGTAGGCACCGGAGCGAGAATTGTCAAGTCCATGGACATTTTAGGACTCAAGACCCCGCCGAGCCAGGAATTGAACCCTGGTCCCAGGCTGACCTCTGCTTCCAGGTCTGCCTCCTCTAACCAGTGAGCCACACTTCTCCACAGTGAGCCACACTTCTCCACAGTGAGCCACACTTCATCATCATATATTTGTAGTAACTCTGTTACTCTTGCTGAGAATAATCCTGAGCTATTCTTGAATCCCTGTGGGAGTCGACAGAAATTTTTTCTGCGACCCCATTATTGAGAAAGCGGTCAAATACCTGCTTTCAGGTGCAATGTTTTGACAAAAGAATCCATTAGAGATGTCTAATGTTGTTTTGTATTTTTTGCGCACAATGTTATTCATTAGTGCTGCACTGTGTGAGTTTTGTACTGCAAATGTCTTGCAACATGAGTTAAGGTGTCTGTAGTCCAAAACTAGACGATATGAATCGTCTGGCTTGGAGACAGGAAACAAAGGATTGTTCATTTGTGAGGTGCATGTTTCACTCACCCCCTGGTATTCAAGTTGATCTAAGATCTCCCTGACTTGCTTTTTAGCTTGTTGCTTAATTGGGTACTGCCTTTGTGCAGTGGGTTGACATTTTAACTGGATTTTGTGAGGAGGAGAGTCCTCATCCCATCCTACATGATTTTTATATAATGCAGGAGCTTGGGCTACTGCCCATTTTCTTGCATATGTATATTTTTTATGAATTGGAATATGATTTGAGAAGGCAGGCATAATCATTTCTTCGCCATGAGGGCACTCCCTGACAAACTCTGGTGGCCAGTCTTTTTCAGCTAAAAGGATGTCATAGCCTTTGGAAAGGTTATCCCAAAATAGACCCCATACTTTCCTAATCTTATATCCCTCTATACGTACTGTTATCTTGTATATTTGATGAGGTTCGCTAACTCTGGTATCTGCAGTTTCCACCTGAATGTAATCATTTGTGTCCACTGTCTCCAGATGATTCATCAGGATCTTGCGAGCTATGGTCACTTCTGCTGCGCTGTCTAGCATTGTCTGGGCCCACTCTCCGTTTTTCAGTTGTGTCCTCAGTATCTTCGGCATGTTTAACTATTTTAAGGCTGGCTACCTTCTTTCTTGGAAATTGTAATTTTTTACTTTGATGAGCATGTTCCTTGTCTTTGGACTTGACGTGCTCTTCCCTTTGTTCTGACCGTCCCCTTCTTTCCGATTTCTGCGAGGAAGTCTGAAAAGATCAAGAGGGAGGTGTATCAATGTCTTGATATCTATCAGGTTTCTTCAGATTATCCCTATTTCTAAGGTTGTATTTTTTCTCACAGGGCTCCCTCTGGGGAGTCTTGTGTCCTTGGTCCGGAGATCTTTCTCTCCGCCGATGAGACCTTCCTCTGGACTGGAATCTTTTTTCTTTGGGAGTGGATTGTTTATTTCCATCCCAGCTCTTTTTTGGAGTGTTTAGATTATTTTTAATAAATATCTTTTCAGGATTTTCAGTTAGTTGGGGTTTTACTGGTTTCCCACCCAAACTATCTCTTCCTAGTTCTTCATATGATTTTTCTTTGATTCTGGCAAGTTCAATTGGTTGGTCTGCTATATCTGTCTCTTTTAATTTCTGGCGGATCGCCACAGATGCTGCTTCTCCTTTTATGTTGGCTAATAATATAGCCGAGACCTGCCTGAAGTCTTTCAATAATTTCATACCCAGAGTTAAAGCAGATTCTGCACCGTATTCATTTTGAATCTGTCTTAGCACATCTGGTATTATCGCCATAGACGGAACACCATGTGTTTTTGTGTAAATGGAAGCAAAGACTGTGCCCCAAGTGTCACAGTCCTCCACATGTGGTGAGATCCCCATTGGAAGGCAGATAGTCAGAATTCTGTGTTTCTCAGTAGGGGTAGTATCCGGAAATACTGCGTCTATTTGAGTGATTTTTTGTGCTAACCAGAATGGAATTTGTTCCCGTTTTGCGGGTACTTTACCCAGACATGATTGTATGTTCTGTTGTGTAATTTTGTTTGTGTTCCCCTGATGAGGGGTCAGCTGTGGAATGTTAATAGCTGGTTGGACTGTTGAAGTCCCCATTACATATTGGACTATTTGTCTATGTATTTTAATTAGTACTTTTAGCTGGACTAAAAGTTCTGGTACCGACATTTTTTCGATGTCTGGATGTTGTGTGTAGCTGGCTAGAACCGGCCACGTTGCTCCTGGTCTACATAGTGGACCGAGCCTGGTGATGTGATTATTATGTTTTAGGGCACCTTTAAACCAGAGCAGGTGTTCTTGGTATTTTAATGGGATTTCAACCTCCTCGAAAGGAGTGTATTCATCCGGAGGTTCCTCTATTTTGTAATAGTGGAAGTCGTGTGTTACAGCGTTTGCTGCTGAAAAGTTTATCCATGTGTAGAATACCTCTGTCTGCCGATATTCATGGGCCTCAATTACAAATACGACTATTCCACCTCTCGGTGTTAGTCCATGTTCTATAAGTTTAAGAGTTATAGTTTTTCTTATGTTGGCCGGAATGATTATAGCATCCGGGTCATTGTCTTGGAGACTTGTGTCATCCGCTAGGAGTTGAGCTGCTATTCTAGCTGCCTCCCTTTCTTCTTCACTTTCCCCCATTTTACTGGCAGAAAGGTTTTTGTTTGCAGATCAAGTTTCAAGGAAACAAAGATTAGGTGCACAATATTTTTTGGAACACTGTATCCTTTAACGTTGACTAAACCAAAAACTATACATAGAAATCACTTCCTACTAAGTTCCGGCGGATTTTAACCTTTTACCCACTCCAGATGTCTTTTGGAGTATTTACGGGAAAAGGGGTCTGTGTGAAAAAGCACGACTGAGTTACTCTAACGTCTTGCGTTAGATTTATCGCCTTACCAAACGTTGGGCGCCATGTAGCGTAGTTCCTATATTCCCAATAGGCTCTGCGCATTGGAATAATATATTCAGTAGTGTAGACGTAGGACTGAGGTTAACTAGGTCTCTACTGACTATATTAGACTTAAGGTTTGCCAGCTAGCTCAGAGGTCACTAGAAACTTTCTCGAATGTTCAAGAAGGAATTAACTTTCCTGATTAGACAAGAAGGGATTAGCTTCCGACAACCATATAACATGACAACTTTGCTCCCTCAGAATAAGAGTGTATCTCTAGAGTCGTGTGAAAACAATAGACAGCTATTTCACTCAGTCAAATGTGCGTACTTAGTTTCACCAGTGCAGAGAAAAGAGAGACGGGCGTTTTCAACAAAAGATGTTATTTATTGAGCAGTCTTCTTCCTCATACAAGAGAAATGAATTGCCACAATTGCAATACTCCTAGTCAAGTAAAGTGCGTACAGTAAAAGGAGGATTATAAAATAATACTGTAAAAGCATTGATATGGTTTCTTAGCCATATGATACTTTAAAATACATAAAATATATATACATATATACATTGACTAATGTACTCAACTGGTGATTCTAAATACGCCTACCCCTGTTTACCTGACCTAAGCCTAATACGTGGGAAGGAGTAAATAAGTAGCAGTTTAAGTTAAGTTGGTTTTGCCAAGAATCTTACTCAAGAATTCTCTTTAAGGGTTTAGTCAGCTCCGTACCTGGGTAATTAGAAAGCAGGAGGTCTTGTATCTCTCTCTCAGGACTCGATATCCCAGTAACCCGCAAAGGTATCTGGAAACACCGGAGCTGGATTTCTCGGCAGGAGAAAAGACAGCGTCTCTCTCAGTGCGTCAAAAGGGAGGGGCAGCGTCCTTGGGCTCTCGCATCAGCTGGGCTCTCGGGCAAGTAGATCGCTGCTCCAAAACCACCACCGTGCATTTGCTTAAGGCAACGTTGGTATATTTATACCTGAAAGGTGCTGGGTTTGACTTGAGGCTGGACATAAGACGTCAATAAAGATGTCACTAAGAACTGGCTGTTCTTACAGTGCTTTACAGGAGTTCTAGGATGAAATCAAAACAAAATCAAGGGGGATTTCCCAGGTTGCTGGAGGTTTGGTTTGTTTAGAGAACTCGTTGTGCTTTCTAGGAGGCCGGGGAAGTAGCCTTGCTTAATGTGACAGCATGTGCTACGACTGAATATGGATATGATTACTATGCCGTTGTAGGGATATTATTGATTATAACCGGACAAGGGCATAAAATAGAAATATCGATTTAGGTTCCTAGATAAAAACACAATAAAACGTTTTCAACGCTTTTTCTGTCGTTGTCGATCAAGGCTCTTCTTCAAGCCAGATCCTCATCTATGTCATTGCTTTGGTTCTGTACAAGACTCCGGTCAAGTTCTGGATATCTTGTCAATGGCTGGAGCTTTTAGAGAGACGAAACTGAAAACCAGGCTGGGGCTCGATTTGACGTTGGTGGATTGACTCTTGTTGATGTGTCTGTCACGTTATGGAGCTTGTCTAAAGGTTGCTCCAAACTTTGCCAAACTTCTCAAACTTTTTCCTGAAGTTCTTCTTGTGGGTTCAAAGTGTCCAAAACTCCAATCCAAGGGTCTAGAAGATTAGAGATGGTCCTCAGTGTACCTGTCCAAATCATTAAAACTTCCACTTTAGTCACTCTAGGCTGGAGACGTATTGGTGAAGATAATGCAGGTGAGTTCTGTTAACCTGTTGGTGTCAGGAATTCTACTTCTTAATCCTGTGAAGCCCGGCAAAGTCCTTAGTGCTGTAGTTCCAGATTGTTCATTAATTGCAGTTCTTTGGATCCAATTCAGAGGTCAAGTGGCAGTGTTTCTTCTCCTTGTTCATTCAGGTTGGGAATCTGAGTAGCTTTCCAGCTCTCCCATGTTCATTTAGAGTTCCTGGGTAATAAGAAGGAGTGCACCCCTGACCAATGAGATGTAGGGCACCACCCAGGTGTATGACTACTTCCTCCAAGGTGTAGCACATATCTGACGTAGAAAGCACTATTCTTCCAAAGTACAAAAAGGGAAAACATCTCTCCTGCTAAGCCATCCCACTGAAATAGCTAACATTCCCTTACGCTTCCCTACCGGCCCCTTCACTAATCTAATTCCTGGGGCTCCTGTCTGTCTGGGTTTGTAGAATGTGGGGTGAGCCTGTGCTGCACTAAACTGTCATTCTGCTTTTACAGCCCTTAATGGCTACTCCACCCCTTTGTGCCTTATGCTCTGCAGCTTGCAGTTCTCTTCTCGCAGGAAATACTTTGTCCTTAGTCAGGCCACTTCACACCTCATTAATGCAGCTTTGCTCAGCCTGGCAGAGGCTGGCCAATCAGGAGAGGGCTGCTAGAAGGCTGGATTTTGGCTTACAGAAAACAAAGATCTATAACTTTCTTTCTGTGACAGTTATAATAAATCTAACTTTAGCCCCTGTGTACCGTCGCAGGGACATCGCCGCTAACAAATTTGTTGCAAATATCGGTGAAGCATTATTGCACTGAACTAAGGTAGTGATAGACTGAGTAAGAAAATAGGCCTATTTGCATTTGTTATTTTGTTATAAGGTTTTATTGAGTGCACATATCACCCGGAGAAGTCTCAAAGCGCTGTGGTGGATTCAAATGAAGGTAAAGTTTTGTAGCGTAAGGGGAAGAGAGAACGTTCAGAAGAGCCACGTTTTAAGCTGTTTTCTAAACGGTTTGTGATCAGTGGTTATTCGGAGTTGCATTGGAAGCTCTTTCCAGAAAAGGGGAGCTGAATGGGAAAATAATCTGTAACCATTTCTGGCGGTACGGACCCCGAGAGGGGTAAATAGACGTTTAGTTCCTGAACACAAGTCCTGTGCACACGCTAGGTATACAGTATCTTAGTGATATTCATAGTAAATAAACTGAAACTGATAATGAGACAAGTTGGACAAGTCTGAGGAGTTTCTTTCAAATGAAGTGTATTTAGACCATCCTGATAGGAAGGAGTGGTAACATCAAGTCAAACAACCAGCCAACACGTGTTTCGTCAAGCAGGTGCTGTACCCGTGACTCTTCAGGGCTGGGGTGAAAGAAATGTGGAGAACATGGTATAATCTCAAATAATACACATGAGAATGATTTGTTGTAAGGTGATTATGCGCAGGAAAAACGCCTCACGTGAGTGGTAACCCTATATAGTGAAAAGAAAACTAATAAACACAGTAATAGTGACATCACACAGAATATAAGAGAAAAAATCCTTTGTGACAGTTATTACACTAATAACTTGAAAACCGAGAAAATGCCAGCAGTGGAGCTCTAGGTAGTATACTACAAACTAAATTGGTCATCTACTTTCTTAAGACAACGTACAATGCATAAATCAAAAGACAGGTCAGATTGTGCGGTGACGCGTGAGTGAAGATCAACATCATAAGAGGTAGTCAGACATATCTGAGCCTATGTATGGATGATATGTGTACATACGTAAAAAAGAGATTTTGAAAAGCGGCATTTCAAGCGAGCGGATCCTGTCAAACTCGATTAGGCGGGGTCAGATCAACCAAACCATATCAAAAACAATTGATTGCAGAATCAAACTGAAACAAGGGTGTTCCCTGAGACAGGACCAGATCTGTCCTTTTTATAGAAGGGACACATGAAGCTGCACATATGGACTTATAAGTATAGTCTATGGTTTGGGGTCTCAGGACATGCGGTATAAACATAGTCATTGTTATCAGGGACACTAAACCTGCGAAATACTTATTCTGGATAATAACAAGCTATGCTACATTCACTAATTTCATAATATATCATTTCTGTAGTCCTGTATTCTAAGGACCGCCTCGATCCATGTGGTAAAGTGGCGATACTTTTAACGCTGTTCTTGATAATATGCCCTTTGGTTTGGTAAGGCTTTTACACAGCTTCTAACTTTACTTTGGATTGTGGAGGGGGAGGAAGTGTGGTGTCCTGAATGATTTTACCCTTTACATTCCTTATGTTCTGGAGTGTGTGGTTGGTTGCCAGGCACTCATTTGGAACTACTGGTTTGACAGTTCAGCTGACTCCTTCGCTGGATGGGGTCTCTGTAGCTTCGTGTCCTGAATAAAGCTTCTTTCAACACTACTTTGCTGTCTCCTGCTGTGCTTGCTGACAAGACTTACTTACTTCCACACATTCTCCTTTCAGAAACATGAGGCGCTCATTTAATGTGCTGTTAGAAACAAGTATTTTTCCTTTTTTAATTTAAGATTTACTATTTTCTACAATTATCTTTTGACAATACAATGGTTTTATTTTGTTCAAGCTGGGGACCTCATGCGCACCAACAAATAAAAGAACAATAAAACAACGTATCAAACCCCCGCAGTCTGGTGTCGAGAGATCACTTCAGAGTCACGCGGACTCCGGGCCACAGGCAGATGTAGGGATAGACTTTCTCTTGAAAAGTGGCGGTGTGGGTGTAGATGTGCCGCCTGTTTGTAGCGTCGTAGAAGGACACCAGCCCCTCCTCGTAGTCCACGAAAACCCCCACATTGTTGTATGTGATTTTTCCAAAACCATGCATTGTCTCAGCTTCATCGGTCACGAAAAAAATTGACCCGCCTGCTCTCACAGGCCAGACGCCGTCCTTGGGTGAAGTAACACTAAGGAAATGTCTCTTCACTGATGCGCTGGCGACCCCCAGCTTCCAAGACTCTTCCAGTAAGTACACACTGTCGGGGCCCCCAGTGGGGTCCACCGAGACTTGCCAGTACCACCTCCCCGCATTCACCCCCGTGGACCCCAGCACGCAGCCGTCGGTCTCATGTCTGTCCGGACTTTGGTGGGCATCAGCAACGAGGGGGGCAGAAACTTCCTTCCGGTCACTGCTGATGAGGAGGAACATACCTGCTGTCTTCGGATCCACCGACAGGGGCGCTGCGGAGAGACAGAGAGACAGAATATCATGAGGCCACTCACTCCACTGCTCAACACTTCCCAATAGAGCAGGTATCAATGTGAAAAGAGCCTGACAATGACGTCACCGGAGAACCCCAAACTAACTGATGCCTTCACCTCTAGAGGTGTCACACGGACAGATGAGTGTAGAGCACTGTGCAGCAGGTGCAGTGCCACCAGGACTGGACAACAATGCTCCGGGACTAGTGCCCCGAGAGCAGAGAGTGCAGCTCTCAATGGTGCAGCAGGTGCAGTGAGTGATCAGCTCCTAGCAGCGTCGATTCTCTACCACTATAGTGCTGGAGCCACTACCGAGTGTGTTTGATGCACTTACTACTTCAGGACAAAACTGCAAACAGGTTTTTGCTAGAATCAGAGACAAGATGTGCGGCAGGTTAGTGTGAAGGGTGGTGATGTGTGGGCAGTTGTTCCACACACCTCAGGGTATTGTCACGTCAGGGGGCTCATGAGCTGAGCGGCCACGGGACACCTCAAGCTGATGTACGCAGAGAGACAGATTCATCACACCTTCACACAACGCAGCACAGCAAAGCACATTGTCGTGCTGCATGAAAGGGACTGTGCAGGAATGTGCCATATTTAACATTATATGTCACCCTCCTGTCCTCTGCTTGCGCTGGCGTACAGTGGGCTTCCTTGGGCCAATGCAGGCACCCTTGTGCCATGGTGCAAGTGTGGCTAGGTTGTAGGCAGGATTTCTTTGTGCAGGAAGTGACACCTTCCTGCGCAAAAACAATTCCAAGAGGCGTTTTCCTCTTTTCACGTGTGCTGCAGAAGGCAGGACATATGGAAGGAGGAAAAACGAGGGAATATAACAATAATTCTCCTTGCTATGCCAGCTCTGGGGAGGCGTAAAGTTTGAATATGTGACGTTACATCGTGGTCTTCACACCACAATCCGTTTACAGCGCAGGCATTACAGCGCAAGTCGTAACAACAACTTGCGCTGGGGGGAGCGGGACTTAGGAATTGTATGATTTACTCTTCCAGCTCTACCCTACGTTACAGTAGGTTAGGTGTTGGAATAGTAAATCATACTATTGCTTAGCTTAGAGTGCCATCCAACACAAGTCGTTGTAATGACTTGCGTTGTAATGCCTGCATTATAAATGTAGTGCAGTATGAAGACCGCGATGTAACGGATGTCTCCTGTAAAGTTTTGGGCTCTTCCAGGTTTACATGATTAAGTAATTCTGACGTAGCGATGCATTACTCAAGATTTATGAATCCATTCATGGCCCGGCGAGGCGGCCTTGAGAGACTTCATGAGGCTCATTTTTGGGGTTTTGCTGTTGCATCTCGTTATATGATGCAAGAACGACACAACAAAGCTCGTAAATATGCCCCCTAGTTCTGATGTAAGTAACACTTCTGAAGGCAGACACAGCGGGTATAGTTACTAATATTTTGTGTCACAAAAGTGATGAGAAATGTTTTTTCCCTATTTACTTTCCAGCACAAAACGTGTTTTACGCTGGAAAATCGCTTGATGGTAACGCAAAGCAGTGCACCGCGCCGCTTTTTATTACTTTGCGTCAAGGGGGTGTTCCATGGGTGGGGCATTGGTGTTCCCATGAATCCACTAAAGGTTTCTGACACTTAAACCCTATTAACTATAAAAAGTAGACATGGTGTTGTGTCAAAAAGTAGGCGCTATCATGAGTGAATGCTTTTACTTCTTCTTTCTTTTCGACTTTGCATGTGTGCTGCACTGTACAGACCATGCAAAGTGGGGACAAGTTTAAAGTTAGTCTAAGTGTAGTATTTTGTACTGGAAGGCGATCCTACCCGTGGTGCAAGGCTGCCTGATCGAGCACCAGCACAAGTGAGAGGAGAGGAGAGGGCCATAGTTCTGTAAATATGGCCCTCTCCGGCTCTCAAGACACTCAACTCAGCACAGCCTATTTGACTGCTGCGTTGCGTGAGAATTGAGTAAATATGGGCTGGCGTGTGTTGCTGTGGTGGTGAAGTGGTCACCCAGCCTTCTGGCCTTTAGACAGATCTGTCTAGACATGGAGAGAGTGTCACATATCTCTTCTAAGTATTGTCACACTGGTGACATATGTTTGTGCATACTGTACCAGGCATGGAGCAGACTGAAGATATACATTCCAGGATGCAAAACAGCTTAACAATGTACCTTTGTAGACTGTTGGGTCAAAAACACGACTCTCTGCAAAGAGAAAAGAGAAACATGGTAAAATAGTTTTATAAATTGTTCCTTGGTTATAAGCATTAGTCAGCTGAATTATTATGGTCTCCCACACCACCTCCCTTTAAGGGAGGCACTACGGTATTTATCATGCCTTCCTCTCGTAACTCCCACCTCTCCCTCCCAGTATACTTCTCATGTCCACCTCTTATAACTCTCAGGTCTACCTTTCATCTATAAATCTCATATCTCTCTCTTGTCTACATCTCATTACTCTTATGTCAGCCTTGCATAACTCTTATGTCTACCTGTCATCTGTACCTCTCATGTCTCCCTCTCATCTTTCTCTCATGTCTATCTCGAATTTATACGTCTTGAAACTCTCCTGTCTGCCCCTCCTGTCTATTTCTGAAGAACTTCTGTCAAATACCCCTGAGAGATTGCAAAGTCAGAAAGTGAGAGGCGGCTTGTAAAATTGGCCCCAGGAATACAACTAGTCCCCGTCCTTTAAGCCTCCTGGAGGAGTGCCTGATGCCCAGCACTGTCAGTCCAGGCCTGGGCTCCATGGTGTTGGCTTTCACAGTGGACCAAGGTCCAGCGGTGGATGACCGCAGCCCAATGCAGCGTACAGGGTAACACTACCAGCAACAGACCGGATCCACCAATCAGAGAGGCAGCAGGAAGAGGCCAATCCATCAGACCCTCACAGGAGCATATCCCCCTTCACACTGGCCCAACCTCCCTCCTTGCTTGCTTTTGTGTGTTAAAAGGAGCAGGAGCTCAGACTGGGGCACAGGATTGACCTATCTTTGGAGAACCTGTCACCTCCTGATGACTGATTTGTGCGCTCAGTTTGAGTCCTTGTGGAAATGTGAGGAAATTCCCAGAATCTGTTAGTGTAATTCCTGATAACTGCCACTTGGCAGTGTCATGTACTTCCTATAAACCAATATAGGATCTGCCTGTTTAGGCAACATAGACTGTGGGATCGGTGTCCAGACTGATTCGAGACACCCCCACCGGGTATATGTTAGCCTGTATACCAGCTAGCTCACAGTGCCACTGTAAACTCCTCTTACCAAGGAGAGAATAGTTCTTGGCAACTCTCAGGATTGTGGAAACCGTAAACGACCTTTCACTCAGTCACTTGCGCTCACTTTGCCTCGGAAAAGTACACAAAATAAACCCGTGGGGATGTTTTCAATAAGCATTTATTGAACCAGCGTCATTGTAGTGTAAAACAGGTGTGCTGAAACAACCACAGGAAAGAAACATATATAAACAAAATTAAGCACCAACAGAGTTAATGGATTGTAGACTTCTACCATCATGCTATAATAATTGATATATGCAAGCATATGAATACATGACAATAATAATGCGTACTCCTACGATGCAACCCAAACTAGATGTATCTAAGTGTACTTCACATGTTTGTAGGTCTAGAGCCAAGCATCCCCCTGGGCTGAAGCCAACCCCATTACCTGAAGTGAGAGATTATAGGACCCCATCTTAGTCTGGAGATGGAATCCCCGAGGGGAATGGCAGACCACTGCGAGCTGGAGTGTCTGCGTGCAGGAACTTCAGCATCACACGTAAGTGTGTCAGTATGGAAGTCTTTCTCCTCTGTAACACAACACAATTGGGGTGGGTCCAAGGGGAACTATATTTAGAGACCAAATAAACCAGCCAACACCCCCAAATTAAACTAGTCACAAGCAAATAAAGACTGGTAGCGGTCTGTGTTCAACCCTAAAGATTAGAGCAAAAAATCTGATTGTGAGAAGGCAGGTGTATGTGTGTTAGAACCTAAAAGTGTATGAATAAGAGGAAATGAATCCCATCAGCCCACCCATATGGCGGAGTATCGTCATCTAGGATTAAAGAAGGTCAAGGTCCAGATAAGGAGACACACCTGATTGAATTGTGTGTGTTTATCTCCAATTCTCCAAGACCACCCAAGATGGATCCGACCCAGAGTAGTAAGCGTGGGTATTTATGGTGTAGGAAAACAAATTGCAGTGAAAAAAGTGTGATCAAAATCAGAAATAAGTGCTAGTTAAAATTGGCTACCATGATAAAGGGAAATCTTTATTCGGGGTAAACCATGGTGTCAAGATTAAAAAGAAAGTGTATAACAGTCTGAAATAATGACTGTCCTATATAGTTGGTATCATGGTTGTTGGACAGGCCGCATGGTCGGGCTGTCCCCCCTCCCCGCAACAGGACCCGGACCCTGGCTCTCCCTGAATCCCCAACCAGAGTCCCCGGCGACCCCCCGAAGTACCCTGCAATCCCTCCACCACAAGACACCAGCTCCGGACCCAGCTGGCCCGGGTCACCATCCACACCCCGGCCTCGGCCCAGCTGCCATTTTGGGTACTACAGCACGAGTCCGCGTGGCCTCAACTCGACCCTAACCCTGGGCCCGGCCGGCCCCGACATCGAGGCACCAACCTCCGCCCAGGAGGCAGAGTGACCACTTGGCGAGTCAATGGGAGAAGGAATCGTCAACGGCTCTCCTCCGCCAGGTGTCGATCACCCCGGGCCGCCCTGGGCGCTGGCTCCACCCCCCTGCTGGGTGTCTGGACTCCCTCATCCCGGACCTCCCGGCCCCCAGGCGCGAGGGTCCGGACATCAAAGGGGACCAGACCTATAACTGGGGCAGGGCCAGTCCAGGAAGGCAGTTGTATCCTGGAGTCGAGAGACCCGAGAAGAACTCCTCCGTGACTGGCCTGCTGGCGCTGCCGCGGCCCTCTGCCTCGTGAAACCATCGTCTTGGCCTGCTGGCGCTGCCGCGGCCCTCTGCCTCGTGAAACCATCGTCTTGGCCTGCTGGCGCTGCCGCGGCCCTCTGCCTCGTGAAACCATCGTCTTGGCCTGCTGGCGCTGCCGCGGCCCTCTGCCTCGTGAAACCATCGTCTTGGCCTGCTGGCGCTGCCGCGGCCCGACTCACAGACTCTCCAGCTCAAGGATTGTGAGCTCGCCTCTTGCCACCCCCTGTACCGACCCGGTACCAAGACTGTCCCGCTACCCCCTTTTCCCCTACAGAGACTAGAAGTGAGAGGACCCTTGGGTCCGAGATATCCTGTATCGCTAATATCCTTGCCTTACGAACCTTATATAAAGTATTGAACTCGACCTGGTGTGGTGCCTATTTGTGGGGAGGGAGGTGACTTGTCTGTACGACCGCCGGAGACGGTCCTTCTCGGGGACCTCTCCCTCAGTATTCGGCCGACCCTCAGAGTCCCCGTCTAACATTGGTGGCCAGCGACGGGATCCGAACCTACGCATAAATCGTACAGAAAGTCACTCGCCCCACGACACACAACCACCATGACAACAGAGAGCGGAACAACGGAAAAATTCCAGATGGAAAAATTGGAAGACTACAACCACCGAGAACTGAAGCAGTATTGCATAGAACTTGGCCTTCCAACCACCGGTCTGAGCACAAAGGAAGACTTCAAACGGGCCCTAGAAGCTTGGGCAGAAACGGGTACGGCCGTACCCCGAACACGAACAACCGAGACGAGCCCCGCACCAACTGAAGAAAGAAGAGCGGGTCTCTCCCTGGAAGAGATCCGAGAAAGAGAAAAAAGCAGACTCCACGAATTAGAACTAGCCCGACTTCGCTTGGATGGAGAACTCAAGCTGGCAGAACAAAAAATAACGCTGGAACACTTACGGCTCCGAGAGGAGCGAGAAGAGAAGCAAAAACAGAGAGAGCTAGAGGAAAAGAAACTAGCGTACGAACATGAGCGCAATCTCAAGGAACTGGAAATCCAGAAACAGAATAAAGAACTCGGGTTCCCCGAACGACCGACCCTGCCTGCCTCTACCGAGCCCAAGGTTCACATCCCCAAAGATGTCATCCGGGAATACCACAAGAACGATGATATACAGCAGTGGTTTAAAGCCTATGAGGTGGCCATGACCTCCCACCGGATTCCACGGAGCGACTGGGGAGCCGGATTATGGGGGAGGTTTGTCAACGAAGGGCGGGACGCCCTGCTGCAACTCCCGGACCATCTGATGACATCCTACGACCACATGAAGGCCGCCCTCCTCACTCGATACGGGCTCACACCCGAGATGTACCGCCAGCGGTTCCGCGACTGCAAACGGATTCCGGGTATGACCTGGGTGGAGTATGTGAGCTTCTTTAGTCGAGCCTTCGAAGGGTGGATCAAGGGCAACAAAGTGACCACCTACGAACAACTTTTTGACCTTATCGTATGGGAGCACCTGTCGAACAACTGCTTCGTGGAACTCCGGCAACACCTCTTGGACAGTAAACTAACCGAACCTCGACAACTCGCCGCCGAAGCCGACCGGTGGGAAAGCACCCGAGTTGGCCGGAACGGACCCAGCGAATCATCCAGACCGTACCCAGGGCCCCATCGCCCCCGGGGAGGAGGAGGAGGAGGCCCGGGTCGGGGGAGAGACCCCGGCCCCTTGTCACCCACAAGCAGCCCCTCGACCCCGGTCGGCCGAGGGAGCCCAGCCATCCGGGCCGGTTTCCGAGCCAACGTTATGTGCCACAGATGCCAGCGACCCGGCCACTACGCCAGTGATCCCAACTGCCCAAAGAATCCGAACACTACCCCCCGCCAGGTCACAGCGGCCGCCCTAGGGGAAGAACTAATCCCGGAAGACCAAGAAGAGTACGAGACCGACCCCTCTGAGTGGGCACCAGCCGCCATGGCACTGGTCTGCTTGGGGGAGAGAGAGATGATTCCGCGGGCCCCCCTTCCCGCCAACACGCAGAAGTACAGTCAGTGGGTCAACATTAATGGCCGCCGGGCGGAAGCCCTCCGCGACACCGGGGCCAGTGTAACGGCGGTCCGACGCCACCTTGTCACTCCCGACCAAATCCTGCCGAACATTCTTTGCCCTGTCCGATCAGCAGACAATTCCGAAAGTCTATGCCACATGGCCTGCGTCCCCTTCGAGTGGGGAGGAGTAACAGGGATGTTAAAGGTAACGGTCCGCGATGATGCCCCCGTGGATTGCCTCCTAGGAAACGACCTCGAAAGCTCTCCCTGGGCAGCTGTCGAACGGAGGGAACACCTGGGGATGCTCGGCCTCCCCGAATGGGTCTGCGTCACGACCCGGTCCATGACCGCCCGCGCGGTCCCCAGTCTAGAAGAGCCCGAGTGGCCGGAACCTCCTCCCGCGCTCATCCCAGAGGAGGCCGCCCCAGAAGCCAGTCCCTCGACCCAAACAGAAGAAGGATCCGACCAGCTTCGGGACATCCCTGCCCTGGCACAATGGCGTCAGGAGGGAGGCCCCACTCAGGAACAATTCCGGGCCGAACAGAAAACATGTCCCTCTCTCGAAGGACTCCGGCAGCAAGCCCTGGCCCAGAGCACAGGGGATACCTCGGGGGCCCACTGGATCTATTGGGACCAAGACCTGCTCTACAGCGAGCAGAAAATTGCAGAACTAGGAGCCAGTCGGGTACTGGTGGTGCCCCTTCGCTTCTGAGACTTTCTCCTGAACTTAGCCCACGATGTCCCCCTTGCCGGACACCTGGGACAGGATAAAACCTACGACCGCCTGGTGACCCATTTTTTCTGGCCCCAAATGCGAAAGGATGTCACCAACCACTGCAGGGCCTGCCCCACCTGCCAGGCCAGCGGAAAAAGTGGCCGAAAAATCAAAGCACCTTTACAACCCTTTCCTGTCGTCACCACCCCGTTCGAACGAGTGTGAATAGACATTGTGGGGCCCCTCGACCCCCGAACAGCCCAAGGACACCGGTTCATCCTGGTCCTAGTAGACCACGCCACCCGCTATCCCGAGGCCATCCCTCTTCGGACTGTGACGGCCCCCGTGGTGGGCCGAGCCCTGATGGGGATCTTCTCCCGGGTGGGATTCCCCCGGGAGGTCGTCAGCGACAGGGGCACGAACTTTATCTCCCGATATATGAAGTCTCTCTGGCAACAATGCGGGGTCACCTACAAATTCACGACCCCCTATCACCCGCAAGGAAACGGACTGGTCGAGAGGTTCAACCGCACCCTCAAGGGAATGATTATGGGCCTAAAGGAACCCCTTCGACGCCAGTGGGACGTGCTACTTCCATGCCTCCTGTTTGCCTATCGGGAGGTCCCGCAGAAATCCCTCGGCTTCAGCCCATTTGAACTCCTGTACGGGCACCCCGTCCGGGGCCCCCTCAGCCTCGTCAAGGAAGGTTGGGAGCAGCCTCCCCAGAAAACTCACCCGGACATCTGCAGGTATCTCCTGGCTCTCCGCAACCAGACCCGGCGGTTCCGAGAAACCGCCAAAGCCAATCTCGAGGCCAGTCAGGAGGACATGAAGAGATGGTACGATCAGCACGCATCCTCCATTGAGTTCGAACCGGGACAACGGGTCTGGGTGATGTCCCCGGTTGAACCCTGTGCACTCCAAGACAAATGGTCCGGACCCTTCAAGGTGATCGAGCGCAAGGGGCCCGTCACCTATTTAATCGACATGGAGACCGCCCGGAACCCTCTACGGGTCCTCCATGCCAACAGGCTCAAACCCCACTTTGTGCGATCCGAACTCAGCCTCCTGATGGCTACCGATAACGGGACGGAAGAAGACTCCGAACCCCTTCCGGACTTACTGAGGACCCTCGAGCGGGATGGCTCAGTGGAAGGGGTCCAGCTCTCCGAGGCCCTGTCCCCGGAGCAACGCCAAGTCTGCCAAACCCTCCTGAAGCGGTTCGCCTCCCTGTTCTCCCTCACACCCGGAGTGACCCCCTGGTGCCTTCATGATGTGGACACCGGGGACAGCCCTCCTATTCGACACCGGGCGTACCGCGTACCAGACCGGGTGCGCGCCTGCATCCAGACCGAGGTGTCCAAAATGCTGACCCTAGGAGTGATCGAACCCTCAGACAGCCCCTGGGCAAGCCCAGTCGTCCTGGTTCCCAAGGCGGCCGCCCCGGCGTTGCCCCTGAGCTCCGGTTCTGCGTGGACTATCGGGGGCTGAATGCAGTTACCAGGACCGACGCTCACCCCATCCCCCGGGCAGATGAGCTAATTGACCGGATGGGGGCCGCCCGCTACCTGAGCATCTTCGACCTAACAGCGGGCTACTGGCAGATCGCCCTCACCCCTAGGGCCCAAGAACGTTCCGCCTTCTCTACCCCGGACGGGCACTACCACTTTAAAGTAATGCCCTTCGGCATGAAAAACGCTCCGGCAACGTTCCAACGGCTGGTGAACCAGGTACTGGCGGGCCTGGAAGACTTCAGCGCCGCCTACCTGGACGACATTGCTGTGTACAGCCACCAGTGGACCGACCACCTCCGCCACCTGCGGGAGGTTCTACACGCCCTCCAGCAAGCCGGGCTCACCATCAAGGCCAGCAAGTGCCAGGTTGGCCAAGGGTCCGTGACCTACCTGGGACACCAAGTGGGAAGCGGGCTGGTGGCCCCTCTCCAGCTCAAGATTGCTGCCATCCAGGCCTGGCAACCCCCTACGACCCAAACGGAGGTCCGGGCCTTCCTGGGGCTCACCGGATACTACCGGCGGTTCGTGAAGGACTATGGCAGCATCGTGGGGCCCCTCACAGAGCTCACCTCCAAGAAGAGCCCCAAAACAGTCAACTGGACCCCGGACTGCCAATCGGCCTTCGACAAATTAAAGACCGCCATGTGCACGGCCCCCGTGCTCCAGGCTCCCGACTACAGCCGGGAATTCATTGTGCAGACGGACGCCTCCGATCATGGTGTGGGGGCCGTCCTCTCCCAACTCAACCCCGAAGGGGTCGACCAACCCGTGGCCTTCATCAGCCGACGCCTACTGCCCCGAGAACAGCGCTGGAGCACCATTGAGAGGGAGGCCTTCGCCGTAGTCTGGGCACTCAAGAAGCTCCGGCCCTACCTCTTCGGCACCCACTTCCGGGTGCAAACAGACCACCGACCCCTGCAATGGCTGATGCAAATGCGGGGAGAGAACCCGAAGCTGTTGCGCTGGTCCATCTCCCTGCAGGGGATGGACTTCACGGTGGAACATCGTCCAGGCCAGGACCACGCTAACGCCGACGGCCTGTCACGCTTTTTCCGCCTCAGCGAGGAGAGTCCCCAGGAAGATGGCTGACTCTCCCCGCCTTCAGCTGGGGGGGACGCATGTTGGACAGGCCGCATGGTCGGGCTGTCCCCCCTCCCCGCAACAGGACCCGGACCCTGGCTCTCCCTGAATCCCCAACCAGAGTCCCCGGCGACCCCCCGAAGTACCCTGCAATCCCTCCACCACAAGACACCAGCTCCGGACCCAGCTGGCCCGGTTCACCATCCACACCCCGGCCTCGGCCCAGCCGCCATTTTGGGTACTACAGCACGAGTCCGCGTGGCCTCAACTCGACCCTAACCCTGGGCCCGGCCGGCCCCGACATCAAGGCACCAACCTCCGCCCAGGAGGCAGAGTGACCACTTGGCGAGTCAATGGGAGAAGGAATCGTCAACGGCTCTCCTCCGCCAGGTGTCGATCACCCCGGGCCGCCCTGGGCGCTGGCTCCACCCCCCTGCTGGGTGTCTGGACTCCCTCATCCCGGACCTCCCGGCCCCCAGGCGCGAGGGTCCGGACATCAAAGGGGACCAGACCTATAACTGGGGCAGGGCCAGTCCAGGAAGGCAGTTGTATCCTGGAGTCGAGAGACCCGAGAAGAACTCCTCCGTGACTGGCCTGCTGGCGCTGCCGCGGCCCTCTGCCTCGTGAAACCATCGTCTTGGCCTGCTGGCGCTGCCGCGGCCCTCTGCCTCGTGAAACCATCGTCTTGGCCTGCTGGCGCTGCCGCGGCCCTCTGCCTCGTGAAACCATCGTCTTGGCCTGCTGGCGCTGCCGCGGCCCTCTGCCTCGTGAAACCATCGTCTTGGCCTGCTGGCGCTGCCGCGGCCCTCTGCCTCGTGAAACCATCGTCTTGGCCTGCTGGCGCTGCCGCGGCCCGACTCACAGACTCTCCAGCTCAAGGATTGTGAGCTCGCCTCTTGCCACCCCCTGTACCGACCCGGTACCAAGACTGTCCCGCTACCCCCTTTTCCCCTACAGAGACTAGAAGTGAGAGGACCCTTGGGTCCGAGATATCCTGTATCGCTAATATCCTTGCCTTACGAACCTTATATAAAGTATTGAACTCGACCTGGTGTGGTGCCTATTTGTGGGGAGGGAGGTGACTTGTCTGTACGACCGCCGGAGACGGTCCTTCTCGGGGACCTCTCCCTCAGTATTCGGCCGACCCTCAGAGTCCCCGTCTAACAATGGTCAACATGTTTCTGCCGTGCAGGGGCATCTCCCCTACTAGGCTTTCATCAGGACCAAATGAGGATACACTACTGCAATAACGTACATATGATCGAAGAATCAAAAAGAATTGTTACCAATTGGTCCTCCCCCCGAGCCTCAGGACAAGGCCAGAGGTACCGACGGACAGAGCGGGGCCTCTAATTCCTGAGCCGTGGCTAGGAGAGGTGAGACTTACTCACAAGAATCATTTGGAAAGAATCCTTTGAAAAACTGGAAGTACCGATGCAGTGAGTAACTAGCGGGCGGCACAATACCCATTATTATTATTTGGTATATAGGACAGTCATTATTTCAGACTGTTATACACTTTCTTTTTTTCCTGCCTTCTCACAATCAGGTTTTTTGCTCTAATCTTTAGGGTTGAACACAGACCGCTACCAGTCTTTTTTTTCTTGTGACTAGTCTTTCTCCTCTGCCTGTCCTGGCACAGATTCTGCAGCTCGCTTGGTTTCCGCTGACAGTAATCATTGCGGGCAGATTTACAAGAAAGTGAGGCATCTGTAAAGTGAGGCATCTGTAAAGATGCGTCACTTTCCTTGCGCCACCCTGAGAAACCCTTACACCACCATAGATGCGCCGTATTTACAATATGATGAACCATGTAGCAAGGATAGACAGCTGCATCAGAACTTCTGACCCGTCTGTTGGGGCAAAAGTCACACATTGCTAGAGTCGTGTCACAAGCACTGCACAACTCCAGCAACGCATCTTGAGGCCTATTCCCACTACAATGCATTACTCCTTACGCCTGCTTCAAGCAGGGGTACGGTTTTGACACAGTGGCGTCCTAGAAGTGACACAGTAAAATCTTGTAGATTTCACAGATCCCTTTCATGAGGCTTTCCTTTGTGGGAAGGCCCACCCTGTATACACTATACCTGACGCAGGAATAATGTGAGGCAGACCTTTACAACATGACGCATCTCCCTAGATGCGTCATGTTGTTAATTAGCTGCATTTTTTATGCCAATGCTGCATCACAAAGGTGACGCAACAGCAGTTCAAAAGTATCTCAAGGAGGTTCGAAATCTGCCCCATGGTGTGTACATAGCAAAAAGGTACCTTCAGGAGATTCTCCCTTTATGTGTCATGTTGGCCGAGGATGACGGAAGGGATGGCGCTTATACGTAGTTATTTTGCAGAAGATAGTAATCCTGCTGTGATTCTGAGAATCTTGATGCATAATAAATGAGGTAAAAGGTCAATAATAACACCCGTGGTACAGTGTAATGGTATGGTAAATGTAGGTAAAAGGTTGGGAGAATACTCAGGCTTATATTGGTGTACTCTATGAAACATAACAGCAGGGCATCCAGAAATCATACAGACCCAGTGCCAGACTGTCCTGCGACGCTCAACTCGAGTTGGCTGATGTACCCGCCCTTCGCCCACTCCAGACACTGGACTTCTTCCACACCATCGCTTCTCGCATCACGGCATACCTGCCTTTCCCCATCTTTCACCTATTTTCCTGTTTGAAAAGTCATCACTTCTCAAAAGGCGTGTCGTACCCCCTCGGGTTTTTTACACTTTCCTCATTTCCAAAAGTCGATTTCCGACGCTCAGAGAGCTCCTTCAAGGCATTACTCGCTTCCTTGCCTCACACACAAGAGGCCCCCCACTTCCAGTATTCCCGATATTGACCGCACTTTCCACTATTATACGGAGGCCGTTTCTGATCCCCGATCGGCCTTGTGACTGCACCGTTTGATTGACACTGCCTTACAGCCCTGAAGAGTCACGGGACACCTCCTTCATGTGACGAAACACGTGTCGGCTGGTTGTTTCTTTGTTGTTGCTTGAATAAATACTTTTGAACAAATATTCTGGTGTCGACCACTAGAATTGATACAATACGAGACATTTCCAATAGTGTGATATCCTCATAAAGTGTGCCCAGGACTTTGTTACCATTCCTGGTGTGGGTTTCGCGACTCGCACATTTACGGGGTTTACAGGGTATTTCCCTTGACCTGGTAGCCCGGTGCTCACTCTTAGCATTACATACACATATCAGCCAGAGTGCCAAGCTTCCTGTTTTACTAAAAACCCTACATCCAAAAAATGGTGTGTAAACCACCCGACAACGCGGAGGCTGTGTGGAGCTCCATTATGTTCCTGGATAGATCACAGTTTATGCACACAGACCCTATGAAGACTACACATAGGAAGTCACCTGAGTGGAGCAGAGAGCAGCAGAAACGGTGAGTGCTGGAGCGCCAGGTTGTGGGTTAGCAAGAAAACCAGCAACCCGGGAAAAAGGTGGGCAGTGGCACATTGGGAGACTATGGGGTAGCGGTGTAGCGTAGGGAGTCCGCCAGCCCCCCTGAAATATCTCAGGCAAAGCAACACCCGCAACAGCGTGCACTTCGGGGACAGAGTAGAGAGCGCAGCCGCCATTAGGCGTGGCCGCAGATTGCAAGCCCGGTGAGACCCTGGAGGTGGCCCAACTAGGTTGGGTACAGATTGCACCACACCAGTGTGCCCTGTTCACACTTCCCCCACTTGCCCTTCTTGCTCCGCATGCTTCATCCGTTTGTCTTGTTGTAGGAAACTGACTCTATATGTACTACACCAAAATGAGGTATAGTGTGTATAGAGTCCAGGTGACCCAAGATGTAGGCAGAGGTTAACATTAGATCGAACCTTTCTCTCTATTTGTAGTAGAGTGGTCGAGCATTAAGGCAGTATCAGAGGACAGTGTTAAGCATTTGGTGTACACACTCAGTCAGCAAATTAATTCACACACTCACAAACTAAACTCTAGGCCAATAATTTTTTGAATAAAAAATATACTGTTGTTTTATTTTAAGAACCAAGCAAGCCTGGCACAGGTAAGCAATAAATCCTTTACAGTAATAAGTTGCTGAATGTAGAACGGTTTTAAAATGCAATAGGAATTGTACTTTGTTTGATTTACAGAGGATGCAGTAGGTTGCAATACTTAGCAAATGTAGTACATTGAAATTAATAGGCTTTTTCAGTAAATTACAGGTAAGTCACTTTTTTACCTTACTTTTCTAACTCAGTGCACGATACCTAGATTCAGCACTGGGACATTTCCTGCAAACAGGTAAGTAAATGCGTTTTGGTTGTTTGTGCAATTTGTAAAGAATATTTTTAAATTTCAAAACTCCATACTTGGAAACTTTTTGGGAGAAAAATTGCCAATGTTATCCCATGAGGAAAAACAGGGTATTGGTTCAAAGGTAGGTTATCGACTGTGGGAGTTAAGGTTCTGGGGATAGATTCAGGGGTCCCCCAGGGTCAGGGATGCACTCTCATTACACCCTCAGGGGAACTATCAATCAATCAATCATGGACATTTGTATAGCGCCCTACTCACCCGGTAGGTCTCAAGGCGCTGGGGGGGAGGGGCCCGCTACTGCTCGAAGAGCCAGGTCTTGAGGAGCTTCCTGAAGGAAAGGTGATCCTGGGTCAGCCAGAGGTGGATGGGGAAGGAGTTCCATGTCTTGGCGGTTAGGTAGGAGAAGGATCTTCCCCCGGCGGTGGCTTTGCGAATGCGTGGTACTGCGGCGAGGGCGAGGCTGGTCGATCGAAGCTGGCGAGTTGGCCCGTAGAAGGTCAGGCGGTTGTTGAGGTGCTTGGGACCTAGGTCGTGGAGGGCCTTGTGTGCGTGGGTGAGGAGCCTGAACGTGATCCTCTTGCTGACGGGGAGCCAGTGCAGGTCTCTCAGGTGGCCGGAGATGTGGCTGTGTCGGGGGATGTCCAAGACGAGTCGCGCGGAGGCATTCTGGATGCGCTGGAGTCTTTTCTGAAGTTTGGCTGTGGTTCCGGCGTAGAGGGTGTTTCCGTAGTCCAGTCGGCTGATGACGAGTGCCTGGGTGACCGTCTTCCTGGTTTCGGTGGGGATCCATCGTAAGATCTTACGGAGCATGCGCAGGGTGTTGAAGCATGATGATGAGACGGCGTTGACTTGTCTGATCATCGAGAGGGAGGAGTCCAGAATGAAGCCCAGGTTGCATGCATGGTCCGTTGACTTGGGAGTGGTGCCCAGGGCAGGGGGCCACCAGGAGTCGTCCCAGGCGGAGGGCGATGATCCTAGGATGAGGACTTCCGTCTTGTCTGAGTTCAGTTTCAGGCGGCTGTTCTTCGTCCACTTGGCGACGTCTTCCATCCCTTCGTGCAGGCTGGTTCTGGCGGTGGCGGGGTCGTTGGTGAGGGAGAGGATCAGCTGGGTGTCATCGGCGTAGGAGATGATTTTGAGGTGGTGTTTGCGTGCGATGGCTGCGAGAGGGCTCATGTAGACGTTGAAGAGGGTTGGGCTGAGTGATGATCCTTGTGGTATGCCGCAGATTACTTCGGTGGCTTCGGATCTGAATGGGGGGAGGCGGACTCTCTGGGTTCTTCCGGCGAGGAACGAGATGATCCACTCCAGTGCCTTCCCTTGGACTCCGGTGTTGCTGAGGCGCTGCACTAGGGTGCGGTGGCATACAGTGTCGAACGCTGCAGAGAGGTCCAGGAGGATGAGGGCCGCTGTTTCCCCGTTGTCGAGCTGGGATCTGATGTCGTCAGTGGCTGCGATGAGGGCGGTCTCGGTGCTGTGGTTGACTCGGAAACCGGACTGCGAGGGGTCGAGGGATCCGTTCGACTCGAGGAAGGCGGCAAGCTGTCTGTTGACGGTCTTCTCGATAACTTTGGCAGGAAAAGGGAGGAGCGAGATGGGGCGGTAGTTCTTGAGGTTGGTGGGGTCTGCTGTTGGTTTCTTCAGGAGGGCGCTGAGCTCGGCGTGATTCCAGGTCTCCGGGAAGGAGGCGGTGTTGAAGGAGGTGTTGATGATGTCCCGGAGTTGGGGTGCGATGATGGAGTCGGCCTTGTTGAAGATGTGGTGGGGGCAGGGATCAGTTGGTGATCCAGAGTGGATGGTGTTCATCGTGCGGGTGGTGTCTTCGATGCTGACCGGGGTCCATGCGCAGAGGGTGGTGGGGGGCCGCTGGTTCAGTGGTAGGGTGTGTGGTAGGTGTGCCGAAGCTGTTGTGTATATCGGTGATCTTGCGGTGGAAGAATGAGGCGAGTGAGTCGCAGAGGTCTTGCGAGGGAGTGATGTCGTTGTTTCCGTGCTGGGGTTGGAGAACTCTTTGACGATGCTGAAGAGTTCCTTGCTGTTGTGGGCGTTGTTGTTCAGTCGTTCTGTGAATGCTGTCTTCTTGGTGGTGCGGATCAGCTGGTGGTGTTTGCGGGTGGCGTGCTTGAAGGCAGTCATGTTGTCTGTGGTCGGGTCGTGTCGCCTGGCTTTCTCGAGGGTGCGGCAGTTCTTCTTGGAGTTCTTCAGTTCGTCGGTGAACCAAGAGGCTTTCTTGCTGCCGGGTCTGTTGGTAGGGTTCTTCAGTGGTGTGAGATCATTTGTGCAGTTGGTGAGCCACTGTGTAAGGTTGCTGGCTGCTTCGTTGGGGTCCGTTGTGGTGGCGGGAGGGTTCTGGCGGAGGGAGGTGGTGAGCTGCTCGGTGGTGATCTTGCTCCAGCTCCTGCGAGCAATTAGTTGCAGGTGGTGGTGGGTCATTGTTCTTCTGAAGCTGAAGTGGATGCAGCTGTGGTCAGTCCAGCGGAGTCCGGTGGAGTGGCTGAAGGAGATGTACTTACTGGAGGAGAAGACGGGGTCAAGCGTGTGGCCGGTGTAGTGGGTGGGGGTGTTCACCAGTTGCTTAGTCCGAGGTTGGCGAGGTTGTCCAGCAGGGTGGTGGTGTTGCTGTCCTTGTTGTTCTCCAGGTGGAAGTTGAGGTCCCCTAGGAGGATGTAGTCAGCGGAGGAGAGGGCGTGCGGGCTGATGAAGTCTGCGATGTCTTCGCTGAATTGTGTGCGTGGTCCCGGGGGTCTGTAGATGAGGGTGCCTCTGAGGGTGGTCTTGGGATCGGTGTGTATCTGGAAGTGGAGGTGCTCGGTGGCGGTGAAGGTGTCGTCGTAGTTGGTCGTGATGCGGATGGTGTTCCTGTGGACGATGGCGATGCCTCCTCCAGTCTGGTTGACGCGGTCCTTCCGGGTGATCTTGTATCCGTCCGGGATGGCTATGGCGATGTCAGGCGCTGAGGAGGGGTTCATCCAGGTTTCTGTAAGGAAGGCGACGTCTGGTGATGTTGTGTCGAGCAGGTTCCAGAGTTCGACGGCGTGTCTGTGGACGGAGCGGGTGTTGAGCAGGATGCACTTGAGGTGATTGCTGCTGGTGCTTGGCTTGTCGGGTGCGCTGCAGGTCCGGATGCAGGTGAACTTGCAGGCTTGGCAGGTGAACGGTCCCTGGGTGCATTTCAGGGTGGCTCGGTAGCAGGCGGGGTTCCGGTCGGGGTTGAGTGCGATGAGGGTGGCGGCGTCGTAGGTCCGTCGCGTGGACTGGCCTCCTCGGGGGCAAGGGGTCCTGGTGCTGGGCATGGGGCAGGCGCAGACGGGCTTGCCTTTGACGCGCAATCGGCGCGCCCGCTGCGCGTACGCGCGGACTCCGCCATAAATGGCGAAGTGGGAGGGAGGAGCAGCTGGGAGGCGGTAGCGGGGCGGCGAATGGGGGTACAGAAGGAAAAAGGGGCGGGGCCGCAGGGGCTCAGCGCCGAGGAGCGGGGGGAGAGAAGAGCGGGAAAAACGGGCGAGGGGGCAGGCTAGGAACGGGCTGCCAGGTGCAGAGTGTTGAGGCCCAATGTTATCCTATAGAAGATAATGGGCCTCCGGTTGGTGGCTGCTAGCAAGCAGACCACACGGCTGTGGGAGCAAAGTTCCTAGGATTTAGCTCAGGGTAATTGGGGTTGTAAGTCAGCACAAAATGTGCACCCTCAGCGGCATTGGTGCGGCCAGGTGCAGAGTGCTATTTTGGCACCGGGCTCCCTGTTGTTTGCTACGGAGAGACTCCGGTCGAAAGAAACACTGCCGGGGAAGAAGATCTTCTCGGTGCAACCACCACTTCGAGGGGTAAGTTGGGAGGTCTTGGATTGGCTAGTCACCTTTGGTTGGGGCACACAAGGCAGTGGGGCGTCGGGTGCAGGGGTGCCTTTTGGTGTCGGAAAGTCTTACCCACTGGGGTCTCAAGGCTGGTCTGGTATCTCTGGATCTTGGGTCACGATCGCCGGGGAGACCTCCTTGTTGTGTTTTTCCATTTGAGCTCAGGCCGGGTTTGGCGGGTGCAGAGTGGGCTGGGTTTGCGGTGTCCGCCTGGAGCCAGAGGTTGCAGTTGAACAAATCCGGTGTACGGGGGAGAAGCAGTCTTTGAAAGTGAAGGCAGGCAGGTCCTCTGGGGGTTTTGAGGTTGAAGCTGCAGGACACACCGGGATTTTGCAGGAGCAGGTTTGAGGGGAGATAGGCCTGAAGGGCTGGGGCCAAGTCAGTGGGTATCGTCCTGTTGTTAGCTCTGCACTGCTTTATTTATTTTATTTGCATGTTTGTATGGCGCTGGGAATCGACTCCCGAAGGAGTATCTCCGCGCCTAGGCAGCATCTGAAGACAGCAAACTAGTCCTGATTTATTGAGTAAGCACTAAGGCCAGCTAAAAATTAAATAGGAAGGTTTTAAGTTTTTTCCTAAAAGGGAAATGTTCCCTGCATATTCTAATATCCTTTGGGAGTTGGTTCCACAACTTGGGGCCAGCTACTGATAAAGCCCTTCCACCCTTTCTTGCCTTAAAGGCCCTGGGAACACATACCAATTCCTGATCTCCTGATCTTAGAGATCTAGATGGAACATAAGGGGTGAATTTTTCCGTAAGGTAACTAGGACCTTTTCCAGTGAGGCATTTGTGGATGATACAACAGATCTTAAACATCACCCTCTGCTTCACTGGAAGCCAATGGAGTTTGGTCAGCAACGGTTTTGAGGGAGTACGAGGCGGGGCATTTAAAACCAATCGCGCAGCAGTATTTTGCACCACCTGCAATCTGGCAAAAATCCCCTCATTGGCAGCTAGCATCAACCCATTGCAGTAATCCAGCCTGCTTAGCACCAGTGACTGGACCAACGTTCTCCTGGTTGTATCCGGCAACAGAGGGAATACTCTCCTGAGAAGCCCAATGACATGAAAACATGAGCTTACCACTTGATTTGTTTGTTGTGTTAGGGCAAGCTCATGATCCAATTTCACTCCAAGGTCTTTTACCACCATTTTGGGCTCAGGGACGGGGCCAAGATCTTGAGGCCACCAGTCCGGAGTCCACAGGCGTTTGGCTTCTCCGAAGAGCATAACCTCGGTCTTGGAGACGTTGCACTGAAGGAAGTTAGCTGCCATCCAGCATGCCACCTCCTTCATCCCCCGGGCAAAGGAGTCACGCACTTCAGGAGTCATAGTTTTAAAAGGGAAGAGGAGTTGGGTATCATCCGCGTATGATACTGGAATGAACCCATGGGATCTCATGATGTTAGCTAGGGGTGCCACGTAGATGTTAAATAACGTCGGGCTCAAACAAGAGCCCTGTGGCACCCCCTTCGAGATCGCCACCACCTCAGATTGGTATGGTCCCAGAATGACTCTTTGGGTGCGTTTGATGAAGAAACTCCTTAGCCAGGCCAGGGCCTTGCCTTCCAGACTGATGTCAACTAGTCTGGAGGTCATGATGTCGTGTGACACAGTGTCAAACGCCGCTGACAAATCTAAGAGTACAAGGACAACGGAATAGCCCTTGTCCTGTAGCATCTGAAGATTGTCAGCGACGGACAGCAAGGCGGTCTCAGTACTGTGCCTGGGCCTAAAGCCCGACTGAGAGGGATCAAGCCCACCTGCATGTTCAATGAACTTTGACAAATGCTGATTTACGTATCTCTCAGCGAGCTTCCCCATAAAAGGGAGAAGAGAGATCGGTCTCAGGTTTGTCAAATCGGACCAGGGGATCGAGTTGTTTTTCCGCAAGGGTCTCACAAGGGCCTGTTTCCAATCTAAAGGGACTTCCCCTGAACACAGGGACAGATTGACTACATGTCGCATTCCAGCCCCCAAATCATCCAACAGAAGTGGCATAATACGTGCCGGGATGATGTCTGTGGGGCACCCACTTTTTGTTCGAGCGACAAGAACAGTCAGCTCTTCCATAGAGATGGGGGGGAAAGCGGCAAGCTTCTTAGCCTCATTACATGCAGTTATAGTATAAGGCTGGACTTGATGGTCAATTTTTACTGGATTATTAGGGATGGAATTAGATGTTAGTATCTTAGTGTAGATAGCTTCAATTTTCCTAACAAAGAACTGTGAGATATTATCACAGAGCTCTTGAGATTCGATCCCATCAGTATCACAGGCAGTGGGCTTAGTAAATGTCTGTAAAATTTGATACAGAGTTTTTACGTTAGTACCAGCCTCTGTCAATTGAACTGCTATGTGTTGTTTCCTAGCAGCTCGGATTGCTTTGTGGTAGCATTTAAACAACCTCCTAAAGCTTTCCTTATCCTCTGCCAGATGTGCGACTCTCCATTTTTTCTCTAACTTTCTCATATTTATTTTTAATTGTCTGAGATCCCCCGTGAACCAGACTTCTTGTTTTGGGGCAGGTCGGGGTTTATAGGTTCTAGGCGGGACCACCTGGTTAATAGTAGTTAACGTGGCTTCGTTAAATGCACTTAAAACTGAAGTGACATTATCTCCGCATGTTTCCCATTTTGGTTCGGAGTATTTATCCCTGAAGCCTTCTGGGGTTAGTTTGTTCCAGGGTCTCCTGATCTCAGCCATAGTCCTATGGATGGCTTTGGCTTTGTAGTTGGAACGAGTAAAAAACATTATAACAGAGTGGTCCGTCCAATCAACTTGATTGGGAGTCAGGCAATCAATAGCTCTTGAGTTACAGAGCACTAAATCTAAAGTATGGCCTGCAGAATGGGTAGGCCCCTGATTCTTTTTATTGAGTCCAAGTGTGGACAGGTCTGTTAACACAGTCTGTGCCTCAATGCACGTGGTAATCTCACTGTGGATGTTAAAATCCCCCACCAGGATAAAATCAGAATTGGCTTGCATGTGAGGTGCCAGGATTTCCATTAATTTAATGGAAAAGGACCCACACGGGCCAGGAGGCCGGTACAGAAGTGCACCCTTCCTGGTTTCCCTAGAAGTAGGGTTAATGGAAAAAATCATGAGCTCCATTTCTGGGGTACACACAGTTTCAATGACTATAATCTCCATCTCTTGTTTAAAAACAATAGCTAGCCCTCCTCCCGTTTTAATGGGACGGTCCAGCCTTACTATTTTGTACCCTGCCGGTACTCCCAACGTTATGGCAGGAACTGTGTGAGGCTTAAGCCAGGTCTCAGTTAAGAAACATAGATGAGGTCTCTCTGTTGTTATGAGATCCCAGACCTGTGCTCTTCGGTCCTTCTTCTTATCTTCTTTCTAGTTGTTTCTGGATGTGAGGAAGCAAGGTTCAGGGTGCCCCCTAAATACTAGATTTAGGGGTGTTACAGGTAGGTAGAGGGCAGGGACCAATGGGTCTCTTACCTGGGGTGGGTACATCCCCTATTATGCCATCCTCCAGTGGGAGGGGGCATGAGCCTGCCCCTGGTTGGTTGGGTCCCCCATCCTCAAGATGGTGGGGACTCGGGGTTGTGATTCACCTCCCCAACCTGAGGGGTGGGGTTGGTAGAGGTGGGCACACCTCTCTCCCTCACTTGTTTTCCCCGCTGATTCTCCCACCCAACGTGGGGGTCAGAACCAGTGGGAACTGTGGCTGAAAGCGGAAGGTGGTTTGGGAAAGCTCACAAAGCCGATATGCATTTGTAGCCTCCCCTTCGTGACCCCTGCCCATCCTGGGGAGAAGGCTTGGCACCTCGTCCCAGGATGTGAATTGTTTCAGGCCACCGAGAGCAGTAAGCTATCGACCCAGGGGTCCAGAATCATGTCCGTTGATGGCAGTCTAAGCAGCCACTCAGTCGGGACACTAGAAGTTGGTCGAGTTTCAGGGGGCATCTCTAAGATGCCCTCTATTGTGCATTTTACATTAAATCCCACACTGGCATCAGTGTGGGTTAATGTGCAGAAATGTTTGATAACAAACTTCCCAGTTTTCAGCGTAGCCATTATGATGCTGTGGAGTTCGTAATGACAAGCTCCCAGCACCATGTACTCTTAATGGCAGCACTGAGCTTACACTGTTTAAGAATGGTCTTAGACACTATAGGAGTACAGCGCTCATGCACCAGTAGCCTCACCACTGGCATAGTGCACCCAGCTGGATGGGGGGCTGATCTAGTTCCGGGCAGTGGTTTGTAGGCATGGCATACAGGGATGTGTGCCATGTCGGCTCTTCGCTTTTGGTCTGCACCAAGACACGCAGCCTGCAAAGGCAGTGTGTGAGTGAAAAGGTGCAGGGCCTCTAAGGGTGGCACAATATGTGCTGCAGCCCTTAGGGGCCTTCCCTGTTCACAGTGCCCTGGGTACCAGTGGTATCATTTACCAGGGGCCTACCTGTGGCCAGGGATGCCAATTGGGTTTAGGCTTCAATGCAATTTTAAGGAAGGAACATAGGCCCTGGGTACCTGATTAGCAGGAGCCCAGGGCACACTCAGTCAAAGAACATCAACAATTCAGCAAAATGTGGGGGCATAACGTGCAGAAAGAGGGCACTTTCTCACACTCATTTCCTGTTTAACAGCACCAGGGTTCAGGGCAGCAGAAGGTGGAGGTGGAGGGGAGGGCTCATAGGAACACACAGGGGGGCAGCGGTAGTGCAGAGGGGGCAATCCGCCCATGCCTTGTGATCTACCTGCCCTCCACCATCTTTTTAACTCCCCTCCAATACCAACTCAGACACCACCCTCACTAGCAGACAAGGCCACCTACAAAACGCCTTCAGCTTATTACATCTTTCAACCCCTTCTTAGTCTGTACCTATTACCTGGTGTCCTAGCAGCTCGTGAAAACATCAAAAGGGCGGACATTGGAGCGCACGAGTACAGTGGCCACAAGAAACATAAGAGCATCCCACAGCAAAATCTAAATTTTTCAAACTCTGAGCCAGTTTTCAGCAAGCTTGCTATCTTCCATCTGCTTGCCATCTGGACATCAAGACCCGTGTGAGGTGCAATTTTCCAATCCAACTCTCTCACCAGCTGGAATTCTACTAAATCCATTGTTAAAAACTCACTGCAGTCTCAGCAAACACCCCGGGTGAAGTTAGCTCTTTCAAACTTGAGTCCTGTTGACAGAGCTGCCTAATCGCCTCTCAACTCCACCTCAATTCCACCCACCTCTATCTTTTTCTTGACTGCAAAGAAACCTGACTGCATCTGAGGCTCACTGGGACAAAGGGGCAACTAGGTCCCCTTGGGCATTGGGCTATCAAGGGCACCCAACATCAGAGTGCGCTACCTGAAATCAAAGCTTAGGGCAGAGAGGCACATAGAGAGAGAAGGGTACAGAGGAGTCAGAAACGCACAAGGAGGAACAAGGAGACATGAGGCGAGAGATAATCAATAGGGGAGCTTCATCCAGAGGGAAATGAGATTGGGCAGGGTGAGAGGGTGTCCTCTGCCCAAGACAAAAACAAACAAACACAAAACAGGGTCCTTATCGCCTAGGGTTTTATGGATGAGCCCCACTCTAAAACCAGAGCAGGTGATATTATACGAGGGATGGGCCCCGCCAAGGGGGACAAACAACACGATTCGAGATCTCCCCAGAGCTACCCTCCACTGTTGCAGCCTAAGATTTACACGAAATTCCAGTTTTTAAAAAATGCGGGTGACGCTCTCCTTTCAAGCACAATTGCAGTCCAGGGCCTAAGCATGCCGCTAATGCAACTCAAGCTGCTAAATTGCAGAAATGGCAGCAGCCTTGCCCCTGGCACATGTGCAACATCTGGCCTAGAAATCCAACTTGGGCCCGACGTCTCACAACTACCCTCACTACCTATTGTGACCGCTTCAACATCAGACTCTCAAAATCATGCCATATCTCCACTACAAGACTCCCAGCGTCCTGCTGAACTATACATGACAGAAGCAAGAGCAATCATTTAACAAGGACCAAAAATGGAGATGGCAAAGCCTCTCGGGGGAGTTGGAAGAGGAGACACAGAGCTGCGGAAGGAGGGCAGTCGTAACTCGGAAACGAGGAACAACTGTATTACAGTCAAGGACCGGTCCATAATAGAGTTAGGCACATCTCCCAATTCCATCAACGAAGCAAAGCCCAAACCAACTTCGACACCAGAAGAATCCTATGCTGATCTTCACCCGCCTCTAACATCAATGCCGCCTAGGATAGAATCAGAATTGGGACAAGAGAATAGAGATTCGGAGCAGTACACCAATACCTACACACAACAATCACCAGCGGAGCTCAAGATGGATACTCAAAATCTTTCTACTTTGGAACACCTGGAGGCCGATGGGAACCAGGGGAAGGGGGATCTGCCACTAGAGACTAATCTGGAAAGCCCAACCAAGTATCAGCAAAAATTGGACTCCGAAAGTGCCTGGGCCAGTTTACTCCAAACAGTGCAACTCTTGGTGAAAGCCTTGCAGTACTAGTCAGACAAAATGGATACTCAGCTGACTTACTAAACACGCTGGTTGTTTTCGTAGTGGCTATTGAAGGGAAACTAGGAGCTCAAAACACTCTCTTCCAAAACACATGGGGCAAATCTCAATACAGGGAGTCTAGCTGTGGATGTGGACCAATAGTCGACAAACTATCCTCCCCTCCCCTCAATGCTGAGCAACCTGCGTGCACAAATAAAAGACTCAGCTCAGAGCGCAACTATCCTCAATCTTAACTCAAAGACGTCTCCGTCTATTGACGATCAAGTCGGAACAATGGCATTCGGTGCAGAGAGATCAGTTCAAAGGCCCATCCTTCTTAAATGATCAACAAGAGGCAGAGCCAAAAATGACAGATGCAATAAAGCACAGGCACCGGTAATGGAGCCTGCTCGGGGGCCCGAGTTAGAGTTGGTTGACAAAGCAACAAAATTAAACTCGAATGCAAAACAACAACGTGCCCAAAGGAGGAAGGGTCTGAACCAAAAGCCCATCTCTAATTAGGGGGACTTTACCCGCCTGTTTAGACTGACACTGCTAGTTCCCACGTCTGCCCAAAAGAGGGAAGCCTCCAATTCCAATGAACAGTCATCTATTCTAGGGTCATTACGGCAACTAACGCAGGTTGGAGATAAAGCAAAACATGTCGACAATCATAGCAATCTGGGAAAGGAGGCAGAATCACATCACCAAACGTCATGCAGAACGGAGTCTGAAATATTTACATCACATTGCCACTCTCCCACTCCAATGCCAGCATTGCTAGTCTATCAAGGGGCTAAGATTCCCCAGGCTGGCCTGGCCGCTTCTACTAGCCAGCCCAAACTCCAAACGGAAATGGAACTTCAATCCTCGTCCAATTCCGTCTTATCTTCTACAGAGGACGAACTACCAACAAAATTGATTGCATTAAAACAAGGCTGGTCAAGCACTAAGGCCGTCTCTGCGGAAAAAAAGGAGCACCTGCTCTGCACTGGATCAGCTGCATATAAAACTCAGAGTGACAGGTGCAGGGCAGAAGGTTTGCTAATATCAAATAAACCAGGAATCAATAACCATAGGCATAGTACCAGCCAGCAACCATCCAACCAAGCGAATAACCCAGACGAGTTTGGAAACACCCTGAAGTTCGCACCAGAATATAGATCGAGAAGGCAACACAACATATTCAGTCGAGGCAACATTCTCCACCTATTGTTGCACATGCCAACACTACAGACTTGGATTCAGTGGAGTAGAGTACATTAACCGTTACGACCCCCAGGGGGGTGAGGATACCCTGACGACATGGAGGCAGTCAACTATTGTAGGAAAAAAACTGCTTGAAAGCTAGATCTTCAAAAACTGGGGAATAGGGATCAACCCCAATAACGTACCTGGATATCCTGCTCCACTGGTTCAGGTGCATGCAGATAAAACATCGACAGCCTGGAGAAACACTCCAAGGTTTGTATTGAAAAGGGCAAGAGGGTGCTCTCCGCCTACAAAGAGGCAGCCACAGGAAACATGGACAAAATTCCCCAAAACAGTATAGCAAGGAACTTGTCCCGAAGATCTAAAATGGCCCACGAGGACAATCATCAACCAAGCCAGAAATAATTGACAAAACTGTAGGCAACAACCACTAGCAAGTGAAATCAACAGGCTGTGGATATGCTCATGGAATATCAATGGGCTGTCCAGCAAGATGGCAGATTTGAATTTTATTAAATATCAAATTGCATTTCACATCAACGCACTGCAAAAGACTTGGCTGATTGACCCTCCGCACTTTAAAGGATACTTATGTTTCTTCGCCCCAGCAGTCAAAGGGGCAAGATATGGGCATCTGCACGGAGGGGGCGCAATTTACGGGAACAACACAAGTGCATCTTCAGCGTACCCAGTCAGTTTGATAAGACCAGAATCCATTGCAATAAAAATATCCACTCCTGGGGGCTTCCAAGGAACGGGTGTAAGGACATTGTAATAAAAAACACTTACATACATCTGAACAGGAAAATCAAGGCTGTGAAACAACTGACTAATTTCATAGAGCTATGTATAAGTGAGGTCAACACACAAGACATGATACTCACATGGGACTTTAATTTACATCTAACTGGCTCATCGACTGTGGAGAAAGTATCTATACAAAACCGGTTATGGAACATACCACAATAGGGCAAGAGCTTATCAAAACTGCTTACAAAAACAAGCCAGCGTCTAATAGAGGACCTCGAACACCTCAATTTCAGAGCAGTGAAGGGCAGAAGTACAAGTGACAATCCCCCGCCAATTACACACTATTCACCAACCAAAAGCTCAACACTAGACTGTGGTGTAGTTCCTATATCCCTGATAGGCTCTGCACATTGGAATAATATACACTATAGTTTTGACATAGGACTGAGGTCAGTATGTCTCTATCGAGTACATTAAACTTAATAACTTGTGTGTGCCAGCTAACTCAGAGGTCACTAGAAGCTTTCTCAAATGAACAAGAAGGGATTAGTTTCTGACAACCGCATAAACATGAGAACGTTTTTTCCCTTAGAGTAGGAACAATATCTTCAGAGTCGTGGAAACAATAGATTACAGTTTCACTCAGTCAATCGTACATGCTTCGTTTCTACAGAGATGCACAGAAATAGAGAGACAGGTGTTTCAATAAAAAAGGGGTTTATTGAACAGTCTTATTTCTCATGCAAGAGATATGAACTGCTACAATCGTAAGACAGAATGCAAAGTATAATACGTACTGTGTTAGCAGTAAGATAAAATAATACTGCAATAGCATGGTCTGTAGCTATGACATATATAAAAATACATACATAAATAACACAGGCTAAAATACTCCACTGGTGCTTCTAAAATAATCCTACCACAATGTACCTACCCTAAGTGTAGAATGAGGGAAGAAGCAGGTGCTGTTTTAGCTATGGTTTAGTTTAGTTGTCCCAAGAATTGCTAAACATTTCTCTAAGTTCTAATCAGCTCCATACTAAATAATGATAGAGGTTGGTATGTCTTTCCCAGGACTCGCTCTCTAACACCATGCAAGGGAAGTCAGAAACTCTGGAGCTGGATTCTCGACGAGGAGGATGACAGCCTCTGGTCAGTGTGTCAGTTGGGGACTTGACTTCCTTCGGGACTTGCTGTGGCGAGCCGCGTCGTGCAAGTAGGTAGCCGAACTGCACCATGCTTTGCCATAGCAAGTGAAGGCATATTTATACCTTGAAAGTGTTTCGGAATGCTAGTATTGACGTACAGTCGGAAGGGAAAACAAGTGAACCCTACTTAAAGCGGAACCAGGGGAAGTAAGTATAGCACAAAAACAGTGGTTCCTGTGGAATAGTAATCTGTATACAATTCATTAAAAAGCGAAATCGTGATATAAGGGTCATATTGATGTCACAGAGAGAGGACCAGAAACAACAATGGTTGTTTGACACAGATGTATGTATTGATCATACAATATACAATATAGAAAGTATGTACAGACAAAATTCAATTGTGCAAGGTGTCCCAGTTGAGTGACATAATGTGACAGTATTTTCAAGGTTTCATAATTTTGGCTAGTTGAAAGTGACCACATCTAAAATAAATTACAATATACAGCAGCTATTTGTGATAGTGAGTGCTGTGTGACTGGTTCACTTTCATCAATGTGTCGTCAGCGTTTCAATCCTCTTGAAATGTGGGGTCCCATCAGGACCTATGATAGAGGGGACATCTGGGAAGCAACAAAATAAGTGGAAGGTAAAGTATCGGACCTGTCAGCCAGCACAGCCAATATGGATCAAGATAGAAAAGTTTAAAGGGGTACCAGAATTCCAAATCGTCTAGCTCATGTGAGTGATGCCAACCGTGAAAGTAGTGAGAGAAAGAAAGATAGATACTCACAGGGAGACCCAGCTGTGTTCTGGTGAAGTACAAGGGAAAGCAGCAAAAATTAGAAAACAGTAGGAGATGTCTAAAACCTAAAAATACATGTTGCGATCAGTTTGGACACTTACCCCTATTGAGGGTGTGAGCCAGTGATCACAATGGGGTTAAGAAAGGATTGATAGGTCAGGATGACCTCTGGGGAAAAGAAGGGATACGTGAGAAAATGTGGGGGAATCACACTTTACTGCAAACTAAGTGAGTAGGCCAAGGTGTGCTGCAGCTTACCAGGCAAAGATCACTTGGTGGTGATACAAGAAAGTTGGGCAAGCCAGGATGTGGCCTATTGTCCAATTGTGAGGAAAAATGCCTGAAAGTAAATAATACAAACCATCAGCGATCGTGGGTGTATCTAATCGGTGAGCGCCCGACGTGCACATGGGCTTAAATATTGAAACGGAATCATGCGCAGGCATACCCTAGATTGCGTGTATAGAATGTAGGGAGTGGTCACAAGGAATGGGACTGCAGTTATATACATTACTGAAACTAAAAAACAAATGAGAACTTCTTGATTATATCGAGGAACATTACATCATTTTAGTATTGCATTATTCACATGACAGCGCGCTTGCTCATTTACTGCGTATATAGAATGAAAGAGGTACACGGGGGAGAAACGCTCCCCCATGTACAGATCTACAATGCGCCATATATACATCAATTGAACACCCTTGAATAAGATTTATGGCGACCTCTTGATAGTGTCGAGGTCTGTTTCACCATATCAATATCGCATAATTTACACGTGAGCATGCATGTCACAAATGCAGGTGGTACATTCTGGGAAGACTGCTCTTCCTAGTACAGTTCAACAATGTATATATACACACTATCTATTCATAGCTCAATCACAAGATAGTGGACTTATATAGTGTGGACAGTGAGCGACAAAAGGGGAGGTCAACCGGCAATAGGCTAGTGTCTGGTTGAAAGTACGGAAGATTTCGCAGATCCATTAGCAATGACTTATGGGTGTGCTAAAGGCTCAATATGGAGACAAATCTACTCCACTCCTAAGCCGAGTTGAGACCTTTGTTAATTGAGTCAATTCTGTCTATCCAATGGCACTCCCGTCTTTGTAGAATTTGTTTTATGTCTCCCCCTCTCTCAGGGAGTCTACCAATGTCAATCACCTGCCACCTGATCTCATCTGCTGTGTGATGTTTTTCGTTGAAATGTGTGACCAAGGGAGCGTTCGCAACCGATCGTCTAATATGACTGCGATGCTGACCGATGCGGGCCTTGACAGGTTGCAGTACACAACATCATTGCGTGTATTGCAATTAGAAAAAAATTCAAGGGTGTGAGTACAATTGCCATGTTTGAAGAAGTTGGTATTTTGAGTGTAAGGGCAGACTACACAATTGCCACATTTGTGATGGCCTTTCACATCTGGTGGACCCAATGTTGATTCAAGAGTGTTACTCTTCTTTTTCATTGTTTCAGTGTAAGATCTAACAAGCTGGTCTTTTATGTTTTTGCCTCGCTTGTAGGCAAACATGGGGACCACTATAGCGGGATCAATGCTTCTGATTATGTTCCAATTCTTGGTAATAAGATTGCGAACCTTGTTGGTTTGTACCCCAAAGGTGGTGACAAAAACTATTTTATTGAGTGGTGCTTTAGTTATAGTGGTGAGTAATTCTTCTCTAGGACAGTACCAGGCCTGTTTCATAGATTTTTTGAGAATTCTATTGGGGTAGCCTCTGGATACTAGTTTCGCTTTGAGGATTTCTGCCTCCCGCATATAGTCCTCCTTATGATAGTAGTTCTTACAGACTCTCAGGAACTGTCCAAATGGTAAGCCATCTCTGAGAGCCCGAGGTTGATGGCTCTTATAGACCAATAGTGTGTTCCTTTCAGTCGGTTTCCTGTGGAGTGAGTATTTTGCCTTCTATGTGCTGGATGATGAGGTCTAAACACGCTATGGTGGACTTGCGTAAGGTGGCAGTAAATGTTAAATGTGTCTGGATGTTATTGAGATAAATTATGAAGTCATAGAAATCCTTCTCATTTCTACTCCAAACTAGGAAGATGTTGTCTATATATCTATTCCAGCATTTGATGGAGGAGCGTTGGTGATTCATATTACTAAGGGCATAGGTGCATTCTATGTGATCCATTAAGTTGTTTGCTAGATTTGGTGTGAAAACTGCTCCCATACTTGTGCCAGAGCATTGTTGGTAATATTCGCCTCCTGACACAAAATAGTTGGTTTGCAATGCAACCCTTAGTAATGAGATTATGACAGTGGAGGCCATAAAGGTGACTCCCTGGCTGTCTTGGTTTGTGGAAACAGTACTTGCATACAGCAAGTGACCCTGGATGAAAGAGCCACTAGATATGGAATACCTGGCATCATGCCACAGCAGCTGTGATCATTCAACATTTGGTAACTCCATTTAGAAAGTAGTCCAAAAATTGGATCAATCACGTCAGCTGGTGAATCTTGCAGGTCACAGGATACATTTGTAGTGGAACCATCACAAGCCCCGTGCAGATTAATACCCTGTCAAAGTAGAGAACTGCTTAGTGCGTTTTCACAGTTAGAACCACTAAGAAACACTTCACTTTCCCTACTCTAACATCTGTGTGTGTATGGTAAATTCCAGGATGTATTGATGTATTCTTTACCCAACCTTTCATATTTGTCTCTTGGTATGTGTTTTAGGCAATACTGAAAATGGAAAATTGTTACAGTCAGAGTGATTTTACCATGTATGATCCACTCAGTAGCTGGCTTTTCTGCCACTGTGAATATTAATCTTTCCAGTTTTTCAATGCTCAGCACCATATAATCTGCTCCCCTTTGTGCCAGTTTGATCAGTTTATCAGTGAGGTTGAATTCTGAAAACAGTAACGTAGTATTGATCAAATGCCAAGGCACATAGCCTGCATGCAAGTTTTATAGCATCCAGCCTAATAGCATGATAGAACGTAGTTGAGACTGACCATGTTGCAACATGACCAAGTCTTGTTCCATGATGTGTATGGCAGAGGACACAAAGCTGTCTAATGAACATATGCTGGATGACAGAGTTGTTAACCCATTGTCTACTACAGAGAGGGATTTCTCTAAATTAATACAATCATTTTCTCGTATTCGTTCTGCAGTCTCTGCTTGGTTAATCTTCCATAATTCATTATATGCAGAATATATACCGACATATATGAAAACATTTTGACGCGGTTTTCTTGGTCCCTGCAAGATTTCCCTAAGGTCTGCGCCATCTTTAAGTACAGATAAGTGTTGTTTTACATCTTCAAGTGTGGATTTCTGTAGCCAATCAAGACATAGTTTCCCTACACTGTATGTTGTTACTATCCCAGGATGCTGTCTTTGAACATATCTTGGGTCTGGCCTATTGATAGTGAAACCCTGTGTTTTGTTCAGGAATTGATCTTGACAGTTGTTTGTGTCTGTGGGCCAGAGCAACCATTTTTTCCATTCTGGATCTGAGCTGTTGTGATGCAAAATGTTATGTACGTCAACATCCCCCCGTGTAGTGCTATTACTTGCAGGTGTATTCATGTCCTTGATCGTGGCTAACCCAAGGCAAGACGTTTGTTTGATAGTGTCATACAAAAACATAATTTGCTCAGGGATGATTCAGGCTCTAAAGAAAGCTTCTACCCCCTGCACTTGCCAATCTTTTGTACCCCAGACAGTTTTTGTCTCAATGTTGTCTTTCCAAAAGTCGAAACCCTGTCCAGACAATTGGGCAATAAAGGCTGCAGAATAAATCTGTTTTGTATTTGTTAACATATTTTTTGTTCCTATTTTTTTATCATTTTTAAAGTAAAATGATTCAGCATTCGATCAATTGAACCTTGAAAAATATGGAAACTTCATTGCAAAAGTTTTTGAGCTACCCTTGTGAGGTGTAGGACAATGTTCCCATTGGTTATACATACATACATTTCTAAGTATTGCAGATTTGTGCAAGAAATGATGACCATAATGATTAAAACTATACATTTGTTTATAGTCTGATGAACCATCTCAATATTCATGATTTGTGAATACTGCAGGCATTTCTAGATCTGACATCATATTATTAACAGTCTTGATTTCCCAATCATCAGAAAAGGTACTAGAGGTAATAAAGTTACTTAATGAAATCTTGAATAAGTGTGGAATCTTCAACAGCTCCGACAGGCCAAAAATGTCATATTCAGTTCCGTCCCAAACTATACCCTCTGGTATAGGAATGGCTGTGATGTTCACTGCTGACAAGTCTCTTTGTTCACAATGGGATCATTTGTGTGGCTGGAGAAGTAAGTTCACTTTTTTACTTGCTGTGTCCTTTTGAATATATCTTCCATTTATCAGCATACCCAGAGTTGTTACCAGAGCTAACCAAAGTAGAAAGAAGAATATTCCCAAAACAATCCATAGTTCAATCCGTGCTGAAACCAGATAACTCTTTTTCAGGAAATTAAAAAAGTCTGTTGCTGGTCCTTTGAAAGTTCTTTTTGCTGGCGTCGTTTCAGGTTTGCTGGGATCCTCAGAAAACAGATCAAAATTAATGAAATAGCCAGAGGCAGTTCTGTCAATGGTCGGAATTGCATCAGGATTCGTTGAAATCGCTGGAACCACTTGATCACTTCTTACTTCGTTGTAGATAGGTGAATCAGGACGAACTGTTATTTGGGTCTCAAGAGTAACGAGCTCCATAGCTTTGTTGCTTAGCCCTTCTTTACTCACTGTAGAATCTTCAACGGTGATGTGTCTTTCACTTTGAACCTCTTGGATTGTAGCTAGAGGAGTGTGTCTGCTACACTGTCGGAGTCCACTTGGCCTACTGCTTAGTATCAGCCACATAGCATGGTTTGATCAGGTCAATAGGCACAAACCTTCTCTCCTTTTTACCAGCAAGGGGCGGCAGTCATACTGTTCTTGATCTGTGGATTGCTTGGACAAGCACTGGTTGTCTGTAAGAAGGTCCAAATTCTTGTCCGCGATCTTTTCTCTGACTAGTTCACCAAGCTTTGGGATCCAGACAGGCCTTGCTTGGGCGGTTGTTTTTTTCCCAGTGGTGGTTGGCTTCAGGTACACGTTGATTTGTTTCGATCTTAGTTCATTTAAGTCCTGTAAAACAGCCAAACGATCTTTAAAAACAAATGTCGTATTTTCCACCACTGTTTCATGACAATTAAGATCCGGAACCAACATTCTTGTCCCAAATAGGACCTCATATGGAGTGACACCCCCTAGAGAATTGCTTGGCAAATTGTTAAGACTATGTTGGACCCCATAAAGATGTTTAACCTACCCATCACCGAAACCTAATACCCTAGCTGTTATAGACTGCTTTATGTCCCATTTCTTTCTTTCCACAACAGAATTTCCCTCAGGATGGAATGGAGAAGAATACCGCAACTCAACGCCCAAACTGGTCATGTCTTTGCAAGCTCAAGAGGTAAACGCAGGGCCCTCGTCAGAATGTAGTGTGCCTATTGCGTATGTGCCGATAAAGACTCGCAACTCTTTTATAACAGTTCGAGCGTCAGCTGAGCGCTGAGGCCACATCCAAAGGAACCTTGATTTAGTGTGTGTGGGACTGCATTCGTCCAGAGGGACTCCTGCACGTAGATAGTTTAATGCTGTCTAACAATGGCGCTTTTACCGGGCTGGCTATGCTGTAGTCATGTATCTGGTGGCGTTCTGTGCAGCAATCTCTATTGCAGTTTATGCAGTTAATGACAAAGATGTGAATATGTGCATTCATCCCTGGCCACCAGTATATGAGTATTTGAGTAGTAACTTGTTAGGTAACGCTGCACCGCTGTCTTTGCTTGAAGCATTGACAGCCAGTATTTTTTCACTGTCTATTTGTAGAGTTTTGTAGTCTGTTTTGCAACTGAACTACTTGTTCCCAAAGTGTTTTGTGCTTGATTGCGCCACCTTTTGCATCTTTGAAACCATTTTGAAGCCAATTCCGTAAATATTAATTGTAAGATTGAACACAATAAAAAAGTATTGCACACTATAAGTGTGGGGAATTCGCGATCCTTATTGTCAAGTGCTATTATGAATGTTTGTAGTTCAGCTGTACAATCTTCTAGAGATTGCGTTTTTGTGACAATAGGTCTGAATTTGCCATTGCGCATCGACCTTTAACATTCGTGCATGCAGCACTATAAGCTTGTTTACCCCCCCATAGCGGGTTGTGCTGATCTGTCAGTATAAATTATACATTCATACTGGTCTAGAGGTAGAATTTCAGTAGGCAGAGGACATTCGTGTTCTTATTGCAGGAATGCTTGTGCTTTCAAATAAGGATCAGAAACGTATTCAACATCAGTTGCAGCAAGAGAATTAACCCATTGCATCCATCTTGGATGTAAAGCTTTTGCATTCGGAGTTATGACCATTATGCGTTTTGTCTGTGCTAGGGCTCTTTCTTTTGCTACAGCGGTTTGAACTGCTGTCAGAATTTTTTCCATCAAAGTGAATTTAATTTCTGCTTGCGTGTACAAATTTGATTTGTATGCAATTGGTACTTTTTCACCTTTGTTAAAAGTTAAGTAGGTGAATGCGCATTGACCCGGAATTATTCGGAACACTAAGTTGCGTACGTTTACGTGTGTTTGTAAATGTTTGTTGCTAACATGTCTGTTTGAAGTGAACGCAATATTTCTGTGTGTTCTTTAGCCCAATTTATTGTTTTGAAATCTGGTTTGATTAATTCGTAGAGAGGTTTAACCCTTTCTGTGTTGTTTAGAATGTAAGTTCTACCAAAATTCAGGAAACTTAGAATCGACTAAGTTTTTCAGCGTTTTTGGAGGTTGGAGCATCACGCACTTTTCTAAAAAGTTCGCTGACAGGCTTTTGCCTTCACATGATAGTTCATCTGCTAGAAACTATCCTAGTGGAAGAGGTGTGGCGCCGCGGCTAGGGCGACTGACTCCGGATTCTGGGGATCATGGCTCGATCCCCGGCACCGGCGGCAGATTAGCCCAGCACCATGTGACTCTGGGCAATAGCTTGCTTAATCTTCCCGACGGACCCCAGCGCCTAGAGACCCTAACGGGTGATTGTGTGCTTCACAAATGTGGAATATATTAGAAAAGGGAAGTTGAGATGGGCAATTCTTGATTTTTTTTAATTGAATTTATAACCCTCAGAGGCGAAGCCCAGTATAAGGGTGTTCACCCTGTTCAAGTGCCTGGTCAGGTCATCGTCTGTCAGATAGATATCATCGACATATGACAATGTCTCGTCATCATAAGTTTGTAGTAACTCTGTTACCCTTGCTGAGAATAACCCCAGAATAATCTTGAATCCTTAAGGGAGATGACAGAATTGGCGCAGTGTCCCGAATATGGAGAAAGCGGTCAAATACCTACTTTCAGGTGCAATGTTTTGACAAAAGAAATCATTGGATATGTCCAACGTGGTTTTATATTTTTTACACACAATGTTATTCATTAATGCTGTACTATGTGCATTTTGCACAGCAAATGTTTTACAACAAGGGTTTAAGCCTTTTGGACTCCCCCTTGGTTTTATTATTGATTTCTCCAAGAACTCATATATTTTGCATGAACATAAGTCTCCCTGGCCTGGAAACAAGCATCCTAGGACCGGTTTCGGGGTCCCCCCCCCTCTTCTGCCAGGATAGCTTGATTCCAGTGGCACAGTTCGCCCAGGACCCATGTCTGGGCATATCTGGAGCAGTTATGGCGACAAAGCAAAAGACACTCAATTGATGGACGGAATGCAGAACAAATCAAAACATTCACACCCAATCAAGAGATCTGGGTTAAATCCATCACTCTTTTGCTCACCATGCCACCCCAGTTTAGACCTGGCCATATGCAAACCAGTCCTGACCCTGTGCCTCATGGGAACAGTCCAGCCCAAACTGCCAAGCCAGGTCCTCCCGGGACCGGAAACAAGCATCCTAGGACCGGTTTTGGGGTTTCCCCTCTTCGGCCAGGATAGCTAGGCTGCCTAAAGTCATTAAGCAATTGAATAATTTACTATAAATCGCATTTGAAATGACAGATTAACTGGTTTTTACCAATTTTGTTTTTTAAAGTCGAATTTAATAATGAAAGTTTTTATTGATACATATTGTAGCAATGGTTTTAAGTAACGAGGCTAATAAAAAAAAGATAAACGATGAAGATTAGGCTTTCTTTCAGAGATGGCTAGTAACATGGTATGTTAGCAATTCTGGCCAGTATTCCCACATAGGTTACCAGGTACTGGGCCATACTGGGGAATAACATGTTGGTCCTGGAATTACAGGACTCTGCTGTATAGGATTCTGCACACATTTTGTGACTATAAAGGTGCGCTGAGTCCTGCGAAACAGGCCTCGGTGCTGGTGCTCTGACCCTTAAAACATGTATGTCTGATTGTTTCACCCACAGTCAATTAATCAATCAATCAATCAGGGGTTTGTGAAGTGTACTACTCACCCGTGAGGGTCTGAAGAGGCTGAGAGGATGAGGGGGATTTGAGCAGGTCCATCCCATCGGAAGAGCCAGGTTTTGAGGCTCTTCCTGAATGCTTGCAGTGTGGGGGTTCGTCTGATGCTGATTGGGAGTTCGTTCCAGGTCTTGGCTGCCATGTAGGAGAAGGATCGCCCCAGCTCTGAGGATGTGTGGGATTTTGGCCAGGGCAAGATCAGCAGAGCGAGGGCTTCTCTTGGGTGCTGGAAAGATATTCTTTCATTGAGGTATTGTGGTCTGATGTGGAGGGATTTGTGGGTGTGGGTGTGAGTGAAAAGCTTGAAGGTCACTCTCTTTTCAACGGGGAGCCAGTGAAGTTCTCTTAGGTTCTGGGTGATGTGGTGTTGTCGTGGGATGTCAAGGACCCGTCCAATCTGCGGTGTTCTGGATTGCCTGGAGTTTGAGTGGTAGAGATTAGTTTTTTTCTGGAATATAGGGCATTCCCGTAATCCAGTCTGCTACTTATGAGTGGTGGGTGATGATCTTTCTGGACTCGGGGGGGATCCATTTGAGGGTGTTGCGGAGGATGCAGAGGATATTGAAGCATGCGGAAGATATGCGGTTGATCTGTCGGTTTATGGTGAGAAAGGAGTCGAGTATGCTGCTGATGTAACACGCGTGGTCTATGGGTGTGGAAGGGTTGCCGAGGGTGGTGTCCCAAGCGGAGGGGGTGGATCCAAGGATAGCCTTCTGGATAGGTTTAGGCAGCTATCCAGAAGGCAACGTCTTTCACATCTTCCTGGAAGCTGTGTCTGGTGCTGTAGGGTTCATTGGTGAGGGTGTCTTCTGGATAGCTTTAGGCAGCTATCCAGAAGGCAACGTCTTTCACACCTTCCTGGAAGCTGTGTCTGGTGCTGTAGGGTTCATTGGTGAGGGTGTTGTTGGCATTGGAAACTATGCTGAGGCGGTGTTTTCTGACAATAGTGGCGAGAGGGACCACGTAGATGTTGAAGAGAATGGGGCTGAGTGAAAATCCTTGGGGTAATCTGATCGCTGTGGGTTCAGGGAGGAAGGGCGGGATTCTGATTTTTTGGGTTCAGCGGGTAAGGAAGGAGCCGATCCAGATATTGCTGTGGAATCCGGATTGGGAAGAGTAGAGCATCAAGGTGGCTTCCATGAAGTTAGTGAGTTGGCTGTTGATGATCTTCTCTGTGACTTTGGCTGCAAAGGGGAGGAAAGAGATGGGTCGGTAGTTCTTGAGGTCAGTCAGGTCTGCGCTGAGCTTCTTGAGAAAGGGCTGGACTTCTGTGCTTTTCCAGCCATCTGGGAATGTGCCTGGTTTGAGGGAGCAGTTGATGGTACGTCGTAGTTCGGGTGCTATGGTGGAGGCGGCTCTGTGGAAGATGTGGGGCCTGGCCGGGGTCATCCGGGGCTCATGAGTGTATGCTTTTCATGGTCGTGGCGGTGTCTTCTGTGGTGATAGCGGTCTATGCAGTGATAGTAGACTAGGTTGTGTTGCCGGTTGAAAGAATAGGGTCTGTGCCTGGGTTCTGGTTGTTGAAGTTGCTGTAAAGAGTTCTGATCTTGAGATGAAAGTATGAGCTGAGTTTGTTGCACAGGTCCTTGGAGCGAGGGATTATTCGATGGGGGTGTGGTGAATTCATGTATGATGCTGAAGAGTTCATTAGAGTTACAGGAGTTGGTGAGGATTCTGTTCTGAATGAAGTACTTTTTTGTGGTTCTGATGCATTGGTCGTGTTCTGTCATGGCAGAGCATGCTTCAGGGGTTTTGCTGTTCCTTCAGGTGTTCACGAATCGTCAGCAAGTGCGCTTGGATTCTCTGAGGTCAGTGGTGAATGAGGTGGCCTTTGTGGTTCATTGTCTGTCGGAGTTTTTGAGGGGGCAAGTGTTTCTGCGTAGACAGTGATCTATCTGTGGAGTGTGTTGGCTGCATGGTTGGCGTTGGTTGTGGTGGGAGGAGGAGCGCAGTTGAGGGCAGAATTGAGGTGCTCTTTGGTGATCTTTCAAAAAGGAGAAGTGGTTGCAGTGGTGGTCCGTCCAGAGGGGTTGTACAGTATGGCTGAAGCAAATGTTGTGTCCTCTAGGGAAGATGGGGTTGGGTTGTGTCCTGCCTTGTTGGTGGGGGTGGTGACAAGCTGTCTCAGTCTGATGTTGGCGAGGTTGTCCAGGAGGGCGATGGAGCTGGGTTTGTTGAGGTGGAAAGTCAGGTCTCCAAGGAGTACATAGTCGGTGGATGTGAGGGTGTGGGTGGGATGAGATCTGCGGTGGTGAACATGGCGCATGGTTCGGGAGGTCTGTAGGCAATGGTGCCGCATAGGGTAAATCTGGGGTTGAATTGGATCTTGAAATGGAGATGTTCCATGGGGGACGAGGAGTCGTTTGTGCTGGATGTGTCTGAGGGAGTTTTTGTGTACGATGGCGAGTCCGCCTCAAGGTTGTGTTGGAGGTTCTTCCTCTGGATCTTGTATCTGTTGGGGAGGGTGGTTGTAATATGGGGAGCTAGGGTTGGTCCAAATCTGTGTGAGGAAGGTGATGTTGGGCGAGAGGGTGTTTAGGAGGTCCAGGATTTCTACTACGTGTCTGTGCAGGGAGCTTACATTGAATAGGATTCAGCTTAGGGTTTTGGGTGCACTGGGGTCCAGTGGGTTGGTGGGTTGGAGGTGACAGTGGGGTCCGGAAGATGGTAAAAGTGTGGCAGCTGTATCAGCAGGAGAAGTGGCCTTTGGCGGTGTTTGTGTTGACAGCTGGCAGTTGTTGTTTCTTCTTAGGTTGAATGCATGAACGGTTACTGAGTTGTAGTCGGTGGTTTGCAGATGGGCACAGATGGACACAAATGGGCTTGCTTTTGGTACACCTTCAGAACACCACGGTCACGCCTGTTGCACGCTGCACAGCTGTCAATAAGTAGGGGAAGGGACAGCTGGAAGCAGGAGGAGCGGGAGGGGCTATTGTTCCCACAGTTGGGACCCAGATTATGCAGAGTGTGTCACAACAGTATGTCAAGTCCTCCAGCCATTTTTTCACCTTTGGCTTCATCTTACTGCTCCAATGTAATGATACTCTCCTTTTTGCCATCAATAGGGCTACCACACACAGTTTACGCCTCTGCGCTTTTAGCTGCGGCACTATACCTAGCAAACACATTTTGGCCGTGCATTGCAAAGTTGCCCCAGTATGTCGTTAATGGCGTGTATCACTTGTTCCCAGTACTGCGCCACCGAGCCACAGTTCCACGCTAAATGCATAAAGTCTGCATTGTCTTGTCCACATCTTATGCAGTTGTCCCTTAATCCATACCTGTGCAACCTGTGTGGTGTGTGATACATTTGATGTAGGTATTTATAGTGGATGATTCTTAGATTGCCATTTGGTGTCAGTATACCCGTCAGTAGACAGGAGGTCTCCCATTCCTCTTCTGTGAGTGTATCATCTAATGCCGTGCTCCATTTTTCCCGTGCCCTTACAGTGTTCCCTCCAATGTTTGTTTGCGCGCTGTTGTACAATCTAGATACCAAATGAGAGGCCGAGGGTGTGGTGATTACCAGTTGCAAAAGGGCTAGTGTCTGTGGCTCATCTGGGAATGTAGGGAAATATTCTCTCATCGCCCTTTGTAATCTATAGTAGTTGAAACTAAACAGCAGTGTTGGATTACTGATATAATCTAGTTTGTCTAGCGTTAGGAATTTCCCATCCCTGTATAAATCGCCCAGTCTGTCTATGCCAGCGTGTTTCAGTAGGTCCATTCCGACTTGCTCTTGTGTAACTGACAAGGCCGGGTGGTGTGCTAGCGGGAGTGCAGGTGCGTAGAGTGGCATGCTTTGTGCTACCTTGCCCAATAGTCTCCATGCGTCGATTGTGGTATTGACCGGGTTGATGTCATGTTCATGTAATCTGGGTCTTTTATGCGGCAATATACTCGTCAGCGGGATTGGATCCGCGTCTCCCTTTTCCACCGCTACATGTGTTAGGAAAGGTATCTCGTGGTGCTAGTAATGCGCGAATTGCGCCTGGGCGCAGAGATAATAGAGGTAGATATCTGGGACCTTAAAGCCACCCCTAGCGTACGGAAGTGTCATTGTTTGTAAATCTAACCTGGCTTGTTTCCCTGCCCAGATTAGGGTCAGCATGAGTGATTTGATGTTACGGAACACCTCTGCCGGGGGCTTGATAGGAATGTTGTTGAACAAGTATAGGAACTTAGGGAGCAGTACCATTTTCACAATGGCGAGTCTATCAGCCAGGGACAGCGGCAGTCTAACCCACCTCTTGATCTTGTCTTCTAGTGAGGATATGGCTCTCCCGTAGTTAGTACGGATAACCAGTTCCGGGTCCCTGTGGAACCATATTCCCAAATACCTTGTCGGCTCGTCTTGCCATTCCAGGGGATAGTCCAGTGCAGTTGGTTGGGTACCATCCGTTAATGACAGAATAAGGGACTTGGTCCAATTGATCTGCAGCCCTGAGTACTGGCCGAATTTAATATACTCTCGCAGCAGCGGGTTAAGATGCTGTTCTGGGTTTTTAACATACAGTACCATATCGTCAGCGTATAATGATATGTGTATGGGACGTGTTGGGAGTTGTATGGCCGAGTAGTGATGGTGTTGTCTGATCTTGCAAGCCAATGGCTCAAGTATGAGGGCGAACAGCATAGGTGACAGTGGACATCCTTGCCTGGTACCACGACTAATAGCTATTGGGTCCGAGAGGTGTTTATTTATCCTAATGCGCGCCGTTAAGTTCGTGTATAGCATCGTTATCCAGCCTATAAACAGTGGTGGAAAACCCATTCGTGTAAGTACTGCATGGAGAAAGGGCCAGTCAATCGTATCAAACGCTTTGGCCGCGTCTAGTAAAACTGCCACCGCCCTTATTTCAGGTGCCAGATAGTGCGCCAGGGCAAACAAAGTGCGGGTGTTATGCGTGGTTGATCTGTCCGGATTAAAACCGGATTGGTCAGGTCTAATCATCAGCGGCATGAGAGGTTTCAGTCTGTCAGCCAATATGCTCGCTATTATTTTAGTGTATACATTTATAAGCGAGAGAGGGCGATAGGAATCACACTGTTCCTCATCCTTGCCCGGTTTTAGTAGTGCAACGATGAGCGCTTCTCTCATCGTGGACGGTAATGTTTGTGCTTCGTGAGCCGACACATATAGCCTTACTAGATGTGGAGCAAGTATGTCCGCAAACGTTTTATAAAATTCGATCACGAAACCGTCTAGTCCCGTAGCTTTTCCGTTCGGCAGTCGTCTAATGGTGTCGACGACTTCTTGGACTGTAATGGGGCGAGCGAGGTATTCCCTATGACCGTCAGCCAACCACGCTAGCTCAACATCCGCCATGTAGGCCAGCATTTCTTCTTGCGGTATTAATGGTCGCGCCTCATATAATGTCCCATATGTGCCCATGAACTCTCCTATTATGTTCTTGATATCATGTGTGAGTGTGCCCGCCTTAGTTTTAATTGCTGTGATGTGTTGTGCCGCTCTGCCTGTACATATCTTTTCAGCCAGGGCCCTGCCCGGTCTGCCCCCCTCACCATACCTCCTGGCAGTTGTCCGCTTAAAAATATATTTTAGCTCGTCCTCTGCAAATTTGTGATGTTCTGTCAGAAGTGCCCGTATGTCGCCCAACAGGGCGGTGTCCCCAGTTTGTGTGTATCGCTTTTCCAGCTCTTGTATTGCCTCCTCCCGCATCTTTAATTGCCGGCGTATGTCTTTTAAAATGCCTGAGGTCGTGCTTATGCATACTCCTCTTATTGTTGTTTTGAAAGCTTCCCACAATAGGCACGGATCTTCTGTCGTGGGGGAATTTAGCTCAAAATAATCAGTGATCGCTGATAGGATGGTGTCAACATACAATGGATCTCGTAAGGCTTGTGCGTTAAACCGCCACATGTACGGCGGCGATACATAGTGAGGGATTTGCAACTGTAATAGCACGGGGCTATGATCTGAGAGTGTCCTGGGGAGGTGCCTGATATTTACAACCCACGATAGTGTATCCTGCGTGCCTAACCAGAAGTCCAGCCTGGACCAGCTGCTATGCGTCGCATTAATGTGTGTCGCTACTTGTTCCCCCGGGTGTAATATCCTCCACATGTCCCCCAAGTGTAAGTCATTCATCGCATCAAGCAGCATCGCCCTTGCTTTTACATGTGGTTCCAGTGTGTGTAGTGTTCTGCCGAGCCCGTCCTTCAGCGTGACGTTAAAATCTCCTCCCCAGATTATATTCTCAGCCTGTATATCTGCGAGTGTGTGCCATAAAGTCTCATAGAAGGTGGGGTCATCTATGTTAGGGCCATACACGTTCACTAGTGCGACCTGCTGTTGCCTCACCTTACCCACCACCACTACGTATCTACCCTCAGTGTCTTTATGCGTGTCCGATATCTGAAAGTGCGTCCCTTTCTTTATCAGTATGCTGACGCCTCTTGAGTACGTCGAATAGTTTGAGCTAGTGGTTGACTCCGCCCACCTAGTGCCCAGCGTTGATGTGCCATTGGGTGCCAGATGTGTTTCTTGTAGGAAGGCAACATCTACTTTTGATCTGTCAAAGTACGCAAACATTTGCCATATCTTCTTTGGATTGCCTAGGCCCCTTATGTTCCATGTGATACAGTTTAGTGTATCAGGACGTGTCATTACGGTATGTCTGGCTGTTGATCCTCTGTGTTTGTGCCCTCTATTGCAGCCAGCTCGTAGGCTTTCGGCCCCAGGGTACGTGTGTGCTCAATTTCTCTGGTAATGAGTGTAATCCGAACAACACCGTTGCAGGCAATGAAAGAGGTCGCAATGCCTCTCAGACACAGTGCATTTACTTGAACATTTTCCAACATCCCTCCCCTCCCCCCTCCCACTTCAGCGCCTAAACTTTGCCAAAGCCATCCCCCTAGTAACGTCAAACCAATACCATAACTTGAATTGGGGTACACCCGCCTGGGGGTGTCGCCAGGTGCACACGTTTCCATCCACATGGTGGATGTGGACGGGTGCGCAGGTCTACCTTGTAGTTGTCAATTCTTTTCCCTCCCCTACCCATCGTGTCTCATGCATGTCAATAGAACCCTTCCCTTATCAACAACCTATCTATGTTGAGGACAAATGCATGCAGTGCGCCACGGATCTCCCATGTGGACCCACCCATGCATTCTCCATCTCAGTTCAGGAATGAAGAGGCTCAGTTCCATTAGTGTGCTGCATATGCACCCCAAATAACCCCCCCATAGGTCATCCACGTTTGCCCGGCCCCGATGAGCGCAGGTGTACTCACTGTTCAATACCAGTGTTCATACTCATCGTGTCACATTCGAATAGTCGCGCATGGGCCGCAGTGTAGTCCAGTCTTCTGTAAATTGCCTGCGATCCCACCCGCTGACATCTGCAGCCCGTTTTGCCGTCACCAACTCTGTTGTGTGTCTCTGCCGGTTAGGTCCTCAGTCGTTATCACTCATCCTGTCTTCTCTTTCCCGTTCTTTGCGGCGCTTTCCAAGTTTCTTGATGTATTCCTGTGCAGCTTGCACCGTCGGGAGAATCACAGGTTTGCCCGCAGTAATGATTTTTATTTTCGCAGGGTATAGCATCGCATATTCAACTCCCATCTCCCGGAGTTTCTTTTTGACTGTGGCAAATTCTTTCCACACCATTTGCACTGCCATGGTGTGGTCAGGATAGAACTCCAAGGTGTTGCCTTGATACGTGACTTTGCCTTTCTCCCTAGCGAGTTTGAGTATTGTGTCTCTGTCTCTATAGTTTAGCATGCGGGCAATAATCATCCGAGGTGGGGCACCCGGTTTCGGGATGGGCGCCAACGAGCGGTGCGCACGTTCAACCAGGAACACCTCCGAGAAGCTCCCTGCATCAAATATGTCCTTCAGCATTACCTCCACGTAGGTCTCCATCTTGCCCGTGTTTGTTGTTTCCGGCAGACCCGAAATACGGACGTTATTCCGGCGAGACCTCGCTTCTTGGTCCTCCACCTTCGCCCTTAGAGTTTCCAGGGTCTTTTCAATGCTCCCGCATGCTTTCGTTGTGCTCCTGGACTCATCCTCAACTGTGGAGATCCTTTGTTCGGCCTCCACCAACCATTCTTCATGGAAACGATGGAAGAAACGATCCTAGCTGTACGCTATCGGGGCCGCATAACTAAAGTCCTTGGATTAGCCCGGCTAAGAGATCTGAATATGACCTGGTTTCTTTCATTCAGACCTATCTGGCAGAATTGCATCTTACCTGTGCTTCGATGTATGCTATGCGGAGAAGAATGCATGTTGGACATCTGTCTTACACTACCATCAGCAGTACCAATTGATACAGATACTTTGCTAGGTCCTGTAACGGCTCATGCATCGTGTTGTCCCCAGCGGCTACCCATTCTGATGAAGGCATTCGTTGAGACTTCACCACTACGAGTATGTGGCAGTGAAGTACGAGATGAGAGCAGCATCACCCAGGTACAACCTTCTGTGAGCATTGCTGATCCTGACATCGATGATAGCAATCATTCTCACGACTGCACTGTAACAGCATTTTCAAACTTGGTCGAACTTTCACCTGATGCTGTAGAGCAATTTGTTTGGAGTCTGTCTGAAATGATGTTCTCCCCTGAACAGAAAGAATAACTTTTTAAGCAACAAGCACACAGCGTTCCCTGAACTCTGAATTCGGCCTTCAGCTTTGATAAACAAAAGCTACTGAAAACATTTGGAACAATTTTTTCCCCTGAAAGCAATTTTTTTTTTTTCCCTTCAACAATATTTACCTTTTTTCTGGCACATGTACTCTGCTTAAAGTAGAACTATTCTTAGAGAACAGAGCTTCTATTTTAGGAACTCTAGAGACAATATATTACCTCAGCCTCTAGCACAGTACAGAATCTGTATTATTATGTGATGGAATGGTCTCGACCTTCTTTTCTGTATTCAGAGCCATTTCATGTGTAATTTTCGCAATTCATTCAGCTGATATATATATGCATTTTTAACTGAATGAAACCACTGCTTGATAAGCGTACAGTACCAATGATTTTCGTGTATTTACCATATACCATTTCGAATGCAAATTATGTATTTTGGGGTGGGTAGGAAAACACATGCACCATTATATGTTTATTATTGCTTAAGTTTTAGTAATGAGGGACATTAGATCGTGGAGTGGGTATTGTAGTTCTATCTAGGACCCTAATTCGATATTCCTAATTTATGCCCTTATATGGTTATAATAAATAATATCCTTATAAAGGCATGAGAATCATCTCCATATTTAGTCGTAGCCTATGCAGTCCACATTAAGCAAGGCTACTTCCCCGGACTCCTAGAAAGTACAACGAGTTCTCTAAACAAAACAAACCTCCAGCAACCTGGGAATTCCCCATGGCTTTTGTTTTGATTTGTCTGAGAACTCATGTAGAGCACTGTAAGAACGGCCAGTTCTTAGTGACATCTTTATTGACGTCTTATGTCCAACCTTACGTCAAACCCGGCACCTTTCAGGTATAAATATACCAACGTTGCCTTAAGCAAACACACGGTGGTGGTTTTTTAGCAGAGCAGCTATCTACTTGCCCGAGAGCCCAGCTGATGCGAGAGCCCACGGACGCCGCCCCTCCCTTTTGGCGCACTGAGAGAGACACTGTCTTTTCTCCTGCCGAGAAATCCAGCTACGGTGTTCTCAACCGCCCTCGCGGGTTGCTGGGATATCGAGTCCTGAGAGAGAGAGATACCAGACCTCCTGCTTTCTATTACCCAGGTACGGAGCTGACTAAACCCTTAAAGAGAATTCTTGATTCAGATTCTTGGCAAAACCAACTTAACTTAAAATGCTACTTACTTACTCCTTCCCACGTATTAGGCTTAGGTCAGGTACACGGGGGTAGGCGTATTTAGAAGCACCAGTTGAGTACGTTAGTCAATGTATATATGTATGTATATATTTTATCTATTTTAAAGTATCATATGGCTAAGAAACCATATCAATGCTTTTACAGTATTATTTCATAATACTCCTTTTACTGTACACACTTTACTTTACTATGAGTATTGCAATTGTGGCAATTCCTTTCTCTTGCATGAGAAAGAAGACTGCTCAATAAATAACACCTTTTATTGAAAACGCCCGTTTCTCTATTCTCTGCACTCTGGTGAAACTAAGTACGCACTATTGACTGAGTGAAATAGCTGTCTATTTTTTCACACGACTCTAGAGATACACTCTTATTCTGAGGGAGCAAAGTTGTCATCTTTTATGGTTGTCAGAAGCTAATCCCTTCTTGTCTATCCAGGGAAGTTAAACTTCTCCTTGTTTACTCGAGAAAGTTTCTAGTGACCTCTGAGCTAGCTGGCAAAACTAATTAAGTCTAATATAGTCAGTAGAGACCTCAGTCCTACGTCTAAACTGCTGTTTATATTATTCCAATGCGCAGAGCCTATTGGGAATATAGGAACTACACTACACAGGCACAGCACATACCAGAGTGCTTAGGGGAGACCCGGAGGAGGGGCTAGTGGTGTGCGGTCCATTGCTGTTTTTTCTAAATAAGGGCTCCCTTGAGCCTCCCAAGCTGACGAGCTTCTGAACGACGCACCTGCGTGCTGGGCAATGAGGCCCGTAACGGTTACGAGGCGGCCTTCTCTTCCACCCCTATTGACTTTCTCTACTGATGAGGGAAGATATCCCGAAACCCGGGCCATGTCCCGGGTCTAGAGATCGGGGGAATAACAAGTATCTACTTGCACCAATATAGGTGAACCATTTACGAACTTTCAGTAATTCTTCGAACTTCAGGCACTGCACATACCAGAATGCTTAGGGGAGACCCGGAGGAGGGGCTAGCGGTGTGCGGTCCATTACTGTTTTTTCAACATCTGCATGGAATCCTTGTTCGAGGAAATGCCCCTCTCAAAGCACACACAGCAAACCCAAACTCTCTCTATCTTAATACTAAAAGACCCCTAGAAAGAAAGGAATCATCATAGAAAGCTGCATAAAGAATGGGTCTGAATAAATTATGATCTGTTATATTCCCACGTTAGGCCCATGTAGCAAAGCAGCTTATTTCTTACTTTGTACTAAAATAATATTTCAGCTGTGTACTTTTGCACACCTTTGCATGCACGACAATGTTGGATACATTTCTATGAAAGTACTTTGTTTACACATCTAGTTTTGCACAACATTATCGCACAATGCCTCTTTAAACACTATGTACAAATGTCCTTCTATCTTCATCCACTGGGCGATAGGGCTATCTACATTTTGAGAACATCGCTAACCTACACAAACATCGGAAGGTTGCTTTTTATTATAAATTATGACTAAATTCTGATTCATTGGTAGAAGAGGCACTGAGGGTCCCTGCATGCTAAGACTTCGCCACTCAGCAGTCTGACATCTTCCTTAGGGGGTATCCAATTCATGACCAAGATGGGCTCCTACATTGTCTGTCTACAGGTAATGGGGTTGGCTCGTCCCTTGGGGGAATTCTTGGCTTTGCACCTACATACACTTTAGGTGCACTCTGAGTAGCGTTTTGCATGGTAGAAGTATGCCTGATAACTGCCTTGTTCATATGCCTGCATATGTACACTGTTTTACCATCACGGTAGCACTATATCTAGTATTTACTCTTTTGGTGCTTGTAATCATATTCATCTGCTTCTGTCCACTGATTATTGCAGCACAAATATTCTATAAAAAACAAATGTTGAAAATGTTCCACTGTGTATTCACTGTATATTTCTCTGAGTACAAATATGCTTGAGTGACAGAGCAAAAGGTTCTGATTTGTTTCCACAAAGGGTCAGAATTGTCATGTTCAGTTTCTGCCAGAAACCATTCCCTCCCTGGTAAGGTTAGGCGACTTACAGTGACACTGTGAGGTAGCTGGTCTTTAGGCCAACATATCCTGCGGGGGTGTCCAGAATCAGTCTAGGCACCAAGCCATGCCCCTAGTTTATGTTGCCCAACAAACACACAGATCCTAGGGATTTATATGAACTGCACAACAGATCTGCGAGAAAAATTACAAAAACCACATTTTTAAAGTTAAGACTTTAAATATCAGCTTCCTCCTGGGCACTGCCAAGAATAGACCTAAGCAACTATTTCAGTCAATTAAACAGGCTAACACCCAATATCTCACCCATGCCCTAGGTGGCCTTATGCAACAACGTTGTGAAGTTCTTCAACAAGAAAGTAAAAGACTCCAACACAATAAAGTCGAGGAGACTCTACCATGAAAGGTACTGCATCTGTGGTCCTCTTTCACCTCAGTCTTAGAGGCAGATCTATTGTTGAAAATATCCAAGGTGCAACCCTCATATCATCTATCCGATGCTATTTCTGGCTCCATTAAAAAGCTTCTTGCCAAATACATACTCCTTATGTGGACTTCCCAAGGCAATGCATCCCTCATACATTGTTTGTTTCCAGACAGTCTAAAAGTTTGTCAAACCTCTCGACTTCTTAAAAAACAATCTGTGGATCCCTACAGCTTGAAGAAACTTCAGTTCCGTCTCCACCCTCCCATTCTTAGATTAGATGATTAAAAGCTGCATAGGCTCTCAATTGTCCTCTCACATCCAAGCAAACAACCTCCTTGACACTGTCCATTCTGTTCTCTGTCACAACTACAGCACAGAGACTGTAGTTCAGCATAGTGTGGACGATTCCTTTTGCATCCTGACTTTGAAAGCTCCAGCTTTCCTGTTTTCCTCAACCTCTCTTCTGTATTTGACACAGTCCACCCCTAGGCACCGATATAAACGCTAAAGCATCAAATGGGATTTGAAGGCGTGGAACTTAATGGGTCAACATCCCACCTAATGAACTGCTCCCAAACAGTTAAAAGCATGAACTCTCTTTTGAAGCCAGTTAGCCTGCAGCAAGGCTCGATCATCTTTCCAGCCCTTTTCAATATAAATCTTCAATATATGTCTGTGGATAACCCCCTGTGTTATCCTTGGGACCTCCGGCTCTTCTTCCACTTGTATGCTGATGATACTCCAAATCTACCTAAAGGTCGCATTCCCAGATGACATCACCCTCCCATTGAATACATTGACCAGAATTCAAACATGGATGTCAAATTACCACCTCAAGCGAAGCCCTACAAAGACAGAATTACATCTTATATCTCTGAGAAAATCCTATCATTTGACAAGACTGGATGGAACTCTTCCCTGCCTTGGAGAGCCTTCCTTCAGTATTGAGAAAGCCAAGTCACTGGGATTCACTTTCGACAATCATCTCACCCTCCAAAGTCAATTTGCATCCATGGCCAATAGCATCGGTTTCTAAGTAAGGCTGCCATGGGGACTCAGGCTGGACCTAAAATCAGTTGTTCAGGCATTAGTTATTTCTAAACTTGAGCACACTCCTCTCAGGCTACCCAAAAGTTCTCTTTGTCTGCTAAGAGCAGTCACATGTAATTTAGCCACATCCCTTGAGTGGCTTCTTATTGAGGCGAGACCCCAATATAAACCCTAATTTAAACCCCCCTGCACCACTCCCAAAGCATTGCACTCATACCCTCCCACGTTCTTAACAAACTTAATATTTTGGGTGCCAAAAGGGGTTCAAGAGACGCTCAATCCTTTCTTCTTGAGCCCCCTCCTTTCAATCAAGGTGATTCATGAATCAGCCATTCTCTGAAAACGCCACAAGAATTTGGAATTACCTACCATCCATTTGACCACTTCCATGCGACCTTCAAATAAGACCTCAGAGCTCTTTCTTTGAAAGACACTTGGGATACATTCCTCCTGCCTGCACAAGCTCTCCATGTACGCTTTCATTTGTCTGATGTTGCATCTCAAAGTTACCCATGAACCGTCTGACTGGGAACTTTACATATGTACAGTTTATCCCCCACTTTGTACTAATTTGCTGTTTTCCTTCCTCCTAGGTTGCATCTCGACAAATGCATTATGCTATGTCGTGTGTATCTGTAAAGTGCATATCACCCGCGTGGCTCCTCTGGGACTGGGCAGATGGTGTCCCTATCATGGGTTTAGCATGTATAGTGGTTGTAGCAGCCTCCCATGTTTTGTGAATTCATAGCATGATCAGACCTTCTTATCAGAGTCATTCGAGAGGAGGTGGCTGGTCCACTTGTGTAAACTTCTGCTTCTTTGCTATACCCAGTTCTTTGTGCTAACCTCCCTCACGAGGTCTTGATTTGCATGTTGATGTGTAGCCTGTGTGTTGTATGCATGATGTGAGCGAGTGAGCCGGAGTATTGGACACTAGTGGGATCCATATTGGGTTCCCCTAACCCGGCCTTGCGCAAGATGGAAGTGCTGATTGTGAGCCCAGACAGTGAAAGAGACACTGTATATTGAAATAAGAGTACCAGAGGCCGGGCTCTTTGAAGAGGCTTTTTTTTATTATCAAGTTGTTGTTTCGTTTTTTTTAACACTGTCATTAGTGGATGGTAGGAGTAAATGGTTGGACTGCAGACTATTGTGCAAGCGGGGTAAAGCTTATGTCTTTCCCTGATTACATCTTTATTTGTTCTATTGACAGCTGGTGAAGAGAGGTCACCCCTCTTGTGCCTGTGCAACAGGATGGAGACTGCTGTGAGATGCTTCACTTTACTCTTTGCTAGATAGAAGCCTGGAAAGGGCCCTTCACTTTAAAGAACTACCACCCTAGACTGATTATACAGTTTCAAACTGTGCTTCCACATATCCTGCCTGCCATTTGTATAAAATATCCCTACTAAAGGATTTGTTCCCTATGTCCTGGGTCACTGGAATTATATGATTCTGCGGCCGCAGCATTTTCTACAAAATTTATTTGTTGCCACCTAAACCATAATCTGCCCCATAATCTACAATTGTTAACAAAAAAAAATTTTGTTTACAGATCTAACGGACCAAAAGTTACTAAAATTGCAGATATGTGTTGCTGCACAGTGGAGGGCCCTCTGCGAAGGCTGATTGGTCACCTTTTAGTTGTTTACTATTGTATTTTAATGATCAACCGATGGTAATGAGATGAAACCATTGCCCAGATTATGTTAACACATGTAAAGCCAACAAACTTATGAAGTAATGCTGTGACAAATGTGTCCCCTTTACGTTTCATAATTTGCCATTTCTTGTACAAATCACCCTACCTTGGATTTTAGCTGGACTTGGCGTGAGTGACCGGTGCACCCTTCACTTATTCCTGGACTGGGTGGTGGCACTCTGGCCATATATAGTGCCCCTCTCGACCTGCATCACTTTGTTGCCACTTCTTGAATGGGGAGCAACCTGCCTTGGCCACAGATAATTCCAGGTGTGTGGGGCCCCCAGACACTAGCCTTGGTGGTGCCTCTCGGCCCTGCAGTGAGGGACACTCTCCATGCCCACTCCTCTCTCCTAGAGACCTAAGAGCAGGAGGGCTGCAGGGCATTGAACACACCACCCAGACCATGTCAGTGCTGTTGGAAGCTGATTGGCCCCAGTGGCATCTTGCAATTTAGGTGCTAGAGAGCCTGTTGAATGGGCCTGCTTGTAGAGATATTGCGGATAGCAGTTGCCACAGGATAGGGCCCGACACAGTGGCAGCTCCAAGTAGCAAATGGGTCCTCATTACAAATGATCCAAGAACCCTGCCAACAGCCAGTAACTTCCTGCAGTGCCTCCCGGGACTGATCAATGTTGACTTTGTGGAATATCCTGTGAACGACAAGAAGTAGTTTGGAACTTGCCTCATCTCTCTTGGCTCTTTAGCCTCCTCTGCTGCCCTGCCAATGCCCTCCTCCGTCCACACCAATATTGCAGCTCCCTGGGGGTGGAAGAGTGCTTAAGGGGAGCCTACACTCTTCCACCCTCTCTCTAAACCCTGTGGTCCCCTTTTTAGGTGCAACAGTTTCTGCGGTCTGTCCAACTCATTCACCCCTTAGTTTTTCCCTTTGGCTCAACGTCACTTCTCTGCTGACCACTATCCGGTCTGGAGAGGTCTTCATTGACCAGTCGCCTGCTGCAGATGCATGCCCACTTCCTTCCTTTAGTCCTTTGGTCCTTTGTGATGACCCCCTTGGCCTTCGGTAGCCAACGGGGCAGCTGCTTTTCACAGATGTTGTTTCCCAGACCAAATCAACAATATCTTATGCGGTCTCCTCAAGGAAATCACAGCAGTGGGTCACAGGCTGGAGGTCATGGACGAGAAGATAACTGACTGCACAGCAGAGATGAAATCTTTCTGAGTGGACATTACCGGCTTCCATGATAAGGTGGAGGGAGTGGATCACCACCTGTTCTCCCTGGACTCCAGGATCAATCTCATTCCAGACAGGCACCAGGAACTCAGGGAACTGTGAGATAAGCAAACGCAAAAGAAGGGAGTTTCCTGTGTGGCAGGAGGTGGCACCAGTGAAGTGTGAGTGAAATCTGTTAGATGCTAGTGAGGAGGTGAAATCCCCCCCACCCCCCGGTAGTTAACCCCGGCAGTTAACATGAAGGGAATCCACTGAATGTGAATGCAGTCTTTACCGAACAGTGGTAACAGCACGCACCAGCAGCATGTCATCTTATGGCGCCTCACACTTCTTGGATCAGCTCTACAGCAACAGCCATGCGTCAGATCTCCAGAGGGTGCCTCGGCTACTTGGAAGCACAGGAACAAGCGTTTGCTGGTGTCCCCGCAGTTCAGAAAGTGATAGCGAGCACAGCGCGGCGCTGGCTATAAACAAAGCACCTCGTCCTACCTCAAGTAGGATAAACTCAAAATATAGTGCTTACCATGTAACAACAAAGTAAAGGGGTCAGTAGCCATGGTAGGGTATAAATGAAGACACAGCAGGACCAAGGGGGACTAAAAAGACTATTAAAGAATCTGAATGCAGCATTTACAAAGGACAAACACACAAGCCAATGAAATATAAAGGCGGGGGACTAAGCAAAGCTTCTCTCTGTACTGAACTACCACAGGTCCTATCAGAGCAGCGCTAGAGCGCTGGCTCACACGCAACCTAAAAAACTGGAAGCCAGGATATTTCAGGTTCACTCAATCAATCAGGGAATTGTAAGCGTGCTACTCACCCGTGAGGGTCTCAAGGCACTGAGGGGGGTCCTCAGATCAGTTTAGCCGAACAGCCAAGTCTTGAGGGTCTTCCTGAAGGTGTTCAGGGAGGGGGCGTGTCTGATGTCTGCCGGTAGCTCGTTCCAGGTCTTGGCTGCAATGTGAGAGAAGGATCTTCTGCCTGCTCTAGCTCTGTGGATGCGCTGGGTTTCGTCCAGTGTGAGGTTGGAAGATCGGAGGTTTCTTTTGGGTACTTGGAAGTTGATTCTGTCATTGAGGTATTTGGGTCTGTTGTGTAGGCATTTGTAGGCGTGAGGAGGATTTTGAAAGTGATTGTTTTTCCACGGGGAGCCAGTGGAGACTTCGTATGTGTTGCCTGATATGTTCGTGTCGGGGGATGCCGAGGACGAGTCTGGCTGCGGTGTTCTGTATTGTCTGGAGTTTGCAGTGTAGGGACTTATCGATGCAAACGTAGACTGTGTTTCCATAAGCCAGTCTGCTGTTGACGAGTGCATGGGTGACTGTCTTCCTTTGCTCAGGGGGGATCCACTTGAAGGTCTTGCGGAGGATGAGGAGGGTGTTGAAGCAGCTGGAGGTGACGGCGTTGACCTGTCAGTTCATAGTGAGAGATGAGTTAAGTACTTTGCTAAGGTTCTTGGCATGGCCCGAGGGGGTAGGTGGGCTTCCTAGGGCAGTCGGCCACCAGGTGCTGTCTCATGCAGAAGGGTTGTACCAATGATGAGGACTTCTGCCTTCTCGGCATTGAGCTTCAGACAGATTTTGGTCATCCAGACTGCAACGTCTTGCATTCCTTTCTGGAAGTTGAGTTTGGCAGTGGTGGGGTCTTTGGTGAGGGAAAGGATGAGCTGGGTGTCGTCGGCATAGGATACGATGTTGAGGCCGTGTTGTTGGACGATGGCTGTGAGGGGCCCATGTTGATGTTGAAGATCCGGACATCCCAATAGCTTTACCACCACTGTACCCGATCTATAGAAATGAAAGAGAAGACACCAGAGGAGGGGGTCTGGCCATCATACTCAGAGACACACTTCACTGCGCCAACTTTGAAATAGACACACTCAAGGGAGCAGAAAGTCTAGGATTGTGCATCTCACTAAATGCCTTGGTGTCGTTTTCAGGAAGCCTGATCTATCAGCCAACTTGTATAGCACCATGTTTACTGACTCGCTAGGGGACACCCTAAGTCACCTCCTACTTAGATATGCTAACTTCACATTATTAGGTGATTTTAATCTACACTTAGAAGACAAAAAAGAGCCAGGCATAGAAAACTTCCTTCAAATAACAGAAATGCTAGGGCTAATCCAGATGGTAGATGCTCCTACACATCAAGCCGGCCACTCATTGGATGGGGTCTGCTCTAACTTTACCCTCCTCTCTGCCGCACCCATCCCTCAAATATGGTCAGACCACAATTTTGTGCCCCTCACGTTTAAGATCCCTCCGACAAATCATCGGGACAAACAACCAATTAGCCTGCAGCCCAGGTGTAATTGGACACAACTAGCACACAATCCCAAGCTGTCTACTACTGCACAGGCCCTGGCGCCTACTCTGATAGTGAACACCACAGTAGACTCATGTCTCTTCCATAATTAGATGACTACGGTCAGGGATTAACTCATCTCAAAAGCTAAAACCAGAAAAAAAATGATGAAAAAAAAACATCTCAGCAAACCCCCTGGTTTACACCCACTCTCAAACAAACACACCTCCAATGCAAACAACAAGAGCGGAAATGGGAAAGATGGTATGACGCAGCAGAAAAACAAGCGTACAAAATAGGCAGAAGACTTTACTATACACAGATCAAACTGGCCAAAAAAGAATACTATTCAAACAAAATATTGGAAGCCAATCTTGACCCAAAAATGATTTTTTTGGTCATAAAGTCTATACCAATCTTAAAGCACTTCAAAAAGAAATACCCCCAACCCAGAAGCTATGCGATCAAATATCATTCTTTTTTTAAGAAAAGATTATGAATATTCAAAAGGACTTCACTATGGGCCCAGTCCCGACCAAATACGCCGTCCCGGAGTATGAAACTGAAGCCAACAAATACTCCATATGCTCATTTAAACCAGTGTCAACGGATCAAACTCGAGAAGCAATCCTAGCATGCAAATCAGGCTCTCCCCTGGATGCCTGTCCCCCCATAATCCTCCACCGAATCTTAGACACAATTAACCCAGTCATAAACCAGATTGTCAACTCATCCTTAAGCTCAGGGACCATGCCTAATGACTGGAAACTAGCAATAGTGAAACTCCTGAAAAGGAAGCTAAGTATTGATTCAGCTGTACTCTCTAACCTTCGCCCCATATCATTACTTCCCTCATTAGGCAAAACACAGAAAAATGTGTTCATAAACAATTATCCAATTTATAGAGAGAGCCAACATCCTCTACCCCCAACAATCTGGCTTCCATCCCAAACACTCCATTGAGTCTGCACTTCTGGAAATAACCAACATTTTAAAAATTATAGCAGACAGAGGTAGGAAGGCTGTGTTGATCCTACTAGACCTATCAGCCGCATTTGATACCATATCACACAGCATCCTCCTATCAAAACTCAAATCTAGCCGTATCTCAAACATCACTTCCTTTCCAAGCGCAGACAAACCGTGTCACTGGGAACTTTCTTATCTGTCGAACGGACCATCACAACCAGAGTGTTCAAGAATCCACACTAAGCCCATTGTTGTTCAACATTTATATGACTCCACTTATCTCACTCATCACATCATACGGGATTGAAAAATACTTCATACGCAGACGATACCCAAATTATACTATCTCTGGATCAAAACTCCAATGACGCGGAACTCAACTTTAAAAGATGTTTGACCAAGGTCCTGTGGATGAAGGACAACCACCTTAGGTGCAACACCAACAAGACTGACATCCTACCAATAGAGAAAGAAGTCTCATTTCTACCAAGTGATTGGTGGCCAGAGGGTACTTCATCCCTGCCTGAGACTGTGAAGGTAGCAAGACATCTAGGAGTGCAATTTGACACCACCCTCACCATCCAACCACACACAGTGAAGGTAGCAGGGACCTGCTTCAGCATTATAAGATCCTTGAGAATTTTTGTTGACCTACTCCCACTCGCAGCAAGGAAATCAGTAGCAGTCTCCTTAATCCTTTCACGACTTGACTACTGCAACAGCCTCCTGGCAGGAGCCAGGACAAAACATTAAAAAGACACCAAGTAGTCCAACACGAAGCAGCACAGCTTGCTTTAAAACGTCCTCGTAGGTCTACGCTTCAGCAGCCCTCAACACCCTTCATTGGCTCCCATTACGTAAGAGAATTCTGTTTAAAATCCTTCTAATCACCTTCAGAGCGTCACTCGGATAGGACCAAAATATCTCTCATCTAGATTCACCCCCTACATCACAAACAGAACTCTCAGGTCCTCATCAGCCAACCTGCTCAAACCTCCCAATTTTAGACGCAAAACAAAAGGAGGTAAAACAATAGCAGTATTAGGTTCCAGAAGTTGGAACCTGCTGCCTTTGCAACTGAGAATGCTGAAAACCGACACACAATACAGAAAGGCTCTAAACATTTGGATCTTCGAAGCAACAGGCAAACTTTGCCTCTCTCTCATTTAAGATCCTCAGAGCTTCACCTTACCTCAGTATCAGCGCCAGGAGGCTCCATTTGGAATGACAGTTAGCGCTTTACATATACCGGCTTTCATTTAATTTAATTCAAGAGGGTAGGGCAAAGTGATGAACCCTGTGGGACTCTGTAGGTGATTTTCATGGGTTCAGAGAGGAAGGGTGGGATCCGAGGCTTTGACTTCTTCCAGTGAGGAATGGTCATATCCAGTCCAGGGCTGTTCCTTGTATGCGTAATTAATGTAGTCTGGCTGCTGATAGGTCAAGTAGGATGAGGGCTGTGGAGTGGGATTGGTCCAGGAGGGTGTCGATGTTGGCTGTGCCCACAGCTGACCCCACCGACCTCAAGAACAATTGGCCCATCTCACTCCTCCCCTTCGCAGCCACAGGTAGGGCGGTCTCTGTACTGTGGTTTCTTCGGAATCCGGATTGGGACGGGTCAAGGATGGCGTTCTCTTCAATGAATCATGTCAGTTACCTGTTGACTGTTTTCTCTGCTACTTTGGCTGTGAAGGGGAGGCGTGAGATGGGCCAATTGTTCTTGAGGTCGGTGGGGTCAGCTGTGGGCTTCTTGAGCATTGGGTCTGACTGCGCGCTTCCAGTCATCTGGGAAGGTGCCTGTTTTGAAGGTGGTGTTAATGGTGCTCTGTAATTTGGGTGTGGTGGTGGTCGCGGATCTGTGGTAGATGTGAAGGGGCAGGGGTTGGTGGGGGCCCGAGTGGATACTTTTCATTGTCAAGGCGGTGTCTTCGGCCATGGTCGGTTTCCAGCTGGAGATGGTGAGCTGGCTGGTGTTTCTGGGTGGCGTGGGGCCATTGGTGATGCCTGGTGGATGGTCGATGAAGTTGTTATAGAGGTTTTTGATCTTGAGGTGGAAATAGGTTCCAAGGTTGTCGCAGAGGTCTTGAGATGGGGTGATTTCTGTGGATTCGCTGCGTAGGTTGGTGAATTCTTGAATGACACTGAAAAGTTCCTTGGAGTTGGCCAGGATTTTGTTTTGGAGGAAGTTCCTCTAGGTGGCTCTGATCTGGTTGTGGTAGTATGTCATGGCGTCCTTGTAGGTGGTGTGGTTTTTGGTTATCTTGGTGTTTCTCCAGTTCTTCTGGGGTCTGCCGGTGCGTCTGGCTTCTTGGAGAGTGGTGGTGAACCAGGCGGCTTTCCTGGGGAGTTGTCTGTCGGGGTTGCGTAGCGGGGCGAGCTTGTCTGTGCAGTTGGAGATCCAGGTGTAGAGTTCTTTGGCTGCGTCATTTGCTTTGTTTGCGTTCGGTGCCCAGGTGCGGTTATCTCAGGTGAGGGTGGAGTTAAGTTGCTTGTCGGTAACCTTGCTCTAGTTCCTTCATTGTGGGCGTGGGGTTAGTTTGGGTGCCTTGGGTTTGTTGATGGTGAAGTGTACGCAGTGGTGATCAGTCCATGGAGGCTGCATTATGTGGCTGAACTGGATGCTGTTTCCTGCCGCGAAGATGGGGTAGAGGGTGTGTCCTGCTCTGTGGGTCGGTGTGTTGATAAAGGATAGTGGAGTTGGGGTCGCTGGGGGTGTCGAGGTGGAATTTCAGGTCTCCAATGAGTATGTAGTTAGTTGAGACAATGGCGTGGGGTAAGATGAAGTTGGTGATGGTGGTGGCGAAGGGTGTTTGAGAGTGTCTGTAGACAAGGGTTTCTTGCAGTGTGGCTTTGGGGGTGATCTGGATCTGGAAGTGCTGGTTTTCAATGGTGGGGAAGGTTTTGCTGTAGATGGTGTGGCGTAAGGTGCTCTTGGGATGGCAGTGCTGATGTCGGGGGCGGAGGAAGAATTGGTCCAGGTCTCTGTGAATAAGGCAATGTCGGGCGAGAGAGAGTCGAGTAGGTTCCAGATTTCCATGGCATGTTTGTGTATGGAGCGTACATTGAGGATGATGCATTTTAGGGTGTCACCGATGCTGGCGTCTGCTGTGTTGGAGGCCAGGGTGGCGGTGAGGGTCTGGCAACAGTGGAGGCAGAAGAACTGGCAGTGGGTCATAGTCAGCGAGGCCTGTTGGCATTCTCAAAATCTTCCAGTGCTGAGTTGAGTGTGAGGAGGGTAGTGGTGTTGTAGAGATGGGTAGTGGGAGGTCAAGGGTTCCTGGCGCTGGCTGCGGTCGGGTCGCCGAAGGGCACAGACGATCTTGCCTTTGGCACTCCAGCGGCATGCCGGTGGCATACCCGCTGTGCATGACCACGCAGCAGCCGCAATTAAGTAGGGGAGGTAGGAGAGGCTAGGAGGCGGGAGCAGGGGAATCCGTGGGGGGATTTCCAAGGGGAGGGGCTAGAGGGACAGCAGCGGGGAAAGGAACAGGCAGGCAAGAGAAAATAAAAACAGTGTTGGAATTAGAGCAAGACGCAGATGGTACAGTAACAGTGGCACAACAGGGAAAAATTAAGACCAAAAAAACGGCTGAGAAAGGTTATGGTGGTTGCAGGCAGTCTGGTCCCAGTTGGAGCAGGCAGGAGGCACTGGAGCAGGCTGCAGCCTGGATCCTCCCAAGGAGGAGGTCGGGTCTGGAGGCAAGAGACAACACAGCGGAGCTACAGGGAGAGAGTGGACCTAGACCGAGGACCTAGACCGAGGGTTGTGTTAATTGTTTATGTTGTTTAGGATTATATTGGTTACTTTGTTTGAAGGTGTTGGACTCGGCCCTTTTGGCAGGTTCACCCCTGAACTACTTGCCTTTAATAATGACATGATGTTAGTGATTCATGGACTCTGCGCACTTTAGCACTGTGGCCCAGTGTAAAGTGCGTGCGCTCTCTGAGTGTGTGTGGTGAGTTTGGCCTGCCCTCCCACAGGAATACATGGGGAATGTGTGTGTACATGGTAGTTCCTGATGTGTGAGGAATGCAGGGTCGAGTTTGGTATGTGCGAACTCGTGAGATTAAATGCTGCGCGATGATGTGCGCAGATTTATTGTGCCTAGTGGAGAAGTGCCACTTCTAGAAGTTGGCATGTCTGTGCATTGAATGTGAATTGACTGTCTGGCTTGTGATTGTCTGGAGCTAGCTGGTGTGCCTGGCTCCAGGAGTCAGGATGGGTCTGGCCGGTAGTGAATGGGAGTTCTGCATGTTGATGGCAGGGAGGAGGTTCACCTAGGACTTGAATAGGGCTGGGCCTTCCCTCCACAATGCTGGCTCCACACCCTGTGGTGTGTCTGATGTCTCTGGCCTGTCCTGTGAATAGGGAGAGGGGCTGAGCACAACAAAGTGCTCCAGAACCAGTTGCATCTGGTTCGCCCCTTGCCAGCACCTTTGGAGACAAAGGAATATGTGTATAAAAGAGGGGCTGTGGCCCCATGAAAATGTTCTTGTGCTCAACTCGTATCTACCAGGGGCGTGCTGCTGCTGGGGCCCAGGGGAAGGGTTGCCTCCCTGGGCCCTGCCCAGCCCCTGGATGCTGGAGTAATTTCCTTGTTGGGATCTGTGTTGCTCCATCTTTGCTGCCCAGGACTTCTGGGACCTATTGCCTCCTTTTTGGATTTTACCAAGGCTTGTTACAGCCTTCCTGTGCCTTATTTTGGGAGTGGGCGCTTTGATTTAACCTCCCTGGGAAAGGGAGAGCCTGGGGGCTGAGCAGGGCGGCGCTGCAGCCCCGGACTGAGAGAATCCCCCCTCCTAGGGATCCCCCCCTCCTTTCATACTTTGCAGGTGCCCACCGTGCATTATGGCCGCTACTCGTATATCTTAATTCGAAGGAGCCCACACTGCTTTCTAGCCCGATACTTGGAGGGAGCCTACCCCTCATTTTGCCTTTGTATTTGAATCTGCGCAGGTGCCTAACCCAGCGACTTTTCCAAGATTGCTGCCTCTGATGCGTCCGCGGCCCGCCTGACTGTGGGCGGGGCCACCGGACGGAAGAGGAAGTGCAGCCGGAAGCTGGTGGAAAGGACGGGAGCCTACCCCGCCTCCCCGAGTGGCCACGAGGAGTCCCGGGTCCCGGGAGGGGGCTCTGGTGAAGAACGAGTGCTGCACCAAAGAGCGGGGCTCTCATTACTGAGGGAGAGCCCCGCAGTTGCCAGCCAGCAGCGGTAAACAGCGGAGGGGGTGTGAGGCACATTGCCTTTGCCTGCCCCCATCTCGAGCACAGAAGATGTCCTGCTGCCTGTCCGGAGTAGCCCCGCCGGAGGAGAGCAGCCTGGTAAGTGGAAACGGGCTGGGGGCTCTGTGCATGTGTTAGCGCCAGTGCGCTACACAGTGACAGGGGGGCATTTAGGGTGTCCCCGGATGGCAGTGGGCCGCCCAACGCTTTTACCGAGCCTGAATGGCTCCACCAGTGGCCACCTTTGTTGCAAGGGCCCCGGGGGCCTGTGTTCCCCTAGAGCCCGTGCGTGGCTCCAACCGGGGGCATCTTTATTTCCAGACCAGATGGCTCCCAATGTTACCCAGTATTTTCTGAGCCCGTGGGCTCCAACGATGGCCCCAGTTCTAGGGGGCATGTGTATTTTAAGATCTCTTCCAATTGAGGTTAAATCTTTACCCTCAATTGAACTGTTTAAAAAGGCCCTTAAGACGTGGTACTTTGTCAAAGCCTACCAATGATTGATTGCTGGTTTGATTTGCGAGCTGTATTATTTGAATTAGGCGCCTTGACGCCCATTGGGCAAAGTTTGCGCAGGATAAAACTCAGTTCATTCATTCATAGAGGGCTCCAACGCTGTGCACTCTGTTTTTCTTCAGAGCCTAGGGGGCTCCAACGTTTGGGCGCAGTTTTGTTCTAAAGGGCCAGTGATGCCCATGCTGAAGTTTATTTTCCAGCTGCCCAGCAAGTAGTGGGAAGCTGCACCGTTTAGGCCTTTATTTCACGGGACATGTGCTTTTGGGCTCAGGAGTGAGACGCACTCCTTCGCCCCTAACTTTGCCTACACAGCTGCGCAGCACTTAGTGCCAGCTACAGCGTTTAGGCCCCATTTCATTGTCCTCAGCTGCCCAGCAAGTAGTCGGCAGCTGCAACGTTTAGGTTTTGGAGCAAAGCCGCAACCTTGACCTCCGCTGCTTAGGCAGCAGCCCTGACTCTCTGGACAAAGGGCGCTTGAGCCCCTCCTTCTAGATGGCCAGTTGGCCAGGGGGGATGGTTACTTCGCTAGGGCGCCAGACCCTAATGTGATTTAGGTGCTAATATGATTTATGTGCTAATGCTTTTGGGTGCTAGGAAATGTATTATGTATTGGATGTTTTGCACACCCTGTTTTGATACCTCTAGTTATGGTTTATGCATATGAGGTTATTTTACCTGTTTAGGTTTGTGTTAGGGAGATGATACCTGTGTGATTTACGCCCCTAGTGTAATTTTTACTTAGGTGGTTAGGGTCTAATGTATTTAGACTTGTGGGATATTGTGCCTGTTGTGATTTATATTTCAGGTTGACACTGAGTATAGTGTCTGCCAGTGATTCCTGGCTGTGTTCTAAGTTCATTTATATTCTGATACTATTTCTTTACCAAGTGCTAAGTCTGACATTGGCCCACGTGGTCCTGTCATGTGTAAATAATCCCGTGTAAATATTGCCCGTGCCAGAGGGCACAACGTATATTGTGTGATTACTATCTGATGTGTTTTGAGAATACAAAGGCTATTTTTGCTATAACCTTGTGTGGAGTTCCTTTTGTAGGGGGCCTGGGATGTTGTTGCTGGTGGGTGCGTGCGCAGATGCTTTACACATTGCCTCCGGTATAAGCCTTACTGCTCGTGTCACGTTGCCAATGGGGTGAGCAGGGGTTATTCTTGGCGTGTAACTCCCTTGCCCTGACTAGAGTGGTGGTTTCTGCCTGGCTTTGGCGCAATCCTCAGCCATCCAGAAATCCCATTTCTAACAGAAGGCATGCTTCTTTTTCCATGATTAATACTGTGTAATCGTTATATATCATTTCACATGATATTGAAAGACTTACGGTATTGAAAACATGTCTAGAACTTCTCGTTCTTTGTCAACTCAATTCAAAAGAGCTTTATTCGATATGTACAACAACCATAAAAGCAAAAACAAGATTTGAAACACATGTGTAAAACCATTCCAATGCATAAAAAAGTCCAATTAATTGTCAAGCATGATACCTTTCCTAGCAGCAATTGTTTTTCAATAAAAGAAGCAACATAAAAACATTTGCCAGGATCATCAAGAGTAACCAATAAGTTCATAGGAGAGTGGGTTGTTCTCAAATTGAATTTAAAAAAAAGAGGGTTTAAAAAAAAACAGGGGACTAGGGGATTCATTACTGAATTAGGCTATTTAAAATTTTAATTTCACTTGGCTACCATTCTGAATTTTCATGGTTATTTTCAGATACCCCCAGTTCCCCGTCCTGATGAAGACCCATAGCAGAGGAGCTTACAAACCCTTTTGCACCAGGGTCGATACATTGAAACGTCGATGAACCCCCAAATAGGCCTACATCCTACCTTTATCCCCCATACCGGAATCACAGATGTGGCTACACTGTGACAAAAAATGAGTATTACTGCTGTATAAATTGTACTGTATTTAAAATATAGGGGTAGGCCTGAATTTCAAAAAGGGAGACCATTATCTGTCAAGCATATCTCCGGTTCCCTTCTACACTGCATTGCATTTGAATTATCCCCCTGTGAAATCCATTCTTTTCCTTCTATTCTCTTCACTAGAGCTCAATTTTCTCACACCTTTTTCTTTTTTCTGGATGATAACCCCCAAGTATGTATACAATTGTGTATCATGCGCTTAAACCTTTGATTTGAAAAGATTTGTTAGCTTTGCATTTTACTATGACTAAATAAATGGAATATAATTTGTCATTATCTATTCTATTCTCTACCTAGGAACTCGCATGCAACCCCACTTCTCCGGAAGCTGCCCTGGCTGCCTGTTAAGTTCAGAGTGCAGTTTAAGTGTCTTTGCATGGCTCACAAGGCAATCTTTGGCAAAGCCCCAGAGTACATTAAACAGCGCCTGAGGAAGTACATTCCAGCCAGAACCTTGCGGTCGGGTAAGGCCTTCAATCTGATCCAACCCAGATTTAAGTTAAAATCTAAAGGGGGTAGGGCTCTTTCTGTACTTCTCCCGCAATTGTGGAACGAGCTACCGGCCAGCCTGAAGGAAGACTCGCAGCTACTGTCCTTCAGGAAGAACTTGAAGACTCATCTGTTTAAAAAGTCAACATCTTCGTCTTAACTGGGGCGGACGGCGGAGTGATCTAGGAGACAGCGGGTTATGTTCCTTTCTGTGTGAGCGCTTAGAGACCGGCGGTGATAGGCGCTATACAAAAACTATTTTAAAAAAAAAACTATTATGAAGTGGCCCATAGCCTACCCTTTTCATGTATGCCTTTTTGAATGTCGTTACACGCATATATTTATATAAAGTGATATGCTTAAATAAGATTTGTCTAGAACCACTGTTTTCTTTACCATCCATATCGCACCTTGCACGAAAGATTCTCATACAGCTTTGCTAGGAAGAAAATTATTTGTTTAGGGGCCCCTCGATTGAGCAAGGTAAGCCACAAAATAGAATGGCCAACAAGGTCAAACACACTGCTAAGATCTGCAAAACACAGATATAATCTTCTGTGTTTAGCATGCGTGTATTTTCCGAACAAGAGTTCTAAGTTAATGCATTGCTCGAGGGTTTCCAGTCCTTTACTGAAGCCAGATTTAACTTTTCGAAAATCCTTTTTGGTTGCCCAATATTCAAGTCTCACCAGTAATATTCTGCTCATCACTTTAACTGATGAATCCAGAAACGAATTGGGGCGATAATTTTTAGCTTCAGATTTAATGCCTTCTTTAAAAATAGGGATTGTCACAGATTGACCCCATAGGACTCCTTACATCTATTTCTGTTTTATAAACATCATTGGGGACCCTATCTGGACCTGGTGCTTTACCACCCCTACTTCAGTCAATCCATCATAAACTTTGTCAATGGTAATATCTCGGGCAACACCAGCCATTTACTTCCTACTATACTTAGCGACCTAGATAAATCAGGGTCAGATGGATAGTAATATTAGAAAAGTGTCTCACCCACGTGTCACAATTGAGATGAGAGAGTAATTCAGGGAAGGAATCACTCTTCAAAAACGGTGAGCTAACAGTTTTCCAAAAAACCTTACTGTTCGCTGTATTCGCTGCCATGGAAAACTTGTCCCATGCAAACTCTTGAAGCTTGTTTCTCCTTGCCTAAAGGGCTAATTTATAATTAAGATGGCCGTTTTTAATAATCTCAGTATTTGTAGGTTTACTACTCAAAGCTTGTTTAAGTTGGCTTACGGCCTGGGTACAAGTATGGTCAAACCATCCTCTATTTTGTCTGCTATTTTCCGTGAAGGGTGCAGTCAGTATCCCCTCGATTACAACATTGATTTACAGAAGTTGGTTAACAGCAGGGAGGGATTAACATCCTCGTTGAGGTAATAAGAAATCTCTGTATCACATTTAGTAACAATTTCATGTAAAACTTTTGCTGGCTCCACACCAACCTATTAGTTACATGTCCCATTGGGCCTAATAGGAGCTAAACTAGTAATAATGTCTTGATTTGCTACTGTTTTTAGTTCCCAAACTAAAGTTGACATAGAAATACAGTTGTGGTCACTCAATACCTGCTCAGTGATCCATGGGGCAGAACACAGATAGCTGCTGCTGGGTGAGATAACCTTTTTTATCCAAAAACATTGGAATCAACCAAATGTTTTTATTTTATTTTCTTTTTAGTTCATTTGATTTATTCAGTATTTCTTTTACCAAAACCTAAACATTAATATTTCAAAAACAAATTACTAACAAAATCATTCAAGCTTTCAAACATACTCCACTCATACTATTACAGATAAAATACAGCTGGAATTGTAATGTTCACAGCAAAGCCATATGACGTCTGTTGTCTCTAAGAAGAGATTCGAATTTATTGATTAATCCTTTGATTTGTTCAATCTATTCAATGGCTATCAACAGTCTACGCGTTTCGAACTCAAATTTATTTACAGAGTTCTCATCAGGACGATAGTCTGTAAAAGAGGAGAACACCTTGCTTTAGAAAGATATTCTTTAATAACTCCAAGCTAGGCACTTCAACACTATCCACCTCCTTGTCTTACCTCTTATAAATCAGAGCCTGGGGAGTTGGCAGTATCCCCGACGTAAAATCAATTCTAAGGCAACCAGAGAGAAAGGGAGAGAAAGACAATGCACACCGTCAAAGTCAGCTTATCTCACCACTCTCAGTTCATTCAAACCATCGTGTTCTTGTGGCACTTACTTTTGCGCGGTTAGCAGGGGTCTAGGTCTTGGTACTTTGTGCAGCTTGTAACTGTACCAAAGGAAAAGGAATTCATTGAGTATTGGTTGCTAACACCCCTATGACTCAACCTTTGCAAACACCATTCCTGCAATGTACCTGAATCTTGGCTGCTTACTTCTTGTATCCGGGGTCCAATGCTCCCGCCTGCGTGAGAATGACCAAACGAGGTATGGTTAGTAGCTGTGGAGCACAGCGTTTTTTACGGAAGATATTTTAATCACGCTCCGGTAATTACCTCAACAGGTCGGGCACTGATCGTTCACTCCGTTCTTCCCTTGGTGTAGACGCCGCGTTCAGTGTAGCGTTGACTTCTGGGTTTCCCAGGAATCATGGGAGATGTAGTCATAGGCAAGGATAGTCCCTTAAATCGGCCCGATGTTTTCTGATTTCCCTGTTGTATGGCCGCATATTTCTTTTATTTTTCGTTCTAATCAAGATGATTGAAGTGTGCCACGCTTCATGAGTATATATCTCGTTGTATGTGATCAATAAAGTTTTTTATTTTATTTCACAATAATTTTTGTACTGAAAATCATTAAGCAAGAAAAAAAATCTTGCATTATATCAGATCGTAATCGCGGTATTTATCCTGTTTTTCAATTCGGTCAATGGTGTTGCATTACGTATCGGGTGCCTCATGGTTTTTATAATTCCAGCCTCCTTCATTGTGCTTAATGGGTTCGTCTGAATGCTGTCCCCATGCGTCGACTTCTATTATCCTGCGGTGTTGGTCGAACTCAATGGGTGCATCACAGAACATAGACCTTCTGTTCCGGGGATGCCTCATGTTGCAGGTTGAGGAATAATAAGTGGCACATATCTATGACTCTTTAACCTAATTTGAATAATTTGGTTAGTTCGTTAAGACCCTCTGTTGTAGAATTAAATTTCAAAATCAGCATTGCCTCCCTTCTCGAAAGCTTTACTTCTAGGTCACCTCCTCTTTCGTCATTATCCACTTTTGAGATAACTGTCCAGGTCAACTCTGTTTCTTTATGATTCCTTTCAAGCCAGAGATTGACAAGGGGGGCTGATAATACCTTGTTTTTAATACTCGATTTGTGCTGTTGGATTCTGGTTCGCACCTCTTGGCTGGTTTTACCAATGTAAAGTTGATTGCAGGGACATAATATTCCATATATGACGAACCGGGATTTACAATTCGTGAATGTGTCATGTTTCCATTTTATATTTCTGTGTTCAAACAGATTTCCTTCCTTTGTTGTATCACAACATGAACAATCTCCACATTTGTGGGGTCCTTGAATAGGCGGTAGGCACAACATTGTTCTTAAATCTGGATTTTTACTTTTTTGTGGCAATGCCGCTCTTACCAATTGATTGGCAATGCTGGCGTTCTTTTTGAAAGCAAATAGCGGTTCTTTATTAAATGCTGCATCTAAGTTTCTCAATAAATTCCAGTTTTTTTAAACTAGTTTTTTCAAAAAACTAGTTAAAAAAAACTGGCATTGATTGAGAAACTCAGACGAACCCATTAAGCACAATGAAGGAGGCTAGAATTATAAAAACCATGAGGCACCCGATACGTAATGCAACACCATTGACCGAATTGAAAAACAGGATAAATACCGCGATTACGACCTGATATAATGCAAGATTTTATTTCTCGCTTAATGATTTTCAGTACAAAAAATTGTGAAATAAAATAAAAAACTTTATTGATCACATACAATGAGATATATACTCATGAAGCGTGGCACACTTCAATCATCTTGATTAGAACGAAAAATAAAAGAAATATGCGGCCATACAACAGGGAAATCAGAAAACATCGGGCCGATTTAAGGGACTATCCTTGCCTATGACTACATCTCCCATGATTCCTGGGAAACCCGGAAGTCAACACTACACTGAACGCGGCGTCTACACGGAGGGAAAAACAGAGTGAACGCTCAGTGCCCGGACCTGTTGAGGTAATTACCGGAGCGTGATTAAAATATCTTCCTTAAAAAACGCTGTGCTCCACAGCTACTAACCATACCTCGTTTGGTCATTCTCACGCAGGCGGGAGCATTGGACCCCGGATACTAGAAGTAAGCAGCCAAGATTCAGGTACATTGCATGAATGGTGTTTGCAAAGGTTGAGTCATAGGGGCATTAGCAACCAATACTCAATGAATTCCTTTTCCTTTGGTACAGTTACAGGCTGCACAAAGTACCAAGACCTAGACCCCTGCTAACCGCGCAAAAGTAAGTGCCACAAGAACACGATGGTTTGAATGAACTGAGAGTGGTGAGATAAGCTGACTTTGACGGTGTGCATTGTCTTTCTCTCCCTTTCTCTCTGGTTGCCTTAGAATTGATTTTACGTCGGGGATACTGCCAACTCCCCAGGCTCTGATTTATAAGAGGTAAGACAAGGAGGTGGATAGTGTTGAAGTGCCTAGCTTGGAGTTATTAAAGAATATCTTTCTAAAGCAAGGTGTTCTCCTCTTTTACAGACTTTCGTCCTGATGAGAACTCTGTAAATAAATTCGAGTTCGAAACGCGTAGACTGTTGATAGCCATTGAAAAGATTGAACAAATCAAAGGATTATACAATAAATTTGAATCTCTTCTTAGAGACAACAGACGTCATATGGCTTTGCTGTGAACATTACAATTCCAGCTGTATTTTATCTGTAATAGTATGAGTGGAGTATGTTTGAAAGCTTGAATGATTTTGTTAGTAATTCGTTTTTGAAATATTAATGTTTAGGTTTTGTACATAAGGTCCGAAAAATTGTAAAATGTGTTAAATGAAAATAATAATACGTGGTAAAAGAAATACTGAATAAATCAAATGAACTAAAAAGAAAAGAAAAGAAAAACATTTGGTTTGATTCCAATGTTTTTGGATAAAAAAGGTTGTTGTGTTTAATCGACTAGCACCAGCATCTTCTGTTGTTTATAAGTAGCTTGTGGCTAAGCTGTGCTATTGGGAGCCCAGACCCAGTGGTGGTATTTTGCTGGGTGAGATAGGCATATGATCAATAACAGAAGCAGCATTTCTGCCAAGAAATGTTGGTATAAGACTACCATTGGTAGCCCGCGCACACTGTAGCAATTCAAGGTCATATTTGGCCATCAATAATTTAAGAGCTCCTCCTTAATCGTTGCGTGTGAAATGCATACTTTCATCGTCCTCCCCATACGTGTTCCCATAGACGTTAGTCATCGACAATGGACAGGATTGAATATTAAAATCCCCCACCCAAATTATAACAATATTAGTCTTAATAGTACTTAGCAATTTATCAAGCCAATTGTCTAACTCTAGTACGATAATACTGCGGGTTGAGTAGAACACGTTATTGTAATAATTGACCATGACCACAAACCCATTCTCTATGCAATGTAACCATAAAATCCTACAGTAAATTCCTATAGTGATAGTTCTTTGGACAGTAAAAGCAGATGACTTGTTTGAAATAAGAGTCAAAAGCCCCCCTTTGGCTCTACCAGCCGGCGAGGGCACTGTCTGGATCCAATATGAAGTGAACTGTTCTACATATACCGGATCAGTGCACCAGGTCTCTTGTAGGCAGATTATATCAAGGTCACTAGTAATAAAATCCTGTCATACTGGTGAATCCTGTTTGCACCTTAGGCCTGCAACAGTCCAGGTTATGATAGTGTATCCATTCTCAAGTAATTTCCCCAAATTGACTTCCTTTGTCTAAACTCACAGGTGGAACCTCTATAAAAATAGACTCAGTATCTATGGTGTCAGTAGCTTGAATCGGAGGTTGATCATTTATAAGTAGGCCCCCTGCATCTTTGACATCTACCCACTCTCCAGTAGGATAGGGCTCCGGACTAGGATGGTTAATACCCTTATGACAATCATTTTCTAGGCGAGGACTCAAAGCCTGGTATCTATTTGAAACTGGTAAATCATGGTGGGGTTGGGTTGGCAAAACTGAATTCCTCCTCGGGGGGTTTTGATCATCTTTCCTATGTTGTGTAAACCTTAAGTGCCGATAAAAGAAACCAAGTGGTTGCAATGTCATAATCAAATCAAATTGAGATAAAGGGGGTGCTCTGACAAAGGTGTTTCTAGCCCAATTTGTGGTTTTAAAATAGATGCTAATGGAGTCTCCTTTAAGACACTTCTGTAAGGGGCAAATCCATCCCACTCTTCGTGTCAGGAGAATCTGATAAGCTCCTGTCACCAGAAAGCGTCAATTCTTGTCAAGGCAGCGTACTACTCTGTTCCTTAGGGTGTCATGGCTCTCCATTCGTCCTGGTTGCAGGCGAGGGACATTCACCAGAACAGCAACATCTGGGTAGCATTCAGGGGGCAAGTTGATAGAGGCATCTGCTTTCCTCTCTTGGGTTATATTGTGGCCTGACGTATTATATGTAGCAATTGGATGTTCCGCATCCATCCTATCCCACCTAGCCCCTAGAACTGGTTGGAGTTTATTAATTGAACCCTGCTGTCTTGGTGGAATATGGTTTGCTAATTCATTATTTCCGCTCGAGAACCCTGCGCTTGCCGTGTCATTTTGGCCACCAACAGGTTTTTCACCTGTTCCTTTATTTCTTCCATTAACAATAGGGGAAGTAATCTTAGACACGCGCTCATCTTTCCCTCCCCTGGTTGCGTCCCTCTTTGTCCCAGCACTAGTCTAAGTGTCCCTCAGTAGGCCGCAGATATTGGGGAACTTGGTAGACAGTTTATCAATTGTCTTATGGACCGGGCTAAGCAGCTCCTCAACCTTAGATAAAATTGTAGCTATGATTAGTGTTGTTTGTGAGGCAGGAGTGGTACCTCTATGCTGTCACATATAGGATCTTTAGGGGTCTACATAGGGCCTTTCTTTTCTTTTAGGATTGCCCACCACCGTTTGTCTTGCACCCTCTCTTCCTCTTCGGGGATGGTGATCTGTCAGATGTATGCGGGGGGAGAATCAGGTTGAATGAGCAAGTCATGCTCAGATTCTAATACATTTTCTGGGGGCCTCGGTGTTCCATGGGGCCCTATAGAGGCAGCTTCTGCAGATTGCATAGGATCTCCCTGTAAGAATCTGCTACGGTTGCCTATCTGCTCCCCTACCATCGTGCCAGGGCCCAAGGATAGATGGTGTTCTGTCCTTTCAATTTCATCAGTGATTGCACTAACTGCTCGCACTAAAAATATGTTGATCGTGGTAAGTGGATTGTTACTAAAACATCCTTGACACAATATCCTAAACATCTAACAAAATACGTGGAATGTAGTAGGGGTACTCCGCTCTTCTGGACACGGTTAACTTGCTCCTCAGTACTAGGGTAGATGGAGGCCCTTTTTATATATGACTTAAGCCTCTCACCATTTTACCAGGCAAATGTGTACAGAATGGCACCAAAAACGAGTGGGGCAGAGGGCAGGAGGGCACCAAAAACGAGTGGCATTTGGCGCCGCAGACACGCGGGGTTCGGTTCCTGGCGCACATAGCCATGGTTGCAGCGCACAGAGACCCTCCACTGCCGCACACAGAGGAAAAAAATTAGAGGGAACATTGGTTGTCATGACAGCAGCTTTTTTGATTAATCCAACTCTACTTTTTTAATTCCTTAGTGACTTTCGATGGAGTTGAAGGATTGCTGTGGGCTTCTCTTACCTCTGCACCGCACTCCACTATCCCTCCTGGACATGCAGCTGTTGACTCCCCAGGCAGCGCGTGGACAATCGAAGAGAGACTTTTCTGCTCCTGTGCACTTGACGTCACTCATCCATACGGGCAAAACCCCATTTAAAAATGTATAATAGCTTGTTGGTAAGCTGGATGCTGATCCACAGTTCAGTTGTCTACAGACCACCTGCGCATCCTTCATGTCCCAGTTGTTATTACAGACCGTCCCCCAGCGATTCTCGTGTTTGATCTCCACCCTCCCACTGCACGCGTCTCCGGAATTCACCAACCGGACAGTGTCTGCTCCCCCTGTGAGCAAAGGACCAGAAAAATAATGTAAGGAAATTGATTGCGAAGCAAAGTGACTTATGAGAGAAATGTTCATCAAATACAATTTTTTAACATCTATGCAACGCTACTGTCATCTCCTGTTGCCTACTGTGGCATGTGTGCTACCAGATCACACTCAGTGGCTAGTGCTAATAACCAACTCAGAACTCTTTCAGGATACCTAAATGGCATCAAGATTTGAATATCAACATTTGGGACAAGAGCATCATTTTTTACTGGCCTGGTGACTAATATTCTACACGGCTATAGAAAAGCAAAACATATGTGTGTCCTTTTGGGGGAACAGCTCTTGATGAACCCCCAGATTCACCACCTTCCTACAAACTTGTTTAAGAAAAGCACATCACTCTCTCCCCCATCAGACCTGCCATTAGTTCTAGGTGGATTATTAAACTCCATCTCAGACTGTGAAATCCAGTGTACCTGGGGCCTCAAATAAACACCTTCAGAAATGACAGATCTATGAGGGTTCACCCGCTCAGCATTTATTTAGCGCAGTTGTGCAGTTTTATATGGAGGGAACTGGACCCAATGGTATTGGAGTGCTTTACATGAGCACCAGGTATGTTACACAAGGGTACATTCAGTTTTTTGGGTGGTACAGGGAGATGAAGTGATTTGCCTAGAATCACAGGATGCTGATCCGACACCGTTAATCAAAACTGCTTTTTCCATTTCCAAAGTCGACAGCTCTGGCAGCAGAGATTATATGAGGCATTCTTTTCTGTGCCTGGGAATGATACGACTCACATGGTGGACCAGGACAGGGGAAATAAATAAAAGTTAGCCTGTCTTAAGTAGGATCTGGGGCTGTATAATGGAAAGTGCCCTGGGGGCACAGTGGCAATATGTGCCAGCTTTGGGTGACCCGGGGCACTTTAGTATTACAGAAAGGGCAGCAGACACTTATGCGGACCTCTCTGTAATATAGATAGCGCTGCTGCTAGAGGGTGGGTGTGCCCTCATTTGCATGGGGGCGTGGACCCATGCAAAGGAGGGAATCCCTTTACCTCTCTACCTGTTCAGTATTATAGACGCGGGCTCAGATGCAAAGTAGCTGTCAGGAAGCGCACTGACTAAAATGTGGCACGCTTTCAGCACCCCTCCTGAAAACAGCCACAGCTCACTGCAACCTGCAATAATGCAGCCAAGACACTCTGCAGATCTATATCAAGCCACCCTGGATACATTTACAGTGGTCGCGAAGGCCGTCTGTCTCGCTGGACAGAGACGCTCATATGAAAGCGTCAAGAAGACCTGCCCAACTACAATGAGCTAAAAAGGCATCAAACACTTACCTTACAGGGTGGTATGTTGTAATTGCAGGGTCTGTTCCTCATATATTCTGATGATTAATGGAATGGTGGATTTATAGCTCTTAAGGGAACACATGGCCACATGTGTGCCCCACATTCAAGTAGAGTGTACCCCCTCTGCTCTACCAAAGATGTTCTCTTAAAGCTGCAGTACTATAGTAAGGCCAACAGAGTAAAATGTTGTCTTGGTAAGCTAGCACTAGATTTATTTATACCACCGTGTTACAAAGTCATGTATAAAAGGAGATATTAGGACTCCTCATGTCTGCGTTGTTGACATGTTTCTCTCTATATATACGTTTTGAGAGGGTTTAGGCATTCATCAGAACAGTGGCCCTACTAATCTAAAATACCTAAAACTACCTCTGAGTTGTGTGGTTTTAAGGATATGTGTGGAAAACCATTATATTACACTTTTGTGTCTTTTTGTGAGTTATGCTGTTTAGAGTAAATATTCTTCAAGTTTCAGGAATAACTTGAAAGATTGAAAAACACAAATATTAATCATATTATAATGTAAGCCCCTACGGCCTAAACACCCACTTGACACATGACATACAATGTGGCTGCAAGATGTTGTCGCTTGTCCTTGAATTTGTGGCACTCATTATTCATTGTGATGTAGAAACCAATGGGACATATTTACAAGAAGGTGGCGAAGCGTGTCGTTCAGCCAAGAAGGCTAATGACACGCTGTGTCACTTCAGAAACGCAGGTCTGCATCATATATAACAACAATAAGTGCAGCTCTGTGTTTCCCCCTGTGCTGGCGCTAACTTTAGCTGCCTAGTGCGAACACAGGCACTCTTGCACCATTGTGCAAGGGTGTCTGGGTGCAGGGGAAGATTGTTTCTGTGCAGGAAGGTTGCCCTTCCTGCACAGAAACAATCGTCAAATGCGGTTTTGTAACTTTTATGTGTGCTGCTTAATGATAGAAGTTGCAAAATGCCTTTTTTTAAAGTGATTGTTTATGTGCAGGAAAGGACACCTTCCTGCACATAAACAATCATAGGCAATTTGCTGTTTCTATTTGTGGTGCACAAGGCAGCACACATGCAAAAAGCAAAACCGACGAGAAATAAAGCATTTCTCCTCATTTCGCCAACTTAAGACCAGGTTTTCCCTGGTCTTAATTTTGGTGCTGCCTCCTTTTTAGCCTGCCCTTGTAAATAGGGGAAGCGTCTATGGGTGTTACGGTGGAACGCCCTCAGCAACTCCCATTGCCCTCCCCTTTCACGTTAAGTACATCGTAAAATGGGGCCGTATTTGCAGGGCAGCGTTGTCACAATAAGTGGCTTAACACTGCCTTGTAAATAAGGAATGGCCCCTATCATCATCACAACGGCACTGAAAGGAATAGGGTATTGTAAATATGCCCCAAAGTATCTAATACAATATCTAATGACAAACACTTACTGGCCCTATCATAGTTGTCCAGCTTCTGAGGAGAAGAAAATGCTCCTGGTGGCTGTCCTTAGGACTCTGGAAAAAGGTTGCCCAGAAAATGTTCAGGAAAGAAAAGTAGACATTGGGTATTTGGTTTCCTTTTCGCACACCTCGCTTACAGTTCAGCAGCTCATGAACTCTGCTAGTAGATTATGTTCATAATCAGCTTGGCAAACAATTCATCAAGCAGTGTTCAGTGTGTGATGACGTCAGTGCATGAAACGTCAAATACGTCAGTGAGCGTGTGTATAAAGATGCAACAACACCTGTGATACACATACGTTATGCCACATGTGTCGCTCATTTCTTCTGAGGTGATTGTACTGCAGCTATCTGGCTGCCACTAAGATTCAAATGTTTGTTACTTGTCTCTTAATCTAGAAAAATAGGTTCTGTTGAAAAGGGTCGGCTGTTGTTAGACTCTGCCATGCAGTGTATGCACTACACCTTCATTGTGATTGATTCATTTGCAACATTATCATGCACACAATATGACAAGCTAGTCCTGATAAACTGTTCTAAAGAAGCCGGATTAATCCCCACAGCCAGGGGAGGTCACCTGGACTCTTTTAGTTGGTCAGTTTTCTATGTAAAATAATGTAGTAGATAAAATATTAAAAATAATTTGTAATAAATGTGTATTCTGCTGTCATGGTGAGAGTAGTATGGTTTTAGCTTTGAGAGACAGATAGACCGGTGGGTAGGCGGGCAGGCAGGCAGGTGGATGAATGGATGGATGGGTGGGTGAATGGATGGACGGACGTCTGGGTGGGTGGTTAGATGGATAGTTAGATAGATAGATGGGTGGGAGTTGGCTGGGTGGGTGGACAGACGGACGGACGGACAGAAAGAAAGACAGACAGACAGACAGACAGACAGGCAGACAGACAGACAGATAGATAGATCGATAGATAGATAGATAGATTGATAGATAGATAGAAAGACAGAGATAGAAAGATAGATAGATAGATAGATAGATAGATAGATAGATAGATAGATAGATAGATAGATAGATAGATAGATAGATAGTAGATAGATAGATACATAGACACAATTTGGTCCTCATTCTCTTCTCTGATAATTTTGCATTCCTCATGAAATAATTTGCACCTCCTTATCTCTCAGGATTGTTCTGTATAAATGTTCCCTTTTGTAGGTCTCATAAATATTATTTGTAAAATCATGATAAAAAATATATTTACAAGACTAGTGTGATGTAGAATATATTGTTATCAAGATTCTCGCAGGGATGATATAATATTTATGTGGTGTTTGTAACATAGTTGTTAAAAATATTGTTAAAAGTATTTTTGCTGAAAATATCATTAGAGATCTGGGCCTAAACCCATCATTGTTTTACTCACCATGCCATCCCAGTTTGGATCCAGCATGCAAATCAGTCTTGACCCTGCACCCAGTAGGAACAGTCCAGCCCCAACAGCCAGGCTAGGTCTTTCCTGGACTGCAAACAAGCATTCGATGACCGGTTTCGGACCTTCAGCCCTCATCAGCCAGGTTAGCTTGACTCCAGTGGCATGGAGAGCACAGCACCCACGTCTGGGCATACCCGTCCCACTCGGGGTCACAAATGCAAAAAGAACAATTAATGGACAGAATGCAGAACAATGTCATACATTCATCCCTGTACAGAAATCAGGGCCTAAATCTATCGTTTTTATGCTCACCTGCCATTCCAGTTAAGACCCAGCCATATGTAAATCAGTCTTGACCCTGCGACAATGAGAACAGTCCAGCCTGAACTGCCAGGCCAGGTCCTCCCTGGACTGGAAACATGCATCACAGGACTAGTTTCAGGCTTTCAGCCCTCATCAGCCAGGATAGCTTGACTCAAGTGGCATGGGGAGCACCCGACCCACGTCTGGGCACACCTGTCCCACTCGGGGTGACAAATGCTAAAAGAACAATTGATGGACAAAATGCAGAACAATATCATACATTCACCCCAGTACAGATATCTGGACCTAAATCCATCTTTTTTTGTGCCTACCATGCCAATCCAGTTTGGATCCAGCCATATGCAAATCAGTCTTGACCCTGTGCCCAATGGGAACAGTCCAGCCCGAATGCATCCTAGGACCAGTTTAGGGCTTTCAGCCTTCATCAGCTAGGATAGCTTGACTCCAGTGGCATGGAGAGCACGGAACCCACGTCTGGGCATACCCATCCCACTCGGGGTGACAAATGCAAATAGAACAATTGATGGACAGAATGTAGAACAATGTCATACATTCACCCCAGTACAGAGATCTGGGCCTTTATCCATAGTTTTTTTTTTGCTCACCATGCCATTCCAGTGTGGACCCAGCTTTATGAAAAGCAGTCTTGGCCTTGCGCCCAATGGGAACAGTCCAGCCCGGGCTAGACTGTTCCCACAAGGAATAAGGTCAAGACTGATTTGCATATGGCTGGGTCCGAACTGGGGTGGTGTGGTGAGCAAAAGAATGATGGATTAACCCCAGTTCCTTGTGACTGGGGGTGAATATTTGCATTGTCCAGCATTCATCAATTGTTTCTTTTGCATGTGTCACCCTAAGATGGAAGGTTATGCCCAGACGTGGGCCCCATGCTCACTACACCACTGGATTCAAGCTAGCCTGGATGATGAAGGGTGATGCCCTGAGACCGGTCCCAGGATGCTTGTTTCTGATCCAGGGAGGACCTGGCTTGGCAGTTAGGGCTTGACTGTTCCTACAAGGAAAAGGGTCAAGACTGATTTGCATATGGCTGGGTCAAAACTGGGGTGGCGTGGTGAGCAAAAGAATGATGGAATAAACCCAGATCCTTGTGACTGAGGGTGAATGTTTACATTGGCCAGCATTCCGGAGATCAATTGTTTTTTTTGTGCATAAGAGGGAAGGGTAAGCCCAGACATGGGTCCCGTGCTCACTGACCGTCCTGACTTCTCAGAAGCGGTCGCTCCTCACGCTGCTCCCTGCTCATTCATTCTTTGGTATCGTAGCGCTTTCTGCCAGACTGCTCATTGCCTTTAATTTCATTTGCGCACTGCTGACTGCAATTTACTGTGCCTGATTATATCGTTTTCGTAGCGCTTTACTGCCAGACTGCTTTTAAATAATTATTGAACTGTGCACTGCTCGCTTTGCCTGCCTGAATTATGTGTGCCTGATTGTACCGGTGCCACTGCCCATTTAATAGCAATTTTGCCCCAATCTCGTCCTGTTTCACTTTTGGCTTGCTGCCATTTTGTTGTTTATTGTTGTGCCTCCCAGCCCGGCTCTCCCCCCCGCTCCCGCCTCCCAGCTGCTCCTCCCTCCCACTGTAACTTAAGGCTGTACCCGATCTCTGAAGCGCTGTGATCGTCCTGACTTCTCAGAAGCGGTCGCTCCTCACGCTGCTCCCTGCTCATTCATTCTTTGGTATCGTAGCGCTTTCTGCCAGACTGCTCATTGCCTTTGATTTCATTTGCGCACTACTGACTGCAATTTACTGTGCCTGATTATATTGTTTTCGTAGCGCTTTGCTGCCAGACTGCTTTTAAATAATTATTGAACTGTGCACTGCTCGCTTTGCCTGCCTTAATTATTTGTGCCTGATTGTGCCGGTGCCACTGGCCATTTAATAGCAATTTTGCCCCAATCTCGTCCTGTTTCACTTTTGGCTTGCTGCCATTTTGTTGTTTATTGTTGTGCCTCCCAGCCCGGCTCGCCACCCCGCTCCCGCCTCCCAGCTGCTCCTCCCTCGCTCCGCCCCCCTCCACTTTCCACTTATGACTGATACACCTACGCGCAGCGTCCACGCACAGCGGTCGCGCCCCATGCGCGCCGAAAGCGTGCCAAAGATAAGCCCGTCTACGCCCGTCCGCGCCTGGACCGCGCCCAGCGCCAGACCCGCTGGCCCCCGCAAATTCCACTCCACCCGCATAACGTACGACGCCGCAACCCTCTCAGCACTTAACCCTGGCCGACTCCCAAACTGCTACCAAGCCGCCCCAGGACACACCCATGGATCCTTCACCTGTCACGCCTGCAAGTTCGACTGCATCAGGACCCACACCAAATCCACAGACTCCAAACAGAGCTCCGACACTAACCACCTGAAGTGCATCCTGCTCAACACCCGCTCGGTCCACAGACACGCCATTGAACTTTGGAACCTACTAGACACCACATCGCCGGACGTTGCCTTTCTTACAGAAACCTGGATGAACGCCTCATCAACGCCCGACATCGCCATTGCCATCCCGGACGGCTACAAGATCATCCGAAAGGACCGCATCAACCAAACAGGAGGAGGCATCGCCATCGTCCATAAAAACACCATCCGCATTACGTCCAGTTCCGACGACAACCTCACAACCGCCGAACACCTTCACTTCCAGATTCACACCGACCCTAAAACCACACTAAGAGGCACCCTCATCTATAGACCACCCGGACCCCGCACACAATTCAGCAAAGACATCACTGACTTCATCAGCCCTCACGCCCTCCCCTCCGAGGACTACATTCTACTGGGAGACCTCAACTTCTACCTGGAAAAGAACAACAACAGCAACACCACCACCCTTCTGGACAACCTCGCCAATCTCGGACTCAAACAACTTGTTGACACCCCCACTCACTATGCCGGCCACACGCTCGACCCAATCTTCACCTCCAGCAAGCACATCTCCTTTAATCACACCACAGCTCTCCATTGGACGGACCACAGCTGCGTTCACTTCAACTACAAAAAGACCACGACCCACAACTACCCACAACCAATTCCCCGGAGAAACTGGAACAAAATTACAACCGACCAGCTCTTCACATCGCTTCACCAAAACCCTCCCGCAAAATCATCGGACCCAAACCAAGCAGCCTCCAACCTCACACAATGGATCACCCATTGTGCTGACGAATTAGCACCCTTGAAAAACCATCAAATCAAACAAGGCAGCAAAAAAAACCCTGGTTTAATGATAACCTTAAGAAAGCCAAGATGATCTGTCGCACCCTCGAGAAAGCCTGGCAGAAAAACCCAACCTCTGACAACCTGGCCACCTTCAAGAACGCCACCCGCAAACACCACCAACTGATCCGATCCACCAAGAAATCAGCATTCAAGGATCGACTCGACAACAACGCCCACAACAGCAAGGAACTATTCAACATCGTCAAAGAGTTTACCAACCCCACCGCCGGCACCAACGACATCACTCCCTCCCAAGACCTCTGCGACTCTCTAGCCTCGTTCTTCCACAACAAAATCGCTGACATACATAACAGCTTTGGAGACCAGTCCACCCCACCCACCTCCGAACTAAAACCCCCCTCCAACAACATTTGCGCCTGGAACCCAATCACCACCGAAGACACCATCCGCCTGATGAACACCATCCACTCAGGATCACCAACCAACCCAGGTCCCCACCACATTTTCAACAAAGCAGACTATCTCCGAGACGTCATCAACTGCTCCCTCAACTCTGCTACCTTCCCGGAAAGCTGGAAACATGCCGAACTCAGCGCCCTCTTGAAGAAACCCACAGCAGACCCCACTGAACTTAAGAACTACCACCCCATTTCGCTACTCCCATTCCCTGCCAAAGTCATTGAGAAAGCCGTCAGCAGTCAACTCACCACCTTCCTTGAATCCAACAAATCCCTCAACCCTTCACAGTCCGGTTTCGGAGCCAAACACAGCACCGAGACTGCCCTCATCGCAGCAACAGACCACATTCGAACTCTACTGGACAACGGAGAAACAGCTGCCCTCATCCTACTTGACCTCTCCGCAGCCTTCGACACAGTCTGTCATAGCACCCTTATACAATGCCTCAGCAACATCGGAATACAAGGAAAAGCATTGAACTGGATCATCTCGTTCCTCGCCGGAAGAACCCAGAGAGTCTGCCTCCCCCCTTTTAGATCAGAAGCCACCGAAGTCATCTGCGGCGTACCACAAGGATCTTCACTCAGCCCCACCCTCTTCAACGTATACATGAGTCACCTCGCATCCATCGCGCGCCAACACAACCTCAACATTATCTCCTACGCAGATAACACCCAGCTGATCCTCTCCCTCACCAAAGACCCAAACACCGCCAAAACCAACCTACACGAAGGGATGAAAGAAGTAGCCGAGTGGATGAAGAACAGCCATTTAAAACTGAACTCGGGCAAAATGGAAGTCCTCATCTAAGGATCATCCCCCTCCGCCTGGGACGACTCATGGTGGCCACCGGCCCTGGGAACCGCACCCATACCAACGGACCACGCACGTAACCTGGGCTTCATCCTGGACTCCTCCCTCTCGATGACCAGACAAGTCAACGCCGTCTCATCATCATGCTTCAACATCCTACGTATGCTCAAAAAAATCTTCCGTTGGATCCCCAACAAGAAAGACGGTCACCCATGCACTGGTTACAAGCCATCTGGACTACGGAAATCCCCTTTACGCCGGAACCACAGCCAAACTACAGTAAAAACTCCAACGCATCCAAAACGCCTCAGCCAGACTCATCCTAGACATCCCCCGCCAAGCTCACATTTCAGGTCACCTGAAAGACCTCCACTGGCTCTCCGTCAACAAGAGAATAACGTTCCGCCACCTCACCCACACACACAAAGCCCTCTACGACCTAGGAACCGAATACCTCAACCCGAGCCTGTCCTTTTACACCCCCACCCGCCAACAACGATCGTCCAATCAAGCCCTCGCCGCATTCCCACGTATCCAAAGATCCACGATGGGGGGAAGATCCTTCTCCTACTTAGCGGCCAAGACCTGGAATTCTCTCCCCACCCACCTCCGCCTTACACAGAACCACCTCTCCTTCAGAAAACAACTTAAAACTTGGATATTCGATAAGTAAAGTTCCCCCCCTCCCTCAAGCGCCTTGAGACCCTCTGGGTGAGTAGTGCGCTATACAAATTTAAACTTGACTTGACTTGACTGTACCACTGGATTCAAGCTAGCCTGGCTGATGAAGGGTGATGCCCTGAAACCAGTTCCAGGATGCTTGTTTCCAGTCCAGGGAGGTCCTTTGCTTGGCAGGTCATGCTGGATTCTTCCCACGAGGGACAGGGTCAAGACTGATTTTCATATGGCTGGGTCCAAACTGAGGTGGGTGGTGAGCAAAGGAATGATGGATTACACCCAGATCCTTGTGACTCAGGTGAATGTTTGCATTGTCCAGCATTCGGTCCATCAATTGTTTCTTTTGCATATGTCGCCCTAAGAGGGAAGGGTATGCCCAGACATGGGTCCTGTGCTCACTACAGCACTGGATTCAAGCTAGACTGGCTGTTGAAGGGTGATGCCCTGAAACCAGTCCAAGGATGCTTGTTTACGGTCCAGTGAGGTGCTCGCTTGGCAGCTCGGGCTTGACTGTTCCCACAAGAAACAGGGTGAAGACTGATTTGCATATGGCTGGGTCCAAAATGGGTGGTGTGGTGAGCAAAAGAATTATGCGTTAAACCCAGATCCTTGTGACTGTCATATGTTCCCAGTTGGCCCAAGACCTAGTATCCGCCCTTGGAGCCTTCATATTAATGATTACAAGGCCTGGAAGAGTGTAAATGCAGCCTTGTGCCTCAGGCCAAAACAGACAGGCTTCGGGTAAGTGCCAGTCGAAACTAGACCCCTAACTTTCCAGGATGGTCGCCCACACTGGAACTATTTACTGGTTTACGTGCGGCCTGGTAATAAAGAGATTATTCATGCCCTTGGTCATTACAGTAATGCCGTTTAAGATTGTGAAAGATGGATAAGATGTAAAAAATGGAAGAGTGCAGTTATTTCATAGCCTGCAAGATAACTACATCATTGAAAATATCCAAATATTAAAACATTGTAAAATTTTAAAATATTCAACATCTAAAAAAGACAAATGATTCAAGAAATTCCACTATGAATTAGGTGGTAGCTAATATGGTATGACTATTCCTAGGTAATACTAAGTGACACAAAAAAAACCCTGTGTACATGGCTGATAATGGATATATATAAAAATAGATATAAATGCATAGAAGTGAGGGAAATGAACATAATGTTTTTATTGCGAGTCTGGAATGACCATGCTGAGCATCTCAGGTGGCAGTGTGTCCAAGTGGCCCTGTTAGCTGAATGCGCTACAAGGGATGTCTTCGTTGACGCCTTTCCTATGTGTCTGTAGTCCTTGTCCTCTATTAAACAGGATATTCTCTGAGTTGCTGTTGTTCTCAAGTTGTTCCAGTACAAACTAGTTCAACTCAATGTGTGCGTGCGCATGTCTCATTTGTTGGTTTCTCTTTTGTTATCGTATGTTACTGCAATGTTTGCAGGTTCTGGGATTCACCCTCTTACAAGTCATGTGCACATAGCCGAGTCCACATGGGCACAGAACCAAGTAGATTTCTGTTTCAGAGGTGAACATACTGTGGGTGGTCACTCTCTGAGGGGTTCTGGTCTTCCTTCCATTGGATGTTTCCAACTGTTTTGCGTCTTGTTCTCTGTGGTCCTCGGCCTCTCCTACAAAAGGGAAAACCCTTGTTGTGGAAGCATGGGGGTCTGTAGGGCAAATGATTGTCACCCAAGATGTCATAGTTTGGATCAGTCATTTGTGGTGGGTGCATGTAGTTTGGGGCTCCAACTGGTGGCCCATAGTTGAACCACAGTTGGTCTCTCCAGCCTCTTCTAAAATCTCTGGTGTTTCTTTCTTGTCCCCAAATTTGTGCTTGTATAACTTCCGATTTAGTGGCCAGCTGACCAGTCTGAGGTGCTGGCTTCATCACTGTTAATGTTACTGCCCCCTTCCAGAATGTATTCATCCCTGGTGTACTGATACACTAAAATCCAGGGTGATGTGCATTTCCTACATTGGTTGGAATCACATTGTGTTTCTGAAATACCCCTCACACACCAAAAGGGCCCTTGGTGTCATGCTTCAGCCTAAGGGTCTTCGCACCCCTCTATGGGACGCGGCGTGATGCTACCTGCTTATGGTATCGTATTTTAGATTGAGACAATAGTTTCTCCTACATGTAGCACTCACTACCTGTATAATTTGTATCTAACCATTGATGACATTGTCATACATGATATGTGAGTAGGGTAGGGAACTGAAGAAGCAGCACTCTTCGAAACATGTTGACACACACAGGAGGTCTTGTACAGTGACACAACACACCTCCGTCTCACACCTTTTAAACAATACCGGCACCAGGGAATATTATAGTTTTCTACTCCACATGAGCTAGGTATTTTTTAACATTCACTTATCACTCTCTCCTAACCCTTCCTCTCATTCACTTCCTCAGCACACATAGTGAAAAAGGTCAGTGCTCCCGCGTATTAGCAGGTAGCAGTACGCCGCATCCCGTAGAGGGGTGTGAAGACTCCTATGATGAAGCATGACACCAAGGGCCCTTTTAGTGTGTGAGGGGTATTTAAGAAACACGATGTAGGAAATGCACATCAACCTGGATTTAAGTAATCCTTCAGCGGTGGATCATGTTGTCGAATCCACCCTCGGTGTTCGTGTAGGACACCACCTCTCCACTCCCTCCTTTGTTAATTATAGTATTGATATGCTCCTCTTGCTAAAACCTTTTTCCATCTTTGTTTAGTTTTTCTATTTTTGATGCCTTCAGGTATTCGCTAAATTCATGAATTTATTCATTTCATGTAGTCTCTTATTGTACATACTAGTAGACATATTAACTTTAAGTTTGAGTTCAACCGCTTCTATTTCTATCGTTTGATCCTCTGATAGTCTTGTAGCAGATACAGAAAATGAGCAGAGCCGATGTAGCTTCATCCAGCAAAGACTGAGATTCTCTTGCTGATCTGAGAAAACCCAAATCAAAACCTCCATTCATGAGGGACAGACGAAGGGAGGGAGGGAGGGATGGAGAGAGAGGGAAAGGGTGGAGGGAGGGATGGAGAGAGGGAGGAAAGGGTGGAGGGAGGAATGGAGAGAGGGAGGAAAGGATGGAGGGAGGGATGGAGAGAGGGGGGAAAGGGTGGAGGGAGGGGGGAAAGGGTGGAGGGAGGGATGGAGAGAGGGTGGAACGGGTGGAGGGAGGGATGGAGAGAGGGATGAAAGGGTGGAGGGAGGGATGGAGAGAGGGAGGAAAGGATGGAGGGAGGGATGGAGAGAGGGATGAAAGGGTGGAGGGAGGAATGGAGAGAGGGGGGAAAGGGTGGAGGGAGGGATGGAGAGAGGGAGGAAAGGATGGAGGGAGGGATGGAGAGAGGGGGGAAAGGGTGGAGGGAGGGGGGAAAGGGTGGAGGGAGGAATGGAGAGAGGGGGGAAAGGGTGGAGGGAGGGATGGAGAGAGGGAGGAAAGGATGGAGGGAGGGATGGAGAGAGGGGGGAAAGGGTGGAGGGAGGGATGAAAGGGTGGAGGGAGGGATGGAGAGAGGGAGGAAAGGATGGAGGGAGGGATGGAGAGAGGGGGGAAAGGGTGGAGGGAGGGATGAAAGGGTGGAGGGAGGAATGGAGAGAGGGGGGAAAGGGTGGAGGGAGGAATGGAGAGAGGGGGGAAAGGGTGGAGGGAGGGATGGAGAGAGGGAGGAAAGGATGGAGGGAGGGATGGAGAGAGGGGGGAAAGGGTGGAGGGAGGGATGAAAGGGTGGAGGGAGGAATGGAGAGAGGGGGGAAAGGGTGGAGGGAGGGATGGAGAGAGGGAGGAAAGGATGGAGGGAGGGATGGAGAGAGGGGGGAAAGGGTGGAGGGAGGGATGGAGAGAGGGAGGAAAGGGTGGAGGGAGGAATGGAGAGAGGGGGGAAAGGGTGGAGGGAGGGATGGAGAGAGGGAGGACAGGGTGGAGGGAGGGATGGAAAGAGGGAGGAAAGGGTGGAGGGAGGGATGGAGAGAGGGGGAAAGGGTGGAGGGAGGGATGGAGAGAGGGGGAAAGGGTGGAGGGAGGGATAGAGAGAGGGAGGAAAGGGTGGAGGGAGGGATGGAGAGAGGGGGAAAGGGTGGAGGGAGGGATGGAGAGAGGGGGAAAGGGTGGAGGGAGGGATAGAGAGAGGGAGGAAAGGGTGGAGGGAGGAATGGAGAGAGGGGGGAAAGGGTGGAGGGAGGGATGGAGAGAGGGAGGAAAGGATGGAGGGAGGGATGGAGAGAGGGGGGAAAGGGTGGAGGGAGGGGGGAAAGGGTGGAGGGAGGGATGGAGAGAGGGGGGAAAGGGTGGAGGGAGGGATGGAGAGAGGGAGGACAGGGTGGAGGGAGGGATGGAAAGAGGGAGGAAAGGGTGGAGGGAGGGATGGAGAGAGGGGGAAAGGGTGGAGGGAGGGATGGAGAGAGGGGGAAAGGGTGGAGGGAGGGATGGAGAGAGGGAGGAAAGGATGGAGGGAGGGATGGAGAGAGGGAGGAAAGGGTGGAGGGAGGGATGGAGAGAGGGTGGAAAGGATGGAGGGAGGGATGGAGAGAGGGAGGAAAGGGTGGAGGGAGGGATGGAGAGAGGGATGAAAGGGTGGAGGGAGGGATGGAGAGAGGGATGAAAGGGTGGAGGGAGGGATGGAGAGAGGGATGAAAGGGTGGAGGGAGGGATGGAGAGAGGGATGAAAGGGTGGAGGGAGGGATGGAGAGAGGGATGAAAGGGTGGAGGGAGGGATGGAGAGAGGGAGGAAAGGGAGGAGGGAGGAATGGAGAGAGGGGGAGACAGAGGTAAGGGGACTGAGAGTAGAAGACTAGAGCTCAGGCTAGTGAAGATTATCGGTAAGTAATAGGATCATTTACAAGTGCTTAAAATAAAAAACAAACACCTAAGTAGATGATACAAACTAGACTTAGGCAGGAATAAATCCACGATGTCTGCTTCTAGATGGCTCAACACAAAGCAGGGATCGACTTGTGAAACCCTCCTTCCCCCTAAAGAGTCATAAGCGGAGCAAGAGCACAGGCAGGAAGGAGGTCCTTAAGTCCACCCTCGGCTCCAGAGTGCATAATTATCTTTAATTATTTAATGAAGAGGAATAATGTTTCATCCACCCCACCTGATGAAATGGTTGCTACCAAAGGTCATTTTTTTATTTTGACTGAAGAGATTTATGTCTTCATTATGCGAGGACATTCATTTGTACACACAGGTCACACCTCTTACCTGTACAGGTGAGTCCAGCGTTCCTCCCCGTTGGACAGGTATTGACACTCCAGCCTCGCTGGGCACACTTCCACAGGGCAGACTCATCCCCTTGGCACTGGACATCACTCATCAGAACTGGTGAAGGGCTGACCCCGAATGATGAATTATACTCATAGCTTTGCACAGCTCCACATCCAAGCTGTCTGCAGACCACCGACGCGTCCTCCTGACCCCAGGCGTCATCACAGACGACCCCCCAAACCCCGTGGTGCCTGACCGCCACTCTCCCAGAGCAGAGAGAGGGGCCGTTCACCAACTGGACCTGATCAGGACCTGGGAAGAGATAACAGGGCAATGGGAAGGAATGCAAAGTAAAGGAACCAAGAAAACAGAACATCCTCTTCATCAAAGGGAAGCTTGACAGGTTATATTCAGTAGAGCATGGCAAATGACCTGCTGTGGGAATACATCCTATCAAAATGTGAATATTTTTTTTCTAGTCTGTTCAATGGGATCTAAAGAGAGAGTCCCTGATCGATACATTGGGCGCCTCTTTGGACTCCCCTCCACTGGTCAGAAATTTATCACGGTGGCCACAGTCATACAACCCTTCTGACAGGGACATTTGTCGTTGGTCAGTGATTATTCCCTCTACATTAGAGGTCTTCTAACTTTTTGTATTTCAAATAATTTTTTATTGAAATTTCAAGAAAAGAACAATAAAGAAAAGAACAAATAAAATGGTAAAATGATAAACACAATGGTAAAATGATGATAAACACAAGAATACTGACAAATAATAACAAGCATTTTTCATGCAATAGGTCTTGCAATGACATTATTTTGAGCTATTCACATTGTAAACGGCAATGCCTTTAAAAAAATAAAAGGTATTGCTATTTACAATACCAAAAGCAACACCTATTGCATTACATAACTCGGTGTCCATGAACATGGCGCCGTGCTTATTAAAGTTTAAAAAAAAAAGAGTGTGTTTGGGTGCAGAGCCCTGTGATGACTCACTGGAGAACGAGAATGAGGGCCTTAGTGAGCCAAACAATGTGACTTTAAACATAACATATGACAGAGCATATATTTAGAAAGGCGCTATGTATGTTTACACACTCCTAGTATGGCACAATTAACAGACTCAACTGAACGTTGTGCTCCTCGCATACTACAGCAGAGAGGAACGTGAAAATATTCAAGAGAATGGCATTCTTATGAAGTACAGTGAGAAGAATGCACACTGCCGCCTGAAGGGGGGTGGGGGACCATCCAGTGACTTATGTCTCCATGGGTCTCAAATCCCAACAGTCATGGACCTCAATTCACCAAAAAGCCAGAAATAACGGAAGCGACACCAAATGCCATTTCACCTTTTATTTTATTTTTTATTTTTATTTTTTAAGTTTTCAAAAACCTTTATTCGGGTATCGTCAAACACATACAGCTATCAGCCTACAACCCGGAGGGCCAGCAGCAAACATGGGCAATAAGGTCACACTATCTGTGTCGAGCAACCACGGCCAATAAGCCGACAACCTGGGGGTCCGGCGGCGTGTAGTAGAGTACATACATTCGACTCCAGTTCTCATGATGTGTCGACGCCCCCACCCCGTCCTGACTCCCCAGAGAGAAGGCAGACTTTTGTTATGGAATATCGTTGTGACTGCAATGCCATGATGTAAGCAAGTATTAATCCTACCCACTAAATAATACATTAACTGTCCCAAACAACCCCCCCCCACCCCACCCAAACTGCCCGCTCGCATATTGTTCGCCTCGAAAATTAGGCCGTTACTCAGTCCCACAACAATCTGTAATAAAGCCGTCCACACACCCGTCCCTCCCCTACTCAACCCCACCGCAAAAACATGATTGTCCAGGCAGCCTTCTACTTCAGTGTACCTCCGAATGTAAGTGTATATAGCAAGGCTCAACGCCCCTGGGCCGCCCTACGTGTCCCTTGTGTAGTGCAGTTAGATTCCCCCCCCTCTACAGGTGACGCTAATGGAGTGAATGAGTGCCTACTCGTCAGGCCCAACTACCTCTTCCTGTGGTTCCGGACTGTTATCTGTCCCATCCTGTTCCAATTCTGCGCTGTCTTTGGCAAATTGATAAGTGTGATACAGACCCCAAAAGTTCTTAGCCCTGTTTCCAGGTGGGAGGAGCTCACTATAAGTTTGCGATTGGGTACTACAGTAAAGCATGTCCCTAGCACATCTACGTTTCGTCGTCAAGGGTCCCCGCATCCAGCATAGTGCGATAACTCGCCGGGCTATCAGCAGGCCCATATCTGACAGGCGTCGTATTGCCACTGGGAGTGTCTTGGAGTAACCCAGCAATGCTAGCGCGGGGTCAACAGGGAGTTCTGTATCCAATATCAGGCTTAATTCCAAGAAGACGTCTTCCCAAAACTTATTAATACCGGGGCAACTCCATGCCATATGCATGAAGTCCGCTACTGGGGCATTACAACGCTCACACTCGGCAGTTGGTCGGAGCCCGTATCTATGTGGACGTTCTGGTGTGTAATATACACGTTGTAGATATTTGAAATGGATTAGTCTGTGTCTAGCATTAAGTGACAGTTTCCTGGTGTTTTGACAACAGTATTTCCACATTACATCGTCAATCTGTATTTGCAGATCGCGTTGCCACTCCAGCCTGGCCTTCGAGAGTTGCTGTTCCCTGTGTTGGGACCCTATTTTAAATAAATGTGTGATCAATTTGCGCGACGAGGGTGTTTTAATCACATAAGTAAGCTCAGGGATTTCTGGGGGCTCTGCCATGTCTGGACCCAAAAGTTCCGTGAACGCAGCTCGTACTCTGTGAAAGTGGAAGCGCAGTAATAACGTGATCGCTACACCGGTGGGTGCGACCTGTTCCCAGGATTTAACCACTCCATCCCTGAACAGGTCTCCTATCGTTAAGATACCCAACTGGTTTAGGGCACGCGTGACCCCCCTTTCGCACAGCGGCGCCAGCCACCCGGTCCACTCTATCGGGGCAAGTGGGCAGTACAGCAGTGCGCAATCTTGCTCCTTCACCAGCGTGTGCCAGGCATGATTTGTAGTCTTTATCGAGTCCAATAAACCCACACGGCGATCAACCGGCTGGAATACCGTGGCTGGAGGGGGGAGCGGGTCCGCAAACAAATGTTCCAAGATCACGTGTGGAATATTGTGATCCCCGTGTATCCATGTGTACAGATGTGCTGCTTGTGCGACTCGGTAGTATCGCTCCATATCTGGTGCACCGAGTCCACCCAGGTCATACGGGAGCAGAAGAACTCTCCATTGAACTCGGGCTGTTTACCACCCCAGGCAAGCCGTATAAGAGTCTGTGTTAAAGTTTTGAAGAAGGCTTTAGACAGGACCACTGGGATGTTATTAAATAGAAACAAGAATCTGGGCAACACTATCATCTTCATTAGAGCGATACGTCCCTGTAGGGATAGTGGAAGCCTGCACCACCTATCCACATCCTCAACTAGCTTAGTTTATGCAACGCCATAATTTTCCCGCACCAATATGTCTGGATCTGGATGGAGTTGGATCCCCAGGTATCTGACCGGTTCCTTAGACCACTGCAGTGGATACTCCATGTCAAATTGCTGCGTCACCGGTGTCAACGGGAACGCCACCGACTTGTTCCAATTCACTTTTAATCCCGAAAGAGCTCCGAAACGGACCACCTCCCTCAACACTGGAGAAAGGTTTGTCTCTGGGTCCCGGATATACAACAATGTGTCGTTTGCGTATGTGGAAATGCAGATCTTATACGTGGGGAAACTAATACCCTCGTTCCGATGGTATTCCCGGAGCGCACATGCCTGTGGTTCTGCCACCAGGGCGTACAGCAAGGGGGAAAAGGGGCAGCCCTGTCTAGTACCCCTGCCTATGTCAAAGGCGTCCGTGACCCGGTCACCGATGCGCAACCTGGCCTTAGGCTTGTAGTATAGGGCACCTATCATCTGTAGGAAGGGTTCGCCCAACCCAAACTTTCGGAGTACTCTTGACATGAAGGGCCACTCCACCGAGTCGAAGGCTTTCTCCATGTCAAGGAAAAAAGCCGGGGCTTTGTTCTCAGGTCTCACATGTTGCATGGTCCCCAGAACAGTGCGTATGTTGTATGTGAGGTTCCTATTGGGGACAAATCCAGCCTGTTCTTGCGCGACCAACTCCGGCGCAAGCAAAGCCAGGCGCGTTGCCAACACCTTGGCATACAATTTGGCGTCAATGTTTATCAGGGATAGCGGCCTGTAGGAGCCGCATTCATTGGGGGGCTTCCCTGGCTTCAGAAGTGTAACAAGTAGGGCCTCCCTCATGGAGTCAGGCATACTTCCCTCCACACATAAGTCATCAAAGAGGGTGGAAAGAAACAGTATCAGCTTGTCTTTGAATGCCTTGTAGAAGCCCACTGTTAGCCCGTCTGCACCAGGGGCACTTCCGGACCGCATCCCCTCGAGTGCTTCAGCGATCTCCTCCTTCTGGATAGGCATCATAAGGAATTCTCTCTGTGAGTTGGAAAGTAGAGGCATTTTTATGTAACTTAGATAATCGTCAATTTCCTCCTCAACCCGGAAGGATTTAGACTTGTAAAGTCCAGAATAGTAATTCCTGAATTCCCCAATTATCTCCGATTCGTCTGTGAGTACCCTACCTGAGTCCGACACCAGTACGCCAACCATCAGTGGTCGTCTTTCATTACGTATGATTCTAGCCAGGAGGGAGCCTGGTCGTTCCCCCTCACCATAGGTGCCGGCTGTGGCGTATTTACCCATATATTGTACCTCCCTGTCCGCCTCTTCATTATATTCGGTGACTAGACATTTAATTTGCTCAGCAGCATCCCCCTCGGGCTCTTCCCGCTGCCTCGATTCCAGATCTGACAGTTGGGTTTCTAAGTGCTGCAGTCGCCGCCTAATGGACTTGAGGACACTAGAATGTTTGGACATTGCTATCCCACGAATGAAGACCTTGAATGCCACCCACACTGTTTGGAAGCTATCGACAGTCCCCACATTGACCTCCATGAAGTTGTTGATTTCTTCAGCCAACTCTCCCCTAAAAACCTCATCCAGCAGTGAATACGGGGGGAAGCGCCATGTAAATGGAGGAATTATTTTAATAGGCGTTTCCAATATCAGAAGCAGAGGAGAGTGATCTGATAGAGTGCGTGGCAATATCATGCATCCCTTGATACTATGGGCGAGCGACTGCGAAGCTAGCCAATAGTCGATCCTGGTATGGATATCATGATAGGCCGAATAGTGTGTGTACCCACCTCTCAAATGATGCCGGCTTCTCCAGACATCTAGGAGATCTAATTTAACTAGTTCCGCCTGCATGGCTAGGGCTGCAGCCGATGGTCTTCGGGGGTGCCCCGCTGACCTGTCCAGATCCGGGTCAAACACCAAGTTAAAATCACCCCCCCCCCCCAAGCATCTTGGAGTAATTGTGTGCCCTGCACCTCTGGGCCAGCATAGTGTAAAAGTCAGGGGAGTCATAGTTAGGGCCATAGACATTCACCATCAGGAGATCATGCCCCTTACCCACACATCTACAAATTAAATAGCGCCCCTCTGTGTCTGCCTCAAGTGACGTTAGTTTCAGTTTAGATAGTGGATTGACCCAGGTGATCACACCCCTGGAGTGTGTAGTGAACCCCGCCGCCACACTACAACCATCAATTTCCTTAGCAGTAAGCATTTTGCTAGTGAGAGGTAGGTGGGTTTCTTGTATAAGTGCCAGGTCAATATGGTGTCTGCGTAAATAGCTTACGACCTTTCTAAGCTTCCGGTAGTCGTTAAGACCCCTCACGTTCCATGTCAATGTCCTCAGAGAGTCAGTGGCGTGTTCCGCCGTCGATGTAATAGCCTCAGCCATTTCCAAAGTAAGGGTTTGTATACCTCAAGGTAATGTGCGGTAGCCTCGAGATCAAACCTAGGAGGACACGCCACGCCCAGTAGGAAGCTAGGCAAGACGGACCAATCCGAGTCAGGCATCGAATGTGTAGTGTGGAAGGCGGGTGCGCGCCAGATCTGCGCATAGTGTTAGAGAGTGTAAGACCAGTGTTGGCCATGGTAGCAGGCAAAAAGTACAACAGTGCAATAACAACGTTCCCAAGATCCCCACCCCCCTCCCACAGCAGACCCACCCCAACTTGGCCGTGCCGGTCCCCAACCCACCCATCCCACCCCAACATCATTCGTAACACCCAAAAAAGCAATGCGCTCGGGGTGCAATACAATACAATACAAGTCAGCGCTTGCTCTGCAACAACCTCCCTACGTGAAGGCATGGCCCCGCCCCCCCCCGCCACGCACCACCATTGTAATAATCAGAGTAATGTCATATACTACATTGTCATTCTCTACAGGAGTAGTATTAACAATATGAGAGAGAGGGAAAAAGGCACCCTCAGTCCCCCGGGCTAATTTTGTAAAACAACAAGAGAGTGTCGAAAAACAATATAAGTTATTAGCACATGATCAGAGATCGATATGGCCCTATTAACTCCACATTGGAAATAGTTATGGATTTTATTGGAAGCCCTCACTCACCACCCTGGGTGGTGACATGCTTCATCATCGGGCCCACCAGGAGAAGCCGAATGCGTCCATGGTGTGCTACAACGCCAGATTACTGCGGAGCTGGTTTTGTGACAGTGGTGTGAAAAATGTGGTGTTTAAAATTGTCAAGAAACTGTACCAGAAAAAAAATAAAAAATAAATAAATTTCTGTGGTCAGTCTGACAAGGTTAAAATATGTGTTGGGAAATCTGCCAATTAATGTATTGGTTATTTCCACTTTTAGAGTGGGGTCGACATGTTTCAGCCCTTATGTGTAAGATTTGCGGGGCTTTCTTCAGGACCATGTAATATGTACCTCGGCGGTGTGGCCGCGCTAAGGTCCACCCTACCAGAGGACGTGAAAGTTAAAAACGGTTGTGTAAAAATTAGTGCAGAAAAAACAAACCACCAAGTAGTGGAATAAACCTCTGATTTAGAGGGACCTGTGTGGTCTGGAAAACAGGACATACAAACAGAAAAGACAAACAGAAAATTAGAGATGTCTCATCATAGATGTTGTCTGCAAGATAACTCTCTGAATATTTGTGCTTATGGCTAATCAAGATGGCGTGACCGTTGTGCCATACACGCTATGTTTACTCAATCACAAGGATGTCTAGTGCATGCACCTTTGCTATGGAAGCTGTTAAATGGTCTTTGAAATAAGTTAACAGCTAAGTTGGTTTATATCATCCATATGGATGTTTGGAGCATGCAAAATTGCGAGAGGAATACAGACCGTGGTCGTGGCACTCGTGAGTAACGATCAATTGGCCAGACGGTAAAGCCAGTGGGAGTGTGTGAACCACAGGTATATCTATCAAGTAACAACATTTACTAGAAAAGAGAGAATGCTCACTTGTATAAAAAACGATCCACTCCCCATAGGTCTCGGGAGGTGGGTGGGGCGACAATGGCACACCCTGAAACAGAGATATAGCGAGTTTGTAAATGATACGAGAATGCAACTGGTACTTAGCTCAATAAGGGAAGGTATGAGCCGTCCTTACGCCCGCTACGCCCAGCACCCGTTTGGCACCTAGCGCTCCCTGCAACCGGACCTCGTGGATGGTCTCCGGCCGGCAGGGAAACGCTAAATGAAAGCAGTCGTTCGGTGCGTGGGCGCGGTCTGCGCGGAGGGAGCCAATCCCGGTCTAGAGCCATAGTGAGGCTTGCATTGAACTACCAATCACGCTCGCGCCCAGCAAAATGAGGCTTGGAACGCAAGCGCGCCGGTGTGCTTAGGGTGAAGTCTCGAAAATTACGAGGCTTTAATCTTGAGAACTTTATCAAGATTGACAACATGTATGGGCAAATAGACATTGTTCTAGATGCAAATTACATTATGCAGGATTTACAACTGAAAAATGAAGAGTTATTTTAAATAGTATTTTGGAGAATAAAAATTATTATATTTTGGAGAAAAAACGAACAATTCTGGGAACTGGATTAAAGTTAGCGTGCCAACCACAGTTTAGTATAAATTCATACAGACCAATAGTGGTCTAATGGCAGTCATGTGAACCACATCGAAAAATTTACATAGGTTTTAATTAGACCTTCTCAGTGATGACGTACTGGGCTGTAGTGGGAGCCACATTGCAACTGTGGCTGTGTCTCGATTGTAAATTAACTATGGTTTGACATGCTCATTAATTTTGAGGGAGGTGTAGAGACTAACGTTTCAGTACAGAGGACCATGGAATTTGGTCGTTGAGCCCCGTGAGGTGGGTCCCTAGTCTGTATACCCAACGCTGTTCTTTTTCAAAGAGGACACTAGCAGTGTTTTTAGTGGTAGTGACTTTTTCAATGACGGTCCAGCGTAGGTCATTTGGTGTGTGGTTTTGTTGTAGAAAATGCTCACTCATTTTAGTCACCGTTTTGCGACATCTAATATTGCTACGGTGCTCGCATATACGTGTTTTGACCTTGCGAGTTGTCATTCCCACGTACCTTTTGAGGCAAGGACATGTAATCAGATAGACCACATTGTTCGAATTACAGTTGCTGTGTGTCCTTTGTACCCAAATTTTACCAGGTTCCAGTGAGAGTTGTTTGGAGTGTGTAGTCAGGTGACACACACTGCAATTTGAACATGGGTGATGTCCAGTGACTGGTGGTAGGCCCCAAGCCTCTGTGATTGATCTCTCTATAGGTACAGTGGGCATTGTTGTATCTGGCCTCGTATGTACAAGTGAGTCTTTCAAACTCCTGCCTTTTTTGAAGGAGAACAGTGGTTTCTCCCACTTCCTCTTATTGCTGTTGATAATTCCCAAGTTTTTGTTTACTGATTTTTTCATGGCATCAGATAAACTGCTGTATGTGGTTACACATGTCAGGGGTATGTTAGATGGTTCCTTTATGGTTTCTTCCAGAAGTGCTGCCCTTGGTTGATTCCGTGCTCTTTTATTTCCTTTGTTGAGGATGGTAGTGGGATAACCTCTTGATTTTAGTTTCTCAGTGAGCTCGTTCGCTTGGATTTTGTAGTCATTGGTGTCACTACAGTTTCGTCGCAACCTCAGGTACTGGCCATAAGGGAGATTCTCTCTGAGGGGCCTTGGGTGGAAACTGGAGAACTCAAGCAAGTTGTTCTTTGCTGTCGGTTTGTGATGCGTTCTGGTTTTAAAATTAGTTCCATTCACCATGACGACTAAATCCAGGAACACTACTTCCTGTTTGTTAGAGCAATGGGTACATTTTAGATAGGGATCTAGAGTGTTTACCCACATGAAGAATTGTTCAAGAGACTGGACATCACCCTTCCAGATCAGGAAAATGTCGTCAATGTACCTCCTCCATAGTCCTATGGAGGAGGAAAAAGGGTTGTTGCTTGACATGATAAATTTGTACTCAAAATCATGGACATAAAGTCCGGCTACGCTAGGAGCAAATGTACTGCCCATAGACGTGCCGGTACTTTGTAGGTACAGTTGTCCTTTAAACTCGAAGTAGTTTTCTTTTAGGGCCAAGGTAGCACAGTTTAATATAAACTGTTTTGGTGTTGTATACTCCCATGTGATGGAATCTAAAGCTCTCTCCAGGACGATAAGGGTTTCGTCCTGGGGATTACTTGTATACAAGCTCTCGATGTCGAGTGTCACAAGTATGATGGAGTATTCATCAAAGGTCATAGGTTCCAGGATTTGCAACAAGTTTTTTGTGTCCTTTAGGTATGTGGGTGTGTTCTGTATTAAAGGTTTGAGATAGTAGTCACAAAACGTTGACAGTGGTTCAAGAAGTGAACCAATGCCTGAAACAATGGGTCTTCCAGGAGGAGGATTCGCAGTTTTGTGAGTTTTAGGCAGGGTATAAAAGTATGGTATTGTCGTACCTCCTGCTCTCAGGTAATCAGCCTCATGTTTAGAGATCCATTCGAGATCTTCTGCTTCTTTTACTAGATCGTGAATGCGTGACTTCAGTTCAGAAGTGGGATCAGTGGTTAGCGGGGTGTAGTTGATCCTGTTGTGCAGAAGGTTAGTGCACATTTGTTCATAGTCAGCAGTATTTTGGATGACGATCCCGCCTCCTTTGTCCGCTGGCTTGATAGTTATGTCTTTGTCATTTTTCAGTTTATCAAGAGCCTGGTATTCTAGTGCTGAGAAGTTCTTAAATTGGTTGGGTATTGGAAGAGTTTCCATGTCATTATACACCGCCTGTTCAAATGCTGTTATTTCAGCTGGGATCGAGTGTGGCGGAGGAACAAACGTAGATTTTTAGTCTGAAGTTGGTATCGAATTGGCAGAGATTCCTTATTGAATCATCCTTTGATTCAAAAAATGCTTTTAATTTTAATTTTCTAAAGAATTCAGCTAGCTCACAGTGGAGTCTGAATTTGTCTGGTCTAGCTGTAGGAACGAAACCCAGGCCCTTTTCAAGAACTTTCATTTCTGTTGGGCTAAGGAATTTATCCGAGAGATTGGTGACTAGGCTCATTGTGCACTCGTGCCCGGTGTTGAAGTTTTGCTGCGGGTATGGTTGCCCACTGGGTCCTCCTGTTTCCACGTTACCTTGTTGTTGCCTCGTCTCTTGCCTCTACCTCTCCCGCCTCTCTCTAAAAAAGGAATCTGATGATGATTCTGGGGAAAGGGGGACTGCATGTAGGGATTCCAGCCCATCATTGGGGGTGGTGGTGGTTGTTGAAAAGGAGGTGGGGGTGGGCCCATCATGGGTGGACCATATGGTGGCCACATCGGTTGTTGGTTGTAATAGGTAGATCTGCCCCTTCCTCCTCTTCGTCCTCTCTGTTTCTTCCCCTGATAGTTTGAGTTGTTGCTTCCAGTCGAGGAATTACTATCCGAGTCTTCCGTTTTGTTGGAATCTCTCCGTGGTGGGGAATACTCTGGATCAGAGTATGGATAAACTTTAATGAACTCGAATTTTTTGAGGTCTTTTTGGAATTTTGAGACTTTGGATTGCATCAACGAGTCTTTGTATTCGGTCATTTCTTTGTTTATTTCATCTAGACGTTTTTTGTAACCTGTAATTGTTGCTTTGAAGTATGTCTCTGTTGTTTGAATTTCTACCAAAAGGGCTTCTGAAAGGCGTAGTGCTGTTTTTATTATTAAGACCAGCCAGTCACGTGTACAGTGCCAGGCTATCATCGCCCAATCTTTCCGAAATGTTGCATCATTTAGGAATATGCGTGGGGCATTTGTAACAAGAAGACCCTTTGGTGCAGTGTTGGTTGACAAGTATTGTTTTAAAATGGTCCCATGTAATATTGTTCGTATTCGATCACGTTTTTGTTCCGTGAGTTTCTCCCATTCAGCAGTGTGTGAAATTGCTTGTGATATTGTTGGATCCGCAAAAAGGTTTGGATCAGCAAGTAAAGCTTCTATCTCTGCCTCAGTATAGGTGAGTCCCAGGTTCGCCATCGTTATAGTTGGAAAATAGTGGTTTGAAAAAACTAGGTTCAAAAGCCACTATGTTTGTCAACACTCACAGCTGTGCGCTGCTAAATCAGTATTAACAATATGAGAGAGAGGGAAAAAGGCACCCTCAGTCCCCCGGGCTAATTTTGTAAAACAACAAGAGAGTGTCGAAAAACAATATAAGTTATTAGCACATGATCAGAGATCGATATGGCCCTATTAACTCCACATTGGAAATAGTTATGGATTTTATTGGAAGCCCTCACTCACCACCCTGGGTGGTGACATGCTTCATCATCGGGCCCACCAGGAGAAGCCGAATGCCTCCCTGGTGTGCTACAACGCCAGATTACTGCGGAGCTGGTTTTGTGACAGTGGTGTGAAAAATGTGGTGTTTAAAATTGTCAAGAAACTGTACCAGATTTTTTTTTTTTATTCTGTGGTCAGTCTGACAAGGTTAAAATATGTGTTGGGAAATCTGCCAATTAATGTATTGGTTATTTCCACTTTTAGAGTGGGGTCGACATGTTTCAGCCCTTATGTGTAAGATTTACCGGGCTTTCTTCAGGACCATGTAATATGTACCTCGGCGGTGTGGGCGCGCTAAGGTCCACCCTACCAGAGGACGTGAAAGTTAAAAACGGTCGTGTAAAAATGAGTGCAGAAAAAACAAACCACCAAGTAGTGGAATAAACCTCTGATTTAGAGAGACCTGTGTGGTCTGGAAAACAGGACATACAAACAGAAAAGACAAACAGAAAATTAGGGATGTCTCATCATAGATGTTGTCTGCAAGATAACTCTCTGAATATTTGTGCTTATGGCTAATCAAGATGGCGTGACCGTTGTGCCATACACACTATGTTTACTCAATCACAAGGATGTCTAGTGCATATTGAAGCATGCTCCGTCCTCAGAGGAGTGATATTAGGGAGCAAAACGCCATGTCTCTAACTGTCTTTTGACTGTTAACACTTCAGATAGGCAGGCTCAACACCCCCAAAATCCAGCCGTCACTTATCTGCAAAAAGTCAGCCAGTTCCTCAGCACGGCAAGGGGTCTCAGCAGCAACCAGGATCCACTGCAGAGCCACCCCTTCAACAATTAGCCACCCCCAGTTCACTCCTGCTCATCCAGTTGGCTCTTGTCGTTATCTGTCTGCTGGTCCGCCCTGCCATTCCTCTTTTCCTTAGACCAGTTTTTCAGGGCCTTTTGGAGCTCCGTAGGGTCCGTGAAAATGTGCGAGTGGCCCTGTCTGTTGACACGCAGTTTGGCCGGGTACAGCATCGCGTAGTCTAGACCCAGTTCCCTGAGGCGCTTCTTGTGTGGGGCAAAGTGCTTACGTGCTTCGTGCACTCTGGCTATGAAATCCGGGAATATGGAGATCGCAGAGACCTCAAATTGTAGATCCCCTTTGGCTCGTGCTAGCCTGAGTGCTGTGTCTCTGTCGCTATAGTTGAGTAGTTTTGCTATAATTGAGCGAGGGGGCAGCCCCGGCTTTGGCTGTGGGCCCAGAGATCATGTGCTCGTTCAACCACGAACATCGCCGAAAATACCCCTTCCCCCAGGAGGGTGGTGAGCAGGCGCTCAACGAAGAGTTCCATCTTGTCAGTCTGAGTGGATTCCGGCAGGCCTGTGATTCGGAGATTACAGCGACGAGACCGCGCCTCCAAATCCTCCGTCTTGTCCTGTAGGGATCTCATGAGGGTCTCCACTCGCCTATGAGCAGTGTCCAGCTCCATCTAAGCCTCCTCAACCTCCGTGATTCTTCGTTCAGCCATGTCATGTTTCTCTGTATGTTTATCCAGTCGTTCCGCCATGCGGTCCATTCTGTAGGACATTGCGTCCATCTTGGATCCCAGCGCAGTTATGCTGGATTGAATGCTCTGCTCCATCGAACGAAGCATTGTTTTGAGGTCTGTGTCCTCTGCATGGGGCTCTTCCGGTTGTGTGTCCTCACGGTGCTGGGCTGGAGGGCTCTGTGTTGGCAGCCGCCGCTGTGAAAAGGGGAGTCTGCTCTGTGTTTCTTCCCCCTTCCCCATGTTGGTGCGGTAGTCGGTGTCTGCGTGTCTCAGTAGGAGAGTTATGCATTCCAGGGGGGGAGGAGAGAGGCCGCCAAGCGTTCAGGTGTGCACTCTTGAGGCCGGACAACTCTGGGTCCAGCACAGCATCCGTTACCGACCTCCCGGTCCGGCGGTTACGGCAACACGGTGGAAGCCTGCGCCAGCCTCACCCAGCAGGACCTGTCAAGATATGGGGAGCCATACCCACGTTCCGGGCCTGACTCCGTGTATGCCGCTTTCCGCCAAGGCACAGCCCCCGAACAGCCACCACCTCCACCCGTCAGCGGGGGAGGCCGCCCAGAGGATATGTGATGCAGCCCCTCAGTAAGTTGCTGGAGAAAGGCCTCGGGACTCACAATGTAGGTAGCCGCTCTTATGGTACCCACCGCCAGTACCCTGCGACACTAGTCGGCCGTTGGAGCGTCTCCACTACGCCTCTGCGCTCCCATTCACAACAAGCCTGCCTCCCCGACACGGCAGCGCCAGGGGCCCCGAAATGGCGCTGACTCAGAGCGGCGTACTCGCACTTCCTCCCAGGGGTCTTAGTCGCTCGTTATGCGTCCACCAGCCTTACTTAGGGGTCCACAGTGCAGGGTTGATCTTAAGCCAGGATATTTGCAGCTCCGGATGCGTCGCTCGGGACCCAGGGGCCGGCCCACTTCTCCCGGCCGCACGCACGGTGACGTCGCCCGGATCCAGGAGTTGCTGGGGACCGCGGTCTGCGGCCTACCGCTGCCCGTCTTTTCACCGAACCTCCGTCGCCACGCACTCCAGCGATTCTCTTCTTCCGTCGGTCCGGAAGGTTCCCGGGCGCTTCCGATGCTTGGCAATGTGGGAGGGGAGTTAAATGTACTGCTCTGAAGGAGGATAGTGAAGGATAATCGGTGGTGCCGGCGGAGCTAGGGAATTAGGTGGCCATCCTCGCTGCCTACAAGCTCCGTCCCCCTTTCACCTTTTATTTTTTATTCACATACTCGTGCTTACACATGCAACATGCACATTCACTGTCTCTCACGTAAACACACAAGCGGCATACATTTAAAATCGTTTTTAGGTCTTGGCCTGATCTATCTCATGTGCTTGTCTGGCCGAGCCATTTAGTAGCTGCTTTTAAAAGTGCTACTTTCCCAGCGACCAGCTTACTAACACGCGCACAAACGCGCGAGTGACGTGCACAGCTGCCATCGTGCACAGCTGCCATTTGGCTTCTTTTATTGCATGTGTGAAGGCCCTCCCTTATCACGCAAGCCTTGCTTCAATGCCCCCGTCACTCTGCTGGGCTTTCTCTTTCACGGCTGCCCTGGGTTACTATTACTGCCGCGCGGCCAATGCTTTTTCTTTCTGTGAGCTCTTTTTTGGACTGTGTTTATGTGGCTTGTGCTTCTAAAGGCTTGTGTTTCCGCTTGTTTTTCTGTTGGGATTCTGTGTGTTGTTATGTGCAAACTTGTGTTTCTGTTTTTTTCTATTTTCCTGGACTCCTGCGTAGGTCGACTGTGCTTCTGTGAGCTGTGTGCTCCATGTTTCTTCTGGCTTGTGTTTGCTGGTGTTTTTCTGGACCTTTGCTACTGTCTACAGTTTTTGGTGTTTGCTTGAAGTATTATGTGTTGTGAGAATTGTTTCTACAGGCTGTGTTTATGTGACCTGTACTTTGAAGGACTGTGTTGTTGTTCGGTGGGCTGCGCATTGTTTGGCGGTAGGTTATATAGAGTCTCGTGATTCTATTTGTGGTTGCTCGGGTGGCAGTTTTATTTTTCGTTACTTTTCGAGTATTCTGCTCAGCAACGACCAGCACACAGTCATCTTAGGGACTCCCTGCTGCAAAGGAACCGAAAGCATTTGCTTGAGATTGTATCTGCTATGCTCGCTTTTAGCTTGGGTCATGGCGACGAGCAGGCTCAGTGTGTTAAACGCTCGCCTCTGCCGTCTGCCACTATCGCAAGTAACTATTTGGAATGTCCACCTCAGCCTTTCATCCCTGAGGGGTTGGTAAATACTATAACAATGCATAGCGTCACCACGACCGGTTTAACAGCGCTTACACATGGGAAACTACGCAGTGAGGCGCTATACAAAAGTGGTCTCTTAGCACCCAGCACAGATTAACAGAAGAGTTTGTGATGTTGGCCAAATGAAAGGACGGAGTTATATGACGCCCAGAGCTCTTTTGCAGAGTTTCCAGGAAGCAGGCTGGTGAGTGGCTTCCACGCTTACATTCGCACGTTATCCTACGGGCTACTGTTTTGTGCATATATATTAAACTTGGTTATTTCTGTAGCTGTAGGTTGAGAAGATGCTGTAGAAATGTATATACATGGATTTCAACAGATTATTTTTTATACATTTTCTCATTGGGTTCTCTAAACAGAGTCACACTTTGGGCTGACCATAGAGAGAGCGTCAACGCCATTGCAATGTCGCGACAATGTTTGTACCGAGAAGACATTTGTCACTGTTATTCGGCCCAAATATCAATGCGCCACTTCGAAAAGTCCACCAGTAAGCACACAGCAAGCATTGGCATATCCAATACGTCTCCCTTTTGGGACCTTATAAGTATTTAGTTTTGCAGCACAATATCCTTGGTGCAACAACATCAGCTGTTGCATGGCTAAACCTTGTACTAGTTTGCGCACTGCATGCCGTGCTCTGGTTTCAAAAGCAGATCTCTCCCGAAGCAGCGGATGCTGCTCTTTCACAGAGGTGTGTCATGTATGTGCCATGCGTGTATTGCCCTGCAGAGCTTTACCACTGCCAGGATAATCGGTGGAGTCTTCAGTATGGGAACCGACGTATGAGATACAGCTCTCTCACATATGTGGCAAAAACTGCAAAAAACCTGGCTCTTTCTCTCTGCTGAGATAGAGCTCACACTTTTGGTGAACCATGCAAAGGTCGCAAATTATGCGGCAAATCCTGTAAATACATAATTATGCGGTGAGCAGCCACAGAATCGCCTTAATACACTGACCCTCACCACTGCTTTGTAAATAAAGTATTCAAGAAAGATAAATCCTAAACAATCAGATTGCAATCAGTGGACATTGTTAGCTAGATTTTGAGGAAAACAACGTTTTCAATATAACTCCCCCACTATATAAGTGTAATATTATAAATATATAACTGGTGCCTCGTATATGATGGTCCTATATGGACATCTTGAGAGTCTAGGTACATTTACAAACACCTCGGTCCCGGCCGCGTGGTGACATTGGAGCAGATTACACAGTTACCCGTGATATCTTCTCTCTGTACAATGTCGGGGTACCCTCCCATCAGCCCACTTGGCCCTTCAAAACTTGCTTCTCGAGCACGCTCTACAGTGAACATTTCCCCAGTCTGACTCTGCTCTTGTCCCATTTTCTCTCTTTAGGTCTCACCTATTATATCCCGCAGGGATAAATAGGCGAGATTATAGTAAGTGGAAAAGAAAAGTCTACCTAGCTGTTTGGATCGCATACAGTTCATGTGAGCTATGCGCGTGCACATCACATCACGCACCATTTGTTATCAGCTTGTGAACCTGGGCATCAGACTTCAAAGGGTCCGCTCCCCCACCTCCCATCAGACTTCAAAGGAATCCGCTCCGCTCCCCCCGTCAGACTTCAAAGGAATGCGCTGCACTCCCCCGCCCCCCAACGCAATGCAGAGAGCTTGTTTACTTCAGTCACCAGCCCCGCCGCCTCTCACATCTGTGTTTTTCCTGACACTTCCGCCCTGTCTCTTTTGTTTTGCTGTTCACTAACGCCCCCCAATACCCTGCCCATTTTGTTTGATGTTTATTCTCAATCAAAAAACTTCCCATTCAATTATGCTTTTTGTTTTGTCTAACTGTTATGAAATCAGTCTACCTTCTTAGCGCTTTGCAGAAAGAGTAAATGCACTAAGGGGCTGAGTTTGTTTCTTGCAGGAAGTTCGAAGCGGCTGTAGTTCACAGACTTCAGTAACTATAATGTTTATGCTGTGTCATTACCTGTTTGTGCTGCAGTCTGCATTGGCATTCAGCCTGGTTTGTGAAGTCCATTCGAAAATAAAAGTGTGCATGACTCGCAGCTTACAGGAACCTCCCCAGAAGTAGGTTTTCGAAAGGGAGGGAATCTAATGCATAATAAAGAAAAGTTCTACCTATGCGGAAGTTACAAAGTGGTATTTTACAAGCAACTTCACATCTATGAAATCAGCGTTAAACAGTAACACGTCTTTGAATGATTTTCTTATTAACTACTTTTGCGCAGGAAGTAAATACAGGCGCATAACGTGCACATCGCCTGGCATGTATAAGGTAAGAAACCATGCGCGCCGGGTTATGGGAGTGGGGGCTTCCTGTCACTAGCTCATTTGCTCTGCACACATGGTTTCACAGTCATCATCAATTCAACGTGTAAGCCAGGGCTAATCTACTTTGCTTCAGTGTGGCTTTGTGAACTATAGTCTGTAAGCATGAGAACTTTATCCATATATCGTGTGCGTATTCTCCTAAGTGAACTTCTGGAACAGGGAAACATTTGTCTGAAGGCGCAGCTCTTGTCACACTGAACTACCTGTATTTCAGAGATTAATTAGAAACGTCCACTTTCTGGCTTTCTGCCTCCATCGCCCTGCATGTACAACTACCGCCTTAAAGAGCTGTTTGTTTTCTACACCTGGATAAACTTGGGTTCTGAGAAATCTACAAATAAGATGCAATTACTGAAACAGGGTGTCAGCATTTAATCCAAGAGTCTTTCCTGATACTTGAACAACAAGGCATGTGTCGCTATTGATAGGCCCGACCATATTTTAATTATTCAGGCATAAATAGCAAAATCGAGAATGTTATGTTATGCTTGTTATGCGTAATTCCGCCAAATTCGCACCAAATTTTACATTGAGTACTTGGGTATACATTAACTCTGTGCGTAGTACTTCGCTACGCTCACGTAGTGGGCGTAGTGTTGCCTACTTGACCATTTGCGAAGTAGGCGTAGCAGGCAACACTGCGCCCACCCCGCGGGCGTAGCGAAGTTGCCCGCCACCCGCCTCCCTCCCGATGTTAGGAATCAATAGCCTTGACATGCGAGGTTGTTGGGCTGTGGTCTTTTACCCAGGTCCCTACAAACAAACAGCCTGTTCTTTTTAGACGCTCCCTAACCAGTGAAAAGAGGCACGGCAGAACGTAGCCTTTGCTTGGCTTACTGTTCCGGTACCACGCCCCCTCTTCACTTCCTGGTTCCTGGCTAGAGGTTCGGTGGCGTCTTGTGGAAACCTGCGAGTCTCCTTGGACACTTCCCCGCTTCCGTGCCTTCATTCCCCTGTCCCTGCAGCCGCTGGATGGTTGTTTGAGAGTGAGAGCGTCTTTGCCGAGCTTCGGCATTTCTTGAATTCCTACGCGAGAGTTTACTCGCGACTACCCTTGCTTTTCTCACACATTTTGCGGGCGTCATTTCGCTCGGATTCTTTTTCTCGCTTCTGTTGTATGAATGAAATACATGGCGAGTTCTATGTTTGTTTAAACCCTTCCTGTGAAAGTGAGCGTCCGCCCTTACCTCCTTTGAGGGCCGGGTTTCTCTCCTCATGTGTGTGTGTACTGCTCCGCTGTTTCAGCCCACAACAGCCGGCCGGTGCTCCTCACATACCCCATTTTTGTTTTTGTGTTGGTCTGGTGTGTATGTCCCTCGAGAGCTCTATTCCTCATAGCCCGTGGCTCATTATCCTGGCTACCATTCCTAGAACTCCTCGAGAAAGCCTGCCTAATCTACAATTGGGGTAAGCACACCTGAATAATCACGCATGTCAATGACTCCTGCTTGAAGGTTAGTGAAGGAATGATATATTATGTGTACTGTCTATTTTGTTTTCTAGCCTGGACATCCACCTACGACTACTCCTGCTATACCCTGCGTACCCCCTCGTATGAGGAGAGTGGTGGACACTCCTAGGGTAATTCCCTCATACTTTTAGGGGACAGTAGACAGGAGTGTGTATTTTATTCGCATTCTTGCTTCTGTGCCTTGGAGGTGTGGGGATTCTTCTTCGCTCCCGTGGAACATTGGTTACTAACCTGACAGAAAGCCAAGCCCACGAATATCCATTCCCCTGAGCGAAGATGAATCCTGACCCTTCGGTAATCCCTGTAGACCTCCAGGCTCATTCAATTGAGGACATTACTGCAGCCTTAGTAGCCCTTCAGACAGAAGTGGGTAGATTGGGGGTCGAAAATCAAAGACTCATGGCTGAAGTGCAGCAGTTAAGATCAGGAGAGCGAGACACAGGCACCATACCCAAAACCAGAAAAAACTATATACACCCCGCTAGGTTCACCTTACCCCCCCTGAAACAGACCAAGGGGCTAGCGGAGAATCACACAGCTCCCCTGTTCAAGTCACTGTAAATACCCCTAATCCTGTTCCCCTGGCCATGCCTGAACGATTTTCAGGGGATAGCACTAAATATAATGTATTCATGAATCAATGCCAACTCCAGTTTTTGTGTAGGACAGCTTCTTTTCCTGATGACTCAGCCAAGGTAGCCTTCATAATCTCCTATCTTGCAGGGAATGCGGCAGAATGGGCAGTTCCCTTAGTCCAGAACAATGATCCTGCGCTTTATGATTTGGATCTTTTTAAGGAAAAGATGAGAAGTCTCTTTGCCAAACATTCATATATGCAAGCCAGTGATACAGAATTGCTCAATCTAAAGCAAGGCTCCAAAGATCTCTTGCCTTACATTACCAACTTCAATCGGTTGGTGGCGGAGACACATTGGCCAGAGGACAAGAGAACTTCCTTGTTTTATCGTGGGTTAGGGGATGACATAAAAGACCTACTCTCTCAGATAGTGAACCCCCCAGAAGATTGTGCCTCTTTCATTGATCTAGTAGTCAAATTAGATCATCGTTTGCATGAAAAGAAGGGGGAACGAACTCGAAACATTGTACCTAGGGTTTTTTTACCTAAAATTGAGAAACCTGTCCCAAAAGATGTCCCTGAACCCATGCAAATCGGGGACATACAAGGTCCGTTATACTCAGAGGAAAAAGACAAGCGGCGTAAATTAAACTTATGCCTGTACTGCGGAAAGGGTGGCCACTATGCTAAAGATTGTCCAGTCCGTCCTAGGACACCCAGACTAACAGCTAGCAGTATTTCCAGTTAGGAAAACTAGCAAGCTTGAGGAATAGAGAGGTCACTTCCCCAAGCTACATCCCTCATCAGATCTCTACCAATAAAATACACGTAGTCAAACATTTCACATTACCCATTACACTCACGTACAGTGGTAAAAAGCAATTCACTATGTCCGTCCTTCTTGATTCCGGAGCAACAGGAAACTTCTTTGATATTAAACTTGCTAAACAGTTGGGCATGTCTTTTGTTGCTAAACCCGCGCCTGAATCCATATGGGCTGTAGATGGGTCAGAGTTGTCGTCAGGAATGATCAGTTATCAGACCCCGCCTGTGATCATTGTTTTTAATAATGGACATTCCGAAAGTCTTGTTTTTGATCTCATAGACGCTCCTAATTTTGGGGTTATTTTAGGAGTCCCATGGTTACAAGTACACAATCCAGTTATAGACTGGGTTCAAAGAACAGTCACCTTGAACTCCCCCTATTGTAAAACACATTGTTATGTTGAAGTCCGAGAACCCGGATGTCCCTTATACTGTGCAGTCCAAACCGGACTATACCTGAAAGTGCCTGATCAATATGCAGAATTCGCAGAGGTGTTCAATGAACAAGAAGCAACTAAATTACCTCCTCACAGGAGTTACGATTGCAGAATCGACTTAATCCCTGGCGCAGATTTGCCATGTAGTCGAATTTATGCTTTAACTCCCGCAGAAAACGACTATCTAAAGAACTATTTGGACGAAATGTTAGAGAAAGGTTTTATCAGACACTCTACTTCACCTGCGTCTTCTCCTTTGTTTTTTATTGATAAAAGAGAAGGAGGGCTCAGGGCATGCCCGGACTATAGAGCCTTAAATAAAATTACGATAAAAAACAAGTATCCTCTACCTCTGATTCCAGTTCTTCTTCAACAGATAAAAGGTGCCAAAATCTTTACGAAGATAGATCTCAGAGGGGCTTACCATTTAATACGCGTCAAACAGGGCGATGAATGGAAGACCGCATTCGCACCAACTTTGGGCTCTATGAGTATTGTGTAATGCCGTTCGGGCTGTGCAACGCACCGGCTGCGTTCCAGTACTTTATCAATGACATTTTGCGTGAATATATTGACATCTTTGTTATCGTCTATATCGACGATATTCTTATATTCTCGCAGAACGAGAATGACCACGTAGAACACGTGCGTAAGATTGTGGTAAATAAATAATTAATTACCGGTACTATTTTTGAATATATTAACAATAACAGATAGCTCAATAAATAAGAGGCAGGATCCGATGTGTCCGAGTTTGAACAGGCTTTATTCAGGCAAAAGGGAAGGGACTGGAACGGGACAGCCTGAAATAAAGCAGGAAGGAAGGCAGCTGCACCATTTCATCGACAGTGCAGCATATATATAGTACAACATTACATTACATTACATACAGTAGGCGTAACTTGTGACAAGCGTAAGATAAGAACACATGGGCGGAAAAAGAAGGCGTGCACAGGGCGTGCACGTAGACATGTGATGAGAACGTCACAGAAGTGTCATGAATGGGCGGAAACATGGAGGGGGCTACCTGAGAGCAGCTGGGACCTTTAACCTAGTGGTGCGCGCAAACGGGCAATGACGTGTTACCAGGGAGAACTGGGGGCTATGACTTCTGCACTAGAAGAGGAGACTAAAGTCTGCGGTGTCAGGACGACATGTACCTATAGCATATCTGGTATCTGGTGTTTGGAGTACATGTCGATAGAATCTAAAAGTTATCAGGGCAAAGGCTACTTGACACTAAGGCTGGTGCATGCATATATTCTACATGTATTGCATGTACCATGAATCTTCTATGAATATTAATACAGTATTTCTCTTGCATGGAGACAGAAAGACTAGACTATAGCTGAAACTGTTTATGCGGTTCAGTAGCTTAGGAATGCGAAGAAGGAAAGCTGGACTGATAACTAGAAGCATAACATATTCTTGGCAGACAGGCAGGCAGAGCCAGGCCGGGCACCGCGCTGCTTGGCAGGAAGTAAGTGAAGGGTCAGGGATGCAGGTGGGGGCTGCATCGCTCCTCGGAGAGGGTTCAGGAGACTGGAGCTTGAATCTGGTGTCCAGGCCCTTTTGAGGCCTAGGAACGGGGACAATTCAATGAAATAACGTGCACACTGTAAAACGTGGCAACATAGGCCTAATACTCGTTGCTTTCACGAGAACTGGATACTGGCATACTAGAGTTGGACACAACTATAATTGCGTCTTTAATCGATCATAGGGGGATATATGCATATCGATCATGCACATATAACATAGGATGGGGAACACGTAGGCACATATAGCAAGGCAAAATATAATTTTCCACATTCCCTCCTTGTGCCCTACGTTTCCATCAGGAAACATCAATATTCATGATACCATCTATCCGTTCATATAGCATCATTTGCTCGTCTCGAATTGTCTTGGAACGGGACTTAGGACTAGGTATACAAGAGGTAGCACACATGCCGCAAATCGCAGGGCCACATTGTAAACAGAGGCAGCAACTGAATATGATCATTACTGCTATACCTAGGAATGACAATACTTTCCATCCCCAGGCAGATATGATACTCCAGAGCCAACCGGACCATGTCCAGGTGCCTGGATTCTGGTGTAACTGATGGGCAATTTTATGAAGTCTGGTTATAGCTGAATAAACAGACGGCGCGTTATTAGGAATGAAAATGCAGCAACTAGATCCGATGACTCTACATGCTCCTCCTCTATCGGCCAGTATGACGTCAAGAACGAGACGATTTTGGAGCACGACAAATCTAATAGCAGATTGCTCTTCGGTTAAATTACCTAGAGCAGAAGTAGTCTCATTCACTACTGCTTCAAGGGTTCTGGTTAGCCTACGTATTAACTTACTATTCTGGACAGGACCTATAAAGAAAAAGAAACCTTTATTAAAGTCTTGATATTGTTCTAGAGCAGTTTCAGTTTGATCGACAATTGGGGACTCAGTCTCCCTTCTATGTCTAACGTGTACTAGATGTGTGTTTCTGTGATAATCAGATGGGGCTAGAAAAACTGGTGGCAGTAGGAAGGCAATGTAACATGTTCCATCCCAATCGAGGGGCAGACGAACATATGCGGTCTGACCACACACAAAATAAGAATGACGTGAGGCTTTGAAAATAGATTTCCCACTGTCACTATACTCGACCATAATAGTACAATCACTATGTCCTACATGTGCGGAACCATTCTTTCTGACACATAATTCGCCTTTGACTGGTAGAACTGAAATAGCAGGTAAATCTGGAGTAGTCTCGGACTGAACATTCAAAACCATGAAATTCGATGAATAATTACCTAGATCATATACTTCATTTTCTAGATCTAATCCTGTTCTATGGGAAAGACCTTGCTTGTCTGGGAAACATGTTCGATTCAGAAGGGACATATCACTTGAGGATGACGTTAACATGGACCATGCTCCACACGAACCATTATGTGAAAAAGGATAAGGTAAGAGTGGCAGAACTCCCTTCGGTGTCTGGAAAGGGGGGAGTCGACCACACACCCAACAATTAGTGGCATTGCTGGTCTGGTGTGAATAGTGCAGCATTCGGATAAAAGTATTATTACGCATAGCAAGACGATAGGATAACTCGTGAGGAGGCAGGTCACTAAAAGTGTGCTCTACTGTAACATTAGAAAACATATGTACATGTGAAACAGGGAAACATAAATGCAACGCATATCTTATGCATGTAACCATAAGGCTCAGGAACAATAGGAAGAACAGAGTAACTATACATCAATCAGAGTTTTGACTAACTCTCTCACTGTGTGGGTCTGTCTTATACATGTCAGGAACCTGTCTAACCGTTTCACCCGAGAGGGACTTAGACAATTAAACTGGCTGACTTACTAGACCTCAACTTGGATTTATACTCCTGCTGCGGAGTTTTCTCTAACAGGGGAAGTTTAGATTCATTGTCTGGGCAGTCCTTGAGAACGGGGCAGTGCTTGAGAAAAGTTTTTGCTTTGAGTCCATGAAATTTCTTGACGTGGCTCGCGTGTAGCCACCCTTTTCTGTTCTCGACCTTCACTGCTGTCCGGGTGGTGAGTAGAACGAGGCGGGGCTCCTTCCAGCGGGGCTCCAACGGACTTGAACGATCGAAATTCCTTATAAGTACAAAATCACCCGGGACGACCTCATGCGGTTTCACGTCGGTGTTGTCTGGAAATGCAGCGGCAACCTGTGAACGACAAGATTGTAGTGCAGACATCAAGGAGGCAAGGTAATCTGTCAGCATATTACTGTCAACATCGGTAATTATACGGGGTCTAGGTGTACCCCACATGTTGGGGGGACGACCAAACACTATCTCATACGGAGATAGACCTGAACGGGAGTGAGCGACCATTCTCATATAAAAAAGGGCGACTGGCAGTGCTACTATCCAATCTACACCTTTCTCTGCACAAACTTTAGCAATTCGGATTTTCAGGGTCTGGTTATGTCTCTCTACGAGACCGGCTGCTTCAGGATGGCGTACGCAATGGAACTTCCACTGGTACCCTAACAGAAGGGAAACTTGTTTCATGAGCTCGGACGAGAATGGCTGGCCGTTATCTGAATACACGACCCTAGGTAATCCATAGCGGGGAAAGAACTCACGAACCAACTGCCTGGCAGTGGTCGCAGCTGTGTAATCTGGAACTGGATATGCTTCTGTCCACCTGGACAAAGCGCATACGACTACGAGGACATACTTGAAACCTCGACATCGCTCCATCTGAATATAATCCATCTGGAGGACTTCAAAAGGGTGGTCAGGAGGATGGAATCCACCTTGTTCCACCGGGACACCTTTACCTGGATTGAACTGACAACAGATCATGCAGGTACGCACTTTCTGCTTGGCTGCTGCTCGTAAATGCTTGTTGAACCAGATGTTCTGGATACTGTCTAACATGGCTTTTTCTCCTAAGTGTGCTGGACTATGTGCGGTGTTGATAATGACTTGAACCATAGAGTCGGGGAGAATCCATGTGGCTTTTCCCTTCGTCAACCATCCTTGATCTGTCTGGACCCCTCCTTGTTCGGACCATTTCTTTATTTCATCGGGAGTAGCATGTAACTGTATATCTATGACATCTTGTGTAGGGTCCTTAACTGTCATACAAGTAGTCTGATCTGGAGTGTGTGTCGTGTTAACTGGAATGTCTGGAGTCTGAGCTGTGAGCTTGGCTGTTCGATCTGCTAGATCGTTACCCTGGGAAATGATATCAATGACTTTCGTATGTGCCTTGCACTTCATGATAGCGATAGCTGTCGGTAAATGTATTGCTGCTAACAGAGCTTGAATGAGGGGGCCATGCTGAATCTTGGTTCCATGAGAAGTCATAAAACCTCTTTCTTGCCAGAGCACTCCAAAGTCGTGTACGACTCCGAATGCATAACGTGAATCTGTGTATATGTTAACTTTCAGGTTCTTTGCACGTATGCAGGCTTGGGTCAGAGCGACTAGCTCTGCTGCTTGAGCAGACAGGGTGTCTATACGATGTGTTTCTATAACTTCGGTTTCAGTAGTCACTGCATACGCGGCTACTAGTTCTCCTGTACTTGTTCTCATACATGAACCATCCACATAAAGTGTCAGGTCGGGATCAGGTAATGCAATGTCTGTCAAGTCTTGTCTTGGCTTTGTCATGGTGTTAACAACTTCCACACAGTCATGTGTGGCAGGATTTGAAGTAACTGACGGTAACAGTGTAGCTGGATTTAAAATGTTGCAGCGTCTGATCTCTATGTGTGGCTGGAACAGTGTCAATTCATAACCTGTTAAACGTGCAATTGTCAAGTGCTGAGTCTGAGTTCGGTTTAAAAGAACTTCCAAGGAGTGTGGAACTTGTACTGTCAGGGAGTGTCCTAACACTATGGAATCACTTTGTCTGATAGCTAGAGCTGTGGCTGCAACTGACTTGAGGCACGCAGGCAGAGCCTGGGCCACTGGATCTAATGTGCTAGAAAAATAAGCACAGGGATTGTATTGTCCTGCTTGATCTTGTGTGAGAACAGATAATGCAGTACCATCACGTTCAGTAACAAAAAGTGTGAAAGGCTTACTATAGTTCGGTGTTGCTAGAACAGGTGCATTACATAAAGCTTTCTTTAACTCATTGAAAACAAGTGTATGTTCCTGGGTCCAAGGGAGGACAGTCGATACGGCTGCCTCCTGTGTCGTTAACTGTATCAGTGGCTTGGCTAGAAATGCGTACTGGGGAATCCATTGTCTACAGTAAGAAGTGAGGCCAATAAAAGCTCGTACCTCCTTCTGTGTCTTGGGCTGTGGAAGACGTGCTATTAACTGGATACGGTCTGGTGTCAACTGCCTACCCCTCTTGGACAGTAGTGTCCTAAGTAGACCACTTGCTGGACACAGAATTGCAATTTGGAAGGGGACACCTTGTGCCCCATCTCGGCCAGAAAATACAGAACTGTAAGTGACGCACGTTCGCAGTCACGTTCAGAACGGGCTGTGATCAGTAGATCATCGACATACTGGAGCAGGGCAGTGTCAGTTGGCATGTGAATATTGTCTAGTTGTCTCTTCAGTGCTTGACTGTAAATACTAGGACTTTCTGTGAAACCTTGAGGAGCTCGTGTGAATTTATAGCTTCTTCCATTTAAACAGAATCCGAAAAGGAACTGGCTGTCTGGATGAATGGGGACACTGAAAAATGCATTCTTGAGATCGATAACTGTAAAGAATGTGGCTTCAGAATCAATTGCTGTCAATAGGGAAGAAATATCTGGGACTACTGGGTACTGGGGTATGATACACTTATTAAGTTCTCGAAGGTCAATCACTAATCGATAAACTGGAGGTGCATTGGGATCAGTACGTTTCAGGACTGGAATGATAGGAGAATTACATACATTGGAGTCAGTTTCTACAACCACTCCTTGAACAATAAGTTCGTCAATAATTTTGGATAAGGCTGCTACAGCCTCAGGTGGCAATCTGTACTGTCTGATTCGTGGTAATACAACACCTTTCTTCAAAGTGACACGATGGGGTGTGATATGCATACAACCTACATCAGTTGGACCTTGCGCCCATAAATGCTGTGGTACATTCAATAATCTTGGATCAAAATCACGTAATACATAATGACCTTTGAAATCACAGAGAAATAAACGGACCCCTTCTGGGGAGCAGCATATTACTGCTCCTAATTCTTTAAGAGTTTTGATGCCTAACAGATTCTCTGGGCAAGATTTCGTGAGTAACAAGTCTGTAGTTCGGGACAATGGACCAACTTCTAGAGTAACTGGTTTCGATATTTCATTAACAATAGGCTTTCCTGAAAATCCAAGGGAAACATTTCTAGAGCCTGAGAGTAGAGCCCCTGGAACCTCGTCATGACTGATGGTAGTCCTACTTGCCCCTGTATCAATCAGAAACTTTCTGTCTTTCCCTAATACTTGACTGTGTACATAGGGACCCTCTTGATCTACAGGTATCTCGATGAGAGGCAAACCTACCTCCCTCTCTAGGCTGTTTCATGAATACGGCTGATAATCTGGATACTCTGACTGTGCGTACTGGTACATCTGCTGTGTAACGTGTTGTGTTGCAGCTATAGGCTGCGGTACTGTAACTGACTGTTGTGCATTCTGTGGTGGCTGGGAAGTCTGTGGGATTTGTTCTTGTCTAGGCGGACGTGGTCTTTCTTTCGTCTTACCAGTAGCTATGTTGTGTTTCAGAACTGCACATTCGTTTATAAAATGACCTGGCTGTTTACAGTAATTGCATGTCCCTTTAACGGGAACTGCAGGATGACTGGCTTGATTCGGACCCCTCTTCTGACTGTCTTGTGGAACAGATTGTGCAACTAATACTTTCATTTTCGTGTCTTTCATACGTCTTCTTTCGTGTTCCTGCTCTTCCCTGATTCTGTTCTGGTGATACTGGAGCATCTGGAGCATCTGTGACGGAGTATTAGCTTGCCAGGTACTTTCGACTTTCAGGACTCGATTTTTAACTTGTGGACTTGAATTCTCGACTAGTTTGGTGACAAAAAGATGAGGGTACGATTCACTACTTGTTTTCAGACCACTATTAATAATAAAACATTTCTCAAATCTAGAATAAAAATCACTAGTGTCTTCGTCTTGTTTCTGTTTACAGGCTGAGATGGCATCCCAATCTTCCTTTTTCGTGGCTAGTAATCTTTGTAAAACTTGTATTAACAATTCGGGCAAAGCTTTAGCTTTATCCCCAAGACCGGTACCTGGTACTCGTGTATTATCTTCAGTTTCTAATGCTGTCCAATCTATCTTTTTCTCTCCCACCTCCCATTCTTTTTCTTTGAGTTTTTCATATATGCCCGCAGGCAACAGGACTTTTAACATTTTAATGATATCAGGAAACGTGTATTCTCCCATGCGGAGCATGTCCTTTAATTCACAGTGAAACCCTGCTGGATCTTTATCATGACAGGGAATTAACTTTTTCATTTCTAAGAGTTCTATTTTCGTGATAGGGGTGTAAACAAATACTCGTTCTAGACCACCACCCTCTTTCTTGACTGGATGCACTTCTCGTAACGGATTCTGTCTGTCTATGTAGAATGATTTACTTTCTGGGGGTGAGACGTGAACAAAATGTGGATTCAGAAACGTTCGGTATTTGTGGCGCTGTTCTAGAATGACACTAATTAAATCGGTACCTAGACCTTTCCATCTGTACTGTAGTAATTCGTTCAATATATCATGTAGCGGACCTGGATCGGAATGTTGTTCCTCATACAGTGTAATGAGGTGCTGGATCATATACATACCCACCAGACGTTGCTCGGCTGGGGGCAGTTTCAGAAACATTTGAGCCACTATTTCGTCTGGAAAAGTGGTAGAATCACTAGTCCATCGGACTGCTGATCGGGCTAGTTCTTGCTCATGCATGGTACCAAGCTCACTATACCCTATTCGTGATTTCAGAATGTGATCGGTAGCTTGGAATACTTGCTCAAGAGAACACTGTTCTGGTACTGGAGGAGGAACAGCTTTCTTGTAATCTAGGCGTGAATGTCGATCGGAAAGTCTAGTTCTACCTACATACGCTATTCTGTCGGGATTCTCGTTGTCTACCTCTTCAGTAGAAGAGTCATATTCTTTCTCGGTTGCTCTTTTTGCTTCTCGTTTCTCGTGTATAGTTATGATTTCCCTACGAATTTTCTTGTACATACTCTCTATACAACCTTGCGTCTTGTGTTTTCCATCGGCTATATTGTCACTCCACCTAGTCAGGACTTTCAGTTCTTCTTGATCTTTATCTGGACAATCTTGCTCTCTTATTAAACAGTTAATCAAAAACTTTAAAATCATGAGCTGAGTCTCGACTTTTCTTTGAACCATGGCTTCGTGAATACTTCCTGGATTCTCTCCTGTACGGATAAAACGATATATTCTGTCTAGATGTTCTCCCATGTCGGGCAGGGTGTCCAAATAGCTGGCAACCCGTCTTAAACGTAATGAATATATGACCATGTGATCCTCGCCTGGAACTGGATCATAACGACATTCAGTAAGACCTCGCATGATATCTACGTATGTAGACACTTTTGGCGTACGCTGTAACGCTAGCTCATGTAGCGTCAGACGTCTTGGTTGAGGCGGGGTATGAGGAGAACCTCCCCCCGCGGCTTCTAAACTAGAATCGTCGGTGAATACTGTACGGGCTGGTAGAGTGACTGGCATAACGGGTGCATGTACTGTGGGCTGGTCCGGGGGTGCTGGAACATGAACTTGGCCCCCGGGAACAGTAGTTGGCGGGACGGGAATTACATTATTAACGGGAGCAGGCGGGACAGGATTTGCATAGGCTGGGACTGTGTCGTCCAAATAGGACGAAAGAAAAATATCAGCTGCGGTCGGTTTATGACGTAGCTTAATCGGGACCAATGGCGGCGGTAAATTACAGGGTGCTTCCGGGGTTGCTTTTGGCAAGCCCTCAGCAAGAAGAGGATACATACCTTTAATAAGGGCATTTCTCTGTCTATCTGACTGTTCTACTCTAACTCGTTCACCTTCTTCGATTAATTCCCTTTCTTGGGCTCTTTCTGAGGATTCCCTACTTAATTCTGTTTTTCTTAATTCTTTTTCGGTTCTTTTATGAGATTCTTTGCGCCATAACTCGATGGCATCTTTCTGGGACTGTCTGGCTTTCTTTTTCCATAATGCTTCTTCTACTCGCATGATGCACTCGGCATCCCATGTACCTGATACGGGCCATCTATATTTCTCTTCTAGTTCCTTAGTATAGTCCGCCCATAAGTCTAGATATATTATGGCATCTAAGCCATGCTTGTGATACATAAAATGTCCTGGACTGTCCCTAGGAGGGACAGGAACTGCTTCTTCGAGTAACCCTTTTCTGGTCTTTAACTGACGTAATTTCGAGAACAGAGGCATTTCGGTAATACACTTGGAACACAATACACAATAATCACAGTAATAAAATAGCATACAAATCACTCATACCACGACATAAAAATACATAAATAACAGTTCGAACAGAATACTACCTGATACACTGAAAACAGAACACATGAATTTCTCGAGAACGGACTTACTAGAATTACTGGATGCACTGCTAAAACAGTACAGAACATACAGGTCCCATAAAGAGACACGTCGGACCGTATCCACCTAGGTGAATACTTCGAACTGGATCTGTGTACCCAAACCCAACGGACCAGGAACAAACTAATGATCCTGTCTAGATACTTCCCCCGCGACGGTACTCACCGGGAAGCAGAAACTGGAAGGCCTCGGACTGGACTGGACTGCTACGACGTCGTCGGCGTCGGACTACGAAACTTCGGAAACTTCGGTTACAGGTGGGCCTCCGGATACCTCGGACCTTGACTCTCGGCTTGGGCTCTGGTCGGGACGAACCGCATTCCACACCGCTTCGTCTGGATGTCGGACCGCAGTCTCCGTTTCCTCCGTGGGCCTGAGGGAGACTTGAAGCAGAAATATCTGCCGGTGCGCAGTAGAGTTCCGTCACGGCTGCAGAGGGTCAGGGGGCCTGCGTAGCATCTCCAGCGCGTGAGGAAGGGGCTCGTCCCTATTCGGGCGCCATTATGTGGTAAATAAATAATTAATTACCGGTACTATTTTTGAATATATTAACAATAACAGATAGCTTAATAAATAAGAGGCAGGATCCGATGTGTCCGAGTTTGAACAGGCTTTATTCAGGCAAAAGGGAAGGGACTGGAACGGGACAGCCTGAAATAAAGCAGGAAGGAAGGCAGCTGCACCATTTCATCGACAGTGCAGCATATATATAGTACAACATTACATTACATTACATACAGTAGGCGTAACTTGTGACAAGCGTAAGATAAGAACACATGGGCGGAAAAAGAAGGCGTGCACAGGGCGTGCACGTAGACATGTGATGAGAACGTCACAGAAGTGTCATGAATGGGCGGAAACATGGAGGGGGCTACCTGAGAGCAGCTGGGACCTTTAACCTAGTGGTGCGCGCAAACGGGCAATGACGTGTTACCAGGGAGAACTGGGGGCTATGACTTCTGCACTAGAAGAGGAGACTAAAGTCTGCGGTGTCAGGACGACATGTACCTATAGCATATCTGGTATCTGGTGTTTGGAGTACATGTCGATAGAATCTAAAAGTTATCAGGGCAAAGGCTACTTGACACTAAGGCTGGTGCATGCATATATTCTACATGTATTGCATGTACCATGAATCTTCTATGAATATTAATACAGTATTTCTCTTGCATGGAGACAGAAAGACTAGACTATAGCAGGAGCTGTTTATGCGGTTCAGTAGCTTAGGAATGCGAAGAAGGAAAGCTGGCATGATAACTAGAAGCATAACATATTCTTGGCAGACAGGCAGGCAGAGCCAGGCCGGGCACCGCGCTGCTTGGCAGGAAGTAAGTGAAGGGTCAGGGATGCAGGTGGGGGCTGCATCGCTCCTCGGAGAGGGTTCAGGAGACTGGAGCTTGAATCTGGTGTCCGGGCCCTTTTGAGGCCTAGGAACGGGGACAATTCAATGAAATAACGTGCACACTGTAAAACGTGGCAACATAGGCCTAATACTCGTTGCTTTCACGAGAACTGGATACTGGCATACTAGAGTTGGACACAACTATAATTGCGTCTTTAATCGATCATAGGGGGATATATGCATATCGATCATGCACATATAACATAGGATAGGGAACACGTAGGCACATATAGCAAGGCAAAATATAATTTTCCACAAGATCCTTACCAAGTTAAAGGAAAATCAGTTATTCGCTAAATTGGACGAGAGCATGTTCCACACCACTGAAGTGGATTTCTTGGGTTTTACTATCAAACCTACTGGCCTGCAGATGTAAACCAAGAAAATTGAGGCCTTGGTGAACTGGAAAAGTCCTACTTCAGTGGAGGAAATACAATCATTCCTCGGGTTCGCCAATTTTTATCGGCGGTTTATTAATCATTTCTCTGACACAATAGCACCAATAACTAGACTCCTGAAAAAAGGAGTACCTTTTCAATGGTCTACTGAAGCAGAAAGAGCCTTTTGTGACCTTAAAACCCAGTTCACTTCTGCTCCTATCCTTCATCACGCCGATAACACTCAACCTTTTTTTGTAGAGGCAGATGCCTCGCTATATGCAGTGGGAGGTATACTTTCACAGAGAGACCCTGAGACTGGACACATGCATCCTATAGCGTATTTCTCCAAAACTCTATTACCAGCAGAGAGAAATTACACTATAGGAGAAAGAGAATTTTTAGCTATCAAATTATCCTTCCAAGAGTGGAGGCATCATTTACTAGGATCCCCCCATGTTGTCACCATATATTCGGACCACAAGAATCTTCAATTTTTTAAATCAGCTAGAGCTCTCACGCCCAGGCAAATGCGGTGGTTATTATTCTTCAGTGAATATGATTTTATAATCACTTATTGCCCTGGGATACAACAAGGAAAAGCTGATGCCTTGTCAAGGCTAGGTCATGATCAACATGTGGAACAAGAACAACCCCGTCCGATAATACCTGAGAACAAGATCCTGGGAGTGGGTGAAAAAGATCATACCCTTCTTGAACAAATCAAACATCTCCTCATAGATGTATCACAGGAAGATTGGTTGAATGATCCTCTACACTCCATTAGAGATGGATTATTTTATCATGATGACAAATTGTTTGTCCCTGCTTCAGAGTTGAGACAGACCATCATCAAATGGTGTCATAGCAGCAACTTGGCGGGTCATAAAGGTATTAAAAAAAAACATGACTTATGTAACAGGTGGTTTTGGTGGGAGTCTATGTTCAAAGAGGTAGCCGCATATGTACAAGCTTGTGCCACTTGCGCTCGCCAAAAGGTGTCTCATTGTGCTCCCACTGGACTCTTAAAAAACATAGCCATTCCTCCTCAGCCCTGGCACACGATTAGCATGGATTTCATGACGGACTTGCCCTCTTGTCAAGGTTTTACCTCGATCTATGTAGTTGTTGATTTACTGTCCAAAATGGGACATTTCATCCCTTTGAAAAAATTACCTTCCTCCAAAGATCTAGCATCTGTCTTTTTTAAAGACATTGTCAAATTACATGGTTTACCCTCGGTCATCATCTCAGACAGAGGTCCACAGTTTGTCTCAAAGTTCTGGAGGGGGTTGTGTTCCAAGCTGGGGATAGATCACAGATTATCCACTGCATATCACCCCCAAACTGATGGACAAACAGAAAGGACAAATCAAACACTAGAACATTTTTTGCGCTGTTTGTTGACATCCCTTCCGTCCACCTGGGTTCAAGTCTTACCTTTGGCTGAATTCGCTTACAATAATTCTACCCATTCCGCTACACATACATCCCCTTTTTTCTTTGTCCAGGCTCAACACCCTATGATGATTCCTATTAACATCCCTCCCAAAGACTCCTCAGTACCTTCCCTTGATGAACACCATGCCCAAATCAAGTCAGTATGGGAAACAGCAAAGACGGAGTTAAGTAAGGCCAAGGAAGCTATGAAAAAACAGGCGGATAAACACCGAAGACCCGAACCCATGTACACAATAGGAGAGAAAGTGTGGTTGTCCACTAGAAACCTAAAGATGGAAGGATCTAAAAAACTCCAACCCAGGTTTATAGGTCCCTTCCCCATTGAGAAAGTCATCTCCTCTGTCACCCTGAAGTTGACCCTACCCCCGTGCATGAAAATACATCCTGTGTTCCACAGCTCCTTGTTAAAGAAACATATCAATTCTGTTGTCCCTGAAATCCCTCCTCCACTGATACAAATTGATGGAGAAGCTGAATACGAAGTGAGAAAGATACTAGATTCTCGTAAAAGAAGAGGCAAACTACAGTACCTGATAGATTGGGTAGGATACCCCCCAGAGGATAGGTCATGGGAACCTGCACAAAACATTCATGCAGCAAGATTGATTCAACAATTCCACAGACTTCATCCTGCTAAGCCCGGTCCCCTGGATAGGCCTTTGAGGAGGGGTACTGTTAGTTAGGAATCAATAGCCTTGACATGGGCTGTGGTCTTTTACCCAGGTCCCTACAAACAAACAGCCTGTTCTTTTTAGACGCTCCCTAACCAGTGAAAAGAGGCACGGCAGAACGTAGCCTTTGCTTGGCTTACTGTTCCGGTACCACGCCCCCTCTTCACTTCCTGGTTCCTGGCTCGAGGTTCGGTGGCGTCTTGTGGAAACCGGCGAGTCTCCTTGGACCCTTCCCCGCTTCCGTGCCTTCATTCCCCTGTCCCTGCAGCCGCTGGATGGTTGTTTGAGAGTGAGAGCGTCTTTGCCGAGCCGGGTGTCTCTCCTCGTGTGTGTGTGTACTGCTCCGCTGTTTCAGCCCACAACAGCCGGCCGGGGATCCTCACATACCCCATTTTTGTTTTTGTGTTGGTCTGGTGTGTATGTCCCTCAAGAGCTCTATTCCTCATAGCCCGTGGCTCATTATCCTGGCTACCATTCCTAGAACTCCTCGAGAAAGCCTGCCTAATCTACAATTGGGGTAAGCACACCTGAATAATCATGCATGTCAATGACTCCTGCTTAAAGGTTAGTGAAGGAATGATATATTATGTGTACTGCCTATTTTGTTTTCTAGCCTGGACATCCACCTACGACTACTCCTGCTATACCCTGCTTACCCCCTCGTATGAGGAGAGTGGTGGACACTCCTATGGTAATTCCCTCATACTTTTAGGGGACAGTAGACAGGAGTGTGTATTTTATTCGCATTCTTGCTTCTGTGCCTTGGAGGTGTGGGGATTCTTCTTCGCTCCCGTGGAACATTGGTTACTAACCTGACACCCGCCCTCCCTAAATACTTAAATTAAATTTTAGAAAGTTATTAAAAACCACTTACCTTGTCTGCCGCGTCCCCGGGGCTCCCTCTTGTCATCGCGCGATTCGCGCCGCCGTCTTGGACACTAATGCGCATGCCCGGCCACCCGCGGATGCGCATTTCTTGCGAGAATTATTTCTAAAATGTAATTTAAGTATTTAGGGTGGGCAGGAGGGAGGCGGGTGGCGCGTAGTGGGGCTACGCGAAGTGCGTAGGTGGACGTAGTTGCTCGCCCACTTCGCGTATCTTCGCGAAGCCCCACTACGCCCACTACGCCCAGGGTTAGTATACATACGGTCAGAACAGGAGCAGCTTTTGCTCATGCCACTTTGCACTTTTTAGTTCTGCAAAGTGCACTCTCGCACCAAGACGTAATACATTTTGAGCTAAAATCTAGATAACAGATTTGCTTTTTGTGTAGTTACATATCATTTCGCATAACTTTCCCAACATCTCATCTAATTAAGCAAACGCAAATTACAGAAATTGTGCATACGTCTAGCTACCAAGGAGCTGATCGTGAGTGGTCTGAACCCCAAAAGATCGACACTGCATAGTATCACCCTTCTCATACTTCACAAGTAATGTTTAGTAATGGAGAGTATTGTAGGATTTGTCTCTGCATGCTTTCCTCACTACTCAGTACATATTACACAGCATTTGAAAAGTGACGGGATTTATTGCACCCAGTAATGCCAGGCATGCAGTAAAACACAGAAGCCTGTACACCACACACACACACCACATACACCAAACACATACACCACACACATACACCACACACACACCACACACAGCCCCCCAAACATCCCCACACACAGCCCCACACACATCCCCACACACACACAACCAAACACACACACAACCCCACACAACCATACACAACCCCACACAACCATACACAACTCCACACAACCACACACAACCCCCCACACAACCACACCCACAACCACAACAAGCATTGGCATAGCCAATAGGTCACGCCTTTGGGACCTTTTAAGTGTTAGCCACGCAACAACGACTCACACTGCTGCACACCTCACACTGTTGCACATCTCACACCCCTGCATGCCTCACACTGCTGCACGCCACACACTGCTGCATTACTCACACTGCTGCACACCTCACACTGCTGCAAGCTGCTGCATTACTCACACTGCTGCATGCTGCCTACTGCTGCACGATACACTGCTGCACGCCACACACTGCTGCACGCCTCACACTGCTGCACGCCTCACACTGCTGCACGCCTCACACAGCTGCACACTGCACACTGCTGCACTCCTCAGACTGCTGCACACTACTGCATTACTCACACTGCTGCATGCTGCACACTGCCGCACAACTCACTTCTGCATGCCTCACACTGCTGCATGCCTCACACTGCTGCACGCCTCACACTGCTGCATGCCACACACTGCTGCATGCCACACACTGCTGCACGCCTCACACTGCTGCACGCCTCACACTGCTGCACACTGCTGCATTACTCACACTGCTGCATGCCTCACACTGCTGCATGCTGCACACTGCTGCATTACTCACACTGCTGCACGCCTCACACACTGCTACATGCTGCACACTGCTGCATGACACATTGCTGCACGCCACACACTGGTGCACGCCTCACACTGCTGCATGCCTCACACTACTGCACGCCTCACACTGCTGCACGCCACACTGCTGCACGCCTCACACAGCTGCATGCCACACTGCTCCACACCTCACACTACTGCACGCTGCACACTGCTCCATTACTCACACTGCTGCATGCCTCACACTGCTGCACGCCTCACACTGCTGCACTCCACACACTGCTGCACACCACACACTGCTGCACGCCACAAACTGCTGCACGCCACACACTGCTGCACACCACACTGCTGCATGCCACACACTGCTGCACACCTCACAATGCTGCATGCCTCACACTGCTGTACACTGCTGCATTACTCACACTGCTGCATGCCTCACACTGCTGCATGCTGCACACTGCTGCATTACTCACACTGCTGCATGCTGCACATTGCTGCACGACACAATGCTGCACACCTCACACTGCTGCACGCCACTCACTGCTGCACTTCACACACTGCTTCATGCCACACACTGCTGCACGCCACACACTGCTGCACACCACACTGCTGCATGCCACACACTGCTGCAGGCCTCACACTGCTGCACGCCTCACACTGCTGCACACTGCTGCACACTGCTGCATTACTCACACTGCTGCATGCCTCACACTGCTGCATGCTGCACACTGCTGCATTACTCACACTGCTGCATGCTACACACTACTGCATGCCTCACACTGCTGTACGCCTCACACTGCTGCACACTGCTGCATTACTCAGACTGCTGACCACCTCACACACTGCTACATGCTGCACTCTGCTGCATGACACATTGCTGCACGCCACACACTGCTGCACGCCACACACTGGTGCATGCCTCACACTGCTGCATGCCTCACACTGCTGCACGCTGCACACTGCTCCATTACTCACACTGCTGCACGCCTCACACTGCTGCACGCCTCACACTGCTGCACGCCACACACTGCTGCACGCCACACACTGCTGCACGCCACACACTGCTGCACGCCACACACTGCTGCATGCTGCACATTGCTGCACGACACAATGCTGCACGCCTCACACTGCTGCACGCCCCACACTGCTGCACGCCACATAGCTGCACGCCTCACACTGCTGCACACTGCACACCGCTGCATGCTGCACACTGCTGCATTACTCACACTGCTGCATGCTGCACACTGCCGAATGACTCACACTGCTGCACGCCTCACTCAGGGGCACCACCTCATCACTCAGGGACACCACCACATCACTCAGGTACACCACCACATCACTCAGGAACACCACCACATCACTCTGGTAAACCACCACATCACTCAGAAACACCACCACATCACTCAGGGACACCACCACATCACTCGGGGCACCACCACATCACTCTGGGACACCACCACATCACTCTGGGACACCACCACATCACTCTAATACACCGCCACATCACTCTAATACACCACCACATCATCACTCAGCCCAACCACATCATCACTCAGCACCACAACAGCACTGTCCTTGCTTGCTACCAACAAGCATTGCCATAGCCAATAGGATTCGCAATAGGAAAGTGTAAGCTATTGGCTTTGTGAATAACAATGCTATTAAATTATATATTTTCAAAGCCAACACATATTAAATACAATTGTCATTTACAATACTAATAGCTCACACTTCCTAATGCGAGACCTATTACATTGCAAATGCTTGTTTTGTCTTTCTTGCTATGCTGTCGAAGCCATGGTGTCACAGTTCCGTAATATGCATTTTTGTCGATCATATCACTACATATATGTCTTTGTATGCTAGCAAATTTGCCCTTAAAACATGTTGTTTACAAGAAGAGTACGGATGATGGCGTATTCACCCATTTATTATTAGAGGTCAAAGGTCACATTCCTGTTATTTCTGTAGTGTACAATAACTGGTTTAGAAGTCTCTGCTCACTGCCTCACAGAGAAACCCTTTACAGAGAAACACGCTGGGTCCATACTCATTATTGAGAGTTTTAATCTCCTTCCTGGTTCTAGTTACACACCTTTCTTTATCAAAATGAACAATAAAGTAATTTGTAAAGCGCATAGTGACTTCCACCAAAGTGTCCCAGGGCTAAGGTCGAGCTCCCAAAAATCAGGAAAATGCAGCTAGGGAATGACCAGATACAATCAGGTCGACCTGAGCAGCCTGGATTTTGCCTTTTAATTTTGACAAAAGCGCAAGGCGGGGGGGTCAGTGTGAGGAGGCGTACGGGGCAGGGAGAGCTCTTCCTTTGGGAGGGGCTGAGCGTGGCAGGCTGCTCGGCCATCAGCTTGCGTCTCTTGCTTTCTTGGGGCCTGGAATCGCCACTATTTCTATGCTCATTGCAAAAGAGAGCCCAGGACCCCTTTTAATTTTGACAAAAGCATATATAAAAGGTGTTTTTCCATTTTAAATAAAAAATCATGTCAAAAACACAGAATAACCTACCTTGTGATAAGCATTGAAGAACCATTGAAATTTAACACAATAAGAAGCCCACACATTGCTAAAATAACTAGGAAAGTGAAAGCGTGCCATGCACGTTGTGCATGCCTGCAGTGAAAACAAGCGATTAACTAATTAGAAACAGATGGCCCCCTATGAAGATAAGGAATTGCTTCACGGCAACAGTGAAGCAGATGACCCAGTCCGTATGGGCCACCCAAAAGGGAGAAAGGGCAGTGGCCCAAAAGCATCTTTTTCAATGAGAAGCCAGCGTTTAGCATAAACGCTGATGCAACCCAATGAAAATGATGGGCGGGGCTTCAAGTCCCCTTCAGAAATATCCCCTCTCACTTTAGGTCTTGACAAGCCAATAGCGCATGCGCTGCAATGCCAGGCGAGACCTAAAAACCATGAGAAATACAAAGGAAGTAGAAAGCAGCTAGTAACTCGAGCATTACTGTGGATGTCGCAGTAAAAATGAGAAGGAAAACAGGTGGTTTATCAAACACAATTTTCACGTGTCATAAGGGAAAATACAAAACAATACAGGTGTACCACAGAGGACATCGCATTCTATAAACACTGCATGGGGGGCCATATGTTAAGGAACACCCATCAAGGGACCTCCATCATTTCCTATGTGATTTACGTCAGAGAGAGGCGTGAAGTGAGATGTTGTCAGGCCCTCTGAGGAAGGACAACCACTCTTGCCACATCCTGAAGGAGACTTCTTTGAAGTTGTTCTCCTTATTGAGAACAACTTTACAGGCCAAAGTGAGCATAAGATTTAACAAACAATGATCTTTCTCATCTGTGATCTTTGGGTCCAGAGAGCCTAGTAAGATATAGGAAATTCCCTTTGGAGGGACTCTGTGGAATGTTTTGCTTATGCATTTGTACATCTTATCCCAGTATGTTTGTAGTATATGGCATTGGAAGAGCATGTGGGCAAGGTTACCAACATGGGAATTACAGTTCCAGCATGTATGGCTCTGGCTGAGGTTAAGTTTAAAGATCTTCTCCGGGGTCCAACATGTCCTATTTATTAGCATAAGCTTGGTTTGGGATAGTATTGGAGAGATTTTATTCTTCGAGTTATCCCCCTTGAGGTTCATCCTTCAAGTTAATGCTTTTTGTGGATCATCTACATTGTGAATAGAGGTCTTCTAGCATTTTGATGCCTAGACCCCCTTGTCGAACTTTTTTAGGCGTAAGGACCCTCTTCTGACAAAATGTCTAGAACCTGGTACTCCTCATCCTCAACAACTATCGACAACCATAATAAACACCCCAAATTCCCACAGCAAATAATTTTTAGGGTGGGGAAATAATATTGAACAGTGTTAAGCAAACTAAAGGTCAGTGAGCGTGGGGGTGTAGTCGGAGGTGTAGCTAAAAACAAAGGGTCTCACTTATGAGGAATTGGCATAGGGCAGCGCTGCAAGTCTTCTTGCTGCGCTGCCCTATGCCAATGTAAAAGGCCTGGAATGCACTGTATCCATGAAATAAGGTGCATTCCTGTCCTTTTCCTTTGCATTCGCGCACAAATTGCTGCTCAGCACCAACATAGGCAGGATTGTATTTGCACAGGAAGGAGTACCTCCCTTCACAGAGGCAATCCAGAGAGGCATTTCCTTCTTTCTATGTGAGCTTCAGAATGCAACACACATGGAAAGAGGAAAGAACCAGGAGAAATGAAACCATTTTCTCCCTGTTACGCTTCTGCTGGGGAGGTGTCTGTTTTAGGAGCTGCCCCAGGTTGACCTGATTTTGGAATTATGGGGCAGCATCAAAATACATGGGTGTTGCATGAGAACCCCTCGCACACCCCATGGAGCGCCTCCTTGATGCAGAGTAAGGCAACGCAGTGACTTGTGCTGTTTGTCGTATTCCATATCAATGAAGCCATGTAAAGCCATGCAGGGTGACTTTGCAGTGCCTCAAAAGTATGGTTGAGATGCTTGCGCCGCCGGAGTGTCAAAAAAAGTAATGCTCTGGCGCTGCAAGCCTCTCATAAATGAGCCCCAACATATTCTGTAAATTTTTTGGTCTTTCACCATCAGGTATCTACAAATAAAATAAAGGGTACTAAGGCTTGTGTAAATGCAGTTAAAATTAAAAGCAAGCACTTCACAGCCCAGTTGTTAACTCTTTGCACCCTTTACACTTTCTGATTAACTCATAGGGACATTTCCATTTCATTCAGATAAGCAGGCCCCTTGGCACGAGAGCTTCTCACATCACTAGAGACTCAATTAATGAAACTTCAGCTGATAACGATCTAAATTAGCCATGCGTGACCCCCTTCCCAGGACTCCACGGCCTGTAGGTCGAGCCTTACAGAATGAAGACCTCTGCTCTACACCCTCACACTTCTAAGGCGTTATTTCAAGAGTCTAAAATATGTTCATCTGCCATAGAATAAATCCTTCTGATTGACTTTGACTGTGGGGGCAGAAAAGCTTTACCTAGTGTAAATGTTGGCTGTCCTGCCTCCATCTTGTCTCTCAATCTTTACTCAGTGCTTGGTGAATCGTGAGGGCTTCAGTACTTGATACATGTGCAGATGGGTGAGTTGTCAAAATATTGTTTTTTTATATCAAAATGACAGAATATCGATGTGTATATATCAATAGTAAAAAATATTGATGTTTTAAATATCGATTGCAATAATATCGTTTTAGGTATGTGTGTTTTAATATTGATGTGAAAAATATCGATTGTCAAAATATTGTTGTGTAAAAATGTTGATAATATGTAGTATTTTGTTAGTTTTAGTATATAATGTAATATTTTTTTAGTGTTTTATTATGTTTTTTAAATGTATTGTATATTTAATTTTTTTTATATGTGTTTTAAATTTCATATATATTTTTAAGAGCAAGATGTTGGGTTTATAGGGGATAAGGGTGGGGAGTGTTTTAAAAATATACATTTGAAATGTAATATTTTTTACAATTTTTATTAAATTTTAAACTTTAATTTGTATTTTTTTTTAAATATAAATTTTTAAGAATAATTTTAGGAGCGGGATGTTGGGTTTATAGGGGATAAGGGTGGGGATAGTTTTAAAATCTATATTTGAAATATAATATTTTTTTACAATTTTTATTAAATTTTACAAATGAATTTGTATTTTATATTAAAAAAAAGAAATTTGAAAAATATTTTTGGGAGTGTGATGTTGGTTTTATAGGTCTTTAGGGTTGTTTTTAATATATATATATATATTAATAATACAATATTTTTATCAAAATTGTATAGATTATTAAAATGACATAAAAATATTTTTACATTTTTGAAAAAAAATTGAAAATGTAATTTAGTATTTTGATTTTGAATTTATAGTTGTTAAGGGTGGTGAGTGAAATTTTTTAAATTAAAAATTACATTTAAAATGTTTAAATAAATATCAAATTTATATTAAATATTTCAATTTATTTTTAAATAGTTTGGAAAATTAGTTTAGGAGTGGGATTTTTTATTTATACGTGTTGGGTGTGGGACGTGTTTTAAAAAAAGATCATTTAAATATAATTTTTTTTACATTTTGCTAAAAATATAATTCAAAGGTAATCATATTCTTTTTTATTTATTTAATTACTTTTGTTTTAATTCCAGTAATTCCAGCTCCTACCCCAATTTAATGTAGACTGGAGTGGGAATAGTAAAATATATTTAATTAGTGTCCAGCACCTACCTCAATTTAATGTAAATTGGAATGGGAAAAGTAAAATATATTTAATTAGTGTCCAGCACATACCCCAATTTAATGTAGCCTGGAGTTGGAATAGAAAATTATATTTAATTAGTGTCCAGCACTTACCCTGATTTAATGTAGACTGGAGTGGGAATAGTAAATTATATTTAATTATTATCCAGCACCTACTTCAATTTAATGTAGACTGGAGTGGGAATAGTAAATTATATTTAATAGTGTCCAGCACCTACTTCAATTTAATGTAGATTGGAATGGGAAAAGTAAAATATATTTAATTAGTGTCCAGCACATACCCCAATTTAATGTAGCCTGGAGTTGGAATAGAAAATTATATTTAATTAGTGTCCAGCACCAACCCCAATTTAATGTAGACTGGAGTGGGAATAGTAAATTATATTTAATTAGTGTCCAGCACTTACCCTGATTTAATGTAGACTGGAGTGGGAATAGTAAATTATATTTAATTATTATCCAGCACCTACTTCAATTTAATGTAGACTGGAGTGGGAATAGTAAATTATATTTAATAGTGTCCAGCACCTACTTCAATTTAATGTAGATTGGAGTGGGAATAGTAAATTATATTTAATTAGTGTCCAGCACTTACCCCAATTTAGGGGTCGATTCCGTCGTACAATTCGTATTCGTAGCCGTCTCCGTACGAATGAAAAAAGTCCAGCCGAATTGGGTAGTACGATCCGAATTCCGAAAATACGTCCGAATATCAGCGAATCGTACGAACCACAATCGAAGAACCATACGAAATGTCGTCGGAACTCCAACCGTACGATGTGTAACCATGCCGTACGAACTAACAAGTACGATTCCAGCATGAAGCACGATTCGTACGGAAAACATCACGTATGAGCGAGCCGCACCAACAAATACGTCTCGCACACCCCACAATCAAGCCCGTACACTTACCCCAGGCCCGAAAAACGACCGTAACTGCCAGCCGCACCAACAAATACGTCTCGCACACCCCGCAATCAAGCCCGTAAACGTACCCCGGGCCTGAAAAAACAACCGTAACTGCCAGCCGCACCAACAAATACGACTCGCACACCCCACAATCAAGCATACACGTACCCCGGGCCCGAAAAACGACCGTAACTGCCAGCCGCACCAACAAATACGTCTCGCACACCCCACAATCAAGCGTACACGTACCCCGGGCCCAAAAAACGACCGTAACTGCCAGCCGCACCAAGAAATACGACTCGCACACCCCACAACCAAGCGTACATGTACCCCGGGCCAGAAAAACGACCGTAACTGCCAGCCGCACCAACAAATACGACTCGCACACCCCACAATTGTATTGTATTGTATGTTGTTCTTTATAGCGCAACTGCCACCCTGCGGGTATCCTGGCGCTTTGAAAAGACAGAAGACCTAGTCAGATGGAAGCGACAAATTGAAGACTAGGTGGGAGGGCGTCGGGAGTTCAGACTTTGGCAAATAGCCACGTCTTTAAGCTCTTTCTGAAGCCTATCAAGGAGTCAGCTTGCCTAATGTTCTGGGGTAGCTCATTCCACAGCTGAGACGCTGCTGTGCAGAAAGCTCTACCTCCCATCCTGGATCTCCTAACTCTGATGGTAGCTGCCAGGCCTAGGCTGGAAGAGCGCAGAGACCTAGTGGGCTTGTACCAGGTGAGTCTTTCCTGCAGTGGAAGAGGGCCCGTACTGCGTAGCGCTCTATAGACAATGCACAGAGATTTAATTGTGACTCTATCCCTTATTGGCAGCCAGTGTAAATCTCTCAACGCCATTTTAGTAGAGGAGCCGCGGGGTCTGTTGAGTGCCAGTTTGGCCACTAGAGACTGGACTCTCTGGAGCCCCTGCAAGATGTATAAAGGGGCACCCAGATATAAGGAGTTGCAGTAATCCAGTCTGGCCAGAACTACACTCCTTACCACCAGCGGTCTAGTCTCGTCGGGTAGGAGGGGCAGAATCTGTCTAAGCGCTTTTAGCAGGCCAAAGCAGACACTAATTGTTTTATTAGTTTGCAATACCATTTGGAGGTTTTCGTCAAACAATACACCCAAATTCCGCACGGTCCTGACTGGGATGCAGAGATCAGCTCCCGGAGAGAGCCTAATCTCGCAAGGTAATTGCTGGCTCAATTTGGCCGTTGCGCAGTAGACTACCTCTGTTTTCCCCTCATTAAATTTGAGGGAGTTTGCATTGAGCCAACCGGAAACCCTACCCATGCATTTCTGAAAAGTATCCATGGTCACTGCATGCTCCCCTTCCAGGGAAAACACCAATTGGGTGTCGTCAGCATAGTTAATCAAATCGATCCCATAAGATTTTATAATAGGGATCAGGGGCTGCAGATATATATTAAAGAGGACAGGGCTGATCGACGAGCCCTGTGGCACTCCATGGTGGACCAGGGACTTGGGGGAAGCGAATGGTGCCAAAGTCACTACCTGTTGTCTGCCCAACAGGTAGGATTGTAGCCATTTCAGGGCCTTACCCTTCAAGCCCAGTTTCTCCAGCCTACTTAGTAGGACTGCATGGCTAACCGTGTCGAATGCGGCCGACATATATAACAACACTAGTACTGATGAGTTGCCGTTGTCGGCTCGCATTCGCATGGTGTCCATCATGGTTGCCAATGCAGTTTCTGTCCCATGGCCTGGGCGGAATCCAAACTGATCCTTATCCAATAGGCAGTTATCTTCCAGATAACTTGACAGGGACCTACTAACAGCTTTCTCCAGAATTTTTATAGGGTAGGGTAGGAGAGATATAGGCCTAAAATGGGCCGGAATTGTTGGGTCCAGCGAGGGCTTCTTAAGTAAGGGAGTTACCACTGCCTGTTTCCATACCTCCCAGAAAAGGGGGTGGTGATGAACAGAGTGTCTGAATTAAGCAGACCACTCTTACCCAGTCCAAAGATCAGGGCTTGATCCATCACCGTTATTTAGCTCACTGCCCCATCCCAGCTCAGAACCTGGCTATATGCAAATTAGTCTGTCCCTGGCCCAGTGCATCATGGGAACAGGGCAGACCAAACTACCAAGCCAATTCTTCACCAGAAAGGAGACAAGCTACCCGGGACCGGTTTCTGGCATTTCAGCCTCGTCGGCCCGGCTTGCTTGAATCCTGATGGAGCAGTGAGCAAGGGACTCATGTCAGAGTATACCCTGCCACACCTATAGTGGCCAAAAACGATTCAGAAAAGGGGGTGGTGATGAACAGAGTGTCTGAATTAAGCAGACCACTCTTACCCAGTCCAAAGATCAGGGCTTGATCCATCACCGTTATTTAGCTCACTGCCCCATCCCAGCTCAGAACCTGGCTATATGCAAATTAGTCTGTCCCTGGCCCAGTGCATCATGGGAACAGGGCAGACCAAACTACCAAGCCAATTCTTCACCAGAAAGGAGACAAGCTACCGGGGACCGGTTTCTGGCATTTCAGCCTCGTCGGCCCGGCTTGCTTGAATCCTGATGGAGCAGTGAGCAAGGGACTCATGTCTGAGTATACCCTGCCACACCTATAGTGGCCAAAAACGATTCAGAAAAGGGGGTGGTGATGAACAGAGTGTCTGAATTAAGCAGACCACTCTTACCCAGTCCAAAGATCAGGGCTTGATCCATCACCGTTATTTAGCTCACTGCCCCATCCCAGCTCAGAACCTGGCTATATGCAAATTAGTCTGTCCCTGGCCCAGTGCATCATGGGAACAGGGCAGACCAAACTACCAAGCCAATTCTTCACCAGAAAGGAGACAAGCTACCGGGGACCGGTTTCTGGCATTTCAGCCTCGTCGGCCCGGCTTGCTTGAATCCTGATGGAGCAGTGAGCAAGGGACTCATGTCTGAGTATACCCTGCCACACCTATAGTGGCCAAAAACGATTCAGAAAAGGGGGTGGTGATGAACAGAGTGTCTGAATTAAGCAGACCACTCTTACCCAGTCCAAAGATCAGGGCTTGATCCATCACCGTTATTTAGCTCACTGCCCCATCCCAGCTCAGAACCTGGCTATATGCAAATTAGTCTGTCCCTGGCCCAGTGCATCATGGGAACAGGGCAGACCAAACTACCAAGCCAATTCTTCACCAGAAAGGAGACAAGCTACCGGGGACCGGTTTCTGGCATTTCAGCCTCGTCGGCCCGGCTTGCTTGAATCCTGATGGAGCAGTGAGCAAGGGGCTCATGTCTGAGTATACCCTGCCACACCTATAGTGGCCAAAAACGATTCAGAAAAGGGGGTGGTGATGAACAGAGTGTCTGAATTAAGCAGACCACTCTTACCCAGTCCAAAGATCAGGGCTTGATCCATCACCGTTATTTAGCTCACTGCCCCATCCCAGCTCAGAACCTGGCTATATGCAAATTAGTCTGTCCCTGGCCCAGTGCATCATGGGAACAGGGCAGACCAAACTACCAAGCCAATTCTTCACCAGAAAGGAGACAAGCTACCGGGGACCGGTTTCTGGCATTTCAGCCTCGTCGGCCCGGCTTGCTTGAATCCTGATGGAGCAGTGAGCAAGGGACTCATGTCTGAGTATACCCTGCCACACCTATAGTGGCAAAAAACGATTCAGAAAAGGGGGTGGTGATGAACAGAGTGTCCGAATTAAGCAGACCACTCTTACCCAGTCCAAAGATCAGGGCTTGATCCATCACCGTTATTTAGCTCACTGCCCCATCCCAGCTCAGAACCTGGCTATATGCAAATTAGTCTGTCCCTGGCCCAGTGCATCATGGGAACAGGGCAGACCAAACTACCAAGCCAATTCTTCACCAGAAAGGAGACAAGCTACCGGGGACCGGTTTCTGGCATTTCAGCCTCGTCGGCCCGGCTTGCTTGAATCCTGATGGAGCAGTGAGCAAGGGACTCATGTCTGAGTATACCCTGCCACACCTATAGTGGCCAAAAACGATTCAGAAAATGGGGTGGTGATGAACAGAGTGTCTGAATTAAGCAGACCACTCTTACCCAGTCCAAAGATCAGGGCTTGATCCATCACCACCCCCTTTTCTGAATCTGTTTCCATACCTCCGGCACTACTCCTTCTTCCAGGGATTGGCAACAGATCAAATGCATCCAGGGGAATAGCTCTGGGCCATACTCCTTCCAGATCCTATGAGGAAGGAGATCTAAAGGAGACCCGGAGGATATACTGAGCGCCAAGCAGGTGAAGAGCTCCTCTGTAAGAAGAGGAAAGCTCTCCATAGATGATACTACCAGTGGTTCTTCCTCAACCATCTGTGATGATACATCCTGGCTGCTTGCCTTACCCTGAGCAACTCCCCCCCACACTTTTAGCAATCTGTTCTTCAAAGAAGACGGCGATTTCCTCGCAAAGTTTTTGTGTTGCAACCAACTTATTGCTCATGCAGGCAGGGTTCGAAGGGTCTCTTATGATATTAAAGAGCGTTTTAGTGCTATTTGGTGACTGAAGTATGGTAGTGGCATAGAAAAGTGCCTTTGTTTTAGCTATGGCCTCTGTATACTTACCCTGCTCTATCTTAACAGTCTTTTGTCGGACTCTAAGTAGAGTCGTCTCCACTTCCTTTCTGCCTGTCTGCACTGATTACGCAGGGATTTTAACTACTCGCTAAACCAGGGGACTGAGGGTTTCCTTCTATTCTTTATCTTTTTCAGGGGGGCAAACTCATCAAGGGTATCTATGATACGGTTACAGTAAACATGGTAGTTCTGGCCCACCGAGTCCTCTGGGTCAAAGAATATCTGACTGGTAAAAATAGTATTTACCTAATCTTTTGGTAATTTGGACCAGTCCTCACCCTTTCGATAGGTTACAGGGCAGGCATTTCCATTCCCCTGGATACAGTAATCTGAAAGTGGACCAAGAAATGGTCAGTCCAGCATTGAGGTAAGATATCGATCACCTTTGTCTCAGTCTGGTTTGCAAATATCAGATCCAATACATGTCCGCCTGAATGGGTTGGTTCCAGTATCAGCTGGTCAAGGCCCCAATTCCCACATATATGCTGTAAGTCCCTCAAGTGATTCCCTGGGGTCCCATTGTCCCCCAAAAGCAACATTCGGGAGTGGGTCAGAGCGAAGGCAGCGATAGTATAAAACAATGCCTGGTACTGAGTATCCAGGCCTGGCGGCCTATAGCAAATCAGGCCGGTCAGGATTCTTCCTTTAGGTTCTTGCAAGGAAAAACCCAATAGTTCTATGCCTACCACACTATCCACCTGTAGGGGGGAGAAGTCCCACTTATCCTTGTATATCACCCCCACACCCCTACCTCTTCCCTGGGACCTGGGTTTATGAAACATCTTATACCCATCTGGGCAGGCGAGGCCCAACTCCACTGAGGAGTCCACATTAGTCCACGTCTCTGTAATGAAGAGGGTGTCCAGATCCATATCTTCTAGCAGGCTTGACACCTCCTGGTGGTGTTTGATCAGGGACCTGCTATTAATAAGGCCACACCCCAGGGTGACAGAGGACTGTGACAGGTTTTTTTGAGGCCCACCCCTTACCCTCTTTCCTATGCTCAATAAGGATTCCCTGGAATACCTTAATCCAGCAGCGTTCTTAGCGCTAGGCGCGGACGGGCGCAGACGGGCTTATCTCTGGCGCATCTCCGGAGCGTCGCTGCGCGCCTGCATTGGTCTGCTTAAATAGACAGGCAGTTACAGGCAGCCAACCACTAGAGCGCTTACTAAGATGGCGCCGGGGTAAATTGTATTCTCCGAGTCCCGCTAAAGCAGCGGAGTGCGTTTGCTAATTATTATGGTGCAAGTAAGAGGACGTGAATTCTCCAGGAGTTAGAAGGTATTTATTTAAAAACAGATGCGAGTACAAGTCCCGCTCGATTTCAACCTATACATTTTAAAAGCCTGTAACTTATGGCAGCAGTAGTATTTTTAGCAGCAATACAACACTAATAAGTAAAAAGATTAAGTAGAGCTCGAGCGAGCACCACCAACACACAGCGTTTCAATCAGGGTCTGTGTCTTTCCAAAATGAAAAGCGCGCCGGCACTGCCCTCCCTAAATGGACAGGCAGTTGCAGGCAGCCAACCACTAGAGCGCTGACAAAGATGGCGGCGGCGTAAATAGTATTCCCCGAGTCTCGCTAAAGCAGTGGAGTGCGTTTGGGCTAATTATTATGGTGCAAGTAAGAGGACGTGAATTCTCCAGGAGTTCGAAGGTATTTATTTAAAAACAGATGCGAGTACAAGTCCCACTCGATTTCAACCTATACATTTTAAAAGCCTGTAACTTATGGCAGCAGTAGTATTTTTAGCAGCAATACAACACTAATAAGTAAAAAGATTAAGTAGAGCTCGAGCGAGCACCACCAACACACAGCGTTTCAATCAGGGTCTGTGTCTTTCCAAAATGAAAAGCGTGCCGGCACTGCCCTCCCTAAATAGACAGGCAGTTGCAGGCAGCCAACCACTAGAGCGCTGACAAAGATGGAGCCGGGGTAACTAGTATTCACCGAGTCCCGCTAAAGCAGCGGAGTGTGTTTGGGCTAATTATTATGGTGCAAGTAAGAGGACGTGAATTCTCCAGGAGTTAGAAGGTATTTATTTAAAAACAGATGAAATGAAATGAAATGAAAAAGGGTTTTATTGAGCGCTACAGCTGCCCTGAGGTGTCCAGGCGCTAGACTAAATGCGAGTACAATCAAGTGTACACGTACCCCGGGCCCGAAAAATGACCGTAACTGTCAGCCGCACCAACAAATACGACTCGCACACCCCACAATCAAGTCCGTACACGTACCCCAGGCCCGAAAAACGACCGTAAATGCCAGCCGCACCACAACAAATACGTCTCGCAACCCCACAATCAAGCCCGTCCACGTACCCCGGGCCCGAAAAACGACCGTAACTGCCAGCCGCACCAACAAATACGTCTTGCACATTCCACAATCAAGCCCGTACACGTACCCAGGGCCCAAAAAACGACCGTAACTGCCAGCCGCACCAACAAATACGACTCGCACACCCCACAATCAAGCCCGTACACGTACCCCGGGCCCGAAAAACGACCGTAACTGCCAGCCGCACCAACAAATACGACTCGCACAGCCCACAATCAAGCGTACAAGTACCCCGGGCCCAAAAAACGACCGTAACTGCCAGCCGCACCAACAAATACGTCTCGCACACCTCACAATCAAGCCCGTACACGTACCCCGGGCCCGAAAAACGACCGTAACTGCCAGCCGCACCAACCAATACGACTCGCACACCCCACAATCAAGAGTACACGTACCCCGGGCCCGAAAAACGACTGTAACTGCCAGCCGCACCAACCAATACGACTCGCACACCCCACAATCAAGCGTACATGTACCCCGGGCCCAAAAAACGACCGTAACTGCCAGCCGCACAAACAAATACGACTCGCACACCCCACAATCAAGTCCGTACACGTACCCCAGGCCCGAAAAACGACCGTAAATGCCAGCCGCACCACAACAAATACGTCTCGCACACCCCACAATCAAGCCCGTCCACGTACCCCGGGCCCGAAAAACTACCGTAACTGCCAGCCGCACCAACAAATACGTCTCGCACATTCCACAATCAAGCCCGTACACGTACCCAGGGCCCAAAAAACGACCGTAACTGCCAGCCGCACCAACAAATACGACTCGCACACCCCACAATCAAGCCCGTACACGTACCCCGGGCCCGAAAAACGACCGTAACTGCCAGCCGCACCAACAAATACGACTCGCACACCCCACAATCAAGCGTACACGTACCCCGGGCCCGAAAAACGACCGTAACTGCCAGCCGCACCAACAAATACGTCTCGCACACCCCACAATCAAGAGTACACGTACCCCGGGCCCGAAAAACGACCGTAACTGCCAGCCGCACCAACCAATACGACTCGCACACCCCACAATCAAGCGTACATGTACCCCGGGCCCAAAAAACGACCGTAACTGCCAGCCGCACAAACAAATACGTCTCGCACACCCCACAATCAAGAGTACAGTGTACACACCATAGGAAAACAATGTCCTGGCCACATCCAAACAGGCAAACAGAGGGCCCAAGTCACAACCACCCCTTATGACACACCCACAAAAAATCAAAATAAGCCACACCCACAAATGGACCAATAAAAGGGCCCACACATACAACCCATCATCTTTTGCAATATACCTATTTGCGCAAAGACACTGACAGCACACCAACAACTGCAGCCATACACCTTCACACGTACACCCTATCTCATTCACACACACCACCCCCTTCACAATCAGACCCACACACCCTCATCCATACACACCATCACCCCACCAATCACATACACCCCACACCATGACCACACCAAAGAATCCAAAGTTCACTAACCCGGAGATGGAGATCCTTACAGATGAAGTCATCAGAGTTTTTCCACAGCTGTTTGGTGCATTGGTCAGACAGACCAGCATAGCTGAAAAGACACGCCTGTGGGAGAGGATCGTTGAGAAGGTCAATGCTTTTGCACCCATTAGGCGCACCAGGGCGGTTTGCCAGAACAGGTGGTACGATCTGCGGAGGATGGTCAAGCGCAAGATGAATGAGGACTACGCCAACGCTCATCACACTGGAGGTGGCCCTCCCCGCAGCCCTGCACAATACCATCCCTGGGAGGAGAAAGTCATGGCCCTGCTGCCACCGGTGGGAGTACACGGAAGCGAAGGAGCCGTTGAGCCTGGTGAGTTTACAAACAACTCATGTAACATGGGGGGCCTATCAGCAGTGCCTAACAGTATGGGGGGTGTGGCCATGACTCCCAGCAGTTCCTAACAGTATGGGGGGGGTGTGGGGGGGTGTACGCATTACTCTCAGCATTGCCTAACAGTATGGGGGAGTGTGGGGGTGTGTGCCCATGACTCCCAGCATTGCCTAACAGTATGGGGGGGTGTGGCCATGACTCCCAGCATTGCCTAACAGTATGGGGTGTGTGCAAGGGGAGTGGCAGAAGGCTGCAAGGGGGAGGGGGAGAGGGTTCAAGGTGTAGGGTAGGAGGCTGCACTCAACCCATATGGCCCAGGTACACACCCATGCACCATGCTCAATGCACAGGGAGTGGGAAAGTACTGACAAGGTAGCTGTCACTGGGCCCTGGTGTAGGCAGCACAAGGACCTCCTGTGACCAGTGCAAACACTAACACCAGAACAAGGTCAGATATCCTGCACAGGAACTCACAACCACTATCATGGCAGCATGCTTCATGGGGGGACAGACACACCACGAGGGACGCCCACTTGCCAATCACACTCAAACTACTAGCATGGCCTGTCACACACACCCCTTACAGAAACTGAGCCCCTGGGGACAGACAATGGAGTGCACCACTGTCAGAATCGTCATGTAACACAACCTCAAAAATACTGATCTGATGACGTATCCAAACAAATAAAGCACAGTGCTGAATCACAAGTCCATTGTGACTGTCACACAATGCTGTTGCCACAGCTTTGTGATGCTGTGGATGCACTCAAGTAGCACCATGGACCTGGGTATTGACAAGGTAATGCATCTTTGAGAAGTGCCACGTCCTAAAGCCATGTGCCTGAAGTGGGTGTACTGGTCCTGGGGGGTTGGCAGTGGGTGGCCGTCACAGCACAGCAACACCTCTCAAAAGTTGCTGAATGAAATCAGCAAAATTCCACTCAGTCGCCATCATAAACATGCTGCATTAAAACCCTGTGCATGCTTGAACCAGGCATAATTAATGACACTGCATTGAGCAGATTGGGCCACACAGAGCACAGCTGGATCTGTGTGGTGCTGGCGACACAAGCCACAGCAATGGCTGTGGCAGTCATCGTCAACAGTACCCAACATGTCAAGCACCCCTGAGCACATGTCAATCTCAGCCCACAACATACCCATACACAAGTGAACAATTTTAACAATCCAAAGCAGGGGGAACATTGCTAACGACAATGGATATTACATTTGGATGTTGCATGATAGTGCATTAACAGTGTTTGTCTCTCACACCCACAGGGGAACGTGTGGAAACTACCCCTAACCAGGGGGGAGATGGATCCCAGTCCCAGGCTCAGCACGGCACTGACCCCACCATCAGCGAGGCCTCTCAACACACTGTGGATGACCCCACCAAGCAGGCCCCTCGGGATTCCAAACCCCTGCAGCAGCTGGAACAGATACATCTGTGCCAACCACCACACCCATTCCCGCCACATCCCAGCAGAGCCCTGCCCATAATCCACAACAGAGCCAGTCTGACAATGAGGGACATGGTTCGCCGGGCACCCATGAGGTGGCAGACGACACCTCCACTGCCTGCACTCATGGGTCCCGTCGACATGATGTGCCCACAAACTCAGGCCCAGAGGCGAGAACCTGACCAGCCAGCTGCAGGGCCAGGTGTGGAAGAACTCAGAGACATCATGGATGTATACCGGCGGGACACCAGGGAGTTCAGCCTGGTAGTGGAGGCCCTCGACAAAATGACCAATCAGCAGGCCCAGCTACATGCCAGTCAAGAACGACACCAGGGACGGATGGAGGCAAGACTGGATGAGCTCATGACGGTGCATCGGGAAATTAACCAATCACTCTGTCTGATCGCTGTCAACATGCAGCACCCTCCCTATGTCAGAAGGCCAGAAACATTTAGCAAAGACAAACAACAGGCACAGGGAGGGCAGAGGAGGAGGAATTGTCAGACGGAGAATCCCATGCATCGTCAAGGCCTGCACATGAGGGTCCCCCAAGAAAGGTGGGTCGTCCACGGTCCAGACGTTGAGAGGCATAGGGCCATGCACTACTCCCAGGTCACCTGGTCTGGCATCTTGCCTTTGTGGGCAACGGCATTACCCTATTGACTTTCAGACTCTCCCACATGGACTTGCTGGTCGCAGTGTGCCCAATGATGCCAAGCACTGTGGCCTAGACTCTGTTGACTCATACTGTAAGGCATCACATCTCCCGCTGTGAACTTTGGATTCCCCCCTTGTTGTACAGCACCTACTCACGTTACACGCACAAGAGTCCAAAATAAATCTAACTAGCACAAAATGCATTGACGTATTTGTATGTAACCCAGATTCTAATACATTTGTGAGGTGAAATGTCTTCAAATGCCACAGTCTCCTGCAAACTCTAGCCATCCACACACTGGGATCTTAGTCGGGTGTGGACACACATAGGTCACAAGATAGCCAAAACTACATACATGGATGGCAATACTCACCCGTGATTGTTACTAACTGCAGAAGATGGTGTTTGCTTGAAATACTGCAATGACAGACAGTCATAGAAGAGTGTGTGAGGTGTCAATACCATGGGTAATATGTAGGTGTCCACGGAGGGAGCACCAGGATATATGTAATGAGGTATGAGAACTAGCAGCCACATGCTGTTGTACTGTGGATGTGAAGATTGATGGCCTGGCCAAGGGTGCCAAGACGGACTGTGGGAAATGGGGTGTTAGAAGGTAGACGTCCAAATCATTTATTTTTCATGGGTCTGTGGAGTGCCGACTGAGTGTGGCTGAGGAGTATGAAGGTGAACCTGCTTTTGACTGTGGGATCATTGTAGGTATCTCAGGCAGATGGTCATGTGACAGTAGCAGGTGATGTTGAGGATGAGGTGTGTGCATGCACCCTGGATTTCCACAAGTACTCCGGAAGTCAGGTTCTTGTTGCTGTAGTTGGGCTGGCTGGTGTTGTGGACGGCAACCAGGCTGAACACCACCTTGCCAACAGACATGACCATAGCCATACCAGAAGCCAATGACAACTCCCGCAAACACCGCATCTACAGAGTGGTAGGAGGAATTGCCATCATCCACATTAACACTCCCAGAGTCACTACCAACACCAACGATACCCTCCCCACCGCCTAGCACAGGCATTTACAGATCCACATCATCACCACCCTCAGAGGAACACTCATCTACAGACCACCTGGAGTCCTACCACTATTCATCAACTCCATCGCTCACCTCATCAGCACGCACGCCCTCGCCAACACGGATTACATCCTCCTTGGGGAAATTTACATCCACCGTCATAACAACAAAGATGCAAACTCCACCGCCCTGATGGACAACCTTGCCAACCTTGGATTACAACAACTCGTGACAACCCACACCCACACCGCTAGACACACACAGGACCCCATCTTCTCAGAAATTCCACACGTCTCATCCAACAACACCACCTAACACCACTGGACAGACCACAGAAGCGTCCACTTCACCTTCAGAAAACCCACCACACCCCCGGCACACAGACCATGCCACGCAGCTGCTGGTGCAAGCTCACTGAGGACTAACTGACAGCCACCCATGCCCTGGGCCCACAAGCCTACCCCACCTACACCCACATCACTGCCATCTGCCATCTGCCATCTGCCTCAAACAGTGGATCAACGACTGCGCAGACACCTTTGCCCCACTCAAGTCCTCCGCCACCTAACACAACAACACCATTGCCGCATGGTTCACCAAATAACCCAGGACCTCCAAGTGCCCCTGTCGGAAGCTGTAGAGGAGCACGCACTGCAAACAATCACCAGAAAGCTACAACACACACAAGAGTGCCACCCGCAGACACCACCAACTCATCAGGACCAACAACAGGACACCCTTCAAGGACCGGCTAGACAGCAACGCACACAACAGCAAATAGCACATCAACATCGCTATTCAACTCTCTAAAGCCAAATACAGCGCCAACGACATTCCACCATCACACGACCTGTGTGACTCACTGGCCAACTTCGCTCACGGTAAGTTCATCGACATCCACAACAGATTCTACTCCACTAGCCCCACATCCACAACCGAGACCACCCCCCCTGCGACCAACACCCACTAAATTCACCTGATTGCCTGCTACAACGTCAGCAATGAAGACACGATCATGAGCAAGGACTACATTCACTCTGGATCCCCATCTGACCCATGGCATATCCACATTTCCAACCAAGCCAGATAAGCCATCTCACCCCTTCTCCGTAAAAATAACCTACATCTCCTTCGAGACAACAACCTTCACTGGGAGCTTGGAGAATGTCGTGGTCACCGCCTTACTGAATAAACCTAAGGTGGACCACGAATATCTCTCGAACTTCCTGCCCATCTCCCTGCTCCTAGAACAAGTCATGTAGAAGATTATCAACAGACAGCTGACCCGCTACCTCAAAGACAACAACATCAGAACCAACACAATCTGGATCCTACATCAACCAGAGCACGGACACCGCCCTCATTGCCGCCACCAACAACATCAGCATCCTCATGGACAAAGGAGAAACAAATGCCCACACGGTCTCCCACGGCACCCTAACAGTACGCATCCATGACGCAGGAATCAAAGAGAGTGCCCTGGTCTGGAACACATCCTTTGCCACCAGCAGAACCAAGAGCATCTGCCTCCCACAGTTCTGTTCCAAGACCACTGACACCATCCACAGCGTCCCACAGGGATCATCCCATAGCCCAACAGTCTTAAATATCCACATGGCACAACTCACCCATGTGGCACAACAACAGAGCCTCAATATCATCTCCTACACCAATTACACCCACCTGAGCATATCCTTCACCAAAGCCCCACACACTGGCAAAATCTACCTACACAGAGGAATTAAGGCTGTTGCAAAATGGAGTAAGGACAGCAGGCTGATGCAGAATCCTGACAAATCAGAGGTACACATCCTCGGCCCCACCAGCTCAGCCTGTGACGAATCCTAGTGGCTAACATTGCTAGGAACAGCACCATAACCCACCAAACACGCACCCAACCTGGGGGGCATCCAGAACTCCTCACTCCCTGCTTTCTGCTTCAACACCCTCTGAATGCCCCGCAGGCTCTTATAATGGATCACCTCAAATACACAAAAAACATTCACCCTGCCCCTCTCCACCAGATGACTTGAATAAGGGAACGCCATCTACGCAGCTACAACAACCAAACCCTGAGCCTGCTGCAACGCATCTAGAACACCTCGGCACGTCTGATCCTCGTTTGCCACAACCCGGCCACATCACACGACACCCGAGAGGCCTGCACTGGCTCCCTGTCAACAACAGCATCAGCTTCAAACTCCACATCCACACACACAAAGCTCTACACCACGCAGGACCAGCATACCACAACCACAGACTCACCTTCTACACACCCACCTGCAGCCTCTGCTCTACCAACCATGCTCTCGCCACTGTCCCTCACATCCGGAAAAACACGGACAGTGACAGATCATTCTCCTACCTCGACTCAAAGACCTGGAACACCTTCCCTACAAGTCAACGACAGACCCAGGACCTGCTGCCCTTCACAATACTTCTCAAGCCCAGGGTGTTTTGATCAGTAGCAGCCCCCTCCAGCGCATTGAGACCGTCACGGGTAGGTAGTGCGTTTAACTAATGAATCGATTGATTGATAGATGGCTTAGCCAAATTTTGTGTGTAGGATATGAGAGCTGCAGATGATAGTTACAATGAGGCTGGTCAGGATGCTGGTGTGAAACTGGCTGTGCAGATGTTTGACAATGCCGAATGTGTCCATGGCGTTGGATGTGACTCTGAGGGTGTACCCGGTTAAGTCTGACCAATCATAATCCTGGATTTGGTCGGTGATCCCTGTGGGATTTTGACAATCCGTCTGTGATGGCTAGGCAGAAGTGGTGTTCTGAGGTTGCGTACTACCATGTTACAGCATTGGAGGCAATATGTGGTGGTGTTGTGTCAACGAGGTAATACACTATAATGTGGTGCTACTGGAAGTAGTGTGTGTGCAGTACGAGGCACATGACCTGGTTGTACGTACACGCACTGTTAAGTGATGCTGCGTTGTGTTGTCAGTATGAGTTGCACACACAGCCTGAGAGGCTGTCATGGGTGTGTTTGTGGTAGCGTGTTACCAGGTGGATGATTGTCTGGTGTTCACTGTGTGGAGGTTGGCTGGGGCATGAGTCTGTTGTGCCACATGTGTCATTCAATCAAAAGGAGCCCAAGGGGGAACAAAGGGAAAATGCTGCCCCCCATTCAGACACTTTACAATAACAAAAAGGCCTAACCCACCTCACACCAAATTCCTTACGACCAATGGCAGAGTTACATGGCCATTTATACTACTGCCTCAGATGTGTACCTTGACACTAATCCATAGGGTCATGGTGTGTTTCACGTTTACATAAAAATTACACCAAGGTCTGATCCCACTCTAAAAATTGAAAATAAAGTGAGCAATTGAGAGTGCCTCACGGTAGCAACACCCGAGGGGGTTCCTGACAGACAATTGCCAGTTTACCCACTTCTCATCATCAGCCACTCTCTCTTCGTGTGAGTAAAGAATGAAAAGGAAAATACAAATAGTGATTCCCTAACCAATATAAATATGGTGCACAAATAAACAACCACTATGTCCCCTCATATCAATTAAGGTGAAACAAAAGTGTGTTTGCACCTCGAACCCCTATGATAGCCAAAGACAATCGGCCACCACTATTAAAAAGGGGAGGGACTTGCTAGCTAAACGACTTCCTACTGATGCTGTCACATGTGTCATCAAATGAGCTGAGTATCTTGCAGTGTGCATGTTGCAGGTGCTGATGGACCTGCCTTTGTCATGGCGGTTGTGCAACAGTGGCATAGACAAGCTGCGGCATGCTTCAATAATGTATGGATGGATGGAGGAGTATCTCATAGGTGTGTGTGTGGCTGGATTGGGCCACGTGGTGCAGAGTTGTGGCTGGGGATGCTGCAGCTGGGAGGAGTGAACACATGACGGCAGAAGGGGCGATAGAACACGCTAAACAGGCACACAACCCAAGGATTCTTGCTAGGCAATAAGTGACATGAGTATGTGAGCCTGGAGTGGCTGGTTACCCATGGGTCACTGCCTAAAAATGTGTGAACGAAAATCAGAGGAACACAGGTGGGCTGAATAGACCAACAAAGGGAGAAGACCGAGGACTCACAGCAAGCCAACAGCACACCCTGACACACCAGACAGCCACCAAGGCGGACCGACGTCCCAGGGTATAGCCTCACAGATGAACCGAACATAAGCCGCAGCAAGCGCAGACCTCGTCTCATCCCAATGCTTCCCCAGGTGACCGTCCATCCCCGAGCGTCCCATTAAGTATAATGGGGTAACCCAGTAACCCTCAGAACCTGGGCAGGTAGTTAAACAAACAATAATGGTTCTGTCCGATGGGAATACCCAACAACACGGTATTCAACTCTGTGAATAGAATAATATGTCCCTGTCGGGGTACACATACAGTAGCTTTAGACAATAACACACTGACCCAGGTGGAGGAGAAAGTAATTCTTTAGTAATACACTCTCTCAATATTTTGACTTATTTTCAGACATTAGTTAAGCTGTCCTAACGACAAGTGAACATATACAATACAAAACAACGTGGTTTGTGAAGAACTAGTGCAGGATAAAAACATACATACATAAATACATGATAATTCAATTACTCAAGGTTGTCAACTGTGAACACAATAGTCATTTAGGCAAAATAATTTCTTTTCTTCCAAACAGACTTTGAACAGTTAGATCTCAAACATGGTGCGTCGACGTTTCAACCCTATTAGTGATGCGCTGATTACGTGCATCAGGGGTGGGTCTTCATCAGGACTGGAATAAAGGTGGACAGCCTATGGGTGAAAATAACAGGACGGCAGGGTTTTCCCAGGGTCAGTGGTAAAACAATATGTGGAAACAGGCACCTAAGATAGTGCTCACCTTCTATAAATTCTTTAAAGTTCAATTGGTGACATATTGAACCAATTGAACTTTAAAGAATGCTCAATGAGCAGGAGGAGACGTATGCTCAAATGATTAGAATAGGACATGGCACATGATTATTGCTCTCCCTCGTATATATGCCCTGAAGAAGGTGCCGCCGTAGAACAGGCCTGGCACCGAAACGCACGTCGGCGTGGTGACCATCTGTTCTGCCCACAACATCTGATGTCCCTCTAGCGTCCTGCTGAATGGATACTGCAGAACTACCTCAGCACAATTGTGTACAATGGATGTTGAGGTTGTTGCATTGTGTAGATTGAATGAATGGACGGAATGTTTGGAAGTGTGTTGAGTGGAATAAATTCTTGAATCTGGATGAATGATGAGAGGGTGAGTTAGGGGGTCTGTGTGTTTAATAATTTAGCTATTTATACTTGATTTCATCATAGATTTGTACATATATGTAAAGTGAGATGTTTTTATATGTGTTTGTTATCAACCCATATCTTGAAAAATGAAAATAAAAATGTATATTTATTCCGAAACTGGGTTGAGAAGTTAAATATGGTGACCGTGGTTCAGTGAGCTCAAGGTTGTGCCCCTCTTTGATAATTTGGGACTCTATATGAGCCCGTAGATTGAAATATGTAGGGCAGACTCTCTTCCCTCAAATCTGGTTCTGTATTTTCCCCTGCCAGTCTGCCCTGCATCCAATACAGGGGGCCCCTATTTGTATTAGTAACTATCCCCAGCCCTGTGCTGTGGGGTTTTCATTGTTTTATTATTTTTTGGAACCCCTTTCCGTATTTTCCTATCACTCTTTTTCAAATCTACCAGGTGGTCTGTAAAGCACGGGTGTAGGTATTCTTATATTGTCTGTGACTGGTTACACAATTTGTTTGATCTCTATATCTTTTTTCCTCTGTTCTGGAGAGTTGGTCAATATGGAAAGTATCAAAACCTTTGGGTTCAGTGATGATGACTTCGCACGAATGATTGGAGCCACTGACGGCTCGGCGAGCCACTTTACCCTCTCCAGAGGGATTGAAGGTGAGTGGGATAAGCTATTCAACCTCAAAAAGAAATCTCTACGGACAGAGGCACATGCCAAATTTATGTTGGATTATTTAAAAGCAGGTACAATCCCAATTGGTTTAAGAGTCAGGAATATTCCTGGACTATTTATTGAACTTCGCCACTTCCTCGAAAAATGGGCACTAATCTCGAATAGATGTTCGAGAGATTATATGATGTTGATCATAGAAACAGCCCGCGAGGTCCTTGCAAGCCTAGCAAAGGAGATTGAAGAGCTGGAGGAAAAATTAAAGAAAGAAAATCCGGTCGATGTAGGCCTTAAGAAATTAGATGAAATTCGTCTTGAGGTAGACTCCTTCGCGGAATATTTGATCAAACGCAAAATTGATAAGTTCAGGAAGGATGTGCGGCTTTTTTCGCAAGAAAAGGCATATCCGTATTTGATCCCCCAATTTTATACCACCTCTGCAGGTGGAGATCGAGATCAAGGAAACTTTTTCTGATACGACAGACTCTGATGGCGAAAATAATTCACACTATGACCCCAATTACAACAGTGGGTTCCAACAGCGCCCTGAGCAATCTGACAGATCTAACGGTCAGGATCCTTTTTTAGCCAACCGCCGAGGAAACTCCAGATCGAGAAACCGGACCCAATATCAGCGAGGCCCGGGCCGTCCTCAGAGATATATCCAGACCCGGAACACGCAATACTGGAGGAAGTAAATGATATTCCAGTATTTAATTTGTCAGAAACCCCAATATCAAATGAGTCTTTGGCTCTTCTCTCCCACGGGCTCTCCTTTGTTCCGTCCATCAAACTCGACCGTTTCGAACTAACCAGGGACATACATGCCTTCTTTAGGAAAATCCGCCTGAAGAAGTTTTTCTCCACGAGACCCTCACTAGTGGATGTTGAAAATCTGTCCGGTCTGAAACCTCCTTCTGTTTTCACACCGAGCCTCGATGTCCTTGGACCCGAGGTGGGTGTGTTTGAGAAGGTAGTCATGAACAAGCTTGAGAGGTCTCTAAAATTTGTTCCACCTCCGGGTTACAACCTCCGTATTGCAGAGAATGCGGCTCTTAGACAACTTCGCGACAATCAGGACCTGACGATCAAGCCGTGCGACAAAGGCGGCGGGATTGTGGTGTTTAAGACTACTTCGTATGTGGAAAAGATGAATACTTTGTTATCTTCCGATACCCATTATAACCACATTTTGAGATGTCCAGAAAGTGAACTTAAAAGACGTATGCTTGGTCTAGTGACGGAGTCTGTAGAGGGAGGCCTTATCTGTACAAAAGAAGCAGAATTTTTGATCCCCTCTTTCACAGGAATGCCCATTATTTACGGGCTTCCGAAAGTCCACAAAGATCAAACAGACCACCGATGCGCCTGATAGTCTCCACCATAGGCTCTGCTACGGAACCCTTATCCAAATACGTCGACCAATTCCTAAGACCGTTGGTCTGCAAATTGAGGTCCTACATCAAAGACACCGGCGACTTCATTTCCAAGATCGAACAACTCCTATTTGACCCTGACTCCGAATTTTTGGTCACGATGGATGTTGAATCGCTATACTCAAATATTCCTCAGGAAGGGGCTCTCGCTGTTATCGAAGAAATTCTGAATCAGCAATCTGATCTCCCCAATGCCCCCGTGATCCTTGAATTTCTCAAGGTAGTGTTGGGTGAAAACTACTTTGAGATTAACAGACATATTTCCACCAGGTAAAGGGGGTTAGCATGGGGGCCTCTTGTGCCCAGAGTGTGGCATGTTTGTACATGGGCCATTTTGAAGACAAAAACATCCATAATGACATTGCCCCGTTCTATGAGAATGTGCGTGCCTGGTCGCGCTTCATTGATGATATTTTTTTCATCTGGAGCGGCGACCAGGCAACACTCAACGAATTCATTAGTTGGATCAATTTGGCCGATGCTAATATTCGCTTCACGGCCAAAATCAGCAATGAAAAAGTTGAGTTCCTTGACGTGTGGGTTCAACATCTTGACCAACAACTTTACATATCGTTATATACGAAACCCACCACAAGGAACACATTATTGGAATATGGCAGTTTTCATCCCCGGAGCCAGCGCGACTCAATTCCATTCAGTCAGTTCCTCAGGCTGAGGAGAAATTGTTCCCAGATTCGAGATTTTTTGAGGTAAGCTGACCTGTTAAAAATCAAACTCGCATCACGTGGATACCCCCATCGCCTGATTCGCGACTATTTCAAGCGTGCAAGGTACTTTGATAGAGACAGCATGTTTCAGAAACAAAATCGGGAAAAGCAGGAACAGTTGGTGTGTATCACCAGGCACTCCACTATAAACAACAAACTGCGGCAAGTGTTTAACTCAAATTGGCATATTTTAAACACCAACGATCCTGAGAGTCAACTGAGTAAACCTATTTTTGCGTTTCGCCGGTACAAAAATCTCCGGAACCATCTTGTCCAAGGTCCCGTGGGAACTCCGAAGGAACCTAGACAAACCGGCATCTTCGGACTCCCCTGCATTGAGGGTAACCACTGCTGCGGGACATGCCAGGCATGCCCGCATGCTATAATTGGAAGCACTCTGACATTTGGACAACATAACATCCAATTAAGGGGCATGAGCAACTGCCGTACCACCAACATTGTGTATGTCATCATGTGTCCATGTGGATACCCATATGTAGGAGAAACGGGACGCGAATGTCGAACCCGAATTGGGGAACATAAGTCAAATATCCGTAACCAAAAGAGTGGAGCCCCACTCGTGGCCCACTGGAGCACAGCCAAACATGCTGAGAATGACCTTAAGTGGGCTGTTCTTGAAAAGATCAGGAACGTCCTGGGCAAGGATGCAACACTACTCCGTAAAAAACGGGAGGCATACTGGATATTCCTGCTTGACTCTGTAAATAAAGGCCTAAATGAATGCCATCCTGTAGGAACACATGAAGTTCCCTTTGACATTTCTGAAATGGTTTAAGAGCTCTGGTCGTACTTGACGGTCTCATTTGATGGATTTGCCCACATTATATCTCCTCACTAAGTCTGATTATTATGCCCAATCATCATGTGTCATATGACTGCATTGAGCCGGATTACTATGTTCCACCATGAGTCCCATGACTACCTTTATGCCGCCCTGGGTCTGAGACTCGGGTAGCGGCATAAGCATTGTTCTCCCAGCCCCCACTAATCACATTCACTAAATTCAGATCCCCCACCGGCTTTGATTAGAATGTTACATCATCCGCTCGAGTAGCATGTGGCGGGTCATAAACTTCATTGCTCATTGTTATCTATTTTTTCCATTTTTCTCACAAAACACGGTGGAGATCTCAGATTATCGAGCAGCAACCTCCGTTGATGGTACACATTCTATTCATTAGATTTAGTGGACCCATGGATTATTGATCAGCCGCCTTTGTCGGCTAAAGCTATGTGTTACGTTTGTCATCGGACCTCTTTGGCCGTAACCATATTATGAAGACCTTTCCCTTTAAATGTATTTGTCCTCCCTCAATTTGGCCTTGCGCGTAGCGTCCACCTATCGGGACCTACGCTGTCTCGATTGTGACGAAAAAGCTATGTAAACTAACAGGGGGGTGTGGCCCGGCACTACCTTTAAAAACCGCGGGAATGTGATCTTTGTTCCGCGAATGCCCGGACTGCCGCCGTGACCGTGAAAGGAATCTGAGAGGCTTCATCGTGAAGGTAAGCTTTGTAATCCATGGAATCCTCTCTCCATGGCTGACGATCTACCCTCGTGTCTTAGGCTTTGTTTGCCTGGTTAATGGCAAGATCCCGTGCCCCCGGCTCCGTCACTTCAGATAGCATTTTAATCTATGCTCAGCCATCCGCCGAGATTTAAAGTACGGACCTCTTTTAGTTTAACGGACAATCTGACTAAGGGGACGATATGAACAAACCTGTGACGGCTATCCCGAACAGGGAATCCGTTTATTCACCAATGTGAATTAGCTCTCAGAACCCTTTAATACGATCGTAGTAGGCAGTACGCTATAGTCCGGACTAATTACCAACTCCAATAGCTTTATCCGCACCGGGCTTTTTAACGCTTACAAATTATCTTGTATGCATATAGATGTTGGGGAAACCTAACACTGATGATCTAATGCGGTCCTCCCCGATTTTGCAGCACCTTGAAACCAGCGTCGGAGGACGATTCCAGCTGGCTATTTTACTGTACTACGAGCCCAGGAAATCAACTTCTGGTAGGCAGGTTCGGTCAATTGAAAACCTCTTCAAACAAGTAAGTACTACTCTATAAAAACGCACGACTGAGGAAAACTCTGTTTCCGGCGGTTCTTTAAAGCCCCCTCCAATCTCTCCTGATAGGTTTATTTCCCGTAGTCCCCACTGAATTGATGGAAGAAATGGAATACTCAGTGAAGCGACACTAGCGGCAGGCAGCACGTTAAATCTCAGAACCACAAGAAGTACGATGTTTAAGTAAGTGTAACTCGAGCATTAAGGATAGACAAGATGTGTCATTGAAATCCCAGCTCCGGTAACTCACAAGAAACCCCTTTTTTCTATGCTTGGGTTCACAGTTGTTTATAAAGCACCATCTGAGTCCACCTTGCTGTTCATGCAGAAAGCTTGTCCTCGCTCGGTTATGAAATGTAAGTGGTTTTCCATCCCATTTTCTCTGCCCAGTGCAAACCGAATGGTCTTTTGTATCCCTGGTGTTCTTCCGTTCCTTAGAGAGATGTATCACACTTTTAAGAAATCCTACCTGTTGCTATTTGAATATGTCACCCTATGACCACAATTCTTGTTGCTATATAAAACTGTCATGTATAGCTATTGTCTCCAACCGGTCATTGAGCACTCTCCATATTGTACACCTCTATAAAACTCTTTTCTTCTAGGGATTCCTTTGTTGTCTGACCCTGATCGGGCTTGTTTGTATTATAGTGTGTCTTTTCTTTGAAAAAGCCTGCATCATGCTGCACACTCCCTTGAGCTTGCTGTATACACTCTGTGACTTGAACCGCATCTATTAATAACAGGACTTTCCTCGAATTAATTAAAAATGTGAAATAAACATTGTTCTGAAAATTACGTATCAGATTAAGAATAAAACGTTGGTGATCCATATAAAGAACTGTATATCTAACAGTGCTACTCTATGTTTTTGAATAACAAATGAAAAAATCAAAAATGTTATCCCTGTATGAGATCCTAAATGCTGTTCCTTTCCTTGTCCATCACAGAGTGACCACGGCTGTGTAATTGTGTTGTGCCCCCGTTGTCTGCTCCCCCTTGTATATATGCCCTGTAGAAGGTGCCGCCGTAGAACAGTCCTGGCACCGAAACGCGCGTCGGCGTGGTGACCATCTGTTCTGCCCACAACATCTGATGTCCCTCTAGCGTCCTGCTGAGTGGATACTGCAGAACTACCTCAGCGCAATTGTGTACAATGGATGTTAAGGTTGTTGCATTGTGTAGATTGAATGAATGGACGGAATGTTTGGAAGTGTGTTGAGTGGAATAAATTCTTGAATCTGGATGAATGATGAGAGGGTGAGTTAGGGGGTCTGTGTGTTTAATCATTTAGCTATTTATACTTGATTTCATCATAGATTTGTACATATATGTAAAGTGAGATGTTTTTATATGTGTTTGTTATCACCCCATATCTTGAAAAATGAAAATAAAAATTTATATTTATTCCGAAACTGTGTTGAGAAGTTAAATATGGTGACCGTGGTTCAGTGAGCTCAAGTTTGTGACCGTCTTTGATAATTTGGGACTCTATATGAGCCCGTGGATTGAAATATATAGGGCAGACTCTCTTCCCTCAAATCTGGTTCTATAGCTCTATGAGCCCCTTCTAAAGGGTCGCCACAGTTGAAACTACATGACCATCACCTAACTCACCCATATAGATCCAACCGGAGTCAGTCCCTGAGCAAGGTCGTTAGTCAGATATAGGAGAGTTTCAACACATGTGTAGGTGGAATTTTAACACCAACAGGAATCTCCGCACTCACGTAGGGTCCCACCCTATAATTCACAACATCTGTTTTTTTAGATTTGAGATTAAAATACATGAGGTGCCCAATTGTAAAATAATTTATGTTCAATATCTTATATGCCTAAATGTATAAATTTCATTTCTTTTGAAAAAACAGTATAAGGCAATTCAACCATTAGAATGTAAACCAGACGTATAGGCAACAACTATATCACATCTATACAAGTGACAATGTTTTGAAACTGTATAATTTCTGTTTGAGTAGGATCAATGTGAAGTTCATAACCAATGCGCTCATGTATTGTTTGACTCCACTATCACATTGATACTTCCGATTCGACGCTACAAATAATTTATAATAACATGTACGTGTTTGGATTGGTTAACTCGTTTGTTTATATGGTAACAATAGTATCCATGTTGTTAGTACCAGATTCGTGTAACGTGACCATGATGTATTTACAGTTGTCTCCAGTACCACGATCATACATGTTAAAAGGTTATTCTCGGTATTTGTCTTGATGAACATGGGCGACCCGAGACACACACCCTTGAACAAGCATTAGATATTGGATATTATCGGTTCTCATACGCACAATTGCAACTCCACTGACAGTTTGAAGCCTGATACATCAGTATCCATTGAGAACACTCCTTGTTTCCTACGGATACCCTAAATAACAGTGACGCAAGGCTATAGACTCTTATCAGGTAAACGTGACAGTTTGCTTAGTCACGTTTGACACGCGCGCACGGAGGTTCCGGCGCATGTCAAATAGCGGTACCCGAGAAACGCCCGTCATTCACGAAGCGGTTTCTGAAAGAGATGGTCGCCCTCTGCCGTATGCTCAAGTAAGTGTAGGATAGCAGTAGGCTTCTAGAAATGTAGCATCCCCTGCAATTCATGTAGTCACTGACAGGATTCCTCATGTAATTAACAACTGTAAGAGTGGGCCATCGCATGATTGCATGTATGTCTTTCCCGCATTAGTCACCAAACCCTTTGACTTGTATCATCACGCTGACGGCGTTAAACACGATAAATTTTCCGCGGCATCCTCGAGTCTTGTGCGGCTCGCAATAACTTTGGGCCACGAATATAGGGTTATCCTTACCCAAGTAGTAACCACACTCTTTTGCCTTACATCACACTATCGGCATGAAAACCCGATTGCTTCACCGTGTTATCTTCGCGTCTTGAGTGGCCCACATTAACATTAACCATGTTATAAGCGTGAAGTTCTTTTAATTAGTCCACATCACCTCCGGCACCATTTTTAAACTGTTCAATATTCACAATAAGGCTATGCTCCCCACGCCCCTCTGGACCTAAGCTGGAGTCCACGAGCCACCCCCAGTGTTGCGGACGAGAGACACAAATTACAGCATAGGAATTAATTGCTCAAACGAGGTCAAGTCACGATCCACACGGGTTCAACAACACTACCCATTTATAAATAAGCCCCAACCATGGCCCATGAATTTATGCCTGAAATCATACGTATTGTCATTGTAGGCAATAGCAGAGACATCCCGTGATCAGGACATTCTTGCCAAATGCCTTGAAGATACTCTCAAGGTATGTGTACAACACACACCATGCCGTCACTACCAGATAATACCTACCATATAGATACTAAGGTCCCATATATTCATTTTTTAGGACCAGAGTTACAACAGCATCCAGTGTGTCTAGTCGGCTGACAGACACAATAAAAAGTATTTCTCTCAAAGGAATTTATAGAAGGTGAGCACTATATTAGGTGCCCGTTTCCACATATTGTTTTACCACTGACCTTGGGAAAGCCCTGACGTCCTGTTATTTTCACCCATAGGCTGTCCACCTTTATTCCAGTCTTGATGAAGACCCCCCCCTGATGCACCTAGTCAGCGCATCACTATTAGGGTCGAAACGTTGACGCACCATGTTTGAGATCTAACTGTACAAAGTTTGTTTGGAAGAAAAGAAGTTATTTTGCCTAAATTACTATTGTGTTCACATTTGACAACCTTGAGTAATTGAATTATCATGTATTTATGTATGTATGTTTTTATCCTGCACTAGTTCTTCACAAACCACGTTGTTTTGTATATGTTCACTTGTCGTTAGGACAGCTTAACTAATGTCTGAAAATAAGTCAAAATATTGAGAGAGTGTATTACTAAAGAATTACTTTCTCCTCCACCTGGGTCAGTGTGTTATTGTCTAAAGCTACTGTATGTGTACCCCGACAGGGACATATCATTCTAGTCACAGAGTTGAATACTGTTTTGTTAGGTATTCCCATCCGACAGAACCATCCCCAAGCGTCGGCAGTCTAAGTCAATCGGCATCCGTGCTCCTGTCCGCAGATGCCACTGGTGAAGATCAGCCCTGAGTGCCCGCCCTCACACCGCCTCAAGATGGAGTCGGCAGTTGCCTCAAAACAGGCAAGAGAGTATCCATACACTCTACGTGTCAAGCCGCCACCGAAGATCAACCTCAACAAAGCGGAGACACCTGCTGCTAAGTCCCTCCGGACATCAAAACTCCCCCAGCAAGTCACCACCACCTGTCACACGACTCACCACATGGCTGGCAACCGCCATCACGCCAGCCATCAGCAGATGCGTCAAACACCACTCCCCGAGTACCAATGGACTGGAGTCCGACACCGTTACCACACCAGCCGATTAAAAGAAATCATAAGCCACCTGTGAACCTGTCAGTCAAGGGAAAATCCCTGGGTGCACATACATGTATGGCCTTATTAAATCTCCATACCTGTCTCATCTAAACACTCGGTCATCGGGTTAGAGAACCTAACCAAAGAATTTAAATTTCCACACTAAAATAGGAACGTTCACAGTCTTTTTTAATAAAACATTAGACAGTGTATACACAAAAACAAATTAAAATTTCAAAGCGCGATCTTTGAAAGGATGTAATAAAAACAATTAGTTTTAACAGTTGATCATAGCAATTCAATACATTTCATACACATAAAGATTATTAAATCAGATATTAACCATCAGAATCATTTAAAGTAAAAAATCACATGCAAGGTTTACATAGAGTGAAAAAAATCTTTTGTAATATACAAGCAAACACAATCTTCAATACACCCCTACACAGTGTGGCTGTATGATATTATTACCACTCTTGATTATTTGATCCAAAGGTCGTTAGGTCATGGGAAAGTGACATCAATGGTACGAGTTTTGTGTGCGTATCAATTGTTCACTGGACCTGGTTTGGATTCTACAAGAAAAAAAAAATTGCGTCGACGCGTTTCGGTGCGGAGAACAAAAGATATTGTAGCACCTTCCTCAGGACTGCCATTTCTTTGGGGTCACCGGCTTCAAAGGTTATTATTAAAACACCCTTTCTGTAAATATATGGGGAAAAAGCAAGGTATCACTATTTTCGGATAATTCATGACATTATAGAATCATCTCATGGTCTCATCACCCAGTTAATTTATACACCCTTCCTTTTGTCTAATAATTTTATCAATATTTCACATTTTTTCTCTCCCTCCCTCTTGCTGTGAAATCTTAGGAGAGCTTCACATTTTCACACACCTGGCCTTTCTCATATAGGTGTTTATTCTATTACATTCTCATATAGGTGTTTATTCTATTACATTCATAGTAAATGAACAACATATGTGCGAATCATGACATTTAACTTAAGAGAGCATAACATCATCTTATATCCCTCCGTTTCCCTTTTAATGTGGAAATATTAGGCCCCGTATTCTACTGGGAGCCTAGTCTGATCTTGTCATGTCATCGCTTTCATCGGATTAAACTGATAATATTCTAATAAATTCTTACCAAATGGGTATATAGGCAGGACACCCTTGTTGTATGGGGATTAGGGATTCAGGTCCTGGCTTCTGGTATAAATATCGATTTTCCTGATGGGGGCATAAAAGATAATCTCAAATTCTTTGTTACATATGTTCTCTCCTTGTTTTACACTAGATAAATGAGGCCGTTTACCTTTGCAATCTAAAAATAATTGTTGCTGTGCTTCTTCTCCTCCTTGTTTGTATTTCCTGGCATTTATACTTTTCTTGAGCCAGCTACATAGAAATCTAGTCAAAAATAGAAAGACATGGTACTATTTCTAGCTATAATCCCCCATTTCTTCTAATACTGTGTCATTTTTTTGTTTTTCTCATCATTTTTTTTTAAAACAGTAGCGCATTATCTACGCTTATATATTTATTCAGGCCGTTTACCTTTCTTCACGGGTGTGGAGTGCGGCAGTAATGAGCCACTCATCTATCTTTGCGATATACAATGGTATTTCCACTCTTCGTAGACCGATAGGGTTTTTTATCTATTCAAACAAGGGATGTCACATTAGAGTTCCAACAGTGTTGAAAGGCTAAGCCCACCTCTATTATACGTCTTTGATTTACTCTATTATAACCGACAGTATCAATTTGAAACTATCTTACCTTAAAACATAATAAAACTTATCTTGGACGGGCATATATCCACGCGACTTCGTCCGTGAACTGGATATGTCCTGTACGGATAGATAAACGGGCATATATATGTGTGCCTCTGATATTCGTTTTCCGTTACATTTAATCTCTCACAATCGAGCTCACTAGTTTTGGTCTCTCTCTATCTAAACTAGTACTTAGTGGATTTAGCTCTCTATCTACGCTTAAGCTGTCCTATGTTTCCCAGATTCCTTAGCCTGTTAGCAGTCGGTAAACCCTCGCCAGTGTACTATTTCTGACATTCATTATTTACGTTTTATACGTTTTATACTATTGACGGGGACGGCTTACCCCTCCTCTTGCCACTAAGTCATCTGGGTGTAATAATAATACCCGTAACATCATGTATAAATAAGTTATCCCTTCCTCCCGTGAGGCTTCTTTAAAGAAATAGAAGTAGACATTATAATTTATTACCGGCGGGTTCCCCCTTCGTTGACCATCTAGACGTTCGGGACTAAGGAGGAGAGAGACTGCCCCCGTATTGCGCCTAATCGGTATACTGCTCTCACCTTTTTCTTCTGAAAATCGCGTTTCTGCCTCGTCCTCTCGCCTTGAATAACAGCGGCCGCAGAACGCTGTATTTATGCGAGTTAACATCTAGGATAATTGATTACACCTGAATCGCGCGCATGCGCTTAGTTATGACGACCTTGGCAAATGGTGGCGCCATCTTAAGATGGTATTATTATTATTTTATGCAACGGTTAAACCCTGTATCCTTACGTATCCTGTACTTTTTATTTACGATACATCTTAGTAACTCTTGAACTAATGATGTTCTTTACTGGATTTTAAGTGCTTTGGTTTATGTTCTCACTGCTCGATCCGGTTTTTACAGTTTCTTTTTTTGCCCTGTTTATAGCTTCGTTTTATGTATATAATTCAGGGGCCGGTATCACTATATTATATCGATAATGGGAGATTATTACGGGGGGAATATTATGCACATTATTTTTATATTTTATTTATTTACTACCAGCAGTCCAGATGATATTATTCCCCGGTGGTGCTCATGATGGTATAATTCCCCGGTGATGCTCGTGATAAATTCATCATCAGCTATAGGGGTCCCATTCCCCAAAGTAGTATCAGCTATTTCGACGGCCTTTTCAATGGCCTTACATGTTATGGAACTGGTAGAAGAAAGTGTCAGTTAGTCCATTTCATATCTAAAGGGTAATTATACTGATCTACATACTCTGTTCTATTTATACATTGTTTTCTAGCATCTCAGGTTGCTTCTTATTCTATAGCTTTTCCTTAGTGAGTTATATTTATATTAGGGCTTCCCACTCTTCTCTTGAATTCAATCCGCATCTGATGGTGTTGAATTTTACCATGAACCATTGTTCCTGCTGATTCCTCCTATTCTTACTGTTTCCTAATCTGGTTTGTTCCCTTATCCTCTATAAGATGACCCATCTCAGGTATTTTTCAGTGTGTCCCTTCTCTTTCCAATGTGTCACTAGTGGTGCATTCTCCTTATTATTTTTAATTGCGGATTTATGTTCTCCTATTTGTAACCGCAATTCTCTGCCAGTCTCTCCTATGTATGCCTGATTGCATGGGCACAGGATCATATATATTACGTTTTTAGTTTTGCAGTTGTTGAGGGTGGTAATTTCTTGTGTGGCTCCATTATGTTCAACTCTTTTGGTGAAAATACACAAGTCACATATGCAGCAATTGCCGCACCGGTGATTCCCTACTGCTTTCGTTCCTGTTAGGGTAGTTTGGGTTTCTATTACATCGTCCCTGTATGTATGGACTAAGTTGGACCTTAGGTCTTTATTTTTCCTGCATGCATACAGAGGGCGTTGTAGAGCAGTTTCAGCTCCATCGTTTAGGATTTTCCAATTGTGGTTTATGATGTTCTTAACCTGATTGGCTACCACTGAGAATTGGCTCACCATTACTATTTTCTCTTGTGTTTTATTTTTATCTTTTTTGCTCAACAGGCAATCCCTGTCATAGTACTGTCATTGAACTTGGGGGATGTGAACCTGAAGTTCACAGCTGACTATAGTAGGAGTAAAGTAAGTTTCCTAGATATCTGCATAAAGAACCAGGACAAGCAACTAAAGGTAGAGCGGTACAAAAAAGAATCTGACCGCTACACAGTGTTGCACTACGGAAGCTATCATCCAAAAAGCCAAAAAGATTCCATCCCTTTCGGAGAATTTCTCCGCCTCAGGAGAAATTGTACCGAACTAGAAGACTTCCATAAACATGCAGGAGAGATGAAACAAAAATTTAGGGATAGAGGCTACCCAAAAAAGTTGATTGAACATTCTCTAAAAAGAGCTAGGTACTATGACAGGGATTGCCTGTTGAGCAAAAAAGATAAAAATAAAACACAAGAGAAAATAGTAATGGTGAGCCAATTCTCATTGGTAGCCAATCAGGTTAAGAACATCATAAACCACAATTGGAAAATCCTAAACGATGGAGCTGAAACTGCTCTACAACGCCCTCTGTATGCATACAGGAAAAATAAAAACCTAAGGTCCAACTTAGTCCATACATACAGGGACGATGTAATAGAAACCCAAACTACCCTAACAGGAACGAAAGCAGTAGGGAATCACAGGTGCGGCAATTGCTGCATATGTGACTTGTGTATGGTCACCAAAAGAGTTGAACATAATGGAGCCACACAAGAAATTACCACCCTCAACAACTGCAAAACTAAAAACGTAATATATATGATCCTGTGCCCATGCAATCAGGCATACATAGGAGAGACGGGCAGAGAATTGCGGTTACGAATAGGAGAACATAAATCCGCAATTAAAAATAATAAGGAGAATGCACCACTAGTGACACATTGGAAAGAGAAGGGACACACTGAAAAAGACCTGAGATGGGTCATCTTAGAGAGGATAAGGGAACAAACCAGATTAGGAAACAGTAAGAATAGGAGGAAACAGCAGGAACAATGGTTCATGGTAAAATTCAACACCATCAGATGCGGATTGAATTCAAGAGAAGAGTGGGAAGCCCTAATATAAATATAACTCACTAAGGAAAAGCTATAGAATAAGAAGCAACCTGAGACGCTAGAAAACAATGTATAAATAGAACAGAGTAGGTAGATCAGTATAATTACCCTTTAGATATGAAATGGACTAACTGACACTTTCTTCTACCAGTTCCATAACATGTAAGGCCATTGAAAAGGCCGTCGAAATAGCTGATACTACTTTGGGGAATGGGACCCCTATAGCTGATGATGAATTTATCACGAGCATCACCGGGGAATTATACCATCATGAGCACCACCGGGGAATAATATCATCTGGACTGCTGGTAGAAAATGTTAAAACCGGATCGAGCAGTGAGAACATAAACCAAAGCACTTAAAATCCAGTAAAGAACATCATTAGTTCAAGAGTTACTAAGATGTATCGTAAATAAAAAGTACAGGATACGTAAGGATACAGGGTTTAACCGTTGCATAAAATAATAATAATACCATCTTAAGATGGCGCCACCATTTGCCAAGGTCGTCATAACTAAGCGCATGCGCGCGATTCAGGTGTAATCAATTATCCTAGATGTTAACTCGCATAAATACAGCGTTCTGCGGCCGCTGTTATTCAAGGCGAGAGGACGAGGCAGAAACGCGATTTTCAGAAGAAAAAGGTGAGAGCAGTATACCGATTAGGCGCAATACGGGGGCAGTCTCTCTCCTCCTTAGTCCCGAACGTCTAGATGGTCAACGAAGGGGGAACCCGCCGGTAATAAATTATAATGTCTACTTCTATTTCTTTAAAGAAGCCTCACGGGAGGAAGGGATAACTTATTTATACATGATGTAACGGGTATTATTATTACACCCAGATGACTTAGTGGCAAGAGGAGGGGTAAGCCGTCCCCGTCAATAGTATAAAACGTATAAAACGTAAATAATGAATGTCAGAAATAGTACACTGGCGAGGGTTTACCGACTGCTAACAGGCTAAGGAATCTGGGAAACATAGGACAGCTTAAGCGTAGATAGAGAGCTAAATCCACTAAGTACTAGTTTAGATAGAGAGAGACCAAAACTAGTGAGCTCGATTGTGAGAGATTAAATGTAACGGAAAACGAATATCAGAGGCACACATATATATACCCGTTTATCTATCCGTACAGGACATATCCAGTTCACGGACGAAGTCGCGTGGATATATGCCCGTCCAAGATAAGTTTTATTATGTTTTAAGGTAAGATAGTTTCAAATTGATACTGTTGGTTATAATAGAGTAAATCAAAGACGTATAATAGAGGTGGGCTTAGCCTTTCAACACTGTTAGAACTCTAATGTGACATCCCTTGTTTGAATAGATAAAAAACCCTATCGGTCTAAGAAGAGTGGAAATACCATTGTATATCACAAAGATAGATGAGTGGCTCATTACTGCCGCACTCCACACCCGTGAAGAAAGGTAAACAGCCTGAATAAATATATTATTATTATTATTATTATTAATGAATCTTGTATAGCGCCTGGTTACCCTTGGGCATCCCCGCGCTCAACCAGACAGAAACGTTACCACAAAGGGCCGGCACTAGACAGAGAATAAAAACGTTTTTAACAGTTTACGGAACCGTAGAAGACTCGTTTCCGCTCGCAGATGCAAAGGGAGGGAATTCCACAAGGTGGCTACATTTATAGAGAACCTTCTGCCACCGGTTCTTGCCTTCCTCACCCTCCGAACCTGCAACAGATGTAAATCATCGGAACGGAGCGAGCGGGAGGCTTTATAAGGCTGAACCATATCTCCCAAAATGGGTGGGCCTACCCCATGCAGAATTTTATGGGCGATGCAGAGTGACTTAAATTTCACCCTTTCCCTAACAGGGAGCCAGTGCAGCGCCTTCAGCGCAGGGCGAGCGGACTGATGCCTAGGAAGGCCCGTCAGGAGCCTAGCGGCCGCGTTCTGCACCTGCTGCAGTTTGTTCAGGGTGGATTCAGGCGCACCCAGGAACAATGCGTTACTGAAATCCAGCCGCGAGATGATAAGCCCCTGGATAAGTAATCTCCTGGCAGCCACTGGAAGGAGAGGCAGAATCTTCCGAGCAGATCGAAGCAGACCAAAACACACGCCTGCTGTTTTTTTGGCGTGCGTTTTAAAAGAAAGATCCTGCTCGAGCCACACCCCCAAGCTCTTGATCTCCTGCTTGGGGGAAGGTACCGGTCCCAGACAGTCGGGCCAGCTGCTAGGAAATAAAGATGGAACAGAATTCCCCAGAAGCATCAGTTCCGTTTTGGAGCCGTTAAGCTTGAGAGCTGAGCCGCACATCCAGGTGTGGATCTTATCCAAACACGAGTGGAGCCGGTCAGGTTGGTAATCCGACTGGGAAAGGCCTACCACCAGCTGGGTATCATCAGCGTAGCTGATGATCTTAATACCCAGAGGCAGTACCACACTCTCCAGAGGGGCCATATAAATGTTGAACAAAGTAGGGCTCAACGAAGAGCCCTGAGGCACACCACACTGGAGAGGAATGGAGGGTGATTTCTCCTGGCCTTCCCACACCTCGAATGTGCGGCCTTCCAAAAAGGAAGCGAACCACTTGAGAGCCAACCCAGAGACTCCCACCCCCGACAGCCGTTGGAGAAGCACCTGATGGTCTACGGTGTCAAAAGCAGCACTGAGGTCCAGGAGGATCACTGCCACCGATCCCCCTGAATCCAAAATGCTCCTCGCATTCTCCACGACTGCCAGCAGGGCAGTATCAGTCCCCTGGCCGGGCCGAAAACCCGTTTGGGAGTCGCCCAGGAGGGAGTTGGCCTCCAGAAAGCCCGAAAGGCGCCTATTTACCAACTTCTCCGCCACTTTGCCGAAGCCAGGCAGCAGGGAAATGGGCCTAAAGTTGGCAAGGTCGTCAGGGTCCAGATTTGGCTTCTTAATAAGAGCCTTGACGACCGCCCCTTTCCAACTGGGGGGTACCACTCCTTGGGTGAGAGACAAGTTTATGAGGTCCGTCACAGGGCCGCCGATGGTAGGGGCTACCTGCTTTAGATATTTCATGGGTGCAGGGTCTTTCGGCGAACCACTTTTCATGGCCATCAGAACCGAAAGAACCTCCTCCACCGTGACAGGACCAAAAGAAACCAACTCTGCTGTTCGCACCTTTGGCTGAGTACTTACAATGCCACCGGAGACGACCTCCACCGATTGCCGGGGAAGGGATGCAAGGATGTTATCAATTTTCGTTTTAAAGAAAAAGGCCAGTTCTGAGCACTTCTCACGTGGGTCCTCGTGAGTGACCTGAGGTTCGGGGGGTTTCAATAGATCTTTAATGACCCTAAATGACTCTTTCGAGGAGTTGGCCGCAGAGCCTATTCTATCCTCAAAGAAACCAGATTTTGCTACCCGAATGGCAGATTTATAAGTGCTCAGAGCCGCCCGATACTCTTTCCGGCTCGTGTCACTCCAATCTCTCCTCCAGGTCCGCTCTAACCTCTTGCAGCCCTTCCTCATTGCTCTCAGCTCAGAAGTGTACCAAGGCGCCGATCCCACTCTCTTCCCCCTAGTAAGTTGTTTTTTTTTGGGGAGGAGGGCATCCAACGAGTTAGTGATCCAGGTGTTTAAATTCACATCTGCTACTGGCGGAGTAGACCCGAGGGGAGGCCAGGTCGCCTCCAGATGATCCACCCAGCTATCCACAGGTAGCCTCGACCAAGCTCTTTCAATAATGTGAACCCTAGGGACCCGCGCAGCCGAGATGTCCAACTGCCACGATGCAGGTACCAAAAAATGGTCTGTCCAGGGCAGAGCCAGCGCTGGAAACGATTTAAGATGGTCCGAGTTAGAAAATATAGGGTCCAACAAGTGGCCTTTCTCATGGGTAGCACCCGAGTTGGCCAAGTTGATCCCAAAAGCTTTAAGGTCGCTTAGCAAATCTGCTCCCAAAGAATTAACGGGGTCATCAAGATGGACATTAAAATCCCCTAGCGCCACAAAGTTGGCAGTTGAGGAAGCGAGAAGTGCAGTTGTTTCTAACAAAGATGTAGGAAAATTTCCCAGGGCTCCGGGCGGGCGATAAATCAACAGTCCCGCCAAGGACGCAGTCGGTGATAAGCGGAAAGAGAACTGGCAGCTCTCACAGTCACTTATCCCTCCATTCTGAACCTTACAAACTAGCGTATCTCTATAGAGGATCGCAATTCCTCCTCCCCTCCCCACAGGCCTATCCAGATGTAAAATAAGAAAGCCTGAAGGGAGTGCTCTGACCATGTCAGGGCCTGAGCTGGGGGTGAGCCAGGTCTCAGTAAGAAATAACACATCCAGTTTGTGGTCCAGAATGAGCGAGTGAATTTCGATAGCGTGACTAGGTAAGGACCGACAGTTCAAGAGCGCCATGGAGAGCACAGACTTAACAGAAGCAGAAGCCTGACCCGCAGTACAAGCTCTACAAGGTAGAAACGGGGGAGTCCCCTCCCGTGCAAATTTGCATAAAATAGGATGGACCGGGCGCCAAGACATGAGTTCCTCCCTCCCATACCGCACATAGGTAGTAAATTGCTCTGATGAAACGGGCATGGGGACCGGCCCCGGGCCCGTCTGGGCCCGGACGGGCACAGACGGGCTGAAATCTGGCGTAACTCCGGCGTCATTACAGCGTCTCCGCTGCGCGTTACCGCTGCGCGTCAGCATGGCTACCTATATACTCGCAAGGCGAGTAGAAAGAGGACTATCGCGCTCGAACACACTCACCCAGTATGGCCGACCCGTGCAAGGGGGCAGAGGGACCCGCCAAGTGCGGTGAACTTCACAGTTTAAATGCGGGTAAGATGACAGCCGTGAGGGTATGCGGGCCAAACTGAGTTAAAAACAGGGGGTAAGTGCAGAAAACAAAATTAAATAAATAGACCAAAAAACGGGAAGTTTAAAATAATGCTGCCAAATACAAGCGCTACAGATAAGCGCTACCGCTGGTAATAGGAGGCACTGGTGAACTCTGCCGACCTATATACTCGCAAGGCGAGTAGAAAGAGGACTATCGCGCTCGAACACACTCACCCAGTATGGCCGACCCGTGCAAGGGGGCAGAGGGACCCGCCAAGTGCGGTGAACTTCACAGTTTAAATGCGGGTAAGATGACAGCCGTGAGGGTATGCGGGCCAAACTGAGTTAAAAACAGGGGGTAAGTGCAGAAAACAAAATTAAATAAATAGACCAAAAAACGGGAAGTTTAAAATAATGCTGCCAAATACAAGCGCTACAGATAAGCGCTACCGCTGGTAATAGGAGGCACTGGTGAACTCTGCCGACCTATATACTCGCAAGGCGAGTAGAAAGAGGACTATCGCGCTCGAACACACTCACCCAGTATGGCCGACCCGTGCAAGGGGGCAGAGGGACCCGCCAAGTGCGGTGAACTTCACAGTTTAAATGCGGGTAAGATGACAGCCGTGAGGGTATGCGGGCCAAACTGAGTTAAAAACAGGGGGTAAGTGCAGAAAACAAAATTAAATAAATAGACCAAAAAACGGGAAGTTTAAAATAATGCTGCCAAATACAAGCGCTACAGATAAGCGCTACCGCTGGTAATAGGAGGCACTGGTGAACTCTGCCGACCTATATACTCGCAAGGCGAGTAGAAAGAGGACTATCGCGCTCGAACACACTCACCCAGTATGGCCGACCCGTGCAAGGGGGCAGAGGGACCCGCCAAGTGCGGTGAACTTCACAGTTTAAATGCGGGTAAGATGACAGCCGTGAGGGTATGCGGGCCAAACTGAGTTAAAAACAGGGGGTAAGTGCAGAAAACAAAATTAAATAAATAGACCAAAAAACGGGAAGTTTAAAATAATGCTGCCAAATACAAGCGCTACAGATAAGCGCTACCGCTGGTAATAGGAGGCACTGGTGAACTCTGCCGACCTATATACTCGCAAGGCGAGTAGAAAGAGGACTATCGCGCTCGAACACACTCACCCAGTATGGCCGACCCGTGCAAGGGGGCAGAGGGACCCGCCAGGTGCGGTGAACTTCACAGTTTAAATGCGGGTAAGATGACAGCCGTGAGGGTATGCGGGCCAAACTGAGTTAAAAACAGGGGGTAAGTGCAGAAAACAAAATTAAATAAATAGACCAAAAAACGAGAAGTTTAAAATAATGCTGCCAAATACAAGCGCTACAGATAAGCGCTACCGCTGGTAATAGGAGGCACTGGTGAACTCTGCCGACCTATATACTCGCAAGGCGAGTAGAAAGAGGACTATCGCGCTCGAACACACTCACCCAGTATGGCCGACCCGTGCAAGGGGGCAGAGGGACCCGCCAGGTGCGGTGAACTTCACAGTTTAAATGCGGGTAAGATGACAGCCGTGAGGGTATGCGGGCCAAACTGAGTTAAAAACAGGGGGTAAGTGCAGAAAACAAAATTAAATAAATAGACCAAAAAACGGGAAGTTTAAAATAATGCTGCCAAATACAAGCGCTACAGATAAGCGCTACCGCTGGTAATAGGAGGCACTGGTGAACTCTGCCGACCTATATACTCGCAAGGCGAGTAGAAAGAGGACTATCGCGCTCGAACACACTCACCCAGTATGGCCGACCCGTGCAAGGGGGCAGAGGGACCCGCCAAGTGCGGTGAACTTCACAGTTTAAATGCGGGTAAGATGACAGCCGTGAGGGTATGCGGGCCAAACTGAGTTAAAAACAGGGGGTAAGTGCAGAAAACAAAATTAAATAAATAGACCAAAAAACGGGAAGTTTAAAATAATGCTGCCAAATACAAGCGCTACAGATAAGCGCTACCGCTGGTATATAAGCGTAGATAATGCGCTACTGTTTTAAAAAAAATTATGAGAAAAAGAAAAATGACACAGTATTAGAAGAAATGGGGGATTATAGCTAGAAATAGTACCATGTCTTTCTATTTTTGACTAGATTTCTATGTAGCTGGCTCAAGAAAAGTATAAATGCCAGGAAATACAAACAAGGAGGAGAAGAAGCACAGCAACAATTATTTTTAGATTGCAAAGGTAAACGGCCTCATTTATCTAGTGTAAAACAGGGAGAGAACATATGTAACAAAGAATTTGAGATTATCTTTTATGCCCCCATCAGGAAAATCGATATTTATACCAGAAGCCAGGACCTGAATCCCTAATCCCCATACAACAAGGGTGTCCTGCCTATATACCCATTTGGTAAGAATTTATTAGAATATTATCAGTTTAATCCGATGAAAGCGATGACATGACAAGATCAGACTAGGCTCCCAGTAGAATACGGGCCTAATATTTCCACATTAAAAGGGAAACGGAGGGATATAAGATGATGTTATGCTCTCTTAAGTTAAATGTCATGATTCGCACATATGTTGTTCATTTACTATGAATGTAATAGAATAAACACCTATATGAGAATGTAATAGAATAAACACCTATATGAGAAAGGCCAGGTGTGTGAAAATGTGAAGCTCTCCTAAGATTTCACAGCAAGAGGGAGGGAGAGAAAAAATGTGAAATATTGATAAAATTATTAGACAAAAGGAAGGGTGTATAAATTAACTGGGTGATGAGACCATGAGATGATTCTATAATGTCATGAATTATCCGAAAATAGTGATACCTTGCTTTTTCCCCATATATTTACAGAAAGGGTGTTTTAATAATAACCTTTGAAGCCGGTGACCCCAAAGAAACGGCAGTCCTGAGGAAGGTGCTACAATATCTTTTGTTCTCCGCACCGAAACGCGTCGACGCAATTTTTTTTTCTTGTAGAATCCAAACCAGGTCCAGTGAACAATTGATACGCACACAAAAGTAGTACCATTGATGTCACTTTCCCATGACCTAACGACCTTTGGATCAAATAATCAAGAGTGGTAATAATATCATACAGCCACACTGTGTAGGGGTGTATTGAAGATTGTGTTTGCTTGTATATTACAAAAGATTTTTTTCACTCTGTGTAAACCTTGCATGTGATTTTTTACTTTAAATGATTCTGATGGTTAATATCTGATTTAATAATCTTTATGTGTATGAAATGTATTGAATTGCTATGATCAACTGTTAAAACTAATTGTTTTTAATATATCCTTTCAAAGATCGCGCTTTGAAATTTTAATTTGTTATTGTGTATAAACTGTCTAATGTTTTATTAAAAAAGACTGCGAACGTTCCTATTTTAGTGTGGAAATTTAAATTCTTTGGTTAGGTTCTCTAACCCGATGACCGAGTGTTTAGATGAGACAGGTATGGAGATTTAATAAGGCCATACATATATGTGCACCCAGGGATTTTCCCTTGACTGACTGTCAGTGTACCCTGTTCCCTGGTGTCAGTGGGGTACTCTCTCTCTCGATATCTTCAAAGAACAGCCTTGTGCTGGAGAGTCAGGTTTTTTTTTCTGTGTATGCTGACTGTACCAGTTTTTCCTTCTAAAAAAAACACCCAGTCAGGTGTCCAATTATATAATGGACTCACTGAAGACCTTCGGCTTCAGCAAAGAACAATTGAACAAAATACTTAGCTCTAACCGAGGGGCTAGTAATATAACAGTAATCCCAAATGGGGGTGAGAAATGGAACTAATTGGTCAATCTTAAAAAGAAAATAATTAGAACTGAACTACATGCTCAGTTTATGACACAATATGTAAGGGCTGGCACAATTCCCATAGGGCTCCAAATACGTAACGAACCGGGGCTCTTTGTGGATAATCCAAAATTTCTAGAGACATGGACCTTTATCTGCAATAGGTGCAGTAGAGATCTCATGCTCTTAATTATTGAAACGGCCCAGAGCACTATTCTAATAGAAATGCAAGAGATGGAAAAATTAGAAAAAATTCTATTAGACAGTAATGTAGTTGAGGAGGCTAAAAAGAAAATCGAAGAAATCAATCAGGATATGAATGGGTATTGCGAGTACTTAACAAATCGCAAAACACAGAAACTTAGGAAGGATATAAATAAATTTACACAGGAGGTAGTGTATCCTTTCCTAAAGAAAGACTATTATACAGAAAAATCAGAAACGACCAGGAATGAAGGCCCAAAAGTTAGATTCCAACAAAGGAGACCAAGGCACTATAATTTCTCGGGTACATCTGAGAGTAGTGGGGAAGAAGAGATACATAGTAGAGAAGAGGAAGATTATGATGGACCTAACAGAGAGTACGAGAAAGCTTTTTTAGATCAGCGCCCACAAAAAACTCGGGGGGGGGTTTCGAGGCAGAGGGAGAGGACAATACACAAGGAGACCACTCCAGAGGGATCAGGAACAGGAGTACCAACAGAACCAGGCCCCTCAAGAATACAAAAGAACCAGGAACAAGGTGTACTGGCGTTAGAGAAAACACCCATTATTAACCTGTCCCATAGAACGTTAACTAGGGATGAGCAACAAGTCCTGGGGATGGGCTTAAATTTTGTACCCACTGCAGGCATAAACAAATTTCAATTAGAAAAAGATCTGAGAGCCTTTTTTCCGAAAATTCGCCTCCGTCGATTTTTTGAGAATAGACCTACTAGGGAAGCACCTCAAGACTCAGGTCTGAGGTCTAAGTCCACTTTCACCCCAAGTTTAGGGATGGTGGACAAAAATCTGGAAATTTTTGAATCAGTTGTAAAATTGGAGATTGGAATACTGTTAAATAAAAAACACTTTCAGGAACACAATATCACCAGAGCTCAGAGAGAGGCCATTGATTCCTTATCTAAAGACATGCGGATTACAATCAAATCCGCGGACAAGGGTGGAGGAGTGGTAGTTCTAAGCACTGAGGATTATGACCAAAGGGTGATGACCCTTTTATCAAATGAACTACATTATACGAGAGTGTCCCAGAACAAACTAAATACTCTAAAAAAAAGATGTGGAGATATTGCTCCAGGAAGCATTGACCAATGGAAGAATAACTGTGGAGGAATGGAAATTTCTACACAATACAAATCCAAAAACACCAGCATTTTATGGACTTCCTAAAGTCCATAAAAGCCTGGATAAGCCCCCCTGCAGGCCTATAGTTGCATCAATTGATTCGTTGCTAGAACCGCTCAGCAAATATGCGGACAGGTTTCTGAAACCTCTAGTTGAGAGACAGAAATCCTATATTAGAGACACCGCTGACATGATAGCCAAAGTAGAAGGAATGGATTTCGACGGAGAGAATGAACTCATGGTGACTCTAGACGTAGAGTCACTCTACACAAATATACCTCAACATGACACGATCGAGGTAATTAAGACATTGTTAGAAGAAACGGAAATTGTAGGAGGAAATAAGGAGTTCATAGTCCAATGTGTTTCCATGGTACTCTTTAATAATATTTTTCTATTCAAAAAGGACCTGTACATCCAGCGCAAAGGGACCAGCATGGCGGCTACCTGTGCGCCCAGCTTGGCCTGCATCTACGTAAGCATGTTTGAAAACAAACATATCTATAATGAGGTAAGCCCATACTACGAAAATATTCGAAGCTGGGCACGCTTTATAGATGATATTTTCTTTATTTGGCTCGGGACAGAAGAACTTTTAGAAGAATTCCTGTCCTGGTTGAACTTGGGGGATGTGAACCTGAAGTTCACAGCTGCCTATAGTAGGAGTAAAGTAAGTTGAGGGTGGCTCAAAATTTTCCACTCTTGCCCCCATGTTCTGGAACTCTCTCCCCTTCCATCTTAGGTCCCTTACCCAGTATTCCAGCTTCCGCAAAGCTCTGAAGACCTTTCTATTTTCTCAGGCTCTTCTTTCGTAAGCTCTGCCTGCCATTCCAGTCGACGTCCTTGCGACTGTTCTTGCTCAGCTGGCTGCCTGCTACTTTAGCGCCAAGAAACCGCCCAGGTGTACGTTGCGCTTGATAAATATATTAAACTTAAACTTAAACTTTCCTAGATATCTGCATAAAGAACCAGGACAAGCAACTAAAGGTAGAGCTGTACAAAAAAGAATCTGACCGCAACACAGTGTTGCACTACGGAGGCTATCATCCAAAAAGCCAAAAAGATTCCATCCCTTTCGGAGAATTTCTCCGCCTCAGGAGAAATTGTACCGAACTAGAAGACTTCCATAAACATGCAGGAGAGATGAAACAAAAATTTAGGGATAGAGGCTACCCAAAAAAGTTGATTGAACATTCTCTAAAAAGAGCTAGGTACTATGACAGGGATTGCCTGTTGAGCAAAAAAGATAAAAATAAAACACAAGAGAAAATAGTAATGGTGAGCCAATTCTCATTGGTAGCCAATCAGGTTAAGAACATCATAAACCACAATTGGAAAATCCTAAACGATGGAGTTGAAACTGCTCTACAACGCCCTCTGTATGCATACAGGAAAAATAAAAACCTAAGGTCCAACTTAGTCCATACATACAGGGACGATGTAATAGAAACCCAAACTACCCTAACAGGAACGAAAGCAGTAGGGAATCACAGGTGCGGCAATTGCTGCATATGTGACTTGTGTATGGTCACCAAAAGAGTTGAACATAATGGAGCCACACAAGAAATTACCACCCTCAACAACTGCAAAACTAAAAACGTAATATATATGATCCTGTGCCCATGCAATCAGGCATACATAGGAGAGACGGGCAGAGAATTGCGGTTACGAATAGGAGAACATAAATCCGCAATTAAAAATAATAAGGAGAATGCACCACTAGTGACACATTGGAAAGAGAAGGGACACACTGAAAAAGACCTGAGATGGGTCATCTTAGAGAGGATAAGGGAACAAACCAGATTAGGAAACAGTAAGAATAGGAGGAAACAGCAGGAACAATGGTTCATGGTAAAATTCAACACCATCAGATGCGGATTGAATTCAAGAGAAGAGTGGGAAGCCCTAATATAAATATAACTCACTAAGGAAAAGCTATAGAATAAGAAGCAACCTGAGACGCTAGAAAACAATGTATAAATAGAACAGAGTAGGTAGATCAGTATAATTACCCTTTAGATATGAAATGGACTAACTGACACTTTCTTCTACCAGTTCCATAACATGTAAGGCCATTGAAAAGGCCGTCGAAATAGCTGATACTACTTTGGGGAATGGGACCCCTATAGCTGATGATGAATTTATCACGAGCATCACCGGGGAATTATACCATCATGAGCACCACCGGGGAATAATATCATCTGGACTGCTGGTAGTAAATAAATAAAATATAAAAATAATGTGCATAATATTCCCCCCGTAATAATCTCCCATTATCGATATAATATAGTGATACCGGCCCCTGAATTATATACATAAAACGAAGCTATAAACAGGGCAAAAAAAGAAAATGTAAAAACCGGATCGAGCAGTGAGAACATAAACCAAAGCACTTAAAATCCAGTAAAGAACATCATTAGTTCAAGATTTACTAAGATGTATCGTAAATAAAAAGTACAGGATACGTAAGGATACAGGGTTTAACCGTTGCATAAAATAATAATAATACCATCTTAAGATGGCGCCACCATTTGCCAAGGTCGTCATAACTAAGCGCATGCGCGCGATTCAGGTGTAATCAATTATCCTAGATGTGAACTCGCATAAATACAGCGTTCTGCGGCCGCTGTTATTCAAGGCGAGAGGACGAGGCAGAAACGCGATTTTCAGAAGAAAAAGGTGAGAGCAGTATACCGATTAGGCGCAATACGGGGGCAGTCTCTCTCCTCCTTAGTCCCGAATGTCTAGATGGTCAACGAAGGGGGAACCCGCCGGTAATAAATTATAATGTCTACTTCTATTTCTTTAAAGAAGCCTCACGGGAGGAAGGGATAACTTATTTATACATGATGTAACGGGTATTATTATTACACCGTGGCAAGAGGAGGGGTAAGCCGTCCCCGTCAATAGTATAAAACGTATAAAACGTAAATAATGAATGTCAGAAATAGTACACTGGCGAGGGTTTACCGACTGCTAACAGGCTAAGGAATCTGGGAAACATAGGACAGCTTAAGCATAGATAGAGAGCTAAATCCACTAAGTACTAGTTTAGATAGAGAGAGACCAAAACTAGTGAGCTTGATTGTGAGAGATTAAATGTAACGGAAAACGAATATCAGAGGCACACATATATATGCCCGTTTATCTATCCGTACAGGACATATCCAGTTCACGGACGAAGTCGCGTGGATATATGCCCGTCCAAGATAAGTTTTATTATGTTTTAAGGTAAGATAGTTTCAAATTGATACTGTTGGTTATAATAGAGTAAATCAAAGACGTATAATAGAGGTGGGCTTAGCCTTTCAACACTGTTAGAACTCTAATGTGACATCCCTTGTTTGAATAGATACAAAACCCTATCGGTCTAAGAAGAGTGGAAATACCATTGTATATCACAAAGATAGATGAGTGGCTCATTACTGCCGCACTCCACACCCGTGAAGAAAGGTAAACAGCCTGAATAAATATATAAGCGTAGATAATGCGCTACTGTTTTAAAAAAAAATGATGAGAAAAAGAAAAAATGACACAGTATTAGAAGAAATGGGGGATTATAGCTAGAAATAGTACCATGTCTTTCTATTTTTGACTAGATTTCTATGTAGCTGGCTCAAGAAAAGTATAAATGCCGGGAAATACAAACAAGGAGGAGAAGTAGCACAGCAACAATTATTTTTAGATTGCAACGGTAAACGGCCTCATTTATCTAGTGTAAAACAGGGAGAGAACATATGTAACAAAGAATTTGAGATTATCTTTTATGCCCCCATCAGGAAAATCGATATTTATACCAGAAGCCAGGACCTGAATCCCTAATCCCCATACAACAAGGGTGTCCTGCCTATATACCCATTTGGTAAGAATTTATTAGAATATTATCAGTTTAATCCGATGAAAGCGATGACATGACAAGATCAGACTAGGCTCCCAGTAGAATACGGGGCCTAATATTTCCACATTAAAAGGGAAACGGAGGGATATAAGATGATGTTATGCTCTCTTAAGTTAAATGTCATGATTCGCACATATGTTGTTCATTTACTATGAATGTAATAGAATAAACACCTATATGAGAATGTAATAGAATAAACACCTATATGAGAAAGGCCAGGTGTGTGAAAATGTGAAGCTCTCCTAAGATTTCACAGCAAGTGGGAGGGAGAGAAAAAATGTGAAATATTGATAAAATTATTAGACAAAAGGAAGGGTGTATAAATTAACTGGGTGATGAGACCATGAGATGATTCTATAATGTCATGAATTATCCGAAAATAGTGATACCTTGCTTTTTCCCCATATATTTACAGAAAGGGTGTTTTAATAATAACCTTTGAAGCCGGTGACCCCAAAGAAACGGCAGTCCTGAGGAAGGTGCTACAATATCTTTTGTTCTCCGCACCGAAACGCGTCGACGCAATTTTTTTTTCTTGTAGAATCCAAACCAGGTCCAGTGAACAATTGATACGCAAACAAAAGTAGTACCATTGATGTCACTTTCCCATGACCTAACGACCTTTGGATCAAATAATCAAGAGTGGTAATAATATCATACAGCCACACTGTGTAGGGGTGTATTGAAGATTGTGTTTGCTTGTATATTACAAAAGATTTTTTTCACTCTATGTAAACCTTGCATGTGATTTTTTACTTTAAATGATTCTGATGGTTAATATCTGATTTAATAATCTTTATGTGTATGAAATGTATTGAATTGCTATGATCAACTGTTAAAACGAATTGTTTTTATTATATCCTTTCAAAGATCGCGCTTTGAAATTTTAATTTGTTATTGTGTATAAACTGTCTAATGTTTTATTAAAAAAGACTGTGAACGTTCCTATTTTAGTGTGGAAATTTAAATTCTTTGGTTAGGTTCTCTAACCCGATGACCGAGTGTTTAGATGAGACAGGTATGGAGATTTAATAAGGCCATACATATATGTGCACCCAGGGATTTTCCCTTGACTGACTGTCAGTGTACCCTGTTCCCTGGTGTCAGTGGGGTACTCTCTCTCTCGATATCTTCAAAGAACAGCCTTGTGCTGGAGAGTCAGGTTTTTTTTTCTGTGTATGCTGACTGTACCAGTTTTTCCTTCTAAAAAAAACACCCAGTCAGGTGTCCAATTATATAATGGACTCACTGAAGACCTTCGGCTTCAGCAAAGAACAATTGAACAAAATACTTAGCTCTAACCGAGGGGCTAGTAATATAACAGTAATCCCAAATGGGGGTGAGAAATGGAACTAATTGGTCAATCTTAAAAAGAAAATAATTAGAACTGAACTACATGCTCAGTTTATGACACAATATGTAAGGGCTGGCACAATTCCCATAGGGCTCCAAATACGTAACGAACCGGGGCTCTTTGTGGATAATCCAACATTTCTAGAGACATGGACCTTTATCTGCAATAGGTGCAGTAGAGATCTCATGCTCTTAATTATTGAAACGGCCCAGAGCACTATTCTAATAGAAATGCAAGAGATGGAAAAATTAGAAAAAATTCTATTAGACAGTAATGTAGTTGAGGAGGCTAAAAAGAAAATCGAAGAAATCAATCAGGATATGAATGGGTATTGCGAGTACTTAACAAATCGCAAAACACAGAAACTTAGGAAGGATATAAATAAATTTACACAGGAGGTAGTGTATCCTTTCCTAAAGAAAGACTATTATACAGAAAAATCAGAAACGACCAGGAATGAAGGCCCAAAAGTTAGATTCCAACAAAGGAGACCAAGGCACTATAATTTCTCGGGTACATCTGAGAGTAGTGGGGAAGAAGAGATACATAGTAGAGAAGAAGAAGATTATGATGGACCTAACAGAGAGTACGAGAAAGCTTTTTTAGATCAGCGCCCACAAAAAACTCGGGGGGGGGTTTCGAGGCAGAGGGAGAGGACAATACACAAGGAGACCACTCCAGAGGGAACAGGAACAGGAGTACCAACAGAACCAGGCCCCTCAAGAATACAAAAGAACCAGGAACAAGGTGTACTGGCGTTAGAGAAAACACCCATTATTAACCTGTCCCATAGAACGTTAACTAGGGATGAGCAACAAGTCCTGGGGATGGGCTTACATTTTGTACCCACTGCAGGCATAAACAAATTTCAATTAGAAAAAGATCTGAGAGCCTTTTTTCCGAAAATTCTCCTCCGTCGATTTTTTGAGAATAGACCTACTAGGGAAGCACCTCAAGACTCAGGTCTGAGGTCTAAGTCCACTTTCACCCCAAGTTTAGGGATGGTGGACAAAAATCTGGAAATTTTTGAATCAGTTGTAAAATTGGAGATAGGAATACTGTTAAATAAAAAACACTTTCAGGAACACAATATCACCAGAGCTCAGAGAGAGGCCATTGATTCCTTATCTAAAGACATGCGGATTACAATCAAACCCGCGGACAAGGGTGGAGGAGTAGTAGTTCTAAGCACTGAGGATTATGACCAAAGGGTGATGACCCTTTTATCAAATGAACTACATTATACGAGAGTGTCCCAGAACAAACTGAATACTCTAAAAAAAGATGTGGAGATATTGCTCCAGGAAGCATTGACCAATGGAAGAAGAACTGAGGAGGAATGGAAATTTCTACACAATACAAATCCAAAAACACCAGCATTTCATGGACTTCCTAAAGTCCATAAAAGCCTGGATAACCCCCCCCCTGAGGCCTATAGTTGCATCAATTGATTCGTTGCTAGAACCGCTCAGCAAATATGCGGACATGTTTCTGAAACCTCTAGTTGAGAGACAGAAATCCTATATTAGAGACACCGCTGACATGATAGCCAAAGTAGAAGGAATGTATTTCGACGGAGAAAATGAACTCATGGTGACTCTAGACGTAGAGTCACTCTACACAAATATACCTCAACATGACACGATCGAGGTAATTAAGACATTGTTAGAAGAAACGGAAATTGTAGGAGGCAATAAGGAGTTCATAGTCCAATGTGTTTCCATGGTACTCCTTAATAATATTTTTCTATTCAAAAAGGACCTGTACATCCAGCGCAAAGGGACCAGCATGGGGGCTACCTGTGCGCCCAGCTTGGCCTGCATCTACGTAAGCATGTTTGAAAACAAACATATCTATAATGAGGTAAGCCCATACTACGAAAATATTCGAAGCTGGGCACGCTTCATAGATGATATTTTCTTTATTTGGCTCGGGACAGAAGAACTTTTAGAAGAATTCCTGTCCTGGTTGATCTTGGGGGATGTGAACCTGAAGTTCACAGCTGCCTATAGTAGGAGTAAAGTAAGTTTCCTAGATATCTGCATAAAGAACCAGGACAAGCAACTAAAGGTAGAGCTGTACAAAAAAGAATCTGACCGCAACACAGTGTTGCACTACGGAAGCTATCATCCAAAAAGCCAAAAAGATTCCATCCCTTTCGGAGAATTTCTCCGCCTCAGGAGAAATTGTACCGAACTAGAAGACTTCCATAAACATGCAGGAGAGATGAAACAAAAATTTAGGGATAGAGGCTACCCAAAAAAGTTGATTGAACATTCTCTAAAAAGAGCTAGGTACTATGACAGGGATTGCCTGTTGAGCAAAAAAGATAAAAATAAAACACAAGAGAAAATAGTAATGGTGAGCCAATTCTCAGTGGTAGCCAATCAGGTTAAGAACATCATAAACCACAATTGGAAAATCCTAAACGATGGAGCTGAAACTGCTCTACAACGCCCTCTGTATGCATACAGGAAAAATAAAAACCTAAGGTCCAACTTAGTCCATACATACAGGGACGATGTAATAGAAACCCAAACTACCCTAACAGGAACGAAAGCAGTAGGGAATCACAGGTGCGGCAATTGCTGCATATGTGACTTGTGTATGGTCACCAAATAGTTGAACATAATGGAGCCACACAAGAAATTACCACCCTCAACAACTGCAAAACTAAAAACGTAATATATATGATCCTGTGCCCATGCAATCAGGCATACATAGGAGAGACGGGCAGAGAATTGCGGTTACGAATAGGAGAACATAAATCCGCAATTAAAAATAATAAGGAGAATGCACCACTAGTGACACATTGGAAAGAGAAGGGACACACTGAAAAAGACCTGAGATGGGTCATCTTAGAGAGGATAAGGGAACAAACCAGATTAGGAAACAGTAAGAATAGGAGGAAACAGCAGGAACAATGGTTCATGGTAAAATTCAACACCATCAGATGCGGATTGAATTCAAGAGAAGAGTGGGAAGCCCTAATATAAATATAACTCACTAAGGAAAAGCTATAGAATAAGAAGCAACCTGAGACGCTAGAAAACAATGTATAAATAGAACAGAGTAGGTAGATCAGTATAATTACCCTTTAGATATGAAATGGACTAACTGACACTTTCTTCTACCAGTTCCATAACATGTAAGGCCATTGAAAAGGCTGTCGAAATAGCTGATACTACTTTGGGGAATGGGACCCCTATAGCTGATGATGAATTTATCACGAGCATCACCGGGAAATTATACCATCATGAGCACCACCGGGGAATAATATCATCTGGACTGCTGGTAGTAAATAAATAAAATATAAAAATAATGTGCATAATATTCCCCCCGTAATAATCTCCCATTATCGATATAATATAGTGATACCGGCCCCTGAATTATATACATAAAACGAAGCTATAAACAGGGCAACAAAAGAAAATGTAAAAACCGGATCGAGCAGTGAGAACATAAACCAAAGCACTTAAAATCCAGTAAAGAACATCATTAGTTCAAGAGTTACTAAGATGTATCGTAAATAAAAAGTACAGGATACGTAAGGATACAGGGTTTAACCGTTGCATAAAATAATAATAATACCATCTTAAGATGGCGCCACCATTTGCCAAGGTCGTCATAACTAAGCGCATGCGCGCGATTCAGGTGTAATCAATTATCCTAGATGTTAACTCGCATAAATACAGCGTTCTGCGGCCGCTGTTATTCAAGGCGAGAGGACGAGGCAGAAACGCGATTTTCAGAAGAAAAAGGTGAGAGCAGTATACCGATTAGGCGCAATACGGGGGCAGTCTCTCTCCTCCTTAGTCCCGAACGTCTAGATGGTCAACGAAGGGGGAACCCGCCGGTAATAAATTATAATGTCTACTTCTATTTCTTTAAAGAAGCCTCACGGGAGGAAGGGATAACTTATTTATACTTGATGTAACGGGTATTATTATTACACCCAGATGACTTAGTGGCAAGAGGAGGGGTAAGCCGTCCCCGTCAATAGTATAAAACGTATAAAACGTAAATAATGAATGTCAGAAATAGTACACTGGCGAGGGTTTACCGACTGCTAACAGGCTAAGGAATCTGGGAAACATAGGACAGCTTAAGCGTAGATAGAGAGCTAAATCCACTAAGTACTAGTTTAGATAGAGAGAGACCAAAACTAGTGAGCTCGATTGTGAGAGATTAAATGTAACGGAAAACGAATATCAGAGGCACACATATATATGCCCGTTTATCTATCCGTACAGGACATATCCAGTTCACGGACGAAGTCGCGTGGATATATGCCCGTCCAAGATAAGTTTTATTATGTTTTAAGGTAAGATAGTTTCAAATTGATACTGTTGGTTATAATAGAGTAAATCAAAGACGTATAATAGAGGTGGGCTTAGCCTTTCAACACTGTTAGAACTCTAATGTGACATCCCTTGTTTGAATAGATAAAAAACCCTATCGGTCTAAGAAGAGTGGAAATACCATTGTATATCACAAAGATAGATGAGTGGCTCATTACTGCCTGAATAAATATATAAGCGTAGATAATGCGCTACTGTTTTCAAAAAAATGATGAGAAAAAGAAAAAATGACACAGTATTAGAAGAAATGGGGGATTATAGCTAGAAATAGTACCATGTCTTTCTATTTTTGACTAGATTTCTATGTAGCTGGCTCAAGAAAAGTATAAATGCCAGGAAATACAAACAAGGAGGAGAAGAAGCACAGCAACAATTATTTTTAGATTGCAATGGTAAATGGCCTCATTTATCTAGTGTAAAACAGGGAGAGAACATATGTAACAAAGAATTTGAGATTATCTTTTATGCCCCCATCAGGAAAATCGATATTTATACCAGAAGCCAGGACCTGAATCCCTAATCCCCATACAACAAGGGTGTCCTGCCTATATACCCATTTGGTAAGAATTTATTAGAATATTATCAGTTTAATCCGATGAAAGCGATGACATGACAAGATCAGACTAGGCTCCCAGTAGAATACGGGCCTAATATTTCCACATTAAAAGGGAAACGGAGGGATATAAGATGATGTTATGCTCTCTTAAGTTAAATGTCATGATTCGCACATATGTTGTTCATTTACTATGAATGTAATAGAATAAACACCTATATGAGAATGTAATAGAATAAACACCTATATGAGAAATGCCAGGTGTGTGAAAATGTGAAGCTCTCCTAAGATTTCACAGCAAGAGGGAGGGAGAGAGAAAATGTGAAATATTGATAAAATTATTAGACAAAAGGAAGGGTGTATAAATTAACTGGGTGATGAGACCATGAGATGATTCTATAATGTCATGAATTATCCGAAAATAGTGATACCTTGCTTTTTCCCCATATATTTACAGAAAGGGTGTTTTAATAATAACCTTTGAAGCCGGTGACCCCAATGAAACGGCAGTCCTGAGGAAGGTGCTACAATATATTTTGTTCTCCGCACCGAAACGCGTCGACGCAACTTTTTTTTTCTTGTAGAATCCAAACCAGGTCCAGTGAACAATTGATACGCACACAAAAGTAGTACCATTGATGTCACTTTCCTATGACCTAACGACCTTTGGATCAAATAATCAAGAGTGGTAATAATATCATACAGCCACACTGTGTAGGGGTGTATTGAAGATTGTGTTTGCTCGTATATTACAAAAGATTGTTTTCACTCTATGTAAACCTTGCATGTGATTTTTTACTTTAAATGATTCTGATGGTTAATATCTGATTTAATAATCTTTATGTGTATGAAATGTATTGAATTGCTATGATCAACTGTTAAAACTAATTGTTTTTATTATATCCTTTCAAAGATCGCGCTTTGAAATTTTAATTTGTTATTGTGTATAAACTGTCTAATGTTTTATTAAAAAAGACTGTGAACGTTCCTATTTCAGTGTGGAAATTTAAATTCTTTGGTTAGGTTCTCTAACCCGATGACCGAGTATTTAGATGAGACAGGTATGGAGATTTAATAAGGCCATACATATATGTGCACCCAGGGATTTTCCCTTGACTGACTGTCAGTGTACCCTGTTCCCTGGTGTCAGTGGGGTACTCTCTCTCTAGACACCTGTGAACCTGGCCAACTCCTGAACCGCAGCAGCAAGTGCAACTCTTGGCCCAGACTCATCCACTTGTGAGGGTTGTGCATGTGACGAAGTAACGGCTCGTCAGCGGTCCTTCAGCTACCCCAGATGGCACACAAGCGGCCCCCAGCACAGCCCTCCCTCAGTCCCGCAGCGACCCCGCCCGAGGACGGGCCTCCCCAAGCGGGAGAGTGAGGAGAGACGTTGCCCCACCGACAGGTTACCAGTCACTGCCAAGCAGTTCAACATGGACGGTCAGTCCAGCAACACCTCTGTGAATTTTCACTTGGAACTCCATCCATGGTCACGACGCAACCCACTAAAAGGAACTGTTAGAACCCATCACAGACCATCACCAAAGTCAGCAAATGGAAGCCATGCAAGAAATGTCATCGTCAGTTTACCAACGGTATGTAGCGGGCGTCTCCAATTCAGCGGTTGTGTCCTGAGCCCCTCAGGTTAATCTACGGGTTCCACTTCGAGACGGTTTTGCTGCAAGCAAAGTCACCAACCCATGTCTGATGTTGTCCTGCCACCTGACTGTAGAGACTGATGGACCCTATAGTATTTAGTTAACTATTTGTTTTGCCCCCACAGGTTGGACTAACACTTTGTTTGTTCCTCAATAAAGTTGGGGAGGACTGTAGTGTCCTGCGGGACACAGTCTAGTGTCCTGCAGGAAGCTGTTATCCCAGCCACTCTCTTGAGGGCTGGACACACTGCACCCCCACACCCATCCATCACGGGTGCCACAAGTGACGTGGCCCCATCAATAAAAGGGCCTGGGTGCATGTGCTCTTGGACAGTTACTGGAGTCTGTGTCAATCTTTTACGTAATGTGGGCCAGAGGCCCAACACCACATCCCCTACATGTGAACCTCAGGGGATCCCTTGTTGGTCGAAGATCCTTGGGTGCAGCCTGTGCCCCACTCCCACCGCTGGACCCCCAGGGGGTCCCCGTGTGCCCAGAGATCCTTGGGTGCAGCCTGCGCCCCTCTCACACTGCTGGACCCCCAGGGGGTCCCCCGTGTGCCCAGAGATCCTTGGGTGCAGCCTGCGCCCCTCTCACACTGCTGGACCCCCAGGGGGTCCCCCGTGTGCCCAGAGATCCTTGGGTGCAGCCTGCGCCCCTCTCACACTGCTGGACCCCCAGGGGGTCCCCCGTGTGCCCAGAGATCCTTGGGTGCAGCGTGCACCCCTCTCAAACTGCTGGACCCCAAGGGGGTCCCCGTGTGCCCAGAGATCCTTGGGTGCAGCGTGCACCCCTCTCAAACTGCTGGACCCCCAGGGGGTCCCCGTGTGCCCAGAGATCCTTGGGTGCAGCCTGCGCCCCTCTCACACTGCTGGACCCCCAGGGGGTCCCCCGTGTGCCCAGAGATCCTTGGGTGCAGCCTGCGCCCCTCTCACACTGCTGGACCCCCAGGGGGTCCCCCGTGTGCCCAGAGATCCTTGGGTGCAGCCTGCGCCCCTCTCACACTGCTGGACCCCCAGGGGGTCCCCCCGTGTGCCCAGAGATCCTTGGGTGCAGCGTGCACCCCTCTCAAACTGCTGGACCCCCAGGGGGTCCCCGTGTGCCCAGAGATCCTTGGGTGCAGCCTGCGCCCCTCTCACACTGCTGGACCCCCAGGGGGTCCCCCGTGTGCCCAGAGATCCTTGGGTGCAGCCTGCGCCCTTCTCACACTGCTGGACCCCCAGGGGGTCCCCCGTGTGCCCAGAGATCCTTGGGTGCAGCCTGCGCCCGTCTCACACTGCTGGACCCCCAGGGGGTCCCCGTGTGCCCAGAGATCCTTGGGTGCAGCCTGCGCCCCTCTCACACTGCTGGACCCCCAGGGGGTCCCCCGTGTGCCCAGAGATCCTTGGGTGCAGCCTGCACCCCTCTTCCACCGCTAGACCCCAGGGGGTCCCCCGTGTGCCCAGAGATCCTTGGGTGCAGCCTGTGCCCCTCTCAAACTGCTGGACCCCCAGGGGGTCCCCCGTGTGCCCAGAGATCCTTGGGTGCAGCCTGCGCCCCTCTCACACTGCTGGACCCCCAGGGGGTCCCCCGTGTGCCCAGAGATCCTTGGGTGCAGCCTGCGCCCCTCTCACACTGCTGGACCCCCAGGGGGTCCCCCGTGTGCCCAGAGATCCTTGGGTGCAGCGTGCACCCCTCTCAAACTGCTGGACCCCCAGGGGGTCCCCGTGTGCCCAGAGATCCTTGGGTGCAGCCTGCGCCCCTCTCACACTGCTGGACCCCCAGGGGGTCCCCCGTGTGCCCAGAGATCCTTGGGTGCAGCCTGCGCCCCTCTCACACTGCTGGACCCCCAGGGGGTCCCCCGTGTGCCCAGAGATCCTTGGGTGCAGCCTGCGCCCGTCTCACACTGCTGGACCCCCAGGGGGTCCCCGTGTGCCCAGAGATCCTTGGGTGCAGCCTGCGCCCCTCTCACACTGCTGGACCCCCAGGGGGTCCCCCGTGTGCCCAGAGATCCTTGGGTGCAGCCTGCGCCCGTCTCACACTGCTGGACCCCCAGGGGGTCCCCGTGTGCCCAGAGATCCTTGGGTGCAGCCTGCGCCCCTCTCACACTGCTGGACCCCCAGGGGGTCCCCCGTGTGCCCAGAGATCCTTGGGTGCAGCCTGCACCCCTCTTCCACCGCTAGACCCCAGGGGGTCCCCCGTGTGCCCAGAGATCCTTGGGTGCAGCCTGTGCCCCTCTCACACTGCTGGACCCCCAGGGGGTCCTCCGTGTGCCCAGAGATCCTTGGGTGCAGCCTGCGCCCCTCTTCCACCGTTGTACCTCCAGTCCAGGGAGATTCGGGGCAGCTCGGCTCCATCCCAGCAGATCCAGAGCAGGCGGGGCAGAAGAGAGGCCTGATGTCGAGCTCCCGCTCACGGGGAGGAGTGTCGTCTCGCTCACCAGGCTCTGGGGAGGCCCGCGCAGCACCCTTCATGCCCTGGAGGGGTCCAGCAGGTCCAGCCACAGCGGAGCGTAATCCTCGAAGATCGCAGTAGTGTCTGGAGGAAGCGTACAGCAGCTGACGTTGTATTTATCAGGCTGTTTCTGATGTTAGATAGGATTCTTGGTGGGCCTGCAGCGGAGCTGCTTAAGGTGCGTCTACGGTCGCCGCCATCTTAGCCACGCCCCTCCATCCGGGGTCCAGTCTTAGATATAATATCAGAGTTAAGGTCCAGAATAAGTTCGTTAAGAGAGGAGAGCTGATCAAGTATTGAGCTGATCAAGTATTAATAAAAGACCATGGGCCAGATGTAGGTAGCCAAATACCGGCCGGTAACGTCCGAATTCGTCCGTTACCGACTGGTATTTGGCTTTTGACATGTAGGTGGGTCGGAATTTAAAGAATCGGTATATTTACCAATTCGGTAAATTTACCGCTTCGATATTTTTCCGAATCGGTAAATATACCGATTCTGTAAATCCATATGTAGGTGGCACAGTTTGCAGTGCCACAGGCCCTTAGGAATTCTAATTTTACCACCCAATCCTATTGTGTGGTAAAATGCTGAATTCAGGTGTACATGCACATCTGTGCATGTACACCTATGCCATGTGACACACAGACATGCCCTTAAGGCATGTATGTGTGCCACATGGCACACACACCTGCAATTGGGGTGCAACAGGGTGTCAAAGTGACACCCCGTTCCCCCTGCAAGGATTCGGTATTTACCGATTCTGTAAATACCAAATCGGTATTTCTCATTGATTTCTATGGGCTTCAAGGCCCATAGGAATCAATGTGAAATATTGATTCGGTAAATACCGAATCTTACCGAATCGGTAATTGAAAAATTAGAATTACCTACATATGCCTCCTTCCCATTTACCTACTCTTAAATACCGAATCGTCCGTAAATAGGAATTACCTACATCTGGCCCCATATATCATAAAGATATGACTGGACATGAAGGGAGGAAGAGGGGTGGAATCTTTTCAACATTCAGATCTGATTCCCTCAGGGTTGATACAGCTCCTTCACAGCCCCATAGAGAGGGGGATGGAGATTACACACAGAGGCATGTTAAGCAATGTGGGACAAAACGGCCGCTGTCACTGACAGTTTCCATCAAATACCTCTCTCATCATTGATAATAATGGTCTATTCTGCAGAACCTGAGTCTGGGGTCTGAGTCTGCTTAGAATGCAGAAACTCTGAGTGTAAACTTCATTTTTTGTATCCACAGTGCAGGCTCACCAATAGAGAAGGTCTTTGAAACCGGTTTGAAGATCAAAAAGCCATGTTTTACGAGGGCACAAAAAATGGGAGGACAGGAGCCACAAGGGCCAGATCGGTAAGTGAGACTGACTTGGGCCCTGAGGTAGTATCCAGGAAGTGAGAAAGAGTGAAGAGTCTGTGTACTTACACAGGATGTCACAAAGTACAAGAAATAACAAGCAATCAAGAGCCAGGAAGAAGCCTGGTGAGGCACAATTTACTTCCATAGGTTCTGATTTTTTGGACTTACCTGCTAGGATCTGATGCGTTTCTTACCTGTGCACTGCACCGACGCATCCCTTTTTTTATTACAATATGGTTGTGCTCTGGTGGTGTAGGGACACTGGAACAAGCTGGGCTCGTCTCCTCTGCAGTCCACACTGAACATAACAGGAGACTTGTACCTGAAGGCTCCGAAGACAGAGCCTCCAGGCGCTGAGATTGGCGCTCCGCACCCCACCTGTCTGCAGACCACAGCGGCATCCCTCATATCCCAAGACACGTCACAGACTGTTCCTTCAAAGGTATCTATAGTCACCAGCACAACCCCAGCACAGGGATCCGCAGCATTGGAGAGGCGAATAGCATCTGTGTCAACTGCAAAGAAACAGAGAGAACTGACAAGTTTACTTAAATATCAGAACATAAATGTAATAATTAAGTACCCCGCCCAGCAGCACAGTCTCCTCATATGAATCTCATCCAATCACAGGGAGGCAAGGAGGAGGCTGAGAGACAGAGAGAGAGAGAGAGAGAGAGAGAGAGAGAGAGAGGGGGGTGAGAGTGAGAGGGAGAGGGAGAGAGAGAAGAGAGAGAGGAGAGAGAGAGAGAGAGGGGGAGTGAGAGAGAGAGGGAGAGAGAGAAGAGAGAGAGGAGAGAGAGAGAGAGAGAAAGAGGGAGAGAGAGAAAGGGAGAGAGAGAGAGAGAGAGAGAGAGAGAGAGGGAGAGAGAGAGAGGGAGAGAGAGAGAGGGAGAGAGGGAGGGTGAGAGAGAGAGAGGGAGAGAGAGGAGAGAGAGAGAGAGAGAGAGAGAGGGAGAGAGAGAGAGAGAGAGAGAGAGAGAGGGAGAGAGAGAGAGGGAGAGAGAGAGAGGGAGAGAGGGGGGTGAGAGAGAGAGAGAGAGAGAGAGAGAGAGAGTAATAAGTAATAATTTATTTGCACAGTTAATTAAAACCAATGCGGTACAGTGCAAATTATAAGATTAATACACAATATAAAATCACATATATATACAACCATCATGGTATGATCATTTAAGCTCTGCTCATCATAAATATTCAATCATATCAGCCTTTCAATTATCAGTCAATATCTAAAATTAAACATGATTTGTGTTGCAAGGCAAGTTGGAACCAAGTAAAATCAAGATTCTGGCCCTGGCATTTTTTTCTCAACAGCCTTTAAAATTTTTACAAGGAAAGCTCAATTGAGGGTCCTGAGATGAGAAGCAGGTTATTACTGCGTTCCTTCGTGTACGTAGCCCAAGCCGAATGAAGTGTTGTTTTAAAAGAAGTTTCCTCTCCTCTTGCAATTTGTCGCAAGAGCACAATAAGTGAACCATATCTTCTTGTATATGACCACATAGCCGGCAAGACTGTCCTGCTTTCTTTTTCAACCAGTGTGGGAAGTGCTGGGTGCAGGGCAGCAGCCCTAATCTGTATTTTAAAAAACACATTTTTGTCTTTTTGGCATAGCCCAAACCTAAATAGTTTTGAGGAGCTTTTGCCGAATAAGAGTTCAGAGTCATCCAAGCATGCGTTCTTTTTAGAAAAACTGTTTTATCTTGTACCCACGACTGGTGTTTGATCATTTCTTTGCCAGTTTATTGAAGGTTTTATGATCTAAAGAGGATGCCCAGAGCTGTTCCAGCCCAGTGTTTACAAGACTTTGTGCAAGATATTTGGCTGCAGGCGATGTCGAATACTGCTCTATCTCCCTCCATAGATATTCGTTCAATGTTCCCTGTGCAGATTTTCTCACTTTGTCCCAAACACAGATGTAGGCCCCCTGGCGTGCCAAGAGCTGTTGTTGGATACCAAACTCCAGCCTGATCTGGGCTGGGGAGGTCCACTTGGGAAGGCTAAAGATGATTCTGTATGCGGCTATGATTGTGCTGTCAAGTGTTGTTGCATCTCTGCCTCGTAATACTTCACTTCCATAGGTGATTGTAGGCAGTAGTTTAGCTCGGATGACTTGTACCAATGGTGTTAATGATGGACCAGATAGCTTATTGTTCAAGGTTTTTAAAGAGATTGCCAGAGCTATCCCTTTACCTTTGATGCAAGACCTTTGTGCACTGAATCGTCCGCCGTTATCAATTTTCACTCCCAAATATTTATATATTGTCATGTCTTTAATGCGAGATTTGTTCCAGAGCCATGTGAGGGTTCTTCTTTTACTTTTGGTGATGGTCATAGTTTGGGTTTTCTCGAGGTTAGCTTTTAGATCATTTGCCTCGGAATAGCTCTGAGTGATGTTCAGGAGTCTTTGAAGCCCTACTTTAGTGTGGCTTATAAGAACAATATCGTCCGCATATAAGAGACATGGTACATTAAGCCCTCCTAGTTTAGGGGCATGTGAGTTACAGGCAATCAAATTTGGCGCCAGGTCGCCCAAAAACAGATTGAACAGTGTTGGGGCCAGGACGCAGCCCTGCTTAAGACCGTTGTTTGTCGGTATGCGCCTGGATAGCAATGAGCCGTCCCCCACCTTTATCCGTATCCAGGTCTCCGTGTGCAGATTAATTAGCAGGTCCAGCAGCGGTTTTGAGATCCCCCAGTTCTTTAGTTTATACCACAGGAGATTCCGGTTGATGTTGTCGAAAGCCGCTTTGTAATCTATGTAGCAGAGATGTAGAGGCAGTTTTTTCGTCTCTGCCTTATCTATTAGTAGGCCCATGGTTAGAATATTAGTCGTCGTGCCCACTGTTTTAACAAAGCCTGTCTGATAGACCGGTATCAGCGATTTCTTTGCAGCCCATTCCTGTAGTTCCTCCAGCAGTAATCCTGCGAAGTACTTTGCCTCATTATCTATTAGGGCCACTAGTCGGTAGTTTTGAGGAAGAGCCCTGTCCCCTGCTTTGTATATTGGGGTTATAATAGAGCCCTTCCAGGAATCTGGCAAGATGTTCGCGCACCTGATTTCCAAAAAAAGGGGTTCGAGAGCTGCTGCCCAGTAACCCGCATCTTGCTTAAAGAGGATCGGGGGGATCCCATTAGGTCCCGGAGCTCCTTCCCTTCTGCCTTTTTTAATTTTACATTCTATGCTGTGTTGGAGCTTTGAGGTGTTGATAGGTTCGAATTTATCTTTAGTTTCCGTGCACAATTAGTTTTGTTGTGCGGTGTTGGCTTTGTCGACTATTCTATTATCTGATATAGGTAGGGCCTGGTTTTTGGATGATTCTTGATTGAAGTGCGTGTCCAGATAGGATGCCCATGGTTCCTCTGTAATGTTTGATGAGACCCCCAAGTTTGCCGGACGTATCAGCGAGTTGATGGTTTTCCAGAACCTCGCCCCATCATTCTGTTTGATATCTGAGTGAAGTTTTGCCCACAAATTTTCCTCTGTCGATTTAGTTTTCAATGTCCGAAGATGGATTTGCTTTGCTAATTCTTTAGGGTCCAGCTGTATTTCCCTCATTAGGTGGTATACCATGTTTTTCACTTCCTTAATTTTTTCTCTGTGTTCTCGTGATAGGATTTCAATTTTGCCAATCTTCGCAACTGCTTTGGGTTGTGTTGCGTAGTTGGACATCATAATTGTGAATTGTTCCCATTTTGTAACCTCGTTTAGTCCTGTGCGCTCCAAAAAGTGTTGTTGTGCACTTCCTATTAACATTTCGCCCATTGCTACCGAATACTTAATTGTTTTAAAGTTAACTGTATAGATGGACTCTTTTGGGGCGTTTGATCGCTCGAGTGTAGGTTTGACTATATTCAATACCATTTCCTGAGGGCAATGGTCACTGTCGATTTTTTTTCCTATCTGGAACGAGATTATATAATGAAAAAGAGGTAGTGAGATAAAAGTATAATCTAGTATGCTGTTTGACCTTGTAGAGTGGTAAGTTGGGGCTGGCGGACTATCTCCCGTGAACCTTCCATTTAGGGCTCTGATATTAAAATGTTCCAACTCTTCGAGTGTCTGTGCTCTTAGTTTTGTTTGTTTGGTTGTATGAAATTTCTCCTGTAGTGGTAGGTGCCAAAGTATGTTTTGAGCTAAGTTTGCCTCTTCTTCTGGCGTACCCATAAGGTTAAGGTTGAAATCCCCTGTGAGCACAATATTCGTTGTTGACCTTCCCATAAAACATTCTTCCATGAAGTTGTATAATTCCTTAACTGCTTTTTTTTCCCCTTTTGGATGGATGTAGGCATTGAAGAGCGTGTAGTCATCGATGGCTTCCGCCTCACCTTGGGGTGCTACGGCCAGCTTAATTGCAAGATTGGCTTCTGAAGAAGAGCCTATTTCTTCTATCCTGACAAAACTAGTGACTGATACGTAAATCGCTAGTCCGCCTTTGAGATGGCCATACTTAGCTGACCTTTTGGCCTCAGTGGAGAAACGTTGGTAACCTTGTAGATGTGGAGGTTCGACTAGCCATGTCTTCTGCAGGGCCTCTATGTCAAAAGATCTTATGTAGGCTATAAATTCTAAATCCTGCATTTTGTTTGATAGACCATTGATGTTCCATGAGCATATGCGCAGTTGGTTTAGCGTGTTCTCCCCGGGGTTTTGGCCGGATTGTCAGTTGCTGTTTTTTATAGTTCTCACAATCCGTCTTGGATCTTTCATCTCAGTTGAAACTACCCTGTCCACTCCTAACCAGCAGGTGATTTCGGTGTTCTCATTGCTACCTGTTGTACATGGCCCTGCCGCACCTCTAAGAACCGAGGTTCTGTGGCTAGAAGCGTTATCCCTGGGCTCCAGCTTTACTTCTGGGTACAGAATGTCCGGGTATCTTAACTTTGTGTGTGGTTTTATCGTAATGCCCCAGTTCTTGAATGCCTCGGATAAGATTTTCTGCGTTGTTTTTCCCGAGGCCCAAGTCGCCTTTGTTGCTTCCCTTCCTGTACCTTCTAAGTCTATAAATTCAATGGATAGCAGGTCTGTGCTTAGACGTTTGCCAATGAGGGGATGTGGGATAGTAGTCGTAGTATATTTGTTCTGTTTAGGATATCATGACGTCCTTTGGAGGTGTAGTCTGGGTTAAACCATATAGCCTCTGGAGTGTTCCTTTCTTCATTTCTGCACCGCCCTCTATTGTAGATGTCTGTGGGAGTTTCTAGATCAGCATATTGTGTTTGCCATGTAAGTGCCAGTATTAGTTGTCCCGCCAGAGGCTTCGTCAATTGCGCTTTTGTGGGGTACAAGAGTTTCGGGATCTGTATGACTCCCCCTTCCACCCAATAGATGCACGTTGCTTGTCCAGTTTGCTGATGCCGATTCTGTAGTTGTGCGGTCTCCCCGCGTGTGAGATATCGCAGTTGCTTGATTGATAGCTTGTAATTGGCTTTCCGTCAGTCCTATGCCTGACCCTTGGCTTTCTACTCTTTTTACGATTCTATCTGGCGTAAGGCCTCGTTCTGTATTTTGCAGGAGGTTGTAGCTGATCTTTGTATTGTTTTTTTGCGCATTTGCCAGGCCGATATCAACATGCGTTGGGGTGATCCTTGTTGGTTGTGCAAATGCTAATTGGCTGTGTTGAAGATGGGTGTTTTGATCATCTGATCCGTTGTTAACTGGGTTCTCCAGGATTTCAGATATTTGACGTGTTTCATTGGACTTTTGGCTTGAGGATTTCTCTTCCCCATATTGTGTTTTGTTTTGCTCTATGGTAATAGATCGACCAAAGAGTTGCCTAAATCCTTCGCGTTTTGAGCAGAGCTTATGTTTTCTACCTTTACGTTTTTTTGCTCGTCTCTGTTTCGCGTTAGATTTTGTGTCACTGACATCTTCATCTATGAAATCCGTTGGTAAAGGGCTCTTTGGACCCATGTCTTTGACCGCTATGCAGTGACTTGGATCCTTCTTTCTAGGTTGTGCCTGGGTACCTAGTTCAGACTTTCTTACGGCATCTGTGTCTTCACCAGATTTTTCTTTAGCGGCCGCTTCTGTCTGAATATGAAGAGCAATTATGGGGTCTTTTTTTGTCGGGTGACCCCGTGTCTCGTTGTGCGGTGTGTTGTTTTGCTGGGAAGGTCTTTTGAGTTGTGAGCACAGGTCTGTTAGTAATGTAGGAAGGGTGGATAGCTTGTCAATAATTGGGCCACATTCGCACCCGCTACTGGTGCTCCTCTTTGTTTCTTGTAGATGACCCAATTTACTCTGGAGAAGCGTATTTAGTGCACCCATTTTCCCATCTATGGCGACTACAAACACAGCTAGAGTGTCTAATAGCGTTAGTTGGGCGTCCATTTTCTCTGATTGGTAGTGTAATGCGTCTACCAAGAGTTGTACTGTGTTTAGGAGACTGGGCCAGGCGCTTTCCTGCCCATGGTGTTTTTGTGTTTTTTCTAGACATCCAGATGGTCCCTTAAAGTTTGCTGCTCCTTCTAGCAAGCTTAGTTCCACTTGTTTTTCCTGTACGCCTTCAGTTCTCATGGACCGTGTGTGTTTGATCGTCCCGCTGCTATTCTGTTCTTGGGGATTTGCAGCTACGAGTTCTTCCCACTCTTCCTTCCCCAAGTAAGAGGATATCTCTATTACATCTGATAATGAGATTGTTTGTCTTTCCTCTTGGCTAGAGGTCCTTCCCGTCTTATTGTCGCCAAGCTCTTGTTGTTTGTAAGCAGAATCCAGGGCTATCATGGACAAGTCCTTCTCTTCATCACGCTCGTTTCCACTTCCAGTTTCCTTCTTATTTGTAGGTTCCTCCAAGAGGCTGTTGACCTCTGACCTTTTATCGTTCATCATGTTATCATCCTTAGCGTTGTCGCTGATGTTAAGTATGCTATTGTCAGTTGTTCTTAGTGACCTATCCATTGCTTTATTAGGCCGATGTACTTGAACTAAGTTAGTATCTATGGTCAGTTTTATCCCGGTTCTGGGTCCCTCAGGTCCGATCTTACGCTTAGCCTCCGAGTTCTGAGGCTGGGGTGTTGATGTTTTTTGAGGTAAGGAAATAGACATTGTGCTGTTTTTTCCTTTGCTCTTTTCCTTGTCCTTATCCTGAAAGAACTGGGTGCCCCTAAACTGGAAAGGTGGAGGTATCTGAGTTGGCTCCAGGGGCGATTGTAATTCTAATTCCTCATTGATCTTTGAGAATAGGGTGTCCCCTGCGTTTTTTAGGAAACAGAATTTTGTGTAGATTTTGGGTTGGGATGAAGATTGGTTTGTTTTTTTGCTCCTTTCTGAGTTAACCGTAGTGTCACTTCTTAAATTATTGGAGGTGGATTTGTCCGACGTTATGTCTATTAAGGAGCTCTGTTTGGCTGGCGGGGACCCTTTGGTCTTCTCGGGTGTCTTGGACGTTTGTTTGCATTTTTTTCCTTTACTTGTTGGGCCTCCTCGTGTCCTTCCTGATCTCATTTTTTGGGCACAGTTCCTTAGTTGTAAATTAATAGATAGTTTTAGTGGTGACAGTCCGGACCCAATAGGATAGTCTCTTTATCCGCCCAGCCCTGCCTGAGCTGTTTGCGCTGGTTTATTTATTTATTTGTTTCTTTCAGGTTGCTCCAGCTTTAACACCCATCGGTGCAACAGGCACCAGCACACGTAGCGCACGTACCACACGTACCACACCTGCCAGTAATTGTTGACTAGAGTGGTTGATGTTGATGTTGGATAACCTAGGTGTTGGTAGCAGCTGAGCCTAAAACCACTGGTGGAGGTGATTCGACCACAAAATAGCGCCGGAGGCTCACCTCTGAGTCACCAATCGCTAGTCGGACAACTGAGTGCTGCAGGCAGCAGGTCCTCTCCTCTTCTCCTGGCTCGGCTCCACCACCCTCTACAGCCGCCACTGCACTGCCACTCAGTTTCACTGTGGTTCGCTGCAGCTGCAGCCTCTGTTGTGGTATGGTGAGAGAGAGAGAGAGGGAGAGAGAGAGATAGATAGAGTGGAAGAAACAGAGAAAGATAAAGAGAGAGTGAATGAGCTAAAAAGAACATTAGAGAGGGTAGAGCAAGAGTGAGAAAGGAAGAGAGAGAAGGGAAGAGAACTAGAGAGGCAGAGAGAAAGAGAGTGATAGAGACAAGTCTGGAAAATAAAACTTCATTGTAAATAACACTAAGAAATATGATGTGAATGTCGTGGATGGAGAGATATATTTATTTGATACAATTCATATTGTAAATTACAGCACAAATCTGTATTGAGAGTGTTGTGATTTTTACAAAAGCAAGCACTGAAGGGCATTACACACTGACATAGCACCTAGACTCCTCTGGAGACCCCCAGCAGTATCCAGGGTGATTTCAAGGTGCTTGATTTGTTCAGTAGTGATAGCAAAGATGCTGAATGATGCTCGTGTTGTCTGCACTGTGCCGGTGCATAAGGGGTCTGTGCATTTCTTTTCCCTGTCTCCATCACATATACTACTTGGGAATGTATTTGAGTCAGTGCCTGGGGTGCAGACAGCAGCGCCTGGAAACACAGGGCTGGCACTGACTCTTTCTGTTCAATGTCTGCGCTGAAGATGAAAAAATGAAATCTAGGCACTCACCCTGTGCCAGCACGGCATCATGTTATGGCCCCAGGTCATGCCATAGAAAGTGAGACACTGAGCAGGAGCTGAGAGTGCCATGGGCAAATGATGCGGCCCAGATTCATAATTCATTGCGAAAGTTGCTGCACTACATTATGTGAAGAGGGGAAAACAGCACGAATCCATATTTAATAAGAAGAGACTCCTGTTGTTGTCATTGTGTACAAAAGGGGGTGGTGATGGACGGAGCATCTGAACCAATCAAACACTCACACCCAGTCAAAAGATCTGGGTTTAATCCATCACCATTCTTTAGCCCACTCTGCCACCCCAGTTCAGACATATGCAAATCAGCCTTGACCCTGTGCCTCATGGGAACAGTCCAGCCCGAACTGCCAAGCCATGCCTTCCCTGGACCGGAAACAAGCTTCCGAGGACCGGTTTCTGGCATTGTGTAGGCAGGGGCACTATAAAGGTTGCCATTTTTATACACAACCTCAGAAACAGGTGCAGAGGTGAGTGTGGTCTGTCGATCACAGGAGTTGTAAAGGAAGCAAACCCTTCCATTGCATGTTTTAATGCTGTTAAAAACAATGAAATATCCCACAGATTAGATGTGTGCTTTGCACTTCCGCACACATGCAATGCAAAGGTTCCAGGAGAGTGGAGTATTATGTGGTGATGCTGGTTTGGCCTCACCATTTAATACTACCAGGATACCTCAAAGATGATCCTTGGAATGACAGTAATAAATCCTTAGCTCAGTCCTGGTAGAGTGGCAAAGAGCAGTCAGGCTTTACTAGACCAGGGGTCTGCAACCAGTACCCATGGCAGGGGGACAGCCGGCAACATGACTTCCTACCTCCACTCACAGCCTGGCAAGGTGGCATGAGACTGGTCATGTTAAAGGCTCTGCTCTGTCAATCACACTGTGTGAATGACCCCTCGGTCATGAAAGAATGACAGAAGGACTGAGTCATATCAGTATTGCTATAGGGAGGTCAGAAATGGAATTTTATTGAGGGGCGTGGCTTGTGCCCACGGAAGATGTCGGCAACCTAGTGACTCTCCTTGTGACCGTGTGGGTGCACACAGCACTACGGTGTCTTTTCTCTTTATCCGACCGAACGAACTTGCGGCACGAACACCAGGGATGTCAGAGGTAACTTACTCTTGAGTTATCCTACACTTACTGGTTCCAAACTGGGGTGGCACTGTGAGCAAAAGAACGGTAGTATGACCCACATCTCTTTACCTGGGTGAATCTTTTATTTTCTCTGCATTCAATCCATTATTTCTGTGTCTTTTGCTTTCTCGCCCTAAGTGCACCGGGTATGCCCAGACATGGGACCCCGGCTTAGTGTGTCACTGGATTCAATCTAGCCTGGCTGATGAGGGGTGATGCTCTGAAACTGGTCCAAAAATGCTTATTTCTGGTCCAGGGTGGACTTGGCTAGACTGTTCCTATGACGCACAGAATCAAGACTGATTTACATGTGGCTAGGTCCAAACTGGGGTGGCATGGTGAGAAAAAATATTGGAATTAACCCAGATATTTTGACTGGAGGTGAATGTTTGATTTGCTCTGCATTCTGTCCATCATCTGTGTGTCTTTAACTTTCTCACCCTAAGTTGGCAGGGTATGCCCAGACGTGGGTCCCAGGCTCACTGTATCACTGGATTCAAGCTAGCCCAGCTGATGGTTGTGATGGAGTGAAACTGGTCCCACATATCTTGACTGGGGGTGAAAGATTGATTTGCTCTACATTACGTTCATCGTCTGTGGGTGTTTTGCTTTCTCTTCCTAAGTGCGCCTGGTATGCCTAGATGCCTTTCCTGGGTTCACTGTATTACTAGTTACAAGCTAGCCTGGCTGATGAGGAGTAATGGCCTGATACCAGTCCCAGGATGCTTGTTTCCGATCCAAGGAGGACCTGGCTAAGCAGTTCGGGCTGGACTGTTCCCATATATTTGGTGGAAGGATTGGGTGCCAAAATTATAGCTTAACCTGACGACACCCAGCTGCTTTTCACTTGGAAGAAAGATGAGACTTCTGTGGAATCAGCTAGAAACTGCCTGTTGAAAGTCTTTAATTGGCTGTCCCAGACTCATCTTAAATGTAATCAGGAAAAATTAAAGGACCTTCTCTATGGGACCTTCCTGCTAAATTTTCGAGATGATTTGTGGCCAGCGGGCTTCCCTAAACCAAAAACCAGCCAAAAACCTGGGAGTTTGGTTCAGCGAAGATCTTGGATTTCGTACTCAGATCAATAAGCTGGCAAGAGTGTGCTTTGGCACATTGAAGCTTCTTAGGAAATGTTTGCTGCTCCTGCCAAAAGTGGCCAAAGAAATGGTGACCCGCGCTCCTATCTTGTTACGCCTTGATCACACCAATTCCCTTTACATTGGCCTTCCTTGTTACCAGATAAAAAAGCTCCAGACCATTCAGAATGTGGCCGCTGAATGCTGCTAGGCATTCCGCGCAGCCATGGTATTAAGCAGTCTTTACGCGACTTGCTGTTGACCGCACATTTTGTTTTAGGCATTATCACTCATAGTGCCCTTTACAAGTCTGGGCCCTGCTATCTTAGGAGGCGTTTTAACTTCTATACGCCCCCCAGGCTTCTCCGATCAACAGGTCAATGCCTTGTTGCCAGAACGGGAGAGAGCTCCCTTTCCGCAAGGGCGGCCAGGGCCTGGAACAGTTTGCCCTTTGAGATTAGAAATAATGATGATTTGAGGATATTTAAGAAGCAATTGAAAACCTTACTTTTTAATTAGATGGAGTAGCTTCTACTTTCCCTCCCGTTCACCCCCGCATTAGTCTATCGCGCCGGGACACTTCCGGGTAGCTGAGCGCGTAATAAATTTGCGGTAACATAACATAACATAACATGAGGCACAGGGTCAAGACTGATTTGCTTCTAGTTGGGTCCAAACTGGGGTGGCATGGTGAGCAAAAGAATGATGGATTTAATGTATATCTCTTGACTGGGGATGTATGTTTGATTTGCTCAACATTCCGTCCATCATCTGTGGGTGTTTTGCTTTCTCTCCCTAAGTGTGCCGGTTATGCCTCACGTCTGTCCTGGGCTCACTGTGTCACTGGATTCAGGCTAGCCTGGCTGATGGGGGTGATGCAGTGAAACTGGTCCCAGGATGCTTGCTTCTGGTCCAAGGAGGTCCTGGCTTGGCAGGTCGGGCTGGACTGTAGTCATGAGCCACGGGGTCAAGACTGATTTGCATATGGCTGGGTGCAAACTAGGGTGGGATGGTGAGCAAAATAAAAATGGATTCAACACAGATATCTTGACTTGGGGTGATTGTTTGATTTGTTCTACATTCCGTCCATCATCTATGGGTCTTTTGCTTTCTTGCACTAAGTGCGCCGGGTAAGCCTAGACGTCTGTCCTGGGCTCACTGTGTCACTGGATTCAAGCTAGCCTGGCAGATGTGAGTGATGCAGTGAAACTGGTCCCAGGATGCTTGTTCCATTCCAGGGAGGACATGGCTTGGCAGTTCAGGCTAGGCTGTTCCCACGTGGCACAGGTGGGATTGAATGTGTGATTTGCTCTGCATTCCATTCATCATCTGTGTTGCACAGCTCTCCTTGCAATGCTGCCTGCCATTTTGGGAAGCTGAAATTCCACCCGTGAACCAAGTGGCTTCTCTCTTCAACTATTTAACCCCTCTGTGCCTTCAGCTTCAGAAAATGCCCACTTCTAGACTCACCTTATTGCTCCAGAATCAGCTGTAATGGTGTTTCAATGACTTGCTCCTTTTTGACCTTCCTTCTACCTCCTAATCAGTTTCTCTTTTTCGTGAATGTTGTTCTATTAACCTAACTGATACGCTATCCTTCCACACCATTTGGGGTGCGTTCAAAGCTGGAGCTCGCTATTTTATTATTAGATATATTCTAATAAGCGAAAACAATCAATCCAGTAATTCCACTGCAGAACTCATCAAAAAGATAAAGAAACTGGAACATTCCTTTTACATGTCTAGATTGAAAGAATGTCTGTCAAAGCTTATTAAGATTGAAAATGAATTTAATAAGGAATCTACAGACAATGCTTCATTGTACTCAGTGAAGTGTAGTGCAAAATTGGACGGAGGTCAAAATAAATCTGGTAAACTGCTTGCTAATTACCTTAAAGTTAGGTATAATAAACTTTGCATTGAGTCCATTATTGATATACATCAGATGCCAAAATACAATGATTCTGACATTTTAGAGGCATTTGTGCAGTTTTGTAAGTCACTATAAAAGCCGGAAGATACCATCAGACTTTGACATCTCTCATGATCTCGCTGCTATTCAAAAGTCCTCTGATGTTTCAGTTTATTTTGACTTGTTGGTATCTGAAATGTCACCAACAGTACTGAACAATTCATGGAACGTCCTCAAAAAAGATAAAGCCCCGGGTCCAGATGGATATACAGTTGAGTTTTACATGCATTTCTTTCCTCCCACAATTACATGCTCTCATAACTTCTCCACTTTAGATGCCTTAATTTGTCTCATCTCTAAGAAGGGGAAGATTCTGCATTTCTGTAAAAATTACAGACCTATCTCATTAGTCAATGTTGCTTATAAAAAAATTCTAAAGCTCTAGCCATGTTACTTACTCTTACCTTCCTAAATTCCGTGGTAAAGAAAAATTTGGTTTTATTAAAGGAAGTCATATTTCTGACCATACTCATTTATTTTTTGATATCTTATCAAAACATCACATTACTCTGATGCTCTCAAAGCAATTGCTTTAGACTCTGAAAAGGCATTGGATCGAGTACATTGGCCTTTTAATTTCCACACTCCTAAAGGGTTTGGGTTTGGTCCCAAATTGATATCCCTTATTTCTCTTCTCTATACTGACCCGAAGGTGGTGCACTGACAGAATATTGACACCTAAAATATCCCCATACCACAATATCGAGTTATAAAGATCAGTGTCAAAAATATGAACATCATATATTTATAATTGTATTTCCAAAAATATTAAAAAAAATATTGGTCATAAATATAGTTGTAATTTTTTTTTGTATAGATATAAAATAATATGTTCACTAAAAAAATAGATGGAATATACATTTTAATAAATATAACTATTAAACATAATTCAAAATATGTAAACACAGATATATAATAATTAATATATATAGATAGATATTTATTTTAAAACAATTAATAAACGATTCATTTCAGTTCATTTTAAAATTAAAAAAATGTGTACAAATATAACAAATTTATATATTACCTACTGGCGGTCGCCAGTAGGTAGTTATAGTTAGGACCTAATTTCCATAGGTAATCCGCAACATTCTATTTGGAATAACTTTGGCGCCGGTCAATGAATACACGCGCAATTCTCCAAGAAAATGGCCTGCTCCGCTCCGCTCCTTTCCAGAAAGTTTGGGGTGATTCGTGAAGTAGAGGCCTAAAAAAAAGTGTTTTCCCCATGCAATTTTCCATAGGACCTTTAGCCAGGGCTACAGGCCGAACGGCTGAACGGAGTTACACCAAATTTGTCAAAAAGGTAGGGTTCGGTTTGCGGATTACGCTTTTTGTTAAATTGTGTAAATAATCAGTTCAGTAGTTCCAGTGAAAATCAAAAGAAAAATCAAAGATATGTCTATAGACAAAGTACCGTACGTGTACGGTAAGCGTACTGTAAAACTTACAATTATGAGCACAAGCTGCATGCTGATTAGCTGTCAACTGTCTGTCAACACTTGAAACCAGGAAGTGTTGGCAGCCATCTTGTGCCTCGGTAGAACCGAGGCACAAGGAAACAGAAAAAAACCGCGAAAAACGTGAAAAGGGGGCAAGGTAGAAACACCCAGACCCCCTAGGCCTGCTTAGGGGGTCCCACAAGGCCAAAAACAATTTTTTAAAGAAATTCACGGGATACGCGTATGGTACGCGTACCCTGCCGATTCCCCGAAAAAATGAAGGCACCACTCTGTAAACGAGCTCCCTGGCGCGTTTGCAGATGGGTAAATAATTACCCTTGAATACTGGGGGTCTCTGGGGGCCAAGTAGCACACCAGGAACCTCCAGTATGCGCCAGGGGGCTGCCTTGCAGAGACGTGTAAAGAGGCCACGCCCCTTTTGACACCTCTCTGCAACGCAGCCCTTGTCGCATACTGGAGGTCTCAGGTGGGCTAGTTGGCCCCCAGGGACCCCCAGAATTCAAGGGGAACTAGTTCCCCCTTTGCAAATGTGCCAGGGGGCGCGTTTGCGGAGTGGTGCAATCTGTCACCTCAAGCCCTGCCCCCCTCCCTGCACCACTCTGCAAACGCGCCCCTGGCATGTTTGCAGAGGGGTAAGTAATTCCCCTTGAATCCTGGGGGTCCCTGGGGGCCAACTAGCCCACCAGGTACCTCCAGTGAGCGCCATGGAGCTGCGTTGCAGAGTGTTGTAAAAAGGGGCGTGGCCTCGTTACACCTCTCTGCAATGCAGCCCCCTGGCGCGTACTGGAGGTTCCTGGTGGGCTAGTTGGCCCCAGGGACCCCCCGTATGCAAGGGGAATGTGTTCCCCCACTGCAAATGCGTCAGGGGGCTGCGTTGCAGAGAGGTGTAAAAAGGGGCGTGGCCTCAGAACACCTCTCTGTAAAGCAGCCCCCTGGTGCATACTGGAGGTTCCTGGTGGGCTAGTTGGCCTCCAGGGACCACCAGTATGCAAGGGAAATTAGTTTCCCCTCTGCAAACGCGCCAGGGGGCTGCATTGCAGAGAGGGGTAAAAAGGGGCGGGCCTCATTACACCTCTCTGCACTGCAGCCCCCTGGTGCATACTGGAGGTTTCTGGTTGGCTAGTTGGCCCCCAGGGACCCCTAGTATGCAAGGGGAATTTGTTCCCTCTCTGCAAAGGAGCCAAGGGGCTGCGTTGCAGAGAGGTGTAAAAAGGGGTGTGGCCTCATTACACCTCTCAGCAATGCAGCCCCCTGGTGCATACTGGAGGTTTCTGGTGCGCTAGTTGGCCCCCAGGGACCCCCAGTATTCAAGGGGAATTAGTCCCCCCCTCTGCAACCACGCCAGGGGGCTGTGTTGCAGAGAGGTGTAATAAGGTCACGCCCCTTTTTACACCTCTCTGCAACGCAGCCCCCTGGCACCTACAGGAGGTTCCTGGTGGGCTAGTTGGTCCCCAGGGACCCCCAGTATTCAAGGGGAATTAGTCCCCCCCTCTGCAACCACGCCAGGGGGCTGTGTTGCAGAGAGGTGTAATAAGGTCACGCCCCTTTTTACACCTCTCTGCAACGCAGCCCCCTGGCACCTACAGGAGGTTCCTGGTGGGCTAGTTGGTCCCCAGGGACCCCCAGTATGCAAGGGGAATTAGTTCCCCCTCTGCAAATTCGTCAGGGGGCTGCTTTGCAGAGAGGTGTAATGAGACCACGCCCCTTTTTACACCTCTCTGCAATGCAGCCCCCTGGCGCATACTGGAGGTTCCTGGTGGGCTTGTTGGCCCCCAGGAACCCCATTATGCAAGGAGACTTAATCCCCCAACTTAGAACACGCTATGGGGTGCATTTGCACAGTGGTGAATGTAGGGGGTGGGGCTTGAGGTGATAAGTGTGCAAACATGCCCTGTGGCGCGTTTTAAGTTGGAGAATTAATTCCTCTTCAATCCAGAGGTCCCCTAGGGGCCAACTACCCCACAGGTACCTCCAGTAGGGAACTCAGAGCTGTGTTGCAGAGTGTTGTAAAAAGGGGCCGTGCCCTCTGAACACCTCTCTGCAACGCAGCTCCCTGGCGCATACTGGAGGTACCTGGTGGGCTAGTTGGCTCACAGGGGACCCCAGGATTGAAGAGGAATTAATTCCCAAACTTAAAACGCGCTACAGGGCGTGCTTGCACACATGTCACCTCAGGCCCCGCCCCCTTCCTTCACTATTGAACACAATATTCCTCTAAAAATGGTCTGTTTGTTTTTCTTGTTTTGAAAACCCAATAAAAGATTTAAACCATAAAATCAGCGGAACTACGAATTCCGATTTACTCACCTGTTATCACGAGAGACGTCAGTGCTGCATCTTTGAGCCCAGGACAGACCCTGAAAAGTAAATCTAGGCGTACTTACCAGTAACTTGTATTTCCTTCCATAGGAATCTAATTTTGAAACGTACAAATATTCCTGTAAAATCAGCCGAACTAAAAATTCCGATTTACTCTCCTGTTATCAGGAGAAACCTCGGTGCTGCATCTTTCAGCCCAATACTGATCCTGAAAAGTAATTCAATTCATAGTTAAAGTAACTTGAATTTCCTTCGATAGGCTAACATTGACTGGTTTCACTTGGAAATTCTTCTAAGTGTGGAGTTTTGGAAGTTTAAAAAATTCCTAAAAAATAAGCCGAATTACGAATTCCGATTGACTCACATGTTATCAGAAGAGACCTCAGTGCTGCATCTTTCAGCCCACTACTGATCCTGAAAAGTAATTCTAATTGTAGTTACAGTAACTTGAATTTCCTTCCATAGGCTAACATTGACTGGTTTCACTTGGAAATTCTTCCTAGTGTGGAGTTTTGGAACTTTAAAAAATTCCTCCAAAATCAGCCGAACTACAAATTCCGATTTACTCACCTGTTATCAGGAGAGACCTCAGTGCTGCATCTTTCAGCCCACTACTGATCCTGAAAAGTAATTCTAATAGTAGTTACAATAACTTGAATTTCCTTCCTTAGGCTAACATTGACTGGTTTCACTTGGAAATTCTTCTAAGTGTGGAGTTTTGGAACTTTAAACAATTCCTCTAAAATCAGCCGTACTACGAATTCCAATTTACTTACCTGTTATCAGGAGAGACCTCAGTGCTGCATCTTTCATCCCACTACTGATCCTGAAAAGTAATTCTAATCGTAGTTACTGTAACTCCAATTGCCTTCCTTAGGATATCATAGCCTGCTATATAAAATATATGTAAATTAAAAATATATACAAAAAATATTAAATTTTCAATATTTTTAAAAACATTTTATTTTCAATTTATTTTAAAAATATGTAATGTAATTTAAAATATAAAATATATAAAAATACATACTTGAAAATAATGTAGTAAATCAGTATAAACAAATATTACAATTAATACATTTAAAAATTATCATTTACAAAACCTATGAAATTCACTGAAAAAAACATCGGTTTCAGCCACGTTATAGTTAGGAATTAGCATTTAAAAAACCTTAGAAATCCACTGAAAAAAACATAGGTTTCAGCTACGTTATAGTTAGGAATTAGCATTTAAAAAATCTTAGAAATTCACTGAAAAAACCATAGGTTTCACACATTTTATAGTTAGCTGGATATTTCACTAATACAAAACCATTGAAATTCCCCCGTTATAGTTAGTTCAGCTAACTATAACTTGCGCGCCCGCAATGCACTGCTGATGACGTCACATATTACATCACTCATGAAATGGTCAGTGACATCACTCATGACATCACTGATGACATCTCAAATGACATCACTGATGACATCATTGATGACATCATCCTTTTGAAAGAGTGGCAGACCTCCTCTCACCCTAATATAACCTTTGATACGCACATTCAAAATAGAAACTAAAATGTTCAAAAAATGGAGATACCTATACCAGTTACAACAACCTATTCAGTAATTCCACCATCTACATACACATCCACTCATTCACCAACAGTTCTATATAGTCACTCATACATGTGCTCACTCATAATATGTACTCATACACCTATACATCCTGTTACACACCGACAATCATCCGTAGAGTTACTCACACACATACTCACAAATGCAAATAAACTATCGAACATCCATGTATTTGCATATACAGCTATACACACACCACTACACTTACTTTTACAAAAACGTACACACACTTACTCTCATAAACAATCACTTATAGAAACACATACTTATTTATACAGGAACTCTTCTAATCTCTCACTCACATATAATTACTTGTATACATCAATACTCACATATACTAGATTAAAACATATGTAGTTACTCATAAAGATACTACTGAAACAGTCATTCACTCACTAACACACCCATACACACACTCATCCACCCATACAGTCCTGCACACGTGCTGCAACACATACAAACAGTGAGTCACTCATTCATGCATCTATGTGCTAAGTAATACCCCCCAACGAACCATACAGACACTCATACTGATACTCAAAAAACCAACTAATGACCCATATATACACTCATGCAGCTACTCACCAACCCATGCAGCCACTTATAGACAAAGTGAGACACTGATACAGATATTTACATATTTAAACATTACTCGCTAATACATGTATTCCTTATTTTCCCATTTATTCTTCCATCGACCTTTACATATACATATATAAAAAATATGTATTTTTCAGAAAGACACACATTCACCGCATGATGTCATCAGTGATGTCATCAGTGATGTCATTTGAGATGTCATCATTAATGTCATGTGTGATGTCACTGACCATGTCATGAGTGATGTAATATGTGACGTCATCAGCAGTGCATTGCGGGCGAGCGAGTTATAGTTAGCTGAACTAACTATAACGGGAGAATTTCAATGGTTTTGTATGAGTGAAATGTCCAGCTAACTACAACATGTGTGAAACCTATGGTTTTTTCAGTGAATATATATATATATATATATATATATATATATATATATATATTACCTACTGGCGGTCGCCAGTAGGTATATATAGTTAGGATTTTTTCTCTATGGGATTTTTGAAAATTCTATGTCTAATAACTTTGGCGTTTGTGGACGGAATTGGCTGAAATTTTCAGGAAAATGGCACATTTTGTTTCTGAGTAGCCCTTGAAAATTTGGGGGGGTTCGTCAAGGGGGGGCCGAGAAAAAAGGGGGGTCCCAAAACGTGTTTTTAACATTGAGTTTTCCATAGGGCGGTTGGCCTCACTTTTAGCCCGAACGGCTGAATGGATTTGCACGAAACTTGGCAAAATTGTAGGGACTGGTAGCCCGATGTGCCTTTTGTAGGTCTCAATATATGTGCTACAGTGGATTTTGAGAAATTAACGTTTAAAAAAAGATATATATCTGTAACAGCGGACCGGGCAGCGCTCCAGGACGCGTACTTTTCGCGCAACGGAGCTTTGTGAAGCGAAGCTGATTGGTTCTCCGGCGTCTGTAAACATTCCAAACAGTCCGTAGCGGCCGCCATCTTGTCTCTCGGTAGGATCGAGAGACAAGCGGAGGCCAAACCGAAGGGGCAAATGACCATAAGGGGGCATAGTAGATCCTCCCTGACCGTTTAGGTTTGATGTGGAGGTTTTAAAAGGGCCCCGCGGGGCAAAAAAAAATAAAAATAATAATAATCGAACAGCTGAATGGATTTGCACGAAACTTGGCAAAATTGTAGGGACTGGTAGCCCGATGTGCCTTTGCTAGATCTCAATATATGTGCTCCAGTGGATTTTGAGAAATTAACGTTCAAAAAAAGATATATATCTGTAACAGCGCACCGCTTCGCGTACTTTTCGCGTTACGGAGCTTTGCGAAGCGAAGCTGATTGGCTCTCCGGTGTTTGTAAACATTCCAAACAGTCCGTAGCGGCCGCCATCTTGTCTCTCGGTAGGATCGAACAGCTGAATGGATTTGTACGAAACTTGGCAAAATTGTAGGGACTGGTAGCCCGATGTGCCTTTGCTAGGTCTCAATATATGTGCTTCAGTGCATTTTGAGAAATTAACGTTCAAAAACAAGATATATATCTGTAACAGCGCTCCGCTTCGCGGAGATAAAATTATATGTGTATTACCTAGCTGTTGCGCGACGGCTAGTAGAAGATAGCGACCATCTTGGGCCCCACTTTGCATGTGAGTGATATTTATCACTAATGACATGCAAAGTGGGCATGCCAAGATGTTAGCGACTGGAAACAGTCGCTAACATCGCTATCTCCTATTATCAACTTTTGGAAATATTCGAGATAAGCGCGAATATCTCCAAAAGCTACCACCTGCCCTGAGCAGTTCTTAGCCATGTTATCCAATGGGAGGTGGATAACATGGCTAAGAGCATTAGCTCGGTAATGCATGAATATCGCTGAGTTTTCAGCGATATTAATGCATTGCGGTCGTTTTTTATCGTATTTGCGATAAACCTTGATAATAGCAAGGTTTATCTGCGATAATTTCTGACGGTAAAAAAATCGTTGCTAAGCATCGTTAGGGATAAATATCGCTTAACTTTGGTAATATGCCCCAACGTCTGTTAACGTTCGATTCGAAGGAAATCAGGAAGTGTTGAAAAACATTGTCTGCGCCATCTTGTCTTTTTTCAAATGCCACACTTTTGTCGTGCACGGCAGCCATTTTAGATGCCTTGACCAGACCCACTCTGTGCACGCTGTCGATCCTTAGCATGGCTCCCCACCCTCGCAAGCATCTCCCCCAGGCAGTGGTCACCCCCGCTCTCTGTCTTATGCATGGGTAATAAACCTCCCCCCATCTGCGCTGCTCTTCCCTGAGAATCACACCCTGTGCCCGCCCGACACCTCCCTTTCGCCCTATTCACTACCGCACCCTCTGACACTCCTTTTCCTCTGTGTCCGATTGTCCAGGCTGGTCCTAGGGTATCAGCCAGCCCTGCAGATGTAGTTTATGGCCACAGCTGTAAAGAATCACCCCTCTTCAAAGGAGTTATAGTAGATCAAGGCCCACACTCGATGAGATCCGTCACAGCAGAAGCGTTGCTATTATCTGAAAACCATCCTGTATTGTGATTGGGGAGGGGACCGAGCCTGAAGCGGAAGATTCCAGGGATGACTCTTTGTACATCAAAGTTTTTACAATTATGTGTCACATTAAAAATATATAGCACTCCGACAAAGTAGTAAGATTATAAAACTTTAATAATTTATAAATATATACAAGAAAACAAAAATAGTAATAACATATAAACATTTTTAGGGAAAAACAACGAAGTAGCGGTCGGCTGTGCGAATAGTCCCAACGCAGCACAACGTCCAGATTTCCGGCGTGGGGCGTCGCGGGGGGTGGGTCATCAGTAGCAAACTGTTGTGCGAATAGTTCCAAGGCAGCAGAACGCGCTGAAATCTAGATGACACGAAAGTGATGTCTAGTAAGTTGCCACCCAGCAAATAACGGCATGGGGCATCGCGGGGGGTGGGTCATCAGTAGCAAACTGTTGCGCGAATAGTTCCAAGGCAGCAGAACGATGGCACCAAGGTGATGTCCAGTAAGTTGCCGCACTGGTTTTGGTATCCTACAATGCTGCTCCGAATAACGGCGTGGGGCGCCCCGGGGGAGGCGGCGTGAACGGGCCTCTCCAGGTGGAGTGTCATCTGTTGTAGTGGGGCGCCCCTTTACCGTTTCAGTTGCCATTCCGTCCGTTTTTGGTCCACTGTGTCAAAAGCCGCAATTCAGCTGAGTTGCGCCCACTCTTGCGGTGCAGCGATAGGCGGCTGTCACAGGACTCTCAAAATGGCGGCAGGCTGTTTCCTTTTTGGGCCTGGTCCACTGAAATGGCCCTGGGACACCTTGGAAATCGGACGCTTGTCTGCTAGGTCTTGGACCCCATTCTCGAAAGCGTCCCCTCCGCCTTGAGAATTCATCAAAAGTTTTGGGGGCTCCGACTCCTGCAGGCTTCTGGTGGGGAGCGGCTGCCATGATTGCTCGCGGAATGACCACGACTGAGCTACGAGATGGTGGTGCTCTCATGCTGACGCCAGCTTCAGTCTGAAACATCCAGAAACAAGGTGGGGCTTTCATCGTTTGGGAAAAAAAAAAAGTTTTCATCCAATGAAAAGTGTTGTTTTTAGGTCACATGATCAAGCCTTCCATCATTAGGAAACCAAAAGTAAAATGAACCAATGAAAAGTTTTATAAACAAGTCACATGACCTGTTATGCGGCATAGGGTATAAAATGCGGAGAAAATACGTTGGCACGTGAGGCGGCGTCAGTAGCGGACCGATGTGCGAATAGGCCGAAGGCAATACAACGCGCCAAGATCCGGATGGCACCGAGGTGGTGTCATAGTTGAGAGTTCTGAGCAGCGGTTGTAACACTGTCTGAAGCTTATTTGCAGCTGCTGCAGCTTCACTACGCGCCAAGATCCGGATGGCACCGAGGTGGTGTCTAGTAAGGTGCACTGGTGTGGCCATCCTACAATGCTGAAAGTCGGCGTGGGGCGCCCCGTTGGCCTGTGAGTTTGCGTCAGTAGCGGACCGATGTGCGAATAGGCCGAAGGCAGCACAACGCGCCAAGATCCGGATGGCACCGAGGTGGTGTCTAGTAAGTTGCCGCACTGGTGTGGCCATCCAACAATGCTGAAAGTCGGCGTGGGGCGCCCCGTTGGCCTGTGAGTTTGCGTCAGTAGCGGACCGATGTGCGAATAGGCCGAAGGCAGCACAACGCACCAAGATCCGGATGGCACCGAGGTGGTGTCTAGTAAGTTGCCGCACTGGTGTGGCCATCCTACAATGCTGAAAGTCGGCGTGGGGCGCCCCGTTGGCCTGTGAGATGGCGTCAGTAGCGGACCGATGTGTGAATGGGGCCGAAGGCAGCGCAACAATATTTTCGGAATAGAAGACACCACTAGGCGCTGAGATGCCAAGATCCGGATGGCACCGAGGTGGTGTGTAGCAAGTTGCCGCACTGGTGTGGCCATCCTACAATGCTGAAAGTCGGCGTGGGGCGCCCCATTGGCCTGTGAGTTTGCGTCAGTAGCGGACCGATGTGCGAATAGGCCGAAGGCAGCACAACGCGCCAAGATCCGGATGGCACCGAGGTGGTGTCTAGTAAGTTGTCGCACTTCTGTGGCCATCCTACAATGTTGAAAGTCGGCGTGGGGCGCCCCGTTGGCCTGTGAGATGGCGTCAGTAGCGGACCGATGTGCGAATGGGGCCAAAGGCAGCGCAACAATATTTTCTGATTTGAAGACACCACAAGGCGCTGAGATGCCAAGATCCGGATGGCACCGAGGTGGTGTCTAGCAAGTTGTGGCACTGGTGTGGCCATCGTACAATGGTAAAAGTCGGCGTGGGGCGCCCTGTTGGCCTGTGAGATGGTGTCAGTAGCGGACTGATGTGTGAATGGGGCCAAAGGCAGCGCAACAATATTTTCTACAATATAGAAGACACCACAAGGCGCTGAGATGCCAAGATCCGGATGGCACCGAGGTGATGTCTAAGTTGCGGACCGATGTGCGAATGGGGCCAAAGGCAGTGCAACAATATTTTCTGAAGAGAATACACCACAAGGCGCTGAGATGCCAAGATCCGGATGGCACCGAGGTGATGTCTAAGTTGCGGACCGATGTGCGAATGGGGCCAAAGGTAGCGTAACAAGATTTTCTGTATGGAAGATACCACTAGGCGTTGAGATGCCAAGATTCGGATGGCACCGAGGTGATGTCTAGCAAGTTGTGCCACTGGTGTGGCCATCGTACAATGGTAAAAGTCGGCGTGGGGCACCCTATTGGCCTGTGAGATGGTGTCAGTAGCGGACTGATGTGCGAATGGGGCCAAAGGCAGCGCAACAATATTTTCTGACTGACACCACAAGGCGCTGAGATGCCAAGATCCGGATGGCACCGAGGTGATGTCTAAGTTGCAGACTGATGTGCGAATGGGGCCAAAGGCAGTGCAACAATATTTTCTGTATGGAAGATACCACTAGGCGTTGAGATGCCAAGATTCGGATGGCACCGAGGTGATGTCCAGCAAGTTGCTGTACTGGTGTGGTCATCCTACAATGCTGAAACTCGGCGTGGGTCGCCCCATTAGCCTGTGAGATGGCGTCAGTAGCGGACCGATGTGCGAATAGGCCGAAGGCAGCACAACGCGCCAAGATCCGGATGTCACCGTGGTGGTTTCATAGTTGAGAGGCACTTCATCTGCAGTGGGGCGCCGAGATCCGGATGGCACCGAGGTGATGTCTAGCAAGTTGCTGTACTGGTGTGGTCATCCTACAATGCTGAAATGTAGTGGTGCGCCCCTTTACCGTTTCAGTTGCCATTCAGCTGAGTTTCGGCTGCTCTTGATGCTACAGCGACAGGCGGCTGCAAGAGGACTCTCAAAATGGCGGCCTGTTCTTTGGATTTGGGCCTGGTCCACTAAAATGGCCCTGGGACACCTTACAACTCGGACGCTCGATTTTTTTTTCCTTTCCTGTACATGCAAAAAAAGGTAAATGCCCGGTACGTTACACGCTTCATCTGCCACGATGAACTCTCCAGAGGAACCGAAAAAAAATATAGTTGTGGTAACTATACCATGCATCGTCATATGGAGAGGTGGCACCAATTAATTATAGTGCTGCATAAAAGAGAGATTTGGAGGAGAACCCCTGACCTGCTAGTACATTCATCAAAGAAGTGGCACTGAGAGCTTCAGAGGCAAGGGAAACGGTCCCAAATATTTAGAAGAACTTTGGAAAGATTAAAATGACATGTTTAGATTGTGGTAAATTAATTTCATGTGGACAGATGAGTGTTACTCTAATAAATACAGCATATGAACATCATCATAGTCGATGGTTGGTAGAGACATTTTGACTATATCCTGGACCTGCCCGTCCTCGCCCAAAATGGCGCCGGAATAAATGGGACTCGTAACTCCTTGTTGTGTACTGGTTGCAGAACCTTGAAATCACGAGATACGTATGCAGTTTTGAAGCACATGGCGGGCGGGGACGAGAATTGATTGAGTATTTCGACATCCCTATTGATATTAAGTTCTGATGTGTTATTGATTACTGTACTGTTGAAAATTCGAATTAACGTCACCCATGGTACTTGCCCGCAAATGTATATCTAGATAATTTTATTGTAACTGGCCCTGTCGTATTTTAATTATAAAATGTACGTCCACCGATTCCGTAACTGTTAGACACCTTAGTTCTTGCAACCTAATGGCCCGCCCGTTACGTTCCTCTACAATGTAAATGTCTATTCATCATATACGATTACAGTTTGCTCCGTGGCAGGCCCACGTGGTTATAGGCTCGTATTTGTATAATGAAATTTTCACAATAAAGGTTTTTAAAAGAAAACATGGTAGTAGTATATACATTGGTAAAGTTTTTAATAATAGTCACTGTTTTAGAATCATTAAAAGGCAAGTGAAATAAAGCAGACCAATTACATGAAGGGTAAAAGGTATAATACGAAGGAACGCAGTAAAGATAAATGGTCAAGGGCTGTTGTGTTTTCTATTCCTGCAACATAAAGTGATCGATAAGAATCTCATATTCAGGCGTATCGGCGACTAAGACCGCAGATCGACCCTCTTTTGCTCAACGGCTCCGTCATGGGACGAAGAAACGCTCTTTTTCTCGAAAAAAGAATATATTTTACTTGCAGGACAGTTGTAAAATTTCCGGGAAAGTACATTAGCCTGGAACATTATAACATATATTTAAGAAAAAATAATGTTCGGAAGTAATTAAAAGCGTAATTTTTAGGTACGGTTTTGAAAAAAAAAAAACGTAATTTTTAGGTGATATGACCAAGCCTTTCATCATTACAATAAGAAAAGTAAAATGAACCAATGAAAAGTTTTATTAACAAGTCACATGACTTGTTATGCTTACGTTACGCGCTGCGCGCCCCGGATGACTTCCGGATGCGCTAACGCGGCGCGTCATATGACGCATTACGCGACAACGCAGGTCCAGAATATAGTCAAAATGTCTCCACCAACCAGCGGTCGAAACACAACCCCTTTCAGCAGGCTAAATAGTTCTGTTAAATGACAACAGAAGGGACAGGCAACAAGAACCATCAGTCAAAGAGGGGAGGGCTAGTTCTTCTCTACCGGGTTACATTGGGGCGCTACCGGAACTGATCGAATTGGTAGTCTACAGTGTTTCTGGATGTTTCAGACTGAAGCTGGGGTTAGCATGAGAGCAGCACCATTTCGTAGCTCCGTTGTGGCCATTCCGCAACCAATCATGGCAGCCGCTCTTTATCGTTATTTTGGGCGGGGTGGGTGGCGGAGCCGAGCTGTTTTGCAGCCATCATTGTGTGGAGTTCAGTTCATCTCACTAGTTTTGTATTTGTCATGAGGGGTTGTTCCTAATGTTTCTATTTTAGCGAGGTCAAAAAGAGATCCCATTAGTGGCCTACTGATTTTACTCGATTCCTTTTCTTTTTTTTTACACGATTTTTTGTTATCTGCAAAGACTAAACAGAGTATTGCGACTCTGTGTTTGTTTGTAAATAGAGAATGAACCAAAGAGAACTAATTCTAAAACAGTAAATACTTGGATAACAATCAATCAAATGGAGAGAGAAGCAGGCACGATGGATTACAACGGGGGCAAAGGCCTGCGTTAACTACCTTTCACTATCTGCAAAGAGAGAGTACTCCTAATAGAAATGAGGGGGGGGGGGGCACCATTCAAAGCAGATCAGTGTGCATAAACACGAAAATGTTTTCACTTACCACGTACTTGACATTCGACAGCTTATGATATTTGCTATTAAAAAACCATTGAAATTCACTGAAAAAACCATAGGTTATAGACCATATATAGTTAGGAATTAGCATTTACAAAACCTTGAAAATTCACTGAAAAAACCATAGGTTATAGACCATATATAGTTAGGAATTAGCATTTAAAAAACCTTATTTTACTCACACAAAACCATTGAAATTCCATATATAGTTAGTTGCACTAACTATATATCGCGCACCCGCAATCCACTGCTGATCATGTCACATATTACATCATTCATGACATGGTCAGTGACATCACTGATGACATCACTGATGACATCTCAAATGACATCACTGATGACATCACTGATGACATCTCAAATGACATCACTGATGACATCATTGATGACATCTCAAATGACATCACTGATGACATCACTGATGACATCTCATTTGACATTACTGATCACATCACTGATGACATCATTCATGTGATAATACGATGAACCTCTTCAGACTCTAATATAACCTTAGATACACTCAGTGTAAACAGACACTCACAGACTGTCACTCATCCATGGAGTTACTCACACACCTAGTCAGTCATGCAAAGAATCAATCACACCTCCATTTCCTCAACTATACAGTTATACACACCTTACTTATTCAAACATATACTAACACATATTTACTCTATTATACAATCCCTGATACAAGTTCACAGTGATCCATACAGCCACTCACACATTCACTGGCTCTTATGCACAGTTATTTATATATGTCAACTCTCACATGTACTGTGTTTTACATATGTACTTACTTTGACATGCAGCACTGAGATATCCATTCACTCACCAATACACTCATGCACACAGTCAACCGCCCATACAGCTGTTTCCACATGCACTTTTGAACCCATACATCTAGTGAATCAACTTTCACACATCTATGCACAGAGTCATACACCTCCCAGCCACCCACACACACACTCAGTCTCCCATACAAATACTTGGGCAACCAATCAATAACCCATATAGTTACTCATATAGCTACTGATCAACACATGCAGCAGTTTACAGAACAACAGACATAATGATGCACAAATTAAGACAGTTTAGTCACTAACCCATGCACTCAGTGAGACACATTTAATCACTCACTCATACAGTCAGGCATGCACCTACTAAATCCTTCATCCAGACACTTATACATCCACTCATTCTTCAATATGTAAGACATATTTTAACTTTACAGAAACATAGTCACTGGATGTTGTCATCAGTGATGTCATCAGTGATGTCATTTGAGATGTCATCAGTGATGTCATCAGTGATGTCACTGACCATGTCATGAATGATGTAATATGTGACATGATCAGCAGTGGATTGCGGGTGCGCGATATATAGTTAGTGCAACTAACTATATATGGAATTTCAATGGTTTTGTGTGAGTAAAATAAGGTTTTTTAAATGCTAATTCCTAACTATATATGGTCTATAACCTATGGTTTTTTCAGTGAATATATATATATATATATATATATATATATATATATATATGTATATATATATATATATAACAATCCAGCTTTCCCAAACGTGCTTGCCGCACGGAAAGGCACGCAGACAACCAAATCAGCACTTCGAGGCAGATGATGTAAAGTTGCTGTATTTTATTTCATCAAGTGGGTAAAAAATGCCATCAGACGCGTTTCGGGCACGTCCGTGCCCTTGCTCACTGATACTTGGCAAGCGAGGCACATTCAATTAAATTAGCAGTCTGGCGCCAAGGCTCACTTATAATAAACAGAGAGGAAGGACTAACAGAAATACATGGGCTCCTATGGACCATAGAATATGGGCGCCATTTTGTAACAGTAATTCTGCATGGATAAATCAACGTTATCTCATATATGCAAAGCCAGACATAATTTAAACAATATACAATATACATATTATAATAGCCTGTATATACATTTTATCTACAATCATTATTTGAAGGCACAAATGCCTGAATTGTATATATGCGTTATGTCACTGGTAGGTCAACATACAATCTGGCCTTCTTTTTTCACATCAACAAAAGCGCCTACGCCACAGGTATCCAAGAAGAAGAATGTAAGTGTGAAACAGGTCACGTTTTTATCCTCACAAGGGGCATTGCTAGCAAAAATAAACTGCCTACACACAATGGCCATGTAGCTGTACAAATACATATACATATACATATTATTGCGCTACCAATGAAACAAACAACTGAATCATGGAATTATTATTACTTGTGGATTTTACGTTTTGCACAGCAAATATATCTGTGGGTAATGGGATTTAATCATTTCTGTCTCCCCACAGTCCATTGTAAATTCATTTGACTAAATGAGTATAGACACATATACCTATGCATGAAATGCGTCCCGCCCCTTAATGGCCTAATCAAAAATATTTTATAATACACACTCCCTCCAGTCCATCCTCTTCTTTTAATCTAACCTTGCTGTAAGTAATGTGCGTCGCCTAATCGGGTGCTTTAGAGGTGAAAAATAGTGCTAATGAAGGAAAAAGAGAAAGAAAATTAATATGGTGCAGATGTGCTAAAGTGCATGTGTATGATACAACTTTCTTAATCGGTAGTGGGGAAAACTTATTGTTCGTAGGCCAACTCTTTAATCATATAATAGACTTTAAGAGATGCATACAACGTCTTACATAGTTCAAAAAACGTGACTCATAATTACCTGCTCGGTGTTCTCATTGTATTCTACCAGAACCTACCTATGACCCCTCTTTGGAATCACACTCAAAGAAAATTGTGTAGGTCTTCTCCCATATTGAGACCTCCTGGGCTCTTACTGTTGAGCAACACTATATAGCGTGACTCTAATTGCCGCCATTTTTTCTCATAGTCACCTCCTCTTTTACTAGGGACTACTGCGTCTATGACAAAGTAAGTTAAATGTGCCAAATTTTTCTTGTGTACAGCTTGAAAATGCCGAGCTACCGGGTAGCTCTGGTCGGCATGTACAATGGCGCGCAAATGCTGTAAAATGCGCTGGTGCACAGGCAACTTCGTGCTGCCAACATATTGTAAATTACAGCTACAGGTAAGTAGATAAACAGCTAATTCTGTGCGGCAAGTGTAGTGGTCTCGTAGGGATATAGGGTTATCCTCAAAGGGGGTTGTGTAAGTTCTGGTATTCACCCCGAATTTACAGGCTCTACATGAGCTGCAGCGAAAGAACCCCTTGCGGGGGCAGAGCCAGTCTTTGTTCTTACTGGTTTCAGGATTACTGCTAACCAGGTCATTTCTCATTGCATAGGCTCTCCTAAAGGTGACGTCGGAACCCTGGGCATAATGTCTCTAAGGACTTGATCTGTCAGAATGATGGGCCACTGTTGTTTGACAATTTTGGTGACTTGTTTGGCTTGGCGACTATAACTGGTGATTAGCCTGATGGTGTTATCTTTATCTAGATGTTTCTTTGTGTCCCTTTCTGGGTTCAAAAGATCATCCCTGCTCAGTGAGTTTGCTTTCCTCATTGCTGACTCTAACAGTGTAGATTTATACCCGCGACTAATCAATCTATTTTTAGCTTCCAGTTGACATTTATCTCTAAGCTCAGGACTGCTACATGATCGATAAATTCTCAAGAACTCCCCATAGGGGATGCTTCTAATTGTGTGCTGAGGATGGAAGCTTGTCACGTGCAAGATAGAGTTGCCTGATGTTTCCTTCCTAAACAGGCTCGTGGAAATGTTACTGTCCTTGATCTCTATCATTACATCTAGGAAGCTGATTTTGGATTTACTGATATTAGCTGTAAATTGAAGATTCAAATTATTAACATTGATCGTCTGTACAAACTTAATAGCAGTTTCTTCTGTCCCTTTCCAGATAATACACACGTCGTCTATATAACGCCAATACATAAGTACATTGTTATGCCAAAATTCCTTGTGCTCAACCCTGAGGACGTGTTCCTCCCACCAGCCTACATGGAGCCCCGCGTAGCTGGGGGAGAAACACGACCCCATGGCGACGCCTCTCTCTTGTCTGTACACCTCGCTAATAAACAGGAAAGTATTATTACGCAAACATTTCTCTGTCATATGCGCAACATTTTACTGTGTGCATGCAGTTCAATAGGGCGTTTATCTAGATAGAATTTCATTGCACGAAGGCCATCATTGTGAGATATGCTTGTGTACAATGTTGCTATGTCCATAGTGATAAGCAATAATTCATCCGACCATGTGCATTGGCTCAATTGGTACAAAAATTCCGTGGTATCTTTTATGTAGGCCGGTAATGTGACCACAAATTCCTGCAAAAAAAAATCGATATATTTCGATGTGTTCTCGAACATGCTGTTGATAGCGGACACAATGGGCCTGCCTGGCACTGGTGTTTGTTGTTTGTGCACTTTAGGTATTAAGTACATATTAGGCATCACAGGGGAGTCTTTTTGCAAAAATGTGAACTCATCTTTGCTCAGGAGGCCTTCACGTTTCCACTTATATAGGTCTGAGCGATAAGAGTCATTGATTTTTCTAGCGGTGGTCATATCAATTTTGGAGTAACACGTAGTGTCCCCCAGTTGTCTCAAAGCCTCTTCAATGTACTGCTGCTTCCCCCATAAAACTACATTCCCTCCCTTGTCTGATTTGTTTATCACAATACTTTTTTCATCTTTTAGTTTTTTCATGAGCAAGTTGTAGGGTCGTGTTTTTACATTGGGTTTAGTACGAGACTTCATGGTCTTACTTTGAAGATTTTTGATTTCCTCTATCACTCGATCTGAAAACACGTCAATTGCATCTCTGGGCATGCTAGGGTTGAAGGTGGATGTTGGTTTGAATGGGCTTCCTGCTGGTTGATTAATATTAATCTCCTCCTCCCTAGCTACCTCCTGGGTACTGCTGTCACTGTTGTCATCATCTCTTAGATTTTGTAGGTCTCGTAAAAGACCTATATCTCTTGATTGTACTCCAGTCCTCACTGGCAATGATGTGTTACTTGATTTTTTCTTAACCTCCAACCCTGTTTTAACTGCATAGTACTTTTGCAACTTGATTTTTCGAATGAACTTGAAAATATCAATCCGGGTGTTTACATAGTTAAAATTACTCTCCGGACAGTATGACAGGCCTAGTGCAAGTAGCTGTTTTTCCGCCTTGCTGAGCTCCACATCGGTGAGATTGCTAATCGTGTTTTCGTCTATGTCGGTTTGTTCTTTTTGCGCCAAAACCTCTTCTGTTGCTTTCCTTTTGGAGGCTGCGCGCTGGCGCCGCTGTTTCCGTCGCTGGTTCCTCCTGTGCTTTGTTTGGCATTCTGAACTCTTGGACGGAGAGTCGACTTGCGTTGCATTCTCACATATTCCATTTCTTCTCCAAGGGTTAGCTGCCCTATATATATATATATATATAATCTACTGGCGGTCGCCAGTAGGTAGTTATAGTTAGGATCTACTTTCCATAGGAAATCCGCAACATTCTATTGGGAATAACTTTGGCGTCGGTGGACGAATCTTTGCGAATTTCTCAAAGAAGATGGCTCGCTCCGCTCTGCTCCTTCCCTGAAAGTTTGGGGGATTCGTTAAGCGGGGGCCGAGATAAAAGGGGGGTCCCAAAAGGTGTTTTCCCCATGTTTATTTCCATAGGGCGGTTGGACTCACTTTTAGCCCGAACGGCTGAATGGATTTCCACCAAACTTGGCAATATTGGAGGGACTGGTAGCCCGATGTGCCTTTGCTATGTCTCAAGATATGTGCTCCAGTGGATTTTGAGTAATTTAGGTTCAAAAAAATATATATATTTATAAGCGCGCCCTGGTACGCACACCAGGGAGCGCACCAGGCGCGCTACGCTAGTTCGCGAGCGGAAAGCTGATTGGCTCTCGGGTGTGTGTCAACATTCCAAACAGTCCGGAGTGGCCACCATCTTGTGTCTCGGTAGGATCGAGACACAAGAGGTGGCAAAAACAAAGGGGGAAATGACCAAAAGGGGGCAGGCTAGACCCCCCTTACCCCCTAGGTCTGATGTGGGGGCCATAAAAGGCCCCGCGGGGGAAAAAAAAAAAGAAAATAATGTCGATTTTCGCGGGGGGGGGGGAGCACCCGGTACGCGCACCGGGGAGCGTACCATGGGGAAAACCCAGTGTAACAGTAAAACAATAATTGAAAGTGCTTAGAGGTAGGGTAGCTCTGAATAGAGTTGTTGTGTTTTGTGGGTGATTTAAGTACAAACATGTAGGTACCAATGCAGAGTTTTAAATTCAATGTAGACCGTCTCCTTTGTAGATAATTAGCATGTTGTTACAGAAGTTATTGTGGTATATGGAATCCATAGCATAGTCTGTCAGGAAAGCAGAAACAGATCCTTTAAGCACACCCTGAGAAGGTCTAGGGGATCATAGGTAGTCTATCCTGCTCCCTTTTGATGTTTTCCAGTATTACATTTAATCTCTTCTAAATCTACACAAAATTGGCGGTGATATTGTGCATTAGAGACAGACAGTGAGAGAAAGGAAGCAGGAGATGAAAAACAGATGTCAAATATACATTGGAGATAATATAGTGGGAGAAAGGAAGTAACTATGAGCAAACTTACTATGTAACTCCAAAAAATTGCACAGTATAGTATAAGTCTCACTTTATAATATAATCATTTTGGTACGACTTCAATAATTACATAAGAATTACATATAAAAATGAATAATGTCTGAAACAATTTTTAATGATTAAATATAAATTTATTGTTGAGATTTTCATAATTTATTAAAACTTCTAACATCAGATTATCTGGAATCTCCTCCATATTTTCAATACATGATTCAATTGCTTCAAGACAGTCAATTAGTTCTTGATCCGCAGACTCATCCATGAAATCGGAGTCTTCGTTAAGAATGTCGTTATCCATAATTTCAAAAGAAATTGTATTGGTCTCCTCTTTACCTTCAATTTTTTTGCTGTAAATTGCATAAAAAATAACTATATCAGTAGAGTTAGGGCACTGTTGGGTTTAAGTTCAGACAGGTACTTCTGAGTTTTTACCAGTGAAGTTATCTTTGGGCAGTGTATGGTATCAGGCAGGAAGTAGAAATATAAAAAAGTGCATGTGAAGAAGCCTAAGTAAATTCATATTTATACCAGAGAAGCCTAACTCAATCCATAACTACAACAGAGAAGCCTATCTGAATCTATAACTATAACAGAGGGACAGTAAAAAACTATCAGAAAACGTTTTTTCAATTTAACTTAAAGTGCAGAACATAGTTCCCCTTACAAATTAACAACTTACCTTTCAGAAAGTAGTTGATGTTTTCAGAGGAAATCTTTTATAAATGTACCTCAGGTAGTACTAGTCAAAATGGCCGTGTTTCCCTCTCATTTTTAATATATATTCATGTCCATAACCAATGAAATGTCAGCACATAAAAATACAAAATGAAAGTAACATTTTCATTGGTTGCAAATTCTAACACTTTCATATGTGTTTTAGTCATATAATTTACCTCTGGATATTTAGAGAGGGCTACAGCCCAAATGGCTCAATGGAATTTCACCAAATTTGGGAAAATGGTAGGGACTGCTATGTAGTAGGGCCTATTCTATATATGGTGAAAGTCTCTCCAGTGGTTCTTAAGTAAATTGACTTCCAAAAATGTTTGGGGGCGCTTACCGGTGCGCGCCCCGGTACGCGCACCGCAGCGCTACGGGAGTCCTCCATCTTGTGTTTCGGTAGAATTGAGACACAAGATGGAGGACAAACAACGTTGGGAATGGGTTAAAGGGGGCATGGTAGACACCCCCTGACCCCCTAGGTTTCCTGAGGGGGGCTTAAGGGGCCCATATAGGCCAAAAATAAATTTTTAAAAAATTAAATTTTCGCGGGGGAGCGCCCGGTACACGCACCGGGGAGCGTACCGGGGAGCGTACTTCAGTGAAAAACAGTGAAAAAAGTTAGAGTAAAGTAATCATTTTGAGTGATCAGAGGTAGGGTAGCCCTGAAAAGAGCTTTTGGGTTCTGTGGATGATTTAGGTACCTACAAGTAGGTTCCGATGCACAGTCTTAAATTCAGGAGGAATATTCTATTCCCCTCATCCGAGAAGTGCACATCATCTCCTCTGTAGATATCTTGCATGTTGTAACGCAAGTTATTGTTGTATATTGAACCCATTCCATAGTCTCTCATGTAAGCAGAAACAGATTTATTCACATGTTTCCGTGCTTTCTCAAATTGTGGACAAAATTGGTTGGACCACTTCCATTTCTGTCTTTGGCATATATTGGAATATACCAAGACAGTTTGTGGAAAAAGTGTCATCAATTGCCCAAAGGTGTCCTTTAAAACCATATCCAGACCTACCCCAGTCAAAGTGCCTAGGTCATTTCCACCACAGTGCAAAATTATACGGTCAGGGTGTGGCAGATGGTGAAAGGTTTTCACCAATGGTATCAATTGATGACATCTCAATCCTCTTTGGCCAATCCACTTGATGTGCACATTTGGTAAATCAAGGTTGTGAAAATTTCTGAGAGCTGCATACCTTTGAGCCCAGTGGGTGTAGCTATGTCCAATAATCCAGACAGAATACATGGTGAGAGGAGGTTCTGGTGCAGTCAGATGAAGTGTAGGAATAAAATGGCAGTTGGAACAATAGGAGTTTGAAAAAAAAACTGTGGAGTTTCAGTGCTCTTGAATCACAAGCAAAGATTGGTGGATTCAGAAAGTTGAAAACTGAAAGTTAGGGTGCATGGTTCTGGTGTGTGAAAGAAGTAATTGAAATGGTTAAGAAAAAGTAATTTAAAGAACCATTGCACCTGATAAGCTGGTGTATTGAGAGGTCAAACATCCTTGCTGAGTTCATTTGCAACATTGTAGAATAAACTTTTAACCCTGAGAGCTCAGTGAGGAGGGAGTTGCTATGGTAACAGGTAGAAAGGCCTGAGGGGGGGAAGGGTGTTGGTTTGAAAATAGAGAGGGAAGAGTTTTGATTGGTTAACATGAGGGATATGTGTGTAGAATTAGAGATTTTCTGTGCCATTCATGGTTGCAGTGTCTGGAGTCCATACCTTTTGCTCTGCTAAAGAACTATTGGTGTGTGTATCTGACACTGTTCTCAATCTCCCAAAGCATTTGTAAAGGTGAGTAATGATTCATTTAATATAGATAGAGACTTCAGATTAGGAAGCACATTGAGCTTCTTTGCTGTTGGTTTGTGGCATGATAATGCTTGGTATCAACATTTGCAAGATAGAGGATTTGTATTTTGTGAAATAGTGAGTGTTCAGTAGTGAAACTGAATGCTTGTACATAGGACCTGCGCTCTGTTTCTAAAATGTTATTTAAAAAACGATATTGGGGCAAATCAATGGCTTTCACATTTTTTAGACGGAATAAATAGTGTCTGCATGATTAAATAAATATATTTGAACCTTTCATAATGATGTCACCTGTGTTACTTCACATTAGGAAGCAGACTGAGCTTCTTTGCTGTTGGTTTGTGTCATGTTTTTTGATAATGCTTGGTAGGAATGTTTGCAAGAGAGAGGAAATGTATTTTATAAAATAGTGAGGTTTCAGTAGTAAAATTGAATGCTTGTACATAGGACCTGCGCTCTGTTTCAAAAATGTTATTTAAAAAACGATTTTGGGGCAAATCAATGGCTTTTACATTTTTGAGAAGGAATAAATAGTGTGTGCATGATTAAATAAATATATTTGAACCTTTCACAATCATGTCACATGTGTTACTTCAGATTAGGAAGCAGACTGAGCTTCTTTGCTGTTGGTTTGTGTCATTTGTTTGGTAATGCTTGATAGGAATGTTTGCAAGAGAGAGGAAATGTATTTTGTAAAATAGTGAGTTTTCAGTACTGAAATGGAATGCTTGTACATAGGACCTGTGCTCTGTTTCTAAAATGTTATTTAAAAACGATTTTGGGGCAAATCAATGGCTTTTACATTTTTGAGAAGGAATAAATAGTGTCTGCATGATTAAATAAATATTGAACCTTTCACAATGATGTGACCTGTGTTACCTCAGATTAGGAAGCACACTGAGCTTCTTTGCAGTTGGTTTGTGTCATGCTTTTTGATAATGCTTGGTATCAACATTTGCAAGATAGAGGTTTTGTATTTTGTGAAATGGTGAGGTTTCAGTCGTGAAATTGAATGCTTGTACATAGGACCTGCGCTCTGTTTCTAAAATGTTATTCGAAAAACGATTTGGGGGCAAATCAATGGCTTTTACATTTTTGAGAAGGAATAAATAGTGTCTGCATGATTAAATAAATATATATTTGAACCTTTCACAATGATGTGACCTGTGTTACCTCAGATTAGGAAGCACACTGAGCTTCTTTGCTGTTGGTTTGTGTCATGCGTTTTGATAATGCTTGGTATCAACATTTGCAAGATAGAGGATTTGTATTTTGCGAAATAGTGCGGTTTTAGTAGTGAAATTGAATGCTTGTACATAGGACCTGCGCTCTGTTTCTAAAATGTTATTCAAAAAACGAATTTGGGGCAAATCAATGGCTTTTACATTTTTGAGAAGGAATAAATAGTGTCTGCATGATTAAATAAATATATTTGAACCTTTCACAATAATGTCACCTATGTTACCTCAGATTAAGAAGCACACTGAGCTTCTTTGCTGTTGGCTTCTGTCATGTTTTTTGATAATGCTTGGTAGGAATGTTTGCAAGAGAGAGTAAATGTATTTTGTAAAATAGTAAGGTTTCAGCAGTGAAATGTAATGCTTGTACATAGGACCTGCGCTCAGTTTCTAAAATGTTATTTATAAAACTATTTTGGGGTAAATCAATGACTTTTACATTTTTGAGAAGGAATAAATAGTGTCAGCATGATTAAATAAATATATTTGACCTTTTCACAAAGATGTCACCTGTGTTACCTCAGATTAGAAAGCACATTGAGCTTCTTTGCTGTTGGTTTGTGTCATGTTTTTTGATAATGCTTGGTAGGAATGTTTGCAAGAGAGAGGAATTGTATTTTGTGAAATAGTGAGGTTTCAGTAGTGAAATTGAATGCTTGTACATAGGACCTGCGCTCTGTTTCTAAAATGTTATTCAAAAAACGATTTTGGGGCAAATCAATGGCTTTTACATTTTTGAGAAGGAATAAATAGTGTCTGCATGATTAAATAAATATATTTGAACCTTTCACAATGATGTCACCTGTGTTAACTCAGATTAGGAAGCACACTGAGCTTCTTTGCTGTTGGTTTGTGTCATGCGTTTTGATGATGCTTGGTATCAACATTTGCAAGATAGAGGATTTGTATTTTGTGAAATAGTGAGGGTTTAGTAGTGAAATTGAATGCTTGTACATAGGACCTGCGCTCTGTTTCTAAAATGTTATTCAAAAAACGATTTTGGGGCAAATCAATGGCTTTTACATTTTTGAGAAGGAATAAAGAGTGTCTGCATGAATAAATAAATATATTTGAACCTTTCACAATAATGTCACCTGTGTTACCTCAGATTAAGAAGCACACTGAGCTTCTTTGCTGTTGGCTTGTGTCATTTTTTGATAATGCTTGGTAGGAATGTTTGCAAGAGAGAGTAAATGTATTTTGTAAAATAGTGAGGTTTCAGCAGTGAAATGTAATGCTTGTACATAGGACCTGCGCTCAGTTTCTAAAATGTTATTTATAAAACTATTTTGGGGTAAATCAATGACTTTTACATTTTTGAGAAGGAATAAATAGTGTCTGCATGATTAAATAAATATATTTGACCTTTTCACAAATATGTCACCTGTGTTACCTCAGATTAGAAAGCACATTGAGCTTCTTTTCTGTTGGTTTGTGTCATGTTTTTTGATAATGCTTGGTAGGAATGTTTGCAAGAGAGAGGATTTGTATTTTGTGAAATAGTGAGGTTTCAGTAGTGAAATTGAATGCTTGTACATAGGACCTGCGCTCTGTTTCTAAAATGTTATTCAAATAACGATTTGGGGGCAAATCAATGGCTTTTACATTTTTGAGAAGGAATAAATAGTGTCTGCATGATTAAATAAATATATTTGAACCTTTCACAATGATGTGACCTGTGTTACCTCAGATTAGGAAGCACACTGAGCTTCTTTGCTGTTGGTTTGTGTCATGCGTTTTGATAATGCTTGGTATCAACATTTGCAAGATAGAGGATTTGTATTTTGCGAAATAGTGCGGTTTTAGTAGTGAAATTGAATGCTTGTACATAGGACCTGCGCTCTGTTTCTAAAATGTTATTCAAAAAACGAATTTGGGGCAAATCAATGGCTTTTACATTTTTGAGAAGGAATAAATAGTGTCTGCATGATTAAATAAATATATTTGAACCTTTCACAATAATGTCACCTATGTTACCTCAGATTAAGAAGCACACTGAGCTTCTTTGCTGTTGGGTTCTGTCATGTTTTTTGATAATGCTTGGTAGGAATGTTTGCAAGAGAGAGTAAATGTATTTTGTAAAATAGTAAGGTTTCAGCAGTGAAATGTAATGCTTGTACATAGGACCTGCGCTCAGTTTCTAAAATGTTATTTATAAAACTATTTTGGGGTAAATCAATGACTTTTACATTTTTGAGAAGGAATAAATAGTGTATGCCTGATTAAATAAATATATTTGACCTTTTCACAATGATGTGACCTGTGTTACCTCAGATTAGGAAGCACACTGAGCTTCTTTGCTGTTGGTTTGTGTCATGCGTTTTGATAATGCTTGGTATCAACATTTGCAAGATAGAGGATTTGTATTTTGCGAAATAGTGCGGTTTTAGTAGTGAAATTGAATGCTTGTACATAGGACCTGCGCTCTGTTTCTAAAATGTTATTCAAAAAACGAATTTGGGGCAAATCAATGGCTTTTACATTTTTGAGAAGGAATAAATAGTGTCTGCATGATTAAATAAATATATTTGAACCTTTCACAATGATGTCACCTGTGTTAACTCAGATTAGGAAGCACACTGAGCTTCTTTGCTGTTGGTTTGTGTCATGCTTTTTGATAATGCTTGGTATGAACATTTGCAAGATAGAGGATTTGTATTTTGTGAAATAGTGAGGTTTCACTAGTGAAAATGAATGCTTGTACATAGGACCTGCGCTCTTTTTCTAAAATGTTATTCAAAAAACGATTTTGGGGCAAATTAATGGCTTTTACATTTTTTAGAAGGAATAAATAGTGTCTGCATGATTACATAAATATATTTGAACCTTTCATAATGATGTCACCTGTGTTACTTCACATTAGGAAGCAGATTGAGCTTCTTTGCTGTTGGTTTTTGTCATGTTTTTGATAATGCTTGGTAGGAATGTTTGCAAGAGAGAGGAAATGTATTTTGTAAAATAGTGAGGTTTCAGTAGTAAAATGGAATGCTTGTACATAGGACCTGCGCTCTGTTTCTAAAATGTTATTTAAAAACGATTTTGGGGCAAATCAATGGCTTTTAGATTTTTGAGAAGGAATAAATAGTGTCTGCATGATTAAATAAATATATTTGAACCTTTCACAATGTTGTGACCTGTGTTACCTCAGATTAGGAAGCACACTGAGCTTCTTTGCTGTTGGTTTGTGTCATGCTTTTTGATAATGCTTGGTATCAACATTTGCAAGATAGAGGATTTGTATTTTGCGAAATAGTGCGGTTTTAGTAGTGAAATTGAATGCTTGTACATAGGACCTGCGCTCTGTTTCTAAAATGTTATTCAAAAAACGAATTTGGGGCAAATCAATGGCTTTTACATTTTTGAGAAGGAATAAATAGTGTCTGCATGATTAAATAAATATATTTGAACCTTTCACAATAATGTCACCTATGTTACCTTAGATTAAGAAGCACACTGAGCTTCTTTGCTGTTGGCTTGTGTCATGTTTTTTGATAATGCTTGGTAGGAATGTTTGCAAGAGAGAGGATTTGTATTTTGTGAAATAGTGAGGTATCAGTAGTGAAATTGAATGCTTGTACATAGGACCTGCGCTCTGTGTCTAAAATGTTATTCAAAAAACGATTTTGGGGCAAATTAATGGCTTTTACATTTTCTAGAAGGAATAAATAGTGTCTGCATGATTAAATAAATATATTTGAACCTTTCACAATGATGTCACCTGTGTTACTTCACATTAGGAAGCACATTGAGCTTCTTTGCTGTTGGTTTGTGTCATGTTTTTTGATAATGCTTGGTAGGAATGTATGCAAGAGAGAGGAAATGTATTTTGTAAAATAGTGAGGTTTCAGTAGTAAAATGGAATGCTTGTACATAGGACCTGCGCTCTGTTTCTAAAATGTTATTTAAAAACGATTTTGGGGCAAATCAATGGCTTTTAGATTTTTGAGAAGGAATAAATAGTGTCTGCATGATTAAATAAGTATATGTGAACCTTTCACAATCATGTCACCTGTGTTACCTCACATTAGGAAGCACATTGAGCTTCTTTGCTGTTGGTTTGTGTCATGTTTTTTGATAATGCTTGGTATCAACCTTTGCAAGATAGAGGAATTGTATTTTGTGAAATAGTGAGGTTTCAGTAGTGAAATTGAATGCTTGTACATAGGACATGCGATCTGCTTATAAAATGTTATTTAAAAAACGATTTGGGGGCAAATGAATGGGTTTTATAATTTTGAGAAGGAATAAATAGTGTCTACATGATTAAGAAATATATTTGAACCTTTCACAATGATGTCACCTGTGTTTCCTCAAATTAGGAAGTAGATTATGTAGATGAGGTGAGGCATGTCCAGGGAAGCAAAGGAGTTGAGGCCTGTGTCCATGAGTGCAATGGAGAGGACTCACCTCCTCTGACCCTTAGACAAGCCTTATCTAATCTGTGCCCCTTGGACAGGCCTCAATATATTGGGTATAATTGATAGTAACAGGGTGCAGATGAGATGAGGCGTGTCCAGGGGTGTAGATGAACTGAGGCCTGTCTAGGGGTGCAGATGAGTTGAGGTCTATTCAGGGTTGCAGATGGGGTGAGAATTGTCCAGGGGTGCGGAGGAGGTGATGCCTGTGTTGAAGAGTGTAGTGCAAGAGAGGTCTGTCCAGGGGTGCAAAGGAGGTGAGGGCTGTGTCTAAGAGTGCAGTGGGGGATAGGCTTCATGAAGTCCAGTCCAGTGCACTCTTAGACACAGGCCTCACCACCTATGCTCCCCAGGACAGGCCTCACCTCATGTGCACAATCTGCTTACTAATCTGAGGAAACACAGGTGATATGATTGTGAAATGTGCTAATATATTTTTTTAATCATGCAGATACTATCTAATCCTTGTCAATAATGTAAAACCAATTCATGTGCCCGAAATATTTTTTTAGAATAACATTTAAAAAACAGAGATAAGGTCATATGTATAAGCATTATAGTGTTTATATCGTTTACTTATTGTCATTGCTTTGTTGTAATAGTGGTCTATAATGTGTTTTTTTTTGTTTACCACAGATTGAAATCAAGATTTCAATAGTAAGGAAATATGCCCTCAAGGCAGAGGAGAAGGAACAGCAACAGAATTAAAGCAGTCTCCTACAACGCGAAAAAAGCTCCTGGTAAGACAACTAAGTCTTTTTTTCGGAACATATGTAGATAAAAAAAAATGAAAATGTACATGTGAATATACAGAGGAGAGAGCAAATTTGAAGAGGAAGAAGAGGCCCCCCAAAAATGTTACTACTGCAGCAGGAGACAATAATATGTATAGGAATAGAAGGCAAGCCAATTTAGGGACATTCGTAAACGAATGTTTCGCAATAGGGTAGTTTTAAATTTGTTAAAAAACGTTAAGAAAGGTAAACAGAGAGCTGCTTTTTACAAGAAAAAGAAAAATGTAGAGAAGATTGTTGATCAAGCATTTGAAGTTAAGAAAAAATTATTTATTTTAGTAATTAATAGAATTAGGACACTTAACAAGACAATTGATGTTTTCAAATCAAACAGTAGATGCAAAAGAGTAATTAATCGAACTAATTTTTGTAAAGTTTTTTCTGGAGAATGGATGCCATTTTTTAATGAGGAGAGTTACTTCCAGGAGAATGATTTGGTGCATGCAGTTGACACCAGTGGTCGAGCATATGAGGTGAAAGACGATTGTCTGATTGAAAAAGAGAAACTTGTGTCTAGAGATGCAGAAGAGGTGTTAACTGATGAAGTTTTAGAAAGACGTACTAAGGGTTCAATCGATTTGCTTCGTAATTTCTTACGTACATATAGTAAGAAAAGTCTAAAACAGAAAATGAAGATGTTGCAAGACTTAGATCCTTGCAGAGTGAGAGAAAACACAGGTTTGCATGGGCATTCACTGGCTTGTCTTTCAAGAAAAGTATGTCGGAGTGTTTTTCATCATTTTAGGATGTTAGCAGTGCATCATAACAAAATGAGGAAATTAGTGAGAAGGTTGTATTATGCAAACAGTCCAGCACTTAAGCTTAAACAGTTAAACAGTGCTCTTTTGCATGGAACTGAATTAGATTCAAGAAGAATTGTGAAGAAATTGAGATTTGTTATTTTTGTGAAAAAGAGGACAGTGTAATAATAATAATAATAATAATAATAATAATAATAATAATAATAATAAAGGGGTTTATAAAGCGCATGGTGACGCCATCTCGGCGTGTCCCCGCGCTGTGGAGAAAGAGACCGTACTGAGGCCGAAACAGAGTCTATAAGGTGTAGAGGTGGGTCTTTAGAAGTTTTCTGAACTAAGTTTCAGTTTCAGTTTCTGCCAACCTAATATTCACTGGGAGTAAGTTCCATTTGCTGGCCGCTAGCACTCTAAAAGAGCGGCCTCCCAGTCTGGCCTTTCTGACACGGGGTGTGGTAAATAAAATATTACCCTGGCAGAATTTCTAGGCATTAACTAAATATCATGCATCAAATGAGAGACAGGATCCGTGGTGTCCAAGTTAAAATGGGCTTTATTCCAATAACTCGAGTCAAAGGGAGAATATGTTCCATCACCACTGAGGTTCAGGAAGAGTAATCTAACATTCAATAACAATGAACAGCATATATACAATTTTCTCCTTGTACATAGGAAGGAGCGCTCCAGGCCAAGCAAAAAAGAAAGAGATAAGAGCATGTGGGCGTACACTTTATGAGTCATAGGTAGATGATAGGTAGATGTCATAGGTGGGTGGGTACTTAGGGGAGGTGTTTGCATGACCAGCTGGAACTCTGCCCTAATTGTGCAACTTTGAGCATGGGGTGCAATTGACGTGTAAATGGGAGGAGAGCTGACTTTTGGCTTAGCAGAGTAATCTCTTGTGTCAGGGCGACTTGAGCACGTCTGGTACAACTGATGTCTGGAGTCAGGGGATGTTTTATCTGAAACAAAGGTTCATCGCTAGAAATAAAGAAAAAGCATATATTTCTCCGTTCATTGCATGGGGGCTGAGACAGAGAGCTAGGCCTTATCTGTCGCGAACGGGTTCTGTTTACATTTCCTCACCGGGCAAGGATGCCACTCTGTACAGCAAAACAGATAACTGTTATTCATAACACTGTCTTGGCAGAAGTTCAGAAAGTGGTTCAACCACAATAAAATAAAGGGCTCAGTACGATATTTATTTAAAATGCACAATGCAAAATGCAAAATACATGGGCCTTTATTTTAGCTTAACGTTTGGGAGACTTTGATGACTTGACTTGCAGGACATGTCTGCAGAGGCCTAGTGATTCAGGCCACTACGAGAAATATGCATGGGTGACATGCACATGAATGTCACATAGGGTATATGTAGTGGACATTATTTGGTCAGGCAAAATATCATTTTCCACAGGGGGACTATGAGTAGACCTGTACCTTTAGAGTGGAGTGATCTACTTGGCTCATAGATGGAGGCTAGGTCTGTAAGATATTTTGGAGCTTTATGCCATACTATCCTATAGCACATTACGAGTGCTTTAAATAGGATCCTTTTTTTTATGGGTAGCCAGAGTAGAGCGTCCAGAGATGGTTTGGATGCTGCTCTTTTTGGTAGTCTTAGGACTAAGCGTGCTGCAGTGTTTTGAAGTACCTGCAGGCGCCTAAGGTTTTTTTCAGTGGTTCCCAAGAATAGCACATTGCCATAATCAATACGGGCGGTCACTAATGCTTGTGTCATAGTTCACCTGGCCTCTGAGGGAAGTAGGTCCAGGGTACGATTTAGAGTTTTTAATACCCCGAAACATTTTCCTACTAGCCTATGAATGTGGCCATCATAAGAGAGTTTGGGATCTAGCCAAATGCCTAAGTTCTTAGCTCCTTTACAGGGAGTGGGCAATGGGCCGAGACAGGTAGGCCACCAGTCTCGTGTCCAACTTGTATCGTTACCTCCCATCACCAAGACCTCCGTTTTGGAGCCGTTGAGCTTCAGGAAGTGAAGATTCATCCAACTAGCTAGGTCCTGCATGCAGGCCTTAAAGTTCGCAGCTGCCATAGTTGGAGCCTGTGATAGAGAGATCATCAGTTGAGTATCGTCGGCGTATGAAACTAATTCCACACCGTACGATTGCACCACGTCTGCTAAAGGCGCCATGTATAGGTTGAACAAGGTGGGGCTCAGGGCAGAGCCCTACGGCACCCCTTGTTCTAAGGCTATGCTGTCTGAGGAGAAAGTTCCCCGCTGTACCTGAAAACTGCGGTCAATGAGGAATGCTTTCCGCCAGCCCAGTGCTGACTCTGTGACCCCGGCTTTGTTTAGGCACTGTAGCAAGATGGAATGTGCTACAGTGTCAAACGCGGCACTGAGGTCCAACATAATGAGTGCCATGGTATGTCCAGCGTCTGCTCCCAGCCGCAGGGTTTCGGTGGCTCTCAGGAGAGCAGTCTCCGTTGAGTAGCCAGGCCGAAAGCCCGACTGGGATGCGTGAAGGAGATTGTTAGTTTCCAGATGGGCCATTAACTGAGTATTAGCCACCTTTTCCGCCACCTTTGCTAAATAGGGTAACAGGGAAATAGGACGTAGATTTTCTAGGAGATCGCGGCTCACATTGGGCTTCTTTTTTATCGGCAGAACAATTGCCTTCTTCTAAACTTCTGGGAGTCTGGCAGACGCAAAGGAGATCCGTAGCACATGTCTGAAGAAAGGCTCTAGTACTGTCAAGCTCTCTCCTAGTACCCTTGGAGGAGCAGGGTCACGAGGGGAGCCCGACTTGATACTTTTACAGATACTGTGAAGGATTTCTGGGGAGGGACCGTAAATCTTTGTAAGCATACCTCCGTAGAACTTACTCCTTCCCTTTCTGCAAAATCATGACCAGAGGTCACGTTTCCAGAGAAAGTGGCATAGATATCTTTAATCTTGCCAGAAAAATAGTTGGCAATTTTATTGCATGTTTCCACTGAGTCATTTTGGGTAGTGTTATCATTTGTTAACACTGAAATCTCCTTAAAAATTTTAAAAAGCTCCTTAGAGGAGTTTTCTGCTTCCCCAATACGACCTTTGTAATGCATGGCCTTAGAGGTACGTATTTTGATGTAATACTCCTTTTGGGCTTTTTTGTAATGATTTTTGATTGCAGGGCAGAAGTTTAAGCGCCATTGACGTTCTAATTTTTTACAGATGGATTTCGCCACCTGTAACTCAGGAGTGAACCAAGGGGCAGTTTTCTTTCTGCCATTAGGTCTATTACTGATACGTATGGGGGCAGTGCTATTTATAGCATTTAAGATACGTTCTTCCAACCTACTATTTGCGCTTTCGCAGTCCATGCCCCCTGGTGGCCCTCCTAGCTCGATCATTTTGTTAAAAGCTTCTTGTGACATTTTTTTCCATTTCCGAGTTTGGTAGCGGTTGTTATTATTTATCTTTGTCTCCGAATCTGATATCCTGATGTGGAAAGGAATTAAAAAATGATCTGACCAGGGTACCGGTAGGGGTGATTGAACTTTCACTCCGCTCCAATTCCCGAAGACAGGGTCCAATAGGTGACCATGTATATGGGTAGGGGAGCAATTTTTTAGATCTAATTGCAGGGCTTGTAACTCTTGCCTTATGCCATTTGCCTCTTTATCGAGTAGATTGTCAAAATGGACATTCATGTCTCCTAGCACCATTATTCTACTTTTCCTTATGGTTAAGTGGGCAGCTGCTTCAGCCAGGCTAGAGGTGAAGTCATAGAGCCTTCCTGGGGGTCTATATACGAGAATGCCCGATATGGAGTGTTGAGGATCAAGCATAATTGTAAATAGACCAGCTTCACAATGGTCAATCTGCAGGGGTGAAAGGGAACATTCCAGTGGAGCTTTGATCGCTATAGCAATCCCTCCGCCCCTCCCCTCCTTCCTATCTACTCTGGAGAGGGAATAGCCAGGTGGCATGGCTTCTATGATTTCGGGGTCAGAGTGTTCTCCGAGCCAAGTTTCTGTTAAAAATAATATATCAATTGTTTCATCGACAAGTAGATCATGAATGTGATTGCTATGTTTGTTAAGTGATCTGCAATTTAATAGTCCTACTTGTACCCTTCCTTTGTCCAGGTCTTTAGTCAATTTTTTGGAGATTTTAAAAGGACACATGGCGAAACTACGAGGAGATGCCGCCTCCATAGTGTGCCAGCAGGGTGCAGTAATAGATGGACATAGTTCTAACAGTACCTCTCTTCCATATTGTATGTGGGGGAGCCCGGGCCGACCAGGGGTCGTGGCCCCTCGCCCCGGTAGGCCGCGGATGGGCGCAGACGGGCTTGACTTTTGCTCGAATTCGGCTCGCTTCCGGCGTGCCCGATGCACGCGTCCGCTGCGCTTTCGCGGACCCACACACATTTATGGAAGGTAGGAGCAACTAGAGCGCTGACCTTGCAGCCCTGAGCCCGGAAGTGCTGGGCTCCTCCTCACCCTCCGCATCAAACGCCCACAATGGACGCGGCGGACCGGGGCGGTAGTCTAATGAGTGCGTGGTCACAGAGCTTTTCAGTCAGCCCACAGGTGAGGCCCAATCCAATTAAAGTATTCCACACAGTATTACACAGTGAACATTAAAATTAGCATAAAATCGCTAAAGTTAAAAAAACGCTCTCTATTCAGCGCTCGCCGTGCAATACTTGTCTTGCAGTGCAAAAGCAGCTAGAGTCAGCCACTGCCACCAGCTGGACTCGTCTCCACCCCGCGACTGCTGTATTCCTGGCCTTTTATACCAGATCACATACAGCACAACTAGAGCGCTGACCTTGCAGCCCTGAGCCCGGAATTGCTGGGCTCCTCCTCACCCTCCGCATCAAACGCCCACAATGAACGCGGCGGACCGGGGCGGGAGTCTAATGAGTGCGTGGTCACAGAGCTTTTCAGTCAGCCCACAGGTGAGGCGCAATCCAATTAAAGTATTCCACACAGTATTACACAGTGAACATTAAAATTAGCATAAAATCGCTAAAGTTAAAAAAACGCTCTCTATTCAGCGCTCGCCGTGCAATACTTGTCTTGCAGTGCAAAAGCTGATAGAGTCAGCCACTGCCACCGGCTGGACTCGTCTCCACCCCGTGACTGCGGTATTCCTGGCCTTTTATATCAGATCACATACAGCGCAACTAGAGCGCTGACCTTGCAGCCCTGAGCCCGGAAGTGCTGGGCTCCTCCTCACCCTCCGCATCAAACGCCCACAATGGACGCGGCAGACCGGGGCGGGAGTCTAATGAGTGCGTGGTCACAGAGCTTTTCAGTCAGCCCACAGGTGAGGCGCAATCCAATTAAAGTATTCCACACAGTATTACACAGTGAACATTAAAATTAGCATAACATCGCTAAAGTTAAAAAAACGCTCTCTATTCAGCGCTCGCCGTGCAATACTTGTCTTGCAGTGCAAAAGCAGATAGAGTCAGCCACTGCCACCGGCTGGACTCGTCTCCACCCCGCGACTGCGGTATTCCTGGCCTTTTATACCAGATCACATACCGCGCAACTAGAGCGTTGTCCTTGCAGCCCTGAGCCCGGAAAGTGCTGGGCTCCTCCTCATCCTCCGCATCAAACGCCCACAATGGACGCGGCGGACCGGGGCTGGAGTCTAATGAGTGCGTGGTCACAGAGCTTTTCAGTCAGCCCACAGGTGAGTGTAGAAATTGACACCGTAATACAAGGTAATGTGGAAGACAATGTACAGATTTCAAGTACAGAAAAGTTTGACCAGGAAATTACCAAATTTAAGGTGAAATCAAGTGAAAGGCTTTTACTTGTGTGTGTTGTCGACGGACTCATTATAAGATTCAGACTAGGTTAGTTGATTTATATGCAAAAAGTGAAATGGAAAATAATAGTGAATGGAAGAATTTTGCAACTTATTTGTTGGTGGAGAATTCTTTTGATTTGAGTTCTGATCAGCGTATTTGTAAATATTGTTATAATAAATTAAATGAAAACAGAATGCCTGCTAGAGCTGTTCATAATAATCTTGAGTTGGTAGACATTCCTGCTGAATTGATGGATTTAAATACCTATGAATCTATTTTGATGCAATGTGTCCATCCTTTTCAGGCTATTGTTCGCATGGAGCCTAAGATAGAGAAATTGCCTCCTTCAGATTTACAGAGAGGATTAAAGAGAAGAGTTGTTTATTTGCCTCTAGATTTCAAGAAAAATATTGATACAATTGGTGTAGAAAAAGTGGAAGAGGAACCTTTAGTTATTCTAGTTAATGGGGTTCTGACAAAGAGTAAGAAAATCTGGCAAGATTTAGTGGATGTTAGGAAAGTCAAAAAGGCAACGTTGTATTTGGTCAACAACAATGAGTACTACAAACATGTATGTGTTGGAGCAGAGGAAATAGCTGCAGAAGAAGACAGTGATTGTTCAGCCGGCCAAATTGAAAAAGTTGATGTGTCTAGAAGTGAAGAAATATATGAACATTATACTGTTCATCCTTTGCATTCCAAAGAGGTAATGGGGAATGCAATTGACTTGTTTCAAATGAAAGCAGCAAAAGGAAGTCCCATTAGTCTATGTGAAGAAAGTTTGGAAGCTCGTTCTTTTCCACAGCTATTTCCAACAGGTCAAGGTGGACGATATGATGATCGACCAGTTCAAATTCCTGCATCTGAATACCGGACTTTAAGATTATATGCTGAAGATCCAAGGTTTCGTCAATGCATTCCATATTTGTTTCATCTACTGTATGAAAGTGACTTGTCTGGGCTTTCTTATGCAGTAAATCATATACTGAAAAGTGGAGCACATTTGCAAAATGTTTCGGCGAGGGACTTTATGGAGAAAGTCAATCTGCAAAATAATATTTTGGAATCTCATCTAATCAATCTCATGGCATGTCAGCGTGGTACAAACGAGTATTGGTACCGTCGTAATGGGGAATTGAAATGTATGCTAAGAAACTTAGGAACTCCTACATGGTTCCTCACTCTTAGCTGTGCCGAGTATGCATGGGACGACTTACTTCAATTTATACGCGAGGCAAATGCAAATATACAAAATATAGAATTGAAAACACCAGGAGAACTGTGTTCTTTGGATCCAGTAAATGTATGCAGATATTTCAATCATAGATTTGAAGCTATGATGTCTGTTATTACCAACAAAAAAAATCCTCCCCATGGAGAGGTTTTGGATTTCTTTTGGAGAAAGGAGTATCAAGCGAGAGGTGCTCCTCACATACATATGTTGTTGTGGATTAAAGATGCACCCAAATTTGGAACAGATTCGGATGAAACAGTGATGAGTTTCATTGAAGAGTATTCAACATGTGCTGTTCCGAAAACTACCAAAGAATACAGTTTAAGGCAACAAGTTTTACGCTTTCAATCCCATCGTTGTGGGAAGTACTGTCGTCGAAAATTCAAAAACAAGGAAAAGTTCTACACAAAATGTCGTTTCGGGTTTCCACGACCAGTGATTTCTAAAGGAAGAGTAAATAATTTGATGTCTTCTCTACGACATACTGTGACGAGGAAATTAACCAAAAATACATACAATTTAAAAAGAAACGAAGAGTCCAAGTACATCAACGACTACAACCCAGTGATTTTGTCCATGTGGAATGCTAACATGGATATTCAGTTAGTTGCTGACAACTCTATTGCTGTGGCTCGATATGTGACGTCTTACATCACAAAAAATAGAAAAGACAGAACTGAAGGAAATGTGGGAGGACATTTCACATGAAAAGAGTCTAAGCAAGAAATTATACAGTTACAGTCTAAAGATGTTGTCGTATCGAGAAATTGGAGCATAGGAATGTTCTGATCGATTTTCATCAGCAAGTCTATATGCCAAATCTAGAACCATCATTTGGGTGAGTCTAGGTCTTGCTGCTACACGAAACCGAGTTTTGAAATCTGTACAAGAAATTGAGTATTTGGTGGAGAAAGAACCAGACAGTACAGATATTTTGAAGACAAACCTGTTGGATACATACTATCCAAATAGAAGTCCTCACCTTGAGAATGCTTGTCTCTATGAAGTTCTGCAAAGCTATATTTATAAGAGGAACATCAGAGAAGATATCAATAATGGAATATATGCTGTCATTGGATGTGAAGGATGTCTATTGAAGCAGAGAAAAGGCCATTTGATTAATCATCGGAAATTGAGTTGCGAATCTCCAGACAAAAGGGAATTTTATTATTTAGCTCTTTTGCAACTCTTTAAGCCATGGCGTACAGAAGAGGAACTACTTGGAGATTTTCTCTGTTACGAAGATTCTTTTAATGCAACCAAGGATACCATAGAATGTCCTGTTTTTCCAAATTATCTGCAAATGTTGAACGAAGAAATAGAGCAAGAAGCCACAATTGCTGCAGAGATTGCTAGAGACAGTTCTCAAGGTAGTCAGAGTTCTACTTCATTGAGTCAGGATCCACTAGGAGGACCAATTATTCAAAACGAAGCTGCCACTGCCATGGATGAGGTGGAAAGAGCTATGGAACAAGCTGAAGAGGATGTAATTAACTTAGAAGATTTGGTGAAACAACTAGACGTTGAGCAGAAACAGATATATGACGAAGTCACAGAACAGATTGAACATGGATTCAGTCATGAGAAAAAAGAGTGCTCATGTACATCATTTAAGCCTGTCCAACTGTATGTGAGTGGAGAAGCGGGAACTGGAAAAAGTTTTCTGATTAAAGCAATTGCAACTTATTTGCAGAAAAGGACTGAATCACCGCTGTCTTGTGTTGTAACCGCTCCAACTGGGCTGGCAGCATATAACATTAAAGGGATTACTTTACATCGTTTACTGATGCTACCAGTTGAGCATGGTAACAAATTGCAATACCACAAGCTATCTGGAGATGCATCTTCTGAAGTTTCGAGAGTCCTGAAGAAAATGAAACTTCTTATCATTGATGAAGTAAGCATGGTTTCAAATCTAATGCTTGCTTTTGTGCATTTGAGAATGCAAGAAATTCTTAGAACAGACTATGATGTCTTATCCCGAGTGGTATGAATGTGTTTTGAATGCTTGTGATATGTCTGGCACATAGTATGACTGATGAATGATAATTATATCCTTTAGTCTTTTGGTGTTCTTTCGTAAATGTTTCCCTTCTGTAAAAAATGAAAAATATACAAATTTTTCTTTTTCTAAAATGATGTTAAAATAAAAAAAACTATTAAGTAGTTATTCCCGTTCTTGATTTCTTCAGGTTCTGCTGTGGTTATTCGTTGTATTTAAATTATTAATATCAGCACTGGCACCTTCTTTTGTTCATTATTCGGAGGAAAACACATTATTGTTTTTGGAGATCTACTGCAGTTGACTCCAGTGAAAGGACAACCAGTGTTTAAAATGCTCACGCATGAAGATACCAGGAAGTGCCTAGGAAGCATTGGAAAAGTTAATATATGGTTAAACTTCAAATATGCAGAAGTGCTTCAAAATATGCGACAGGCAAAGGATGAAGATTATAAAAATATTCTACAAGATGTAAGAATCGGAAAACTAAGTGAGCATGGGAAAGAAGCTTTACATGCACGATTAATTTCAAACTTGTATCCAAATGAAAACATTCTTCCCGAGAATATTTTTAAGAAAATTACTGAGAACAAATCTGGGATATGTTTGATGCCAACTGTGAAAGAATGTTCCATCTTCAACAACAACATGTTAAAGTTAGAAAATGAAGAGATTGTGAAACTGGAAGCTATAGATAAAATAGAGCATATGGGAGCAACAATTATTTTGTCTGAAAATTTGAAATCAAAATTGGATTCATTAGAGAAGAGTATATCTAAAACTGCTGGTTTTGAAAAGACTCTGAATGTGTGTTTAAATTGTCGTATCATTTTGAGAAGGAATTTAAATATTGAAAGAGGTCTGGTAAATGGAGCAATGGGTCATGTTGTTGATTTTGTGAATTACAGAAATAGAGATGGAATTGAATTTTAAAAATTAAATTTGATGGCATTGATGAAATACAACAAATCAGTCGTTGTTCGCCTAGATTTATTGCTTGTGAAAGACTTATATGTTCGCCGAAAACAGTTTCCTATTTGTCTGGCATATGCAGTGACAATTCATAAATCTCAAGGTTTAAGTGTAGATAGTGCTCTGGTGAACATTGGAACTTCTGTGTTTAAAGAAGGTATGGCATATGTGGCATTATCACGAGTCAGAACTTTATCAGGTTTGTACTTGATTGAGTGTGATGAGACAAAGATTTGTGCAGATCTAGATTGTGTTAAAGAATTCAATAGGTTAAGAAGAGAGTATGCTCCACATTTGCCTCAATATCCTCTGTTTGAAAAGCGTGTGGTAGGCCGCAAAAGAAGAAATGAGAATAATTGCAGTGAGGTACTAGCAAAAAGACAAAAAGTAGATGAAACTGTAATTGTAAGCAGAATGAAAAAGGATTCTGTTGAAGATGTTGTTGGATTTCAATTTGAAAACAGTTCTGGTGTCAACTGCTATGCTAATGTAGTGGTTAATGTTGTTTTTTTTCTTCAAAATTTACAAGAACAAATTGTTGAAAATCGAGATCAAACATTCTGCTGTTTATTAAATTCTGTGTTTGAGAAATGTAACAGTGATAAAGCAAAAATGCAAAGTGTTTCTGAAATTCTAAATGTTTTAGACATATGTTCTGGTCAAAATCAATTTTCACAGAATATTCAGCAGGATTGTCAGGAATTGTTAATGTATATGTTTGGAGTATTAGAAGATGAAGTTGTAGATGTAGAAAATCTATTTGGCCTTTCTTATCAATGGCAGCATGACTGTGACAATTGTAGTTTATCAAGTAGTACTAGAATAGACACTGAAAGATTTATATATTTGACTTTACCAGACTGCAAATCAGTGTCTTTCAATAATCTAGTTAAAGCAGCTGATCACAATATGGTATGTACCCAATGTAAGTCTGCAATGCTGTCCACATTATTTCTACAAAGTTATGGTCAGTATGTCATTTTAATGTTCCAACGATGTAGACCTGATGGAAGTAAATTGACAACTTCTATTAAAAATTTCGTGGCTTCTCAGTTATCAATTTCAGGAAGAACCTTTGCAACTGTAACTATTATTTATCATGATGACGGTCCATCGACAACATCAGGGCATTACACATGCTATTTAAAATGTCAAAAAGGGGGGAAGCTGTGTAATGATACTCATTTGACTTTCAAACAACGTTTGCCTTTTGACTTAAAAAACTCATACCTAGTGTTTTTAGAACCAAAATTTAAGTAAAAGTAATTGGCCTATGAAGACGGGAGCAGTTAATTAAAGTTAGTTTACTATTTAAAATTATATTCTGAGTAAAAGTGATCAAGATAATATAAAAAATTGAGTTGTCATATAGGTGCTGTAAGTGGATCTCATAGTAAGTGATATCAGTATCATACGAAATGTTGAACATGAGTGAGCCAGAGATGGAATTATGAATATTTAAATATTGTGAAAATGTTGTATGAGCCTTTCTTTCAGAACGTCGGGGAAACGGTAATTTCAGAGTTTGTTTTAAGTAATTTGAAAATATACTGATACATCTGACACTATTTGGCCTTAAGGAAAGATGAAATGAGCCAAGAGTCATGACTGAAAAAAAGGAAACATATTTCAGATGTTCTTGGAGCTTTTCTTCTAGAAAGTCGATTAAATGGAATTTTTAGAGAACAGCAGAGTACTTTCCAACGAAAAGGACCTTCATGATGTACCATTTGGCATAAAGGAAAATAAAGTGAATCAAAGATTAGTGTACATTTGTGATTTTTAAGTTTATATGGTTTTTTTAAAACACAATCTTTTAGATTGTGTTTTTTTTCCCGCTGTCATATGAGTAATTTGAACTCACTGTTTTAAGTGAAATTCAATATATTCTGAGAACAGCAACAATAAACTATGTAACATGTTGTACAAGTTATTCTATAGTTTGTATTGTGTAATTTAAATTGTATTCCCATTGTCTCACACTCACTTTCCTTTTTCGACCCTGTTTCAGCTCTCTTTACTCACTCATAATGTCTTTCTCTCACTCTTTCACCCCCGTTCCCTTACTCCACTTCTTTCACAACCCCTTATTCCCATTTCAACTGTCTGCATCCCCTCTCTCCCATGCATCACTTTTCAACTTTCAGTCTCTCTGTTTTATTTCCCTTTTCTGTTTTTTCCTTCTTTCCTCTTTTAGTAATTCCTCTTTACTCACTCACCTCTTTTGTCGTAGTCTGTCACTATAACTCATCCACTCTCCCTGACTTATCTTTCTTTGCTACTTTCTTTTGACCTCTTCTCTCTGTTTTTCGTTCACTACCTCTATGTCCTCAGTCCCTGACTCTCCTTGTCTTATGCTCACTTATGTTTATCTACCTTCTATCATTTCTCTTACAACAAATTCACTGCTCCTCTCTCATCGTTCTTCATCCCCTTTTTTTTACTCCGGTTCCATTACTACTTCTCATTTCCTATTATTCAGTGTCCTTCTCTTCACTTTCATCACCGAATCACATTCTCTCTGTTCCACTGCTTTACTCCTCTTACCCTCTCTTTCCTTCTTTTGCTGTCTTACTCATTTTCCTTTCCTCACTCATTGTATTCCACTTCACTCAGTCCTTCCCTTAGTCCCTCTAACTACTAACTTCCTCACTCCTTTTCCCAGGTGACCGTCCTGAGCCTCTCAGAAGCGGTCGCTCCCCTCGCTGCTCCCTGCTCATCCTCACGTGGTATCGGAGCGCTTTGATTGCCATGCATTGCTCGCACTGCTATAATATTGTTTAGTCATAGTAGCGCTCATTACCAGACTTGCTCGCACCGCCGAATATTGAGTCATAGTAGCGCTTATTGCCAGACTTGCTCGCACTGCTGGGTATTGAATCATCGTAGTGCTTTAGTGTCAGACCGTGATTTGTGATTTACTGTGCCATTATTGTTTGCTGTGCTACTCGCTTTGCCTGCTCTAATGATTGTTGCCTGACTGTGCTGCCCCAATCTCGTCCTGATTCGCTGTTGGCGTGCTGCCATTTTGTTGTTTGTTGAGGTGCCTCCCAGCCCGGCTCTCCACCCCGCTCTCGCCTCCCAGCTGCTCCTCCCTCGCCCCACCCCCCTCCACTATCCTCTTATGACAGATGCATACGCGCGCAGCGTTCACGCACAGCGGTCGCGCCCTATGCGCGCCGAAGGTGCGCCAAAGGTAAGCCCGTCTACGCCCGTCCGCGCCTGGACCGCGCCCAGCGCCAGACCCCCTGGCCCCCGCAAATCCCATCCCACCCACATAAAATACGACGCCGCAACCCTCTTTGCCCTTAACCCCGGCCGCACACCACAATGCTACCAAGCTGCCCCAGGACACACCCATGGACCCTTCACCTGCCACTCCTGCAAGTTCGTCTGCATCAGAACACACTCCAAATCCACAAACTCCAAACAGAGCTGCGACACTAACCACCTAAAGTGCATCCTGCTCAACACCCGCTCGGTCCACAGACATTCCATTGAACTCTGGAACCTACTCGACACTACATCTCCGGACATCGCCTTCCTTACATAAACCTGAATGAACGCCTCATCAGCGCCCGACATCGCCATAGCCATCCCAGACGCCTACAAGATCATCCGAAAAGATCGCACCAACCAAACAGGAGGAGGCATCGCCATCGTCCATAAAAACACCATCCACATAACGACCAGCTCCGACGATAACCTCGCAGCCGCCAAACACCTTCACTTCCAGATCCACACCGACCCCAAAACCACACTCAGAGGTACCCTCATCTACAGACCACCAGGACCCCGCACACAATTCTGCGAAGACATCACTGACTTCATCAGCCCACATGCCCTCCCCTCCGAGAACTACATTCTACTGGGAGACCTCAACTTCCACCTTGAAAAGAACAACGACAACAACACCACCACCCTCCTGGACAACCTCGCCAATCTCGGACTCAAACAACTTGTTGACACCCCCACCCACTCTGCCGGACACACGCTCGACCCTATCTTCACCTCCAGCAAGCACATCTCCTTCGATCACACCACTGCTCTCCATTGGACGGACCACAGCTGCGTTCACTTCAACTACAAAAAGACCACGACCCACAACCCCCAACAACCCATTCCTCGAAGAAACTGGAACAAAATCACCACCGACCAGCTTTTCACATCGCTTCACCAAAACCCTCCTGCCAAATCATCAGACCCAAACCAAGCAGCCACCAACCTCACACAATGGATCACCCACAGCGCCGACGAACTAGCACCCTTGAAAAACCATCTAATCAAGCAAGGTAGCAAAAAAGCCCCCTGGTTCAACGATGACCTTAAGAAATCCAAGAAGCTCTGTCGCACGCTAGAGAAAGCCTGGAGAAAAAACCCAACCACTGACAACCTGGCCACCTTCAAGAACGCCACCCGCAAACACCACCAACTGATCCGATCCACCAAGAAATCAGCATTCAAGGATCGACTTGACAACAACACCCAAAACAGCAAGGAACTATTCAACATCATCAAAGAATTTACCAACCCCACCGCCGGCACCAACGACATCACTCCCTCCCAAGACCTCTGCGACTCTCTATCCTCATTCTTCCACAACAAAATCGCCGACATACATAACAGCTTTCAAAACCAGTCCGAAGACCAGTCCACTCCACCCACCTCCGAACCAAAACCGCACTCTAACAACCTTTGCACCTGGAACCCAATCACCACCGAAGACACCATCCGCCTGATGAACTCCATCCACTCAGGATCGCCAACCTACCCATGTCCCCAGCACATTTTCAACAAAGCAGACTCCATCATCGCACCCCATCTGCGCGATGTCATCAACTGTTCCCTCAACTCCGCTACCTTCCCGGAAAGCTGGAAACATGCCGAAGTCAGCGCCCTTCTGAAGAAACCCACAGCAGACCCCACTGAACTTAAGAACTACCGCCCCATCTTGCTCCTCCCATTCCCTGCCAAAGTCATTGAGAAAGCGGTCAATAGTCAGCTCGCCGCCTTCCTTGAATCCAACAAATCCCTCGACCCCTCACAGTCCGGCTTCCGAGCCAAACACAGCACCGAAACCGCCCTCATCGCAGCAACAGACGACAGTCGAACTCTACTGGACAACGGAGAAACAGCTGCCCTCATCCTACTTGACCTCTCCGCAGCCTTCGACACAGTCTGTCATAGCACCCTCATACAACGCCTCAGCAACGTCGGAATACAAGGAAAAGCATTGGATTGGATCATCTCGTTCCTCGCCGGAAGAACCCAAAGAGTCCGCCTCCCCCTTTCAGATCGGAGGCCACTGAAGTCATCTGCGGCGTACCACAAGGATCATCACTCAGTCCCACCCTCCTCAACGTATACATGAGTCCCCTCGCATCCATAGCGCGCCAACACAACCTCAACATCATCTCTTACGCAGACGACACCCAGCTGATCCTCTCCCTCACCAAAGACCCAAACACCGCCAAAACCAACCTACACAAAGGAATGAAAGAAGTAGCCGAGTGGATGAAGAACAACCGTTTAAAACTAAACTCTGACAAAACGGAAGTCCTCATCCTAGGGTCATCCCCCTCTGCCTGGGACAACTCATGATGGCCATCTGCCCTGGGAACCGCACCCATACCTACGAATCACGCACATAACCTGGGCTTCATCCTGGACTCCTCCCTCTCGATGACCAGACAAGCCAACGCCGTCTCATCATCATGCTTCAACATCCTACGCATGCTCAAAAAAATCTTCCGTTGGATCCCCACCAAAACAAGAAAGACGGTCACCCACGCACTGGTCACCAGCCGACTGGATTACGGAAACACCCTTTACGCCGGAACCACAGCCAAACTACAGAAAACACTCCAGCGCATCCAGAACGCCTCAGCCAGACTTATATTGGACATCCCTCGACAAGCTCACATCTCCGTTCACCTGAAAGACCTCCATTGGCTCCCCGTCAACAAGAGAATAACGTTCCGTCTCCTCACCCACGCACACAAAGCCCTCTACGACCTAGGACCCGAATGCCTCAACACGCGACTGTCCTTCTACACCCCCTCCCACCAACTACGATCGTCCAATCAAGCCCTCGCCGCAATTACGCGCATCCATAGATCCACCATGGGAGGAAGATCCTTCTCCTACTTAGCGGCCAAGACCTGGAATTCTCTCCCCACCCACCTCCGCCTTACACAGAACCACCTCTCCTTCAGAAAGCAACTAAAAACTTGGTTATTCGATGAGTAAAGCACCCCCCCTCCCTCAAGCGCCTTGAGACCCTCTGGGTGAGTAGTGCGCTACACAAATTTCTGAACTTGAACTTGAACTTGAACTATATTATCCTCTCTCCCTTCATCCCTTCACTCTGTGACTCCCATTCACTCACTCTCAGTCATCTTCCATTCCTCATTCTTGTAAATGCATCCTCAATCAGACTCCTTTCTCTCTCAGTTATTCCCTTTTTACTTACTCCTGTTTCCTGATTTAGTTTTGCTAACTCACATTCTTTTAGTAACTTTCTTACCTTCAGTTCATTTCTCTCTTCTTCTCTTCCTCTCTGTCACAGAACGTATCTGGCTTACTCTTAGTAATTTGCTCTCCTTCTATTACTTTTTTCCTCTTGTTGTCCTTCTACATTATTTTATTTCCCTTTCTGTGTCTTTCACTCTTACTTTATTTCCTAGTACACTTTTATGATTTTTAACCTCTTGACCTGTCTCTTCTATTTTAAAATATATATTTTACTAATTATAACTTATTTTTTTTCTCTCTTTCACAGATACAAAGTGTAGTTGAAACATGTAATTAAATTTACATTAATTATATGGTAAGTATGACTAAAAAAATGTAGTTTGTCATCACCCTTTGCTTTAACCTCATTACTATTCACTCACCCTACCTCAAACCTGTTTCCTTACTCTACTTTCCTCACTTATTCTTATCCTCCATGTTTACTCTTCTTTCCCTACTGTCCTACCACATTCAACTTCTTTCAGTCCCCCTGCTTTACTTCCCTTACCCTCTGTTCCCTTCCTTCGCTCCCTCACTCATTCCCTTACTCATTTACTTCACTCCTGTCACTCGTTCTCTCAGTCCATCTGTCACATTTCCTCACTTCCGTTCCCTCACTCTGTCTCTCTTACCGTCGCTGTCTCTGTCCCCTCACTCTGTCACTCCTCTTTTGTCATGCTCACTCCCTATAACTCACCCACACTCCCTTACTTACCTTTCTTTGCTGCTTCACTCAGACCCTTTCAGTCACTCTTTCCTTTACTCTGTCTGTCCTTTCTGTCTGTCACTCCCCATGTCTTACCCTAATTCAGTTTTATCCACCCTCTTTCACCCCTCTTTACTTACACTCACCTGTCTTTTGTCACCCTCACCGATGTTTATTTATTCCGGTTCCGTCACTACCCCTCATTCCCCATCCTTTACTGTCCTTCCTTTTACTTTCAACACCCACTCACATTCTCCCAGTACCTCTGCTTTAGTCTTCTTCCTCTCTCTTACCTTCTTTCGCTCTCTTATTCATTTTCCTTTTCTCACTTACACCCTATTACACGTTCTCTCTGTCTTAATATGTAATAAACAGTTCCTCTGTGTTGCTCCCTGTACCTCTCTTTCTCTTACCATTACTCTCTCTATGTCTTTCCCTCATGCACATTCCTTTCTTTTTTTTCTTTTTTTTTGGTGCGTGCCCCGGTACGTGTACCCTGAAGAAAAAAGAATGACAGAGTTTTTTAAAAATTTAGTTTTTTTTTTAAACTGGAGGTAGTTCTAAAAATAACTGTTTTTTTTATTCTTTTTGTTGTTTCATATTTTTTTATTGTTATTTTGAACATTTATAACTTTTTTTGGCTTTTCTGAACAGTTTTATATATTTTTTTTGTATTTTTTATGGGGAGAAACAAAAAACAGGGAATTGTAAACGGCTCGACTGGAACAAAAAAAAATCAGGAAAAAATTAAGGTTTCTTCGGGCATTTGTGGTTATCACCAGCAAGGTTGATGAGTGTAATGCTTTGCTCACCATAAGTAATAGTTTTGCCACAATATATGCAAACAATTTTGAATCCACCAAACTTTGTTTGTATATTTGGAATCATCTGACTTGCCTCTGGACCCGATGGATTGGGTTCTTTGTTTGTTGAGGTTCTAGACGATGATTGGGGTAGGTTTCTGCAGAGTTCTCTCACCTCTGCTGCAGAATAGGTATTGGGGTGCAATCGTTGCATGTGCCGAATCATTGTATGATTCCCAAAGGAATATTTTTTTGCAGGGTTCCCCCTGGATAGTACAGCACCACAGATGAGACAGGTCACCTTTGCAGCGTTTACTTTTTTTGCACCCCTTGGGATTTTAAGAAACTCCTTTATAAAATGCTCCCTAGGTTGGTATGGGGGATTATCTTCAGGCAGGAACTGCCTTCTCTCCTCCTCTTCCTCCTCCTCTTCTTCTTGCCCACCAATGTGATGTTGTGGTGGTCCTTGTGGTGGGGGTGGTGGTGGTGGTGGTGCAGATGCTCCAGCTGCTGCTGCTACTGTAGCCATTTCTGTAACAATACAAGCAGGTCTTCCTCACTCAAACAACAAAGTGAGAATGAGGAAAAAAGGTGGGGGCTTTCATCATCTGGAAAACAAAACTGTTCTGAACCAATGAAAAGTGTTATTTTCAAGTCACTTGACCCAGGCTTTCATCATTTGGAAACCAAAAGTGTTCTGAACCAATGAAAAGTGTTATTTTCAGGTCACATGACCCGACGCGCTTACGCTACGCGCCCCGGGTCGTGCCCGGGGGCGCGTAGTGTAAGCGCGTCGGGTCGCGCTCGGGGGCGTTTACGTAGCGCGTATCATATGCGCTCGAGCGCTTTCGGGTGCGTTTACGCCGTGCGTCATAAGACGCATCCCGCGGCTACGCGATACATCACGATGATGTTTTTGTTCGCGTCAATAGCGCTAACGGGATGCTCACCGGTACGCGCAACGGGGGCGGCTTTGCTGCGCTTACCGGTGAGCGCATCGGTACGCTCCCCGGGAGCGCTCCAAGACAAAAAAAATAAAAAAAATAAACATAAAAAAAATACTATTACATAATTACACAATATAAAATTCATTATAAAAAATATTACTTTTCATACAAATAGAGATTTGCTATTAAAAAACCTTTGAAATTCACTGAAAAAACCATAGGTTTCACACCAGTTATAGTTAGGAATTAGCATTTAAAAAACCTATTAAATTCACTGAAAAAACCATAGGTTTCACACCAGTTATAGTTAGGAATTAGCATTTAAAAAACCTATTAAATTCACTGAAAAAACCATAGGTTTCACACCAGTTATAGTTAGTTGGAAATTTTACTCGCATAAAACCATTGAAATTCCCACTTTATAGTTAGTTGGACTCACTATAACTTGCGCGTGCAATGCACTGCTGATGACATCACATATTACATCACTCATGACATGGTCAGTGACATCACTCATGACATCACTGATGACACCATCCTTGTGACAGAGTGACAGACCTCCTTTCACTGTAATGTAACCCTTGAAACACATATTCAAAAATAGAAACTAAAATTTTCAAAAAAATGGAGATACCCATACCAGTTACAACAACCAATTTAATAATTCCACCATCTATATACACATTCACTCATTCACCAACAGTTCTATATAGTCACTCATACATATACTCACTCATCATATGTAGTGATACACCTATACATCCTGTTACACACCGACAGTCATTCAAAAGTTACTCACACACATACTCACACATGCAAATAAACTATTGAACATCCATTTATTTGCATATACAGCTATACACACACTACCACCTTACTTCTAAGGAAACTCACACATACTTACTCTCTTAAACAATCACTTATAGAAACACATACTTATTTAAACAGGAACTCTTACAATCTCTCACTCTCACATATACTCACTTATATACATCAATACTCACATATACTAGATTAAAACATATGTAGTTACTGATAAAGACACTAGTGAGACAGTCATTCACTCACTAACACATACATATACACACTCATCCACCCATACAGTCCTGCACATATGCTGTCTTCAAAACACATACAAACAGTGAGTCAGTCATTGATGCATCTATGTGCTAAGTAATACCCCCACCAAACCATAAAAACACTCATACTGATACTAAAAAAACATCTAATAACCCATATACACACACATGTAGCTACTCACCAACCCATGCAGCCACTTATACACAAAGTGAAACACTGATACATATATTTAAATATTTAAACATTACTCGCTAATATATGTATTCACTAAGATACACTTAATAAGCCAGTTAACCAATCAATTTTTTTTTTTTAAAACATCCATTTAGACACTTATTAAAACATTTATTCTTCCATCGACCTTTACATATACATATATAAAACATATTTATTTTTCAGAAAGACACACATTCACTGGATGGTGTCATGAGTGATGTCATGAGTGATGTCACTGACCACGTCATGAGTAATGTAATATGTGACGTCATCAGCAGTGCATTGCACGCGCAAGTTATAGTGAGTCCAACTAACTATAACGTGGGAATTTCAATGGTTTTATGCGAGTAAAATTTCCAGCTAACTATAACTGGTGTGAAACCTATGTTTTTTTCAGTGAATATATATATGTATATGTATATACCAACCACATATAATTTATAAAAAAAACATTTTATTATAAATTAAACATTAAACTATTTAAAAAATCTTTAAACTTATATTGCCCACTCCAGTCAATGCAACAGTAGGGAATTGTTGGATAGCGGAAGGATAGAAATGCTTGTTCCCACTTCAATGAGTGCAACTATAGGGAACGTGTTGGATAGCGGTGGGGTAAACATTACTATTCTCACATCAATGAGTGCAACAGTAAGAAAAGTTTTGGATACCAGAGGGGTAAAAATCACCATTTCCACTTCAGTCATTGCAACCATAGAGAAAGTGTCAGATAACGGAGGGTTAAAATGTACTTTTCCCACTCCAGTCAGTGCAAAAGTAGGGAAAGTATTGGATAGTGGGGTGGTACAAATTACTATTCCCACTCCATTGAGTGCAAAAGTAGGGAAAGTGTTGGGCAGCAGAGGGGTAAAAATTGCAATTCCCACTCCAGTCAGTGCAACAGTAGGGAAAGTGTAGAATAGCGGAGGGGTAAAAACTGTTATTCCCACTCCAGTGAGTGTAACAGTAGGGAAAAAGTTAGATAGCAGAGGGGTAACAATTAATATTCCCACTCCAGTCAGTTCAAAATTCAAAGCAAACAAATATCAACAAAAACAAATAAAAAATGAATAAAGATGTTAAAAATGTAAATACAAATGTATTTAATATTAAACATTTAAAAAAATATGTAGAAACAAAAACATGAATTAATATATACATTTCTATAATGTACATAATTATTTATCAATTAAAAATATTGTATTAATTAAAAACAAATTAAAACACATACAAATTAATTGACTTTCCACCCTTTACCCATATAATCTCCACAACACACATATAAAAGTAAACAGTTAAAAAATAATGACATCATTAAAATGTATTTCCAATTAAGCAACTAATAGTGTTTAACAATTAATTAGAAAGGAAGTAAAATTAATTTACTCCCACCCTTTATTGCTATAAAACAAAAAACCTAAACACCAAAAAAATTAAACAATTACCCTAATTAATTATCAACTAATTATTAATCAATTAATCATACATTTCTTACCACCCTTTACCCTTATAAACCCCACAACCCGCACCTACATTTAATTACGCAATTTCCATGTTTAATTTTCAATTCATTGATATAAATTAACAATCAACTATTAATTAATTAAAAATAAATTACTTCCTACCCTTTACCCCTATAAACCATACATCCTGCACCTAAAAGAAATTAATAATACTACCATAATTAATTACCAATTAATTAATTAATATTAAATAACAAATTAATATCCAATAAAAAATATTATCTTCCCACCTTACACCTCAATAAACCATTAAGCCTACACATACAATTGGCACAAACAAAGAAAAATATTAACTGCTTCCGTGCTCATGGCGGCCCCCTGTCGTCATGAGTCACACTGGCATGTGCGCACGACGTTCCAGCCACGCCCGCGATTGTAATGTCCAGCAACGTGGCAGAATTTGCGCCGCAGCCAAGGTGTTAATACATGAAAACTAATCATTATTTTTTTTAAATTACTTCTCCCCCTATTCCCATAAAAATCCACAGTCCATTACAGAACTTAAAATGCAAAATGTAATTAAAATAAAATTGATAACTACTAAGAATGTAATGCACATATTAAAAACAGAAACAATACTTATAAAAAAACTATACATCTTGTACATTTAAAATATACACTAAAATACATAACACTAATTAAAAAATAGATATTTTAATCTATAATTTATGACTTCTATGTTTTTTAAAACAATATTTTTTTACCTTTAGGTCGATATTCTTGACCACGATATTCCTGCTGTCAATATTTCTGTGTCACAATATTTACAACTTGATATATGTGTAGGTCGACATTCAAAACTCGATATTTTGTCTAAATATCGCCGAAGGCTGCTATTTTTGCAAATGGCCTTACCTCTTCATATTTACTTTACATAGAGGTGTTTGCCAAGGCTGCCTTATATCCCTTTTTATTTTAACTTAGCACTAGAACCACTCTAAAAGTTCTATCAAGGAGGGCGGACATGGTGGCCGGCTAAGAGCTGAGTCGCGAGCTCCGCAGTCGAGATATCAAGCGAATACTATAACGGCTGGCATATGAAGCTTAGAGGAGCGCATCCGTTGGCAAACTCAACACTTCCAAACAGGGTCTGTTCGGGGGCTTTTGATGACTTTGTTTCTCCTGTCGGACTGGATGAATGAGCACAGAGGTATTTGCTGGCGTTGATAGGGCAGAGACGTCGTTTGAAGCTGCCAAGCACGGGAGGACGGAGGCGGCCCTGGAGCAGTGGTCTGGCTCGGAGCTGGACGTGGAAGTGTGTCCTGCCTGGACGCAACAGCCAGATGTCTTCACAGCGTGGGAGAGGGCAGAAGTCTACTGGGGAACCGCCACAGTAGAGTTTCAGCATCTGCGTGGGGCTACTTTGAGGGTAAGTCTCAGGGGTCCTCTCTGTAACTCCCCTTGTTTCTTCCAGCTATTTTATGCATGTCTAAAAACAGGCAGCAAAGTCAGGAAACTGTCTAGGGTAACGCCACAAAGTGGCAGAAAGGGATCATTAAAAGGAACCTGGAACCTGAATGCGGCTTTCATCCTGGCGATTGTATAGTTAGTGCAGGAATAAATGACGGTTTCTGTTAGAATTCTACTAAGAAAAAGGGCAGAGGCAGACGTAGGGGGGTCTCTACTTCAGACACAATTCCGGGGGTTTCTTTGCAAGGGATTATTTTGTTACAATCATTGCCCTGCCAAGACATGTTAGCACCATTGCCACACGCTTGCGTGCACATTAAGGATACTAAAGACATTGAGAACAGTGCTACTGAGTCTAAAGAAGTAGGGCATGCTCCAAGAAATTAGCACCTGAACCAGGACCCTGGCCTGGCTCCCTCAGATATCAAACCCACAGCCGAAACTACGCTAGTAAGAGAACAGGAGCTGGATAAGGAGTTATTTACAACACAGGACAGTGACACAGGTAAACCCGCGAACATGAAACAAAGAGCTCAGAAAGTCAAGGGGCGAACAACATAATCAACAATAAAATCCGCTTCAATATTTCTAAAGCAACGGCAGACAGGCAGTGGGCCCTGGGAAAATACATGCAAGATCTGAGGGCTGAAGGTGCAACTGTCCAAATGAAATTTCTAGCGCTCTTGCGAATAATGTGGAATATTAAAACATATAACATCAGAGAGCCGAAAGAAGTGGAGCCCCTCCTAGAGCAAATGAGAATATACAGCATAAAGCAGTAAGAATCTATTGAGCCATGACGCGTAACGCTAAAAAAAAAAAAAAAAAAAAGTTTCCGACTGCGGAACTCAAATAGAGCGACCAGGTCTGCCCAATTATGATAGGGAGGGTTCTCCAGGATAGGGGTAGTTTTAGGGGTTTTATCCATTTTTTTTAGCACTATAAATAGTTTTTTTGGGTGGGGAGCATTCGGAAAAAATAAAAAGATTTGTCCAATATACAAAGTCAATAGCAAACAGGACCAATGTGAGTGGCTGAGTGACAAACTCTTAGCTAGATGGGCGATCTAAAGTTAGTGACATGGAATGTGAATAGGCTAAGAACAAGGGGTAGGCGACAAAATTCTTTTGAGTATCTAAAGTTAAAAAATTGTAATATAATTAATGTACTCCCACCCTTTATTGCTATAAAACAAAAACCCACACAACAAAAAAATTAAACAATTACCCAAATTAGTTAAACATACATTTCTTCCCACCCTTTACCCCTATAAACCCGCACCTACATTTAATTACGCAATTTCCATATTTAATTTTCAATGTATTAATATAAATTAACAACTAATTATTAAATAATTAAAATGAATTACTTCCTACCCTTTACCCCTATAAACCACACATCCTGCACCTAAAATAAAAGTACACAACTACCATAATTATTTACCAATTAATTAATTAATATTAAATAACAACCAATGAATAATCAATCAAAAATATTGTCTTCCCACCTTACACCCCAATAAACCCCAAAGCCTACACATACAATTTGCACAAACAGCCACGCCCGCATTTGGAAATATCCAGCAACGCGGCAGTATTTGCGCCGCAGCCAAGGTGTTAATACATGAAAACTAATCATTATTTTTTCATAATTAAATTACTTCTCACCTATTCCCCTAAATATCCACAGCTCACTATGGAACTAAAAATGCAAAATGTAATTAAAAGAAAATTGATAACTTCTAAGAATGTAATTTACATATTAAAAACATAAACAATACTTAAATAAAAAATATATACTAAAATACATAACACAAATTAAAAAATCAATACTTTAAACAACTATTATTTTCGGAAGCAATATTAATGACTACTACATTTTGTAAAACAATATTTCTTACCTTTCAGTCGATATTCTTGACCATGGTATTCCTCTTGTCAAAATTTATGTGTCACAATATTTACAACTTGATATTTGTGTAGGTCGACATTTCCAACTCGATAATTTGTCTAAATACCCCCGAAGGCTGCTGTTTTGCAAATGGCCTTACCTCTTCATATTTTACTTTACATAGAGGTGTTTACCAAGGCTGCCTTCTGTCCCCTTTTTATTTTACTAAGCTCTAGAACCACTCTATCGGAAATATGACAGAATCAATATATACATGTTTTAAAGTTTAATATTCTTCAGACTAAGGGACCGATTATGATGGGGGGCGGACAAAGTCCGCCCGCCATTGTGGTGCAAGCGGGACCGACCGCCACAGGTGCGGCGGTCCCGCACGACAAATTAGGATGCGTCCACCACACTGGCGGGCACATCCTGTATGTTTACATTTGAATGTACAATGTGGCAGGAACCGTGCGGTACATGCCACCTTGTACATGCCATAGGTACCCCCCACGTGCAGGACCCAACCCCCAACCCCCTGAGGGCCCGCAACGGGCCACCAAAGGCATTTTCCGCCTGTCTTTTTGCGGCAGAAACTCTGCCGCAAAAGACAGGCCTTCTAATTTCCTTTGCAAGCGAGGCCAATGTGGTACGTAGGGAAGCCTTCCCAAAACACAGAAGCAGAGTCAATGGAGCCAGTATTAAGGTCAAAGTAGTTACCAATGGCAGTGTGGATGTCTGCGCAGAACACGGTGTCCCGTAAGGCATTAGGGGGAAGTCGCCAGGAGAAGGCACGCTGTGGGGAGCAAGGAAGGTGAAAGCAAAAATGCACCGCCGAATGGTCAGAGAAGGTACAAGCCATGTGTGTAGCATCGGTCAACCAGAGCAGGACGTCTGGGGAGGTCAACCAGTAATCAATGGGCGACCAGCAGCCCCTCACGCTGGACATACAGGTACCTTCATGAGAGTCGGGCCGGAGGTGATGCCACTCATCGTAGAGGGAGTTATCAAGTAGAATGGTAGCAAAAGCCGAGGCTGTGCGGGGGTGGAATGAAAGAGGACCAGGCCGAACTAATGTAGAGGTCAGGGTGACATTAAAGTCCCCACCCCAGACAATAGCAGCAGGACCACAGGAGGAAATGAGGTGCCATACATGACGGAAGAAGGCCGGGTCGTCAGTATTGGGACCATAAACGGCAGCGGGTGTCAAGGGCTGGGTCAAGAGCATGCCATGTAGGATGACGTACCTGCCCTCTGGGTCAGGAAGGGTCTGGATAGTGTGCCAAGGGAAAAACCTGCGTATCAGAATGGAGACCCCTCTGGCATATGAGGAGTAGGTGGAGGAATGCATTTCACCCCAATAGCACGTCTGGAGTCGCAGGAGAGAACTAGGCAGCAGATGCGTCTCCTGCAACATCCAAATGTCAACATGGTGCTCTCTGTAGGTGTGAATGAATCAACCTTGCCTTGCGGAAGTCATTTAGACCACGGACATTCCAGGTCCAACAGATGGTGTCAGACATGGGGAGAGGGCAAGAGATGGAGTGTAAAGCCAGCAAACAGGGAGCGCCGCAACAGGGGGCTAAGGGGCCCAATGCCCCTGAAGACCCGACAGAGCAGCAGGAATGCGTGAGAGAGCGCTGCAGAAGTGATGCAAATCTGGAGTAATAAGAATATGAGGCTTGCGGCAACAGAAGGAGTGAAGCACAGTGCAGTGTTGTGTACATGATGAGAGGAAGCAGTGACAAACATCAAAACAATAGCAGGGATCAAACACATCCCCTTCAACCAAGGAGATCAAAACCTCTCAGACAGCCCCCACCCGATCCTAACCCCAAAACCCCAGCAGGAGAAATCCCCCCAACCCCGCACCCACTCCAACCCCCCCAATCAGGCTGGGAAAAACAACCACCCCACCCCACCCCTGGAACCCACAACTGGGAAAGGTAAGCATGCCCACCATGTCCCGTTGGGGCATGGTGAGGCTCAGCGAACACCCCTGAGATATAGCAGGGTGGCCAAGCTTTGGGTAGTGTTGGACTTCCCACAGAGCAAGAAACTAAAGAAACAATCTGTATGCTTCAGTCATTATCGCTTAGGCGATCTGTGCTATCTGTTTGAGCTTTAGCGGGAGATGGGCGGTTCGCTTTATCAAGCTTCTTGGCAAAGGCAAGGGCCTCCCTGGGGTCCAGAAAGACCAGGGTTTATTCCCCTGTTGGACTCTCAGCTTTGCAGGGTAGGCCAGAGAGTAAGAGACCTCATGCTTCCGAAGGATGCGCTTGGCCGGAAGCAACTCATGCCGGGCCACCTGAACCTTGAGGGTGTATTCCGGGTAGAAGGAGAGCTTGTTACCCTGGTGTTCAATGAATCCCCTTGTCCCGCGATGCTCGGAGGATGGCTTCGCGATCCCGGAAGTTAAAAATGTTGGCAATAATATGGCGTTGAGGGAGCCCAGTGCCAGGGAGCAGTAATGCGGAGGTTGCTCCGGCGGGAGCGAGCCTACAAATCCTCATTTTTCTCCCTGATGACCGCCAGAATTTTGTCCATTTGAAGAAGTTTCTGACAATCCTGGGTAGCGGCATCCTCGGCATCCGATACCCAGAGCAAAAACGGTCAGCGGGCGAGTCCAGGGAGAAGACACGGCCCTGCAGCGGAGGCACAGCAAATCCCAGGACCGGCCAGGCCCAGCAGAGGATGAGCAGGGCACGCAGCACCCCAGGGGCAATGCAGGCAAGGAGGCACAGGGGGCCCCCGCCCCCGTCACCAAGCACAGGAGGATACGGCCAAGAAGGCGGTAGTTGGCAGAGTCCGCCAACAGTCACATGGCACTTACAGGGGGACATTCCAGGCAGAAGTCAAGGCACGCACAGGTCCACACCAGCAGGAGGCGTCCGGGGGCTCCACAGCCACGAGCACCTTGGCTCGGTGAAGGAGGGCCCCACTGAGGGCCCACAATGAAGGGGAGGAGAGCAAACAGAAGCCAACAGGAGACAAAGGCGGGGCTCAACTCAAGGCCGGCTCTGGAGTGACAAGGGGCCCCTCAGAAGACCCCACAGCAAATGCCCACAGGGCCACAATGCCCTCCGCAGGTGCCAGATGATTCAGCAAGGAAAAAGCAAGGAACCGGGCCTAGATGGCAGGTGAGCCACAGGCAGGTTCCAGACAGGCCGTCGGGAGGGCTCCAGAGCACAGCAGCAGGGGCGAGGAGGATCACAGGCCCGGCCGGACCGCAGCAGCAGACAGGTGCGGGGAGACCGCAGCACCCCTGGGGGCAAGGCAGGCAAGGATGCACGGGGGGACCACAACCCCCATCACCAGGTCCGGACTAGGACGACCACCATTAACGATGGCCAGAGGAGGCGGAGAAATGCAATGGCAAGGTTGGGGACAGCGGCACGGCAGCGGACCCCCAACCACACCAACACAGGCCCCCGCAATACAGCACCACTCACTGGTGACTCGCCTCTCAGGATTGTGGAGGTCAGGGCAGCAGCGAGAGCCACCAAAGGATCACGCGTCCTCCAGGGGAATCACCGCAGCACAACACAGGAGCACAGGCCCAGCCCGCCTCACAACGAAATTCCTCAGCCGCCCGCCAAGCAGCAGGACCAGAGCAGGAGAGTCAGCAGGATGATGCCGTATGTTGCAGCTTGGCTGGCAGAGCCCACTAAAGTGCTGACCTGCTATTTTGCAGCCAGCCAAGCCACGCCCGCCGCGTATGCAAATTTATGGGATCTGTCTGCTTTTCTGCTTCTATCACCTACTTTATCAGGGGGGTGTTTCATGGGTGATGACCCACTTCCTTTTGTTGAGTAGTTACTCCCTGGTCTAAGATGGATGATTGTAGAAGAGTTGATCAGGGTTGATTGATTCGATTGATTGATTGATTGATTGATTGATTGATTGATTGTACACTTATACCGCGCATACTGTCACCCTACGGGCATCCTGGCGCTACAAACAACAGACTTAGACCAAGATGGAACCGGTCGCAACAGACTAGACCAAGGTGAAACAGGTCACAACCGAACAACATGGGGAGGGCAGAGCTTACACCTTAGGGAAAAGCCAAGTCTTCAAGTTCCAATGGAACTCAAGCAAGAAGTTGGCTTGTCTAAGGCTCAGAGGAAGTTCATTCCACAGCCTTGCGCCGGCCACACTGAATGCCCTACCGCCTAGCCTTGAGCGTTTGAACCGGGGAATCGTCAGCAGGCACGCACTGGAGGAGCGGAGTTGTCTCGTCCGGCGATACCATGAGAAACTTTCCTGAAAGGGGATGGGACCTTGGTTATGCGTCGCTCTAAAGACCAAGCACAGAGTCTTGAAGTGGACCCTCTCCCTGATCGGCAGCCAATGAAGCTCTTTCAAGGCCAGGGTAGAGGAAGAACTCCGTGACCTACCAAGGGCCAGTTTGGCTGCAGCAGACTGGATTCTTTGCAGACCCTGAAGAATGTAGGCAGGGGCCCCCAGATACAGGGAGTTGCAGTAATCCAGCCTGTTTCCCACAATGCTGCTTACTACCTGAGAACGAGCCTCCTTAGGAAGTAGAGGGAGTATTTTCCATACCATACGGATTAAGGCAAAGCAAACACTAGCGGTCTTGCTAGCCTGAGAATCCATCTGGAGGTCATCGTCAATCATCACCCCCAAATTGCGGACCTTCCTGACCGGTGTTAAAGGTTCCTCCTCTGGTGTAAGTCTAAAGCCGGATGGAAATTATCTAGCCAACCTGCCTGCAGAACAAAATACTACCTCGGTCTTTCCACTGTTAAATTGCAGTGAGTTCCTCCTGAGCCATTTAGACGTCTGCCGCATGCAATGCTGAAAGGCCTCCAGAGAAAGTGCATGATACCCTTCCAAAGAGAAGGATAGTTGTATATCATCGGCATAATTGACTAAACAGACCCCGGAGGACTTTATGATGGAAAGCAAGGGTTGCAGGTAGACATTAACCCCTTGGATGCTAATGACAAGGGTAACTCGTCATGGAGTTTCCATTGATTTCAATGGAAATTACATTGAAGAGCCGCCAAGAGCTTAGCATCCAAGTGGTTAAATAGAATGGGGCTAATCGCAGAGCCCTGCGCCACCCCATGGGCGACTAGAGATTTACCAGAGGAGAAAGGTGCTAAGGTTACCATCTGCTGTCGGCCTTCTAAATAAGATTGAAGCCACAGCAGCGCCCGGCCCTTCACTCCTATCCTGTTCAATCTTTCCACTAGTATAAGATGGTTCACCGTATCGAATGCGGCCGACATATCGAGAAGTACCAAAACTGTGGCATTCCCATTGTCGGCACGCATCCGCAGGTTGTCCATCATAGTGGTTAGAGCCGTCTCAGTCCCGTGTCCAGGGCGAAAGCTAAACTGAACTTTATCTAGAAGACTATTCTCCTCCAAGAAGCGAGACAGAGACCCACCGACCACCTTCTCTAGTATCTTCACCGAATAAGGGAGAAGTGAGATCGGTCTGAAATTTGCCGGTATTGACGGGTCTAAAGAAGATTTCTTAATTAGTGGGGACACCACGGCCAATTTCCAGCACTCCAGGACTGTACCTTCTACCAAAGACTGATTGCAAATCTGCCTCAGCCATGGAAAGTTATTGCGCCCAAGAGATTTCCATACCTTGTGGGGGAGAGGATCAAGGGGGGAGCCAGAGGATACTTTGTCACACAGACAGGCAAGCTCTTCCTCTGTTAAGGTCTGAAAAGTATCTAGATATAGTGTGGAGAAGTGTGGCTCACTGGTTAGAGGAGGCAGACCTGGAAGCAGAGGTCAGCCCGGGACCAGGGTTCAATTCCCGGCTCGGCGGGGTCTTGAGTCCTAAAATGTCCATGGACTCGATAATTCTTGCTCCGGTGCCTACTCGATTCACGGGTTCACACTCTGCGACTCTGGGCAATAGCTTGCTTAATCTCCACAACGGCCCCTCGCGGCGGGATGCCTTGCTTTCACCTTGCGTATACCCTGCCGGGGTTATCTCACAGGGGAATACCAGGACGGGTTCCCTAAGCAAGCGCTTAGAAACCGCTCGGTGATTTGCGCTATATAAATTCCTGTACATTTACATATACAGGTTGTTGTGAGACTACCTCAGTCCCTAAATCAGTCAATAGCATGCAGGTTTCTCACTATTTTAGTGATCTTATCCTGGAAGTGTAGGTCTATTTCGTTGCATAGTTGTTGAGATGCAACCACTTTGTTTTCCATGCAAGTAGGAGAAGAGAGATCCTTTATGATTTTAAAAAGTGCTTTAGTGCTATTAGGTGCCTGTAAGATGGAGCTGGCATAAAAACCTGCCTTGGCCCTAAGGATTTCCTCTTTGTATCACAGCTGTATTCGTCTAAGATCTTTCTTGTCGTTCTCATCATATCCTTTCCTCCATTTTCTTTCTGCCGTCTTCCGGCAGACACGGAGCTGTTTAAGCTCCTCGTTAAACCATGGAGCAGACATTTTACTTCTATTTTTTATAACCTTGATCGGGATTACCAGGTCCAAGATATTGCCTATGTGTTTTGTAAATACATTATAGTTTCCTTCTACGGTTAGCGTGGGATCAAAATTAGAAACGTGCGGATCGGAATTAGAGTACCTGACTTAATAAGTTTAACCCATTCCCTGCCCTTTCTATAAGACCTTTGCTGGCCAATGCTATCCCAAGAGATTGCCAGCCTGGTGTTGAACTGGACAAGGTAGTTATCAGATCAGGTCTGAGGTGTTATATTTAATAACCTAGTATTTGATGGATTAGAGAATACCAAGTCTAGGGTATGCCCTCCCTGATGTGTAGATCCTTCCACAAGTTGGTAGAGCTTCAAGTTCATGCATGCTTGCCTTAAGTCACGTAGATGGCTATTAACATTCCCATCTTCCCAGAGTTTAAAGTCTCCTAAAATGATCATATTGGAGTGCGTCAGGGCTAGATTAGTGACGAAATCAAGAAACCGTTGAAAATGTAAAGGCCCACCTGGAGGTCGATAGCACAACAATCCTGTGAGGAGGTTCCCGCTGGGGTAGTGTAGAGAAAACCCCCAACGATTCTACCCCCTCCACTTTGTCTGTCTGTAAGATTCTAAAATCCAGCTCCTCCTTAAATATCACCCCCACACCTCCGCCTCTGCCCGTGGTTCTAGGCTTATCAAGGAAGTTATAGCCAATGGGGCAGGCACAGCCGATATCAACAGCTGATTCTGCATTAGCCCACGTTTCTGTCAGAAACAGAGTGTCAAGTCCCAAGTCCTCTAGCAAGCTTGATACCTCAGCAGAGTGTTTAACCAGGGACCGGCTATTGATCAAGCCCCCAAGAAGAGTCTTGCCAGCCTTTCCCCCACAGACCCGAGCTGGAATTGCTGTGCATTTTAGCTTACCAAGCGTTGTCAGTTGATCTCTATCATAGGTTATACGTCCATGGGCACTATCAAGATGGGCAGCATTGCCGGCGCAGGGGGCCTCCCTGACGCGGACGGGGCAGACGGGCTTTCATCTGGCACCCCTCCGGCGCACATGTGGCGTGCACGCTGCGCGCGCGCTACGCGCTTGCATCTCCCCGCTTAAAAATGATGTCCTGGAGGAACTGGCAGAAAGCTAGAACGCTACTCAAAATGGCACCCGCAGATGTCAGCAAGCCCGACCCTCCCTCACACAAGATGGCGCCCACAAAAGTACTAGCCACGCCAAAGCGGCGGGTGATGAAAAGAACGTTTTTTAAAGTGCAGGTATGTGGATTACTATTTAGTAGTGATGTAGCATCAATCAGGGTTAATTAGCAAAATAAAATGACAATTTTTTAAACAAATAGCGAACAGCGAACACGGTGATTAAAAAGGGTGGAGATCCCTATAAGGTGCTCTACAACGTCCTGATAGCCGTGCAGTACTGCACTCTGGATCTGCGCACCTGCAACCCTTCCTGTTTAAATAGGTATCCTGAAGAAACTGGCAGACAGCTAGAGCGCTACTCAAAATGGCGCCCGCAGATGTCAGCAAGCCCGACTCTCCCTCACACAAGATGTCGCCCACAAGAGTACAAGCCACGCCAAAGCGGCGGGTGATGAAAATAACGTTTTTTAAAGTGCAGGTATGCGGATTACTATTTAGTAGTGATGTAGCATCAGAGTTAATTAGCAAAATAAAATGAAAATTTTTTAAACAAATAGCGAACAGCGAACACGGCGATTAAAATGGATGGAGATCCCTATAATGTGCTCTAAAACGTCCTGATAGCCGTGCAGTACTGCAGTCTGGCTGAGTAGACTTCAAACTGTCACTGGGTGTGATTCTTAGTGTAGTGTCATATAGTTACTGCTTGCCTATATACCGTGTTAAGTTAGCATGAGCTTATTAAATGTTTAAACACCATTTTACCTTTGACTGCTTCTGCACATGACACATAATTGTTGTTTTAGCTTTCAGTCTAGAAGAGCGTTGTGATTTACACGAGAATAATATGTTATTGCTTTGATATCAGCTTTGCTTAGTAAACTGTGTCTGTACAGTGAGTGCTGAAGGCTTCAAGGATAATTCGACACAGTGTTGTTGTGAGGTCTGATCTTCGCACCTTCCTAGACATAACATAAATGCAGCTGCTGCCAAAATCTGGCTTTAGGCGCGTTTTATATTGCTTTGCATAGAGCACACGAAACACACTTGATGGTGCTTCGCATGCAGAGAGCTGGTGGAAGATGATGTGATCCTTTACCACTAAGATCTTGAGGTATGGGGCCGCCCTGCTAAAACCCAATGAGACCTTCTTAGATATAATATATTATGCTAGTTAGGGAGGGTGAGAATCAGGTGTTGTTAATCCCTATTCATTTCAGCATTTTTAGTATGTTGTCACCTTTTGTATTCTATGGACTAGTAACTATGCTGATAACTTTGCTTCTTATAATATGTTTGCTTGTATTATCTAAGATACTTCGTTTGAGAACCCTGCATTAGTAAATAAATATTTCAAATATGCACGCGTCTTCATTTACTCCACGTTCTGGTTTGAAATGATTGTAAAACAAAAGAGTGTTCATGTATTCCACGTGACCTGAGGTATTCTAAGTTCATGTTCTGGTTTGTCTAAACATTGGGAGTTTGTAATGACCAATGAGACACTGTAGCCAGCTCAGTAAGGGGATTTTGGGTACTGAGGTGATTTTTGGCACACCCTAATTCACTGAGGTTCCAAGTCTCTATGCACAGTTCTGTAGGAGAACGGAATCCCTGCTACATGGCGCCCAACGTTGGTGGTCTTATTTCATGACACTCGAGTAGTACATCATTCAATCCTTAACCCCTTCATTGTCGTTTCCGGAGAACGGTGGTGTAGGAAATAACCTACCTATTTGGGAAATAGGTTTTTTTCAAGCTTCAATCTTTCTAAACGGTTTCCTTGAATTACATGCCCAGTTGTGCTACAAAGTTTCCTTTGTCTTTTTTTTCTTCTGTGTTGCCATGGCCAATGCAGTGGACATTCCGCAACATAGTCGCATTGTGATGCGCAATCATTTGCTGAATTATAATGTCCCTGTGGATGGCATGGCCGTGATAATGGTGGTGAGTGCGGAAGTAGCATTACCCTTACGAGATATTTTCCTCGTGGGTGACCTTCCCAGCTGTGGACGGAAATTCTGGTGTGTTCCACACATACACTCCCACTCCTGTGCCGAATGAATGTACTCGTATAGAACACAGGAAGTACCTATAGATACTTGGCAGCATCGCGTTTGGTTTGGTGGCTCCCTCCCCCACACTTTAGCAGCTCCGAGGTTAGGTCCTTTGTCCATTCCGGGCACAAATTGGCCTGTTTTGGCTGGATTTACTCCTCATCCTCAACACGGCAATTGTGCCGTTGTTGAACTAAGAAGACTACATGTAGTCTCAATTAGCGTTATTCGATCGTTGGTACAATACATAACCCGTAATCTCCCGGGAGGGGCCCTGGGTGGTGCGGCGCTTCCTGCAGGACAGGGCGGCATGAAGCTCAGTCTCATGATGGTCAATGCAGTGATGGGCAAGCATCCCCAGGATAAGGATGAATTTCCTTTCTGGCTTGCCGATAAATTTGACCAACTGGAAGCAGTATTTCCTAACACGACTCCTGGTGAAAAACACAGGATTCTGCCGATTTGTTTACCCAAGGACTTGGCCCCTGAAATCGGTGACTGTGAAACCTGGGGTAGAACATTTGCGGCGGTCTATGCAAGGTACTACGGCACTCCGTCTATGACTGTCCTGCCAGCGGTCCTTAAGCGTGTTCAGGATGAACACGGACCTGAGGCTGCGGTTGAATTGGGCATGCGCCTGTGTGGCACCTTTGATGTAGATTGTGATCTCATTCTTGCTAATGTCAAGGGGGATGCAGTGAACTTTCAGGTAGCCAATGCTTTGAAGGCGCTCCCCGATGCCGAAAAACCCCGACAGTTAGCGAGGATTATTATGGCGGCTTATAAAACCGTGGGCTGCAATAGTAGGGGTCTCAAGCTTTTTTCTATTATAGAAAAAACACAACCCCAAGGGCTGAAGTCTGACACAGACGTTCAGCCCAAGTCCAAAAAACAAAATTGGCCTAAAAAACAAAAACAGGGAAAGCAACAGCAACAGAAACAGGAGTCTCTTCCTGCATCTCCAGTGCCTGCCCCCACAGAACGTATTTATGACTTGCGCGATCGCGTGAAGATTAAATCACCTGATCGATTTCAGGTTTCTGATCAACGCTCTCCTCGTTCTTTTCAGGAGTCATCGGCCTCGTTGACCGGTGGTGGAGGAGGCGGAAGGGGTCAGTGGGGCCAGCAAGGACGTGACCAGCCGCGCCAAAAAGACATTGCAGAAAAGCAGGACGGCTCTACACCGAAAAGACCCCAGTTTCAAAAGAAGAAAGTCGCCGCTTTAACAGCGAGATATCCCACAGATAGTGAGAACGTGGCTTCGGAATCTGACATGGGCTCTGACCTTGCTGGACAGCGCGGCGGAGATTACCATAGTGCGAGAGGCCCTGCGTCCACTACTGAAGGTGACAGCGACTGACCGTTATGTTGTAGTAGAAACAGCTGAGACTAGAGTTGCTCCCCCTGACAGACTTTATGAAATTGTCCTGTTAATCGAAGGTGACATACAGCGTACCATAAAAGTGATATTTTGGGAAAATGTTTCGTCTACGTATGACATTTTGCTTTAGGAGGCTGACTGGCCCCCACCTTTTGTACTCACAGCTCCGCGATGGGAGGAGGTGATCCTCCCCACTTTCGCGCACACAGTCTCCTGGGAGCATGCGCTGCATTTTGCAGAAGAGTGGGATAAGGCTCTAGCGCCTGCTCTGTACCGTACACACTGTGGTTGGGATACATTTTCCCCACACCACGAGATTCCTTTGCGGTCTCAGCCTCAGCCTCAACCTCAATATCCCATAAGACATGAGGCTAAGGCTTCCGTTACGGAAATCCTTGAACAATTAGAGAATCAGATGTGATTGAAACGTGTGTGTCGCCGATGAATAACCCTCTTTTTACTGTGACCGAGCCTGACGGTTCGTATCGTGTGGTATTGGATTAGCGGTATTTAAACTCGCATTGCCGTACCTGTGCAGTACAGAATACTCACGGCTCTGCCTTGGTGGATAGTCTAGTGCGTAAGCGTTTTAAGACAACGCTTGACATATCCAACGGTTTTTATGCCCACCATTTGGATGGTCTGAGTTCCCAATGGACCTCCTTTACTTGCGGCGGTGTGCAAAAACAATTTTGGCGTTTGCCTATGGGCTACAAGAATAGTCCTGGGATTTTTACTGCCCGCATAGTCTCTCTTTTGGAGAGAGTCGACCCGGATGCATGCTCGTATGTGGATGACATTTATCTCACAGACGACGAACTTTGGGAGCATCTGTGTCGCGTTGACCGCTTAATTTGTAGCTTTGCAGACATGGGTTACAAATTCAACTTTGAAAAATCGCACGATGCTATGATGTCGTTGGGGGTCCAAGTCAAGTTTTCGTCTCCATACAGGCCTGAGGGTAACAGTGTAGTGGAATGAATGAACCGTGACTTAAAGCGTGCTCGTGCTGTCAATGATTAAAGCAATCATTGACAGCACGAGTTATAGGCGCTGGCAGGAACTGGCTGGCCCATCTCAATGGCGTGCAGCGTGCTCTAAATAATCTCCCTAGAAGGTCTCTGGGTGGGCGGACCCCATACGAAATGCTCTTTGGTATCAAGATGTTTGTCCATGACCTTGACGGTCTAGTCTGCGTGGCCCAAGCCACAACCTTTGACGTAGATGAACATTACAATGTTTTACAGGATCTACAAAAGACCAGAGACAGTCTTGCAAAGGAACATTTGCCCTCCACATCGGATGATGCGTTGCAAATCCCGGTAGTTGGCTGGCTACCCCAAGTTGGAGAACTGGTTCGAGAGAAGATCGATAACAAGAAAGAATTTGGTCCTTCCTATCGAGCTCCGGTTCCTGTCCTTGGCGTGAAGGGCACAAGAACAGTCATTTTACCACCACTTCCCGGTCGTAAGGAAAACAGGTTTATCTCAATTGACAATGTAAAAATACACAGAGTGGCCGATTCTTCTTAGTATGACACCGACAGTCTCCTGTCCTTCGATTGTGAAAAATTCTGTTTTGGCCCCTGCTTCTAATCCTGAGCCAGAGGTGGCCATTGACATGCCTACAATTTCCAGTCCTTTATTAAGTACTTTGCCTGGTACTAACATTGATGAAATTGATTACACTTACCCTACTGACTTATCTATGCCTGATCTGCAAACACATCTGGCCACAGAATCCAGATTTTCTTTTGACACTGTTTCGAATGCCTCAAAGAAGCCCTCACGATTTGCAGTTTATGCCAGTTTATTTAAAAAACATTTTTTGATTCCCCCTTGGACGTATATTTGGTTGGTACTTTTTTCAATTTACCTTTTTATGTCAATTGGTTTTGTGTTTTATTTTTTTCGAATCATCAATGGACACTTTGTCGAGGAGAGAACATGCATTCGACATCTAAATGGAACTTTGGCCCCCCTTTCCTCATCGCATTCAGCACACAGACTGAAGATTTGTACTTAGAATCTGCTAAATATGGTGAATTATTTTGCTTTTAACATTTTGGCAACCATTATCTGCATAAAACTAATTCCAGAAGGAGTACTGTAAATTATACACAATGGGAGCATTGCCCAGCTCCTTTACAAGGCAGTTCGAGTACTTTTTTGAAAAAGTACACTTATTTTTCCGACTTTAATCAGTCCAACCCCGCATCTTTTTATTTTAAATTGACTGAGAAGTCCATGTCCAAGGTTAGACTTACCGATACTAGGTTGTTGTACTCAAAGTCCTTTCTAGACAAGTTGGCTGTAGAAGGCTACGAGCTATGGAAGGAAACTGTTGACCTTAAATCTGTTTGGGGTTCTAAAAGCTGGCAGGTACAAGGCACTGAGGCTTTGCACCGAGCATGTCTCATCCCAAATCATATGTTGTTTTTTAATTCTACCATCTCGCAAACAACATGTTTTGGATTGGCTACTTCTAAAAAATTAAATACACCTACCGTCCCTGATCTAGAAGAATATTCTGGTTGGAGTAATATTACACAGTTTTCCATTAGGGAATTGCAAACTCTATTGCATAATGCGTCCTTTAACATATCCAGTTTGGAGCCAAAAGGTTGGCTGATGTGGCACAGAAGTGCTGATTCATGCCAGCACTGTTTTCTGGGTTTATCTGATGGCTTTAAACAGGTCAGACCTGATCTCCGCTTTGATACTGACCATTCTGTCACCACTTATTCAGTAGGCAAATTATGTCAAAATTGGCTGAAACATTCTACCTTGGCTGCAGTTAAACTGCATCTATCCAAGCTGAATGATGAAGTGGATTTAAATGATTTCATAAAAGGCCCGGCTAGTGGTAGATCTAAAAGATGGATATATGCAATCTACAATGAAATCTGGAAGACATCACAGATTGAGGCGGCTCCAAGCCTTAGAGCTATTGATCAAGCTAATTTACAAAAAGTGCTTGCAGTTGTAGATAACAGTATTAACATGCTTTCTTCCCGCATTTACACGTTGAATAACATTGTGTCTTCTGGTGTTGATATTGTGCAAGATGAAGTGTCTGTATTATACCATGGTCAGAATCAATTGCTTTCCATTATGCAATTTGCGTGGACCCTGCAGACGCTTAAATCTGGAAAAGTGCCTTGGAATTACATGAACTTGTCCTCCCTGTTTACCCCTTTTAATTTGACTGATAAGCAGCGCTTGCTTTCAATGCGAGATGCATCTTTTTCCATGTTACACATTGAAAGGTTGGAATCTTTACCGTTCTCTGTGGCAGAAGCCACTGCTGCAACGTGGCTTATCCACGGGTTAATCACGTTACCATTTGCTTTGTTTAAATTTACAAATTGTATGCGATATATTGCGATAGGCCGATATGAACCACTGGGTAGTTCATTTCTCCATGAAGCCTGGTCGCTTCCTTTTACTTACAGATGCCTGAAAGATGGACAAGAAGTATATCTTAAAGGTGAAGAATGCACAGAGACACCAGATCACTCATTAATGTGCAGGCACATTCAATTACACGGTTCTTGTAACCAAGAACTGCCTAATTTAGCCTGTGTTTTGAAAGGTACTCCGGTTCCCGCAATCGTCCCCACTTTCACATTACTGGCAAATGGCAGTTATTTACTTTTAAATAACGAGGATTGTTGTGGGTTAATTAGAGGTATTGCTTATGTGGTTACAGTGTCTGAACGAGTGATTTGCTGCAAGAATGTTTTGTAACCACCCCCGCATGGGAACTCGGATTTTTCCATCTGGCCGCGAATCCCAACCTTGACGGCAGAGTTCAATGGTATGAGTAGAATAAGAGCCCTTTTGTCCCAAAAAGAAGTGGCCCTGAGTTCGGCTCGTGAAACATTTGTCCTTCACGTAGCTAACACCTGCACAGATTTGCAGGCTCTTTTAAATACTGACTTGCCATTGCATTTCAGCGAGCTGATTCATTCAATCTTTAACGCGTCCTCCACTTCTAGCCTCGCACACTTTTTTAAGATAGTTAGCAGTAGTCTCGTGACTTCATTTGAAAAGATATTTGGAGTCATTCCTGCTTTCTTTCATTCTATATTTTCAAGCCTATTTGGAGGATTTCCTGTCTGCTGGCTGCAGGCGTCCTGGTGATATTTTGTTTCATTAGAAATGGATGCCGATCCTGTGTTACACCTGGCACTGTTTCGCAACAGGATGCTTGAGTACTATGGCAAATTGCCACTCGCGAATTTAAGCGTGGCATATGGATTATCGTTTCGATTTTCCTATTTCACATGTGTCCAGCCTGTGTTTTATTGCCTGAGCTGCGATTTCGAGTGGGCCCTTAATTTGTGTCTCTGCAAGACGGTGTCTCCTGACGTCGATTTTAATCATCTGATGAGACCCTTAGTTGCTCATGAGTTGTTTTGTTCGGACGAAAGGATTATGGCCTTGTTAGCGATGCATGGACTAAAGGGTCGGTGGAACATACTCGCGGCAGCGCAAGATTTCTTGGCACAGAGTTTTATTGAGAACCCACCGAGTTGTCCTCTGATGATGCTAGAGGCTCTGGTGCTGGAAGAGCACGTATGCTCTTCCCCCTATTAAATTGGATGGCTGAACTGTTTTCGGATGATGACAGTGACTTCCTGTTGGAGGCTGTTGCTGCATATTTTGCATATTCAGTCCTGTCCTAAATGCTTTCAAGGCTTTTGATGACAAACCGTTCTTACTTACACAATTTTTTTACAAATTATGTGTACATTTTTCACCACCCAGACCTATTGACTTGAGTAAAAGTGAACAATGGATTGGCAAGTTGGAATTTTTAAATTGACTTATGGAAACGTTCTTTCCACCGTTTTTAAATTTGACCTGGCTCATCGTTCTTGAACTCTGCGTTCATGATGTGCCCCTTGCCTTATCTTATCTTATCTTATCTTATCCGTGCTCGGATCATGGGGGGATGTCATATAGTTACTGCTTGCCTATATACCGTGTTAAGTTAGCATGAGCTTAATAAATGTTTAAACGCCATTTTACCTTTGGCTGTTTCTGCACACAACATATAATTGTTGTTTTAGCTTTCAGCCTAGAAGAGCGTTGTGATTTACACGAGAATAATATGTTATTGCTTTGATATCAGCTTTGCTTAGTAAACTGTGTCTGTACAGTGAGTGCTGAAGCCTTCAAGGATAACTCGACACAGTGTTGTTGTGAGGTCTGATCTTCGCACCTTCTTAGACATAACATAAATGCAGCTGCTGCCAAAATCTGGCATTAGGCGCGTTTTATATTGCTTTGCATAGAGCACACGAAACACACTTGATGGTGCTCCGCATGCAGAGAGCTGGTGGAAGATGATGTGATCCTTTACCACTAAGATCTTGAGGTATGGGTCCGCCCTGCTAAAACCCAATGAGACCTTCTTAGATATAATATATTTTGCTAGTTAGGGAGGGTGAGAATCAGGTGTTGTGAACCCCTATTAATTTCAGCATTTTTAGTATGGAGTCACCTTTTGTATTCTATGGACTAGTAACTATGCTGATAACTTTGCTTCTTATAATATGTTTGCTTGTATTATCTAAGATATTGCGTTTGAGAACCCTGCATTAGTAAATAAATATTTCAAATATGCACGCGTCCTCATTTACTCCACGTTCTGGTTTGAAATGATTGTATAACGAAAGAGTGTTCATGTATTCCACGTGACCTGAGGTATTTTAAGTTCATGTTCTGGTTTGTCTAAACATTGGGAGTTTGTAATGACCAATGAGACACTGTAACTAGCTCGGTAAGGGGATTTTGGGTACTGAGGTGAGTTTTGGCACACCCTAATTCACTGAGGTTCAAAGTCTCTATGCACAGTTCTGTAGGAGAACGGAATCCCTGGGACAGTAGAGTTTATAATTTTATATTAATGAATAGGAGATGGCGAATGAGTTCGATAACTAGTAAATTTAGCTGCGGTTGCTACTTGCCTTTTAGGTCACTAAAAAATGAGTGAAATGCTAGCAGATCATTGTCCGTTGCTTAGATAAGGATATTGCCATTCTTATAAATTGAGATGTCAGCTTTTACTTTGATTGAGGGGAGGGTGATATTATGATTTTTAGACTGTAGGGGATGTTCTGTGTAGCGATGATTGCCTTGAGGGAGTATAAAACAGTCCTCTACTTTGCTGTTCTTTTCGTGGGGAATATTAGATGGGTCTTAATGGCTCCTTTTGAGAGGCAGCAATAGGAGTCAGATATAAGAGTTTTCGGGTTGCTCCTTATAGTATTGTGTTTGAATTTTTTTTCACTATTTTGGATGAGTCTGGTGGGAGTTGATTTTGAATGAGTTTGTTCCTGAGGGGGACAGAGAGGGAACATATGCATTGATGCGGTACAACATATTTCTTTGTTAGTGAAGCCTGTGTAGGGTTCCATCCATTGGGCAAGCGGACCGGACCATTGCTGTGTTTGGGTAGAGGTTTTGATTTCGTCTTAATCAGTAATTATGAGGGATGTTATCCCAATCAGAGAGATTAGGTAGCCTCAGATAGACACTTCAAGACTACAAGTCAGCCAGTCAAAAGGTTGATAAAGACGCTATGATCCACAGTCAGTACAAAATAGTAGGAGATAAAGCTAAGCCAAATAAAAGGATGCATGAAGTCATAGGTGACAGTGAAAGCAGCAAATCTGTAAACCAACAATATAGTTGTATGAGATAACCTCATCCTCTATCAGTTTTTCTTGCGGTGGCCAGCCAAACTTACCCTTCGAAGATTGCTAACTTTACGATGTGGGTTAGTGCTATTTCTATTACCAGTGTTTTTTGTGTGTTAGTCCTCTTTCTATTGCCATTATTTTCAGTATATTGCAGGGCAAAGTCTAAGGACACCATTGCAACATGTCGGCTCTCTATTGGAGAGTTCAATTCTCTTTGAGCCACCAATTTTAGAACATTTTATTTTTTGATCGTGGAAGAATTAACAATGTTTATGTGAAGGCCACAGGAAATGACTCAAAAAATGGTCCAAAGACTTTTTCACCTTCATCAAGTGGTGGGAGTCAGGTTTTCTCTCCATTTTCAGTTTTGAGCCTGGGAGTCTCCATCAACCTCGCTCCTTTAATTTAACTCCACTGACCATCCAAATTTAACTTTGCTTCTTCCACCTCATCAAAATGTCATTCTGTTCACTTTATCTCCGCTCCGCTCTTGATAGATTCGGGGGTGGTCTCCCCTATTCATCCCAAATTGCTATGTCTAAATTGTGATGTTATGATGATTCTGTTTAAAACCTCTAGGCTGCTTACAATACTTAGGGGCAGATTTATCACGCATTTCCTTCATTCTTGCGCCACACAATGGGTTGTAAGGGTGACGCAACTACTAAGTAAGATTTACCAAGCCACATAAGGACACCAGCGTGGCTTGAAAAATCTAGAGTAATGCAACAAAAATTGCTGTGTTGCATTAATCTGAACCAGATAGGCATTCCCTAGGTGGAGTGCGGTCGTTCTTACACATCCACCCATGGATTTTGGCACATTCCCAGATGTACCATCACTGGTAGACCTGGGAATGCATCAATATGCCACACCTCCCCTGATGATGAGTAATGTACTTCTCCTATTTCTTATGTGCTGCGTTCTATGGATGCACACACATAAACCACTAGCTCATTTCTGATAGTGTGGCACCGAGCAAAAACATACCTAATAATTAATTGACACGACTCAAAAGAAATCCAACACCAATTTATAAACATCAATCAGATTTATATATAAAATAAGACCCCAAAACAAAGACAATAGGATAAGTATAAACAGAGTTATGGTTTTTTGAAGGAAAATAAATCAGTGTATTTCACTCTTACAAACCTATAGTTTTGCAGTCAATGGAAAAACGTACTTGGGGCACCCGTTCATTTGCAGGTTGAGTCCAGTAGAAGCCACGGGGGAGTAAGGTGATGTGGGTCCCAGTGACAGGTTATGTCAGCCAGTTGAATATTACTTGGCTCGTAGGGCCTGGGTGCAGAGTTCCCCTCGCAGTCCCTGTTGCGGAAAGTGGGAGCCACAGGTGCTGGTTTTGCTGATTGGGCAGTGTTGGTGAGGACAAGGATTAAGAACACCGACAACAGGACCACTGAGGGGCCTGCAGGATTCCCTCGCGGTACAGCATTGAACTAAGGTAGAGATAGACTGAGTAAGAAAACATGCCCGTTTGCATTTGTTATAGTATAAAGTGTTATTGACCCCACATATAACCCGGAGGATTCAACTGGGAAGAGAGAACATTCAGAAGTGCCAGGCTTTAAGCTGTTTTCTGAACGGTTTGTGATCAGTTATCATTCGGAGTTGCATTGGAAGCTCGTTCCAGAAGAGGGGAGCTAAATGGGAGAGGAATCTGCCACCATTTCTGGAGGTAGAGATGCAAAGAGGGGTGAGTAGATGTTTAGTTCCTGACTTAAGATACCTAATTGGTGTTTACCAGTTAAGTTTCTTGGCCCGGTAACTTGGCCGATTTCCATGCATGTTCTTGTGCCCCAGGCAGATGATTTTGAAACACACAGGTTTCCTAACAGGGAGCCAGTTTACAGCTTTTAAACTGGGGCAGACAGAGACCGAGATGGAAGACTCAGCACCAGTCTAGCAGCGGTGTTCTGCAACACCTGGAGTCTGGTATAAAGCTCTTCTTTTGACAGAGGCCATCATTTGGACTACTAGATCCTGATTTTTGACTCTGACAATGTGCTGAAGTCTGCTCACCAGGTCCCATTGCCAGTGCTCTCTCCCTAAAATTGATGTGTGTGAATTGGCATCCCCAATTGGCATTGACTGTACCCCCCTATAAGCCCCTGATATATGACACCAGGAGAACCAAGGGCATTGGTGGTAAAGGGGTTCCTGGGACGGCAACACAGTCTTGTGCCCCCCTTAATGACCCGCACAAACTTCTGACAGTAGGGCTGCCATTGCAGGCAGTGTAAACAGTTGATGTAGAGCAGTGTAAACTGCTCAACATCAACTGTGTCCTCACCATGTGTGGCACAGTCACCTACCCTGCCTTTAATATATGTCAGACACCCCTAAGAAAAGCCCCAGAGCCCAGAAGGCAGGGTGCAGTATATTAAAGGTGTGGATATATAGGTGTAAGCCTGTATGTCCCTACAGTGGCTTTCCCCATTAATAACCACTTTAAATGTTAGCAGTCCCATTGTATAACATTGGCTGACACCAGGGCATACTCAGGGTTCCCTGCTCCATTATGGCCATTCAGCAAAATATATGTCATGTTTTGGTACACAAAAACATGCCTTCTCACCCCTGACTTGAATTTTGTGTCAAGGGCAATATGGCATGCTCCCAGGTGGAGACCTTAGATGCCCCCCCCCCATAGTTGCCATTGCTTTCCTATGATTTGGTATGCAAGTCAGCACCGGCATGTTTCTGACATCCTGCTAGGCAGTGTGAACACTCCCTGGACTCATAAACAAAGGCCGGGGCAGGAAGGACGTCAAACTTCCCCTTTCCCAAGCAGGCTAGTGAATGGGCACATAAAAACAGTGAGCTTCAAAGGTTGCACCGCCCCTGAAATGCATCAGGGCTGACTCCTAGCGGAGGAAAGAGCCCACCATAGGACATCTGCTCAGGGGAAGACAGGAAACTATCTATGGAAGGTAGTGTACACCCCTAAGAGGCTGACCACACCTCCAGGGTGGGCAGCCCTGTCTGCACACTAAATTTAGTTTTCTGCTATGTTTCGGAGAAGCAGAACGGAGGGGTTCTGGGTAGAAGAGGTGACCCACCCCACGTGATAAGGTCACTCCAGGGGCAGATTAGCTGTAGCAGCTAGCTGCCCATCAGCTATTATTGCCCATACCCCTAACCCCCTAAATCTAGGATCGAAAAGGCTTCCATGACACCGAATCTCAGATTGAGCTCATTTGCATATGGCAGGGTTCAAACTGGGGTGGCATTGTGAGCAAATGAACAATGAATTCAATTCAAATCTCTTGACTGGGGGTGAATGGTTAATAAGTTTCAGCACTCTGTCTATCATCGTGTTGTGTTTGCAACCTCTGAGATAGTCAACTGTGTGCATGTCACACTAAATCTGACTTTAGGAAAATGTTGGATTTTATGAGACTACTTGTTTGATACCAAATATGACACTTTTAGGAGGGGCTGTAATGGAGCTGATAACCTTGGGTGCCCTATGACCCCCTGAACACTTATAGTAGTTCTTTAATAAAAAGAGGCTGCTATAGGGATATATACGCTTGCACTTATATGTCCAAGCATTTAGGATAATGCATCCTACCTATTGGGATTAGGAGCCCTACCTTACAGGTGACTGACATACTAAAAATAGTGCTTTGACCTTGTCACTCATGGTGAAGGTAAAGTCCAATTGCTGCAGTTTGTACTGGTCCTGCAGTCTACAATGGCAGGCCTGCTGGCATCTGTTTACTTGGGTCACTCATGGTGGCACAATCAGTGCTCAGGCCCTGGGGACCCCATTACCACTCATGCCCTTGGTGTAGGGAACTCTGGGTAGGAAAATGTTGGGGATCCACATAATCCATACCATGCTGAACTCCCCAGGGTGTATGTTTTTAAAAATGTGTGGGTTTGGTAGGTTTCCCTAGATAGCCGCCGAGCCCGGGGCCAAAAACTTAGGTGCCCCCCTTGAAAAACCAGGTAGTTTTGTGATAGGTCATTTTGATGTCTCCACAATACGTTTTGAGGCCCTTGCCTGTCACGGGTACTTGGGCCTCCCACAAGAGTGAGGCACCATTTTTATCGGGAGACCTGGTGTAATATTGGGTAGTGTGAAATTTGTGTCAGCATGGTGATCTAACATCTTTCCCACACAGAAATTGTAGAAACATTAGATTTTTTTCAGCCAAATTTGAAGTTTGCAGGGGATTCTGGGTAGGAAAATGTTGGTGGAGGTCCTTGAAAGCCATACCTCACTGCACTCCTCAGGGTGTCTAGATTTTGGAAATGTCTGGGTTTGGTAGGGTACCCTCGATGGCCACCGAGTCCGCAGCCAAAAACAGTGGTGCCCTCTTGTAAAACCAGGTAGTTTTGTAATAGGAAATGTTGATGTTTCAACAATATGTTTTGGGCTCTTGCCTGTTGCAGGCACTAGCCCTACCCACAAAAGTGAGGTACCATTTTTACTGGGAGACTTTGGAGAATGCAGGATAGGTGGAAGTTTGTAGATCCGCACAGATTCCAGATCTTTCCATCACAGAAATTTGAGGAAAATATGTTCTTCTTACAAGGTTTGAGGTTTACAAGGGATTCTGGGTAAAAGAACCTGTAGAGAGCCAGTCAAGTCACCCCCTGCTGGATTCACCTGAGTGTCTCACCTTCAAAAATGTATAGGTTTAATAGGGTTCCTAGTGTGTCGGCTGAGCTAGGGTTGATAATACACTGATAGGCACTTTGCAAAAATAGGGTCTGTTTTCACTCACAAAATGTGGTGTGTTCACATTGCGTTTTGGGCAATTTCCTGTCACAGGCACTAGTCCTACCCACACAAGAGAGGCACCATTTTTATCAGAAGACTTTTGGGAATGCAAGGTGGGTGGAATTTTGTGGTTCAACACAGATTCCAACACTTTCCATTACGGAAATGTAAGGAACATTCGTTTTTTTGTTTGGGGTTAGCAAGGGATTCTGGGTAACAGAACCTGGTGAGAGCCACACAAGTCACCCTTTCCTGGATTTTTCTGGGTGTCTAGTTTTAAAAAATGTATCGGTTTGCTAGCTTTTCCTAGGTGCTGGCAAAGCTAGGGTTCAAAATCCACATCTAGGCACTTTGCAAAAAATGGGTCAGTTTTCACTGTAAAAATGTGGTGTGTCCATGTTGCATTTTGGCTGATTTCCTTTTGCAGGCACTAGGCCTATGAACACAAGTGAGGTACCATTTTTTATCAGGAGATTTAGGAGAACACAGAATTGTGTGGCAACTGGTATTACTTTCTATGCATTTCTGCCTTCCAAATGTAAGACAATGTCTAAAAAAAAATCGTTTAAAAAAAAGTCCTATAATTCACATGCTAGTATGGGTATCCACGGTTTTGGAGATGTGCAAATAGCTGCTGTTTCTAAACTCTATGGGCTATATGTATCAAAATTGGAAATCATGATGACCAAATTGCGATTTTCTGAGGATTGCAATCAGGTCATCGGAATGCCCAATGTATGAAACTCCATGAGTTTCATTTACTGATTCGTAGTGGGTCCTAATCCGACCTACCTCATTAATATTAATGAGGTAGCTCACAATTTGCGACCCCCTAGGAATTGCAAAAATCACTGGGTTGGTGGCCTGCATGTCTGTGATTGCCTTTAAATAAAGCTTTTCTTTTTTGTAAAACAGCCTGTTTTCTTAAAAGGAAAACGGTCTGCTTTACACAAAGAAAAATTTAAAGTTTTACTTTCATTTTTTAAGAGCAGGCAGGGGTCCGTGGGACAACTGCCTGCACTTAAAAATGTTATTAAAAACATTCACAAAGGGGAAGGAGTCCCTCGGGGACTCCTTCCCATTTGCGAATGGTTTACCACCTTATTAAAGTAGGTGGTAACATGCAAATGTTTTGCAATAATGTTCACAGTTACAAAAGATTCATGCATGCAATTAGGATTCGCTAATTAGAAGGGACGCCCTAAACATGCCCCTTCCAAATAGTAAATCGCAAACCTATTTTGCGATTCGTTAACAGGTTAATGAATTGCAAAATAGGGTTTGATACATGTATCAAGTATTTTTGGTGATCGCAAATGGCCCGATTCTGTGTATCGGCCCGTTTTTGCACACAAAAATGATTGATACATGTGGCCCTAAATTTTATTCTCAATTTGGAAATACATATGTGGCCTTGATACCTATTTTACACGCTTTATACTGTGCCAAATGAATTGCTATATACTAGGTCTGGACGGTAAATTCCGTTCTGCTCACGGAATTTGCGGCAGTTGAATAATTTTGCATTCTGCGGAGAACGCAGAATTGTCAAAAATTTTGCGATCTGTGGCTATGTGGAATTTTTTGCTTCTACCCACACTTTCAAAATGCATGTTCGCAAGATATTTCTCCCCGAGCACGCAAACAGCTTTCGCGAACAGGAAAAAAGCATAGCGGATGGGCGGAAAAAGCAATTCTGCGTGTTCACGAAATTTTTGCATGCTCGCGGAGATTTTTTACCATTTCGCGGGGCTTTGCGTAGCACGACTTCGCAAATTCCACGCACCCTTACTATATACCCGATACACAATGAAAAACTATTACTAGACCCAGCTCAGTTATTTGCTTTGGGTTGCTCGTGTTCTTGGTGAACCTACACGTCCTATATATCCCTACAACCAGAAGGTTCCAGTGGATATAATGGTATATTGCTTTAAAACATCTGTCATACTTTGAAGATGTTACAAGTGGAAAAGGCGCAAAAATGTCTGTTTTTAAACTCATTTCATTTTTTCTTATTATCTATAAAGAGATTTTGAAGGATCTACACAAATGACCCCTTGCTGAATTCATAATTGTGTCTACTTTTCAGAGGTGCATAGCTATCCGGGATCCATTATAGCTTCCACACCTATTTCTACCATTAACTGGAAAGAGGTTGAAAGCACAAAAAACTAAAAATAGAAAAAATAGGCTATTTTCGAGTAAAATACCAGACTGTGTACAATAATGGTTTTTCAGACAAAAGTCAGCCTTTCCCTCGAAGCTGGGAAGACAGTGATTTCAGCACAACAAACCCTTTGTTTATACCATTTACATGTGAAAAAAAAGTTTTATTGTTTCAGTTAATTAAAATCATAACAATACATTTTATAAAACCAACTACTTTTTTTTCACATTTACATGGGAAAAAGCAGATTCTTTCTTCTGCAGCACTTTTTCCCCCTTTTGTAAAATATATTTTGGATAATTTCTGGGTCTCCTCCAGGGGAATCCGCAAACCCTGTGTACCTTTAAGGTCCCCATGATGTTGGAAGAAAAGAACGCACATTTGGTGTGGATACCTCATGTGGACAGAACAGTAAAATGGCCTAACCATCAGCATTGGGGGAAAATAATTAGGGTGGCCATACAGAAATGGCACTTTCCTACATAATGTAATATTAAGCTTAACTGTGGTACATAATATGTTCTGTTACAATATTGCTATGCTATAGTTTGTCACTCCGGCAGTTGTACTTCTCTGTCCCCAACCCATCAAGCAGTCTCTCTGCTTTTTCTGGTGCTCTGGAGAGGATATAAGGTGACAAATGCTTTTGCTGCACAAAACTTACAATAAAAGCATGCACACAGTAGATCATCAGACAGTGTCATTAGCCTGTCAGACAAACAGCACTCACCACAGTCAGGGCAGAATGATGCAGACGCCCTCAGGGCAAGAAGCAGGAACACAAGGTGCCCCCACATTTGAAGATCTGAAAGAGAGGGCACACTTTGTCAATATTATTCAGAATGTCACAGTTGCACTTGTTCCTTCGCTACTCTCAATTGATTGCATCATAGATTGCATACTTATGGTTATTCTTCATCTAAAGGTCAAAATGTCTCCCTTTCTGTAGTGTAGTGCAATCCTAGTGACTTGGATGGTGAGATGTCCAGTGCTGTGGGGTGTGTGAGAGGAGACTCACTGCTTCTAGACTAGGAGGGGGTTAATGACTCGCATGTGAGCCTATGCTAGGGCCTTTATGCTGGCGAGGTAAGATGATCATCAAAATAGCATAACTGATGCAGCTGCTCAAATCCACTAATAGAAAACAGAATCAGATGATCGGAGTCCCTGCAAGAGGCTATAAAGTGGCAGGAACCCTGGTCTGCTGGACTTCAGCTAGATGGCTGCTAGATGGCTGCTTGACGGCTGCTGGACGGATGCTAGAAGGCTGCTGGACGGCTGCTGGACTGCTGCTGGACGGCTGCTGGACGGCTGCTGGATGTCTGAATTGAGCTTTCCCAACCCAAGCGAGGTGAGTGTGCCGCACCGAGTAGTTGGGCAGGTCGAGCTCATCTCCGGTTAGATTACTGGGCCTTGCTTTTGGCAGAGGAGCAGTCCTGCCAAGTACCACACATCTGAAACCGTGTCAGCCCATCAAACATTCACTCTAGTTCAGACCTAGACCCCGGCACAAGTTTAGGTGCAGACAGCAGTAACCACCAGACTAACTAGTCCACTTTCAAGGCCGCTTGCATTCAAGTTAGCCTGCCTACAACCTCCACTTCTTCAAAGTATGAAGGTATTAAAGGTAGACATGTATCCTCCCTAGAGATAGGGGTGAGTATACAGGACAAAAGCCTAACACAAGAATCAGCAGAGATAGAATATGGGGGGGAATCGCTCAAAAGCATGCTTGCTTCCATGAACAACTGTCAAAATTGGTGGAAAATATGTCCTCTATCCCGATGAGGTTGAAAGAGGCCGAGGATCATGTTTCAGAGTTGGAGGGTAAGGTGGCGGGTATGCAGCAAGAAGTCATCCAACTGGAGAAAAACGAAAATCAGATCGAGAACAAGCTAGAGGCTTTAGAGAACTATAATAGAAGCTCTAACCTCTGATTGGTGGGCATTCCGGAGGGATGTGAGGACACTCAAGTAATGAAATGGACAAGTCACCTTTGAAAAATATTATGGCAGTCCTGGAGGGGGATCTAGCAATTACGAGAGCTCACAGGGTACCGGCTCAGAGACATCCAAATGCAGAATACCCCGGCACGATACTTTGGGATTTTGCATACTATTGCACTAAGGATCATATCTTAGGCATGGCCATAGCAAGGAGAACTTCTTCAACTCCAGATGTATTCCAATTTAACATCTTTTCTCATATGTTAGCAGTAACTGCATGGCGATGAAGAGAATTTGTGAAAATTATTAATTTATTTAAGAGTGACCAGGCATCGATAGCCCAACAAGCCAAACTTAAACTCTTAGCAAGGGGCTGATTCTTTTTACTTTCCGATATTTCATCACTTCTTATGAAAATGTCTAATTAGATTTCTAAAATTGGTAGCTAGTTAGACTTTCTATATCATGCTGGATTTCTGCGGGGGAGGGACCCTCTGGAATCTGATTCCGGAAGGGAGCGAGGTTGAACGCAGAAGGGGTACAACACAATGGCATCCCGTCAAAGTTGGGGTGAGGAGGGAAGCGCGGGTCATGGGTAATTCATGGGTGTGGGAGAGAAGGAAAGGAAAAAATGGCGAGTTCACAAACATGTTCTTCAATTTTGGAAAACTGAATGGGGTTGAAGAAAGCCAGAATTGCTGGGATGAGAAACACTGTAATCATGGCAAATGGTTAGTCAAAGAAGGACAGGGAGAGAGCATCAAAGCAGAAAGACAGCTTAAGGTATACAACACATCTACCATTACATAATGCACTTTATATTGTAGGATGCACTTTGGTTCAGCGTAATTAGATAAATAGGTAGCTTTAGGGATATGACACTTTATTTTTTTGTTAAAGGAGACAATTTCTCATAGAAAAGGAAATTATGCAGGGAATTATGTAGTCATAGCTATGCACTGTCTTGCCATATTACTTCCTTGGTTGGTCTGCTGCACTCGATTGGCAAGTCCTTGTCAGCTGCCCTATATCTGGTGGAGACTATGGCACGGGCTGATTCGCAGTTATTCAAAGTGCTCCACTCATCTTCGTTATTGGCCTTTCTTACCCACGATTGTCTTCCCAGTTGTGTATTAACAGGTCTTTCTCGCTCTGTTCTAGAGTTCTTTCTAGTTTCCATGGCTTGCTGCTTCTTGGGCTTCTGTGGCAAGACCAATGATGAATCTTCACTTATCTCCTCATAAGCTTCTAGTTGCTTCCTTATTGATTTTGGTGTATTCCCCTTCAGCTTTCGCATTTTCCGCTCTTGTTTGTCTGGTGTTGACTGCAGCTCTCTTTTTCTTTCTTACTTTAATTTTATAGAGAGTCTCAGGGAGATCCATTTTTTGTACCTGTATTTGTTGGGACCCAGTAACTCCTGCGGTTGCTCCCTCAGAGAGATACATGCCTCCTGCTCCCTGTGAGGGAGTCTGCATTATCTTGGACACTTCCATCGCTCTACAGAAAGTTAAATAACACCTGCTTGATGTATGAAATCTACATTCATGCATTCACAATTTCTGAGGGAGTTTAACAACTGTGTGGCATGTTCCTGTACTCAATGGTGCTAAATGTGTGCTGTGTGCTGTGTCCTGTCCCGTATCTAATGTTGACATCTATTTGTGAGAGTTAAATACCCAATTCACACTGTCTCTAATCTCTTGTATCACATATTTACTGTTTCTAATCTCTTGTATCACATATTTACTGTTTCTAGTCTGTTGTACCCCACACTCTCTGTCTGTAATGTGCAGCGCTACCTCCAATGCTACCATCCATTCCTTATCACGTTAAATAGTCTATACTCACTGGGGTATATTATCAACAACTAGCGATAATTTTTGTCTCTAACTTGTTTAGAGACAAAAATTATCGCCGCACATCGGCGATTTTTATCGCAGATAAACCTTGCTATTCGCAAGGTTTATCGCAAATGCGATAAAAAACGCCCGCAATGCATGAATATCGCTGAAAAGTCAGCGATATTCATGCATTATCGAGCAAATGCTCTTAGCCATGTTATCCACCTCCCATTGGATAACATGGCTAAGAACTGCTCAGGGCAGGTGTTAGCTTTTGGAGATATTCGCCCTTAGCGCAAATATCTCCAAAAGTTGGTAATAGGAGATAGCGATGTTAGCGACTGTTTCCAGTCGCTAAGATCTTGGCACGCCCACTTTGCATATCATTAGTGATAAATATCACTGACATGCAAAGTGGGGCCCATGATGGTCGCTATCTCCTATTAGCTGTCGCTAACTGGTGTTAGCGACAGCTTGGTAATAGGGAGATAATTTTATCTCCGCTTTCTTGGCTTTTAAAGCCAAAAAAGCGGAGATAAAACCCCTTGATAATATACCCCACTGTCTCTAATTTCTTTTTTACTACAATTGCTGTCTCTAATCTCCTGGATCCCACACTTACTGTCTCTATTCTCCTGCACTACCTTCAATGCTACCCTCTCTTACCAAGTTTATTAACCCAAACTCACTGTCTCTTATCACTTGTACCACATTCCCACGGCCTTTAATCTCTTGTACCCCACACCCACTTTTCCTAATCTGATGCATCCCATAAACACTGTCTCTAATCTCCCTCGTTATCTCCAGAGCTGCCATCTGCCATATCTTTCTAGTGGAGTTAAATACTCCATATTCATTGTTGGGAATATCTGACATGTTCATTTCTTCCTCATACTGTGGAACATGCCACATTCTGGACATCCCAATCTCTTCCTCAGGGTGGGACTCATTCCCTGTCTGGAGTTGTCTCTCTAATCTCTCCCAGTTCCATCTTGTCCTATGGGATTGAGAAACATAACACTGACTCTCCGGTGCTCCACAGGTCCGTACGGTACTCAATTGATGTAAGGTGATGGCGGGATGCTCTAAACTTTAATTTGAGGCAGACTGCCCCTATATACCTGACCCTGCATGTGGGGAGGGATCTGCCGCCCCTCCAGTGTCCAATCATCACCCCATTTAATTCAATCATTTGCAGCTTCAAGACTGACACTAACTCCACCCAACGTCATGTTTTCAACTATTCAGATCCCATCAACGCATTACCTACCTGGGCTCAGTGTTAAGGGAAAAATCATCTTTGGCATGAACACACAAAGGCACACACACATGCACCTAAACGCACATACACACACACGCCCACACACACACACAAAGACACACACACACAGAACAAGGGCTTGCTATTGAAGCCACCAAAGCAACTAAATATTTTCCTGTGCTGTATTACTTTGGAAGAAAACAGACCCCTGTATCAGCTGTCCTTTTTTATTTGCAGTGTTGCTCACACTTAGCTCCATTCAAGACTCCATCCAGACTTACAATAATGCTATGCACACGATGGCAGTGCTACATTACTTTTATTAGAATAGCTATAAAATGTCTATAAACGCTCAAGGTTATTTGACAATGACTTTTTTTTTCAGACTGAGTCTATATCGGTATCCATAACCCTTATGTGTCATAATGCCCTTCAATCGATGGTCCAGTTAATGATGTATATCGCACCTCCTTCCCTTGGCGAGGTCATCAACTGCTCCACTTTCCATCATGTTCCTGGGTACCCTTTAGAGTGCCTGCTTGAACGGGTTGTTTGGGGTTGGAATTGTTGATGAGGTGTGTAAAGTTTGATGATGTGACAGGGCACAGTGCACTGACTGTTGCTGCGCATAAGAATGAGTGTTGCAGACATCTGTGGGGGGTGGTATATAGAGTTCACTCAGTAGCATCATAAAGGCCAAATCATTTGGGGCTCGGTTACACCACCAAGGAGGATTGTTGGAGCTCATCCGGGAGTGACAGAGAAGCATCCAGTTGTAGGCACTCTACAAAGACCAGCGAGCAGTACATGCAGTCTCACCTGGAGCTTAATAGAAACCAAACAGTCGACACACGAGTAACAGGGGAGCAACTCATAAGAAGCAGTGTTAATTAACCAAGGATTATCATATTGAGTCCACGCAGGAGAAACAGGGGAGTAACTTTTTGGAAACACTTTTAATCCACCAGGGAGTATTATATGTCCACGAAGAAGTAACAGGGAAACAACTCGTTGGAAGCACTGTAATCCACCAGGGAGTATTATATGGAGCCTACCCAGAAGTAACAGGGGAGCAACTCATTGGAGGCACTGTTAATCCAGCAAGGAGTATTATATGGATTCCACGCAGGAGTAACAGGGAAGCAACTCATTGGAGGCTCTGTAAATCCACCAAGTAGTATTATATGGATTCCACGCAGGAGTAACAGGGGAGCAACTCATTGGAGGCTCTGTAAATCCACCAAGTAGTATTATATTGAATCTACCTTGGAGTAACAGAGGAGCAACTCATTGGAGGCACTGTGAATCCAGCAAGGAGTATTATATGGATTCCACGCAGGAGTAACAGGGGAGCCACTCATTGGAGGCACTGCTAATCCAGCAAGGAGTATCATATTGAGTCTACCTAGGAGCGCCAGCATACAGACCTACAGGCACCTGTACACATAAGTATGAATTATGGCGGGTTTGTGAACCCCCCTAGGCGCGCACTATACACTTGGTGTGTCTACACCTTCACCATTTTCACAGAAAAATTTCAATGACATTAAACCAAAAACTTGTTTGTCTTTTTGTATTGCATGTAATTCATTCGCTGTACATACTTTTCACAATGCTGGTTATTTCATCATAACTACATGTACATGGTGGAACGCTCTCCCGCTTGAATTAAGGTCTCTTCCCACCCTACAATTATTTAGAACTGCCTTGAAGACCCACCTCTTTGTACGCGCGTACCTGTAGTTGTGCTCTGCATTTCTGATTTTTTTTTTTTTTGATAGGCGCCTTGACACCTTTGGGTTTAGTTTGCGCAGTATAAATTGCATAATAATAATACAATGCAAATTGAATGCCCTTTAAGTCACACATATACATATACATGATTTACAATCCTTCATGCTTTCAAACTTTACAATTTGCTTACTCTGCACTATGCATTTCGGTACTCTATGTACCTTAATCAGGGGCCAATCTGTAGAGAAATCAAAAATAGGGAAATGTAAGTGTTTCAATTTACTAGAGAGCCCATGGGTAAGATCTATTGAAAATGTCAATCCATACCTCTGTAAGAAGATTGATGTCTTTTACGAACTAGAATCAATAGGAAACAGATAAAAATTCTTGTTAGCTCAAGGAGTCTACCTAGTGCCTGCTTGTAATCGCTCACTGTCTCATGGAGAAAGTGATAGAAGGAGTCTTACCGTGTTTATAACCCTGGTGTGTTTCAAGTGAGCTGAATAAGTGGAATAATAATGATATACTCAATGTTAACTCCACATCATGCATCATGTACTGGTTTCAATAAAATGTACTTTAAGACTGTATATGCGATAAACTGAACATACCTGGGGCGTGTTCAATTCGATAATGATCCTGTGAAAATATGATGTTGATGTTAGAATAACGCGCAATCGAGTTCTTATGGTGTTGTATGTGGCATATAAACCATCTGCACATACCTCAGTATATTAAAAGATGCTCTGAAAAATAAACGGAGAGATCGAAAAACACTCGATTAATTTTTGCCAATGGTTTCAGAAAGAAACACTTGGTTATGCCAATGATATCCTTCGAGTGCGGTTATTACCTGAATATGTTTCTCTACCCGGCCTCAAAGATCTGAAACGTGCTGAATCGCGTTCTGTCGCGCCGCCATCATCAAACCGGTGAAACTAAAAGGTTCCCAACGTTACTCTGCCAAAAACATAGAGAGCGGACTAACAAATCTACTCAGCCTGATCTGATAGTTACAATGGGTGCCATACTAAGATGGATAATGATATCACTGTGAACAATGTGAAAAGCTCTTGTATGTTCTATCAACCGTCTATGATGAAAGAATAACGAGAGGGGAATTAAGGATGAAAATTCCCAAGTTTTATAACAGTATAGCGATGACTAAAGAGACGGACTAGATATTACGCGTCAATGTATCAGTCTTCTTATAACGATCTTAAGATGTTGCCAGATGTATATACAATTACTAGGAACATACTTAAGATTGATGTTCGTCTAATATAACAATCGTTTGCCCAGTGGGGGACTCTCCGTATCCACGGTTGGTTCTAGTTCAAATGTATATACCGTACCCATACTATCGGAAGTCGCTGTGTGTGTATTCTAAACCATCCTAAGTATAGTCAGATGTCATTGGTTATCATGTTCAACTTTTCTATGGCCAAATTTTAACGAGTGATCTGTGGGGTGTTATTAGAAATGAGGCTGTTCCTAATAAATGCAGAAGCAAATTTCATGGTGGATTTGAATACTTATCCTTATATAACAATTATCGTCTCGATGTTGGGTACATTTTACATCATATACAATACAGTTCCTGTTAAATAAACATTTTACATTCTATGGTCTTTCCTTGTCATAAGAACATGCTTATCAACCAGGTTTTCAGTTGTTTCAAATTAAATTTAAGATGCATAATAATATCATGTATGGTTAAACATCAAATTATCTTGGGTATCGGATGCACACCTCATAAAGTATCATGTATGGTTAGATGTTGAAGATGTTTATTGCGTCTTGTGCTTTATCACTATTGATCCCCTCTGAATGGTGTAAATAAAGAACTCCTAATAACTCTGACGTGATGTCAAACGGAAATTACAGGTAACACGATAGGTCATACCTGCATTTAGACCAATTGGGATCATGGTATTAAGTCATTTGATCCAAAACAGTTCTCGTTGTAGCAACCTTTGTTCATTGTCTATGCCAGGTCGGATGTCCACCTTTTCAATAATTAGGAACCTGATTTGTGAAATGGTGTGTTTTGCATCTCTCCAATGCGTAACTAGTGGAGAGGACAGATTTAGGTTACGTATTCTGCTCTTATGTTCTGTGAGTCTGATTTTCAATTTGCGTTTAGTCTTACCGACGTACATCTTTCCGCACGGGCATTTAATTGCATAGACCACGTTCACCGTGTTACAATCACTTGAGTGTTTGAGTTTGATCTGTGCTCCTGTTGTAGGGTGTGTAAATGCATTGCCTGTTATCACGTTATTGCAGTGCGTACAGTTCTGGCAACGTACTGTGCCTTTATACGTTGCTATCTGTTGGTTTATATGTCTCCGATGTTTATTCAATATTTGCCTAAGATTTTGTCCTCTTGTGTAAGCATGCATTGGTCGGTCTCTGAATATGTCATTGAACTCAGTTTCTGAAGACAATAATTCCCATCTTTGGTTAATTATGTTTCTAATCGCCTTAGATTGTGTTGTGTATTTGGTAACAAAAACCATTCTGTCACTGGCTGTTTTGGTTTTGGGTGTTATTAGTACTTGTCTGTCCATCTTCATTACTTTGTCCATATGTGTTTGTAGTTCTTCTTTTGGATAGCCTCTGTCTACATATTTTTGTGCTTGTTCCTGTAGCATTATTAGACATGTCTTTGGATTTATACAAATCCTCTTAATCCTGATAAACTGAGAAAGTGGAGGGTTCTGTACCAAGCTTCTGGGATGAAAACTTGTGTACATTAGTGCATTGTTTCAATCTGTGGGCTTAGAATACAATTCAGTCTCAAATCCTGTTGTTGTCTTGTTTATTCTGACGTCCAAAAAATCCATCGCTTTATTATCAATTTTGTAAGTAAATTGTATACTCAGATGCATGTGATTGAGTCGCAAGATCAATTCTTTCAATGCGTCAATTGTGTCATCCCATATTAAAAAAATGTCATCAATGAACCGACAGTACATTTTGATGTTGCTCCACGCTTCAGTGTTCATCAGATTGTCAGCCTCGAACTGAGCCATGAAGATGTTGGCGTAAGCAGGAGCCCCTGCAAAGCCCATAGAAGTACCAGATAATTGTGCGAAGTATCTGTCTTGCCACTGAAAATAACTATTATTTAAACTGAACTGTAAACGTTGCAATAAAAATACTTTATCTGTAGATAAATCATCCATCTTGAGTAGTGCCCATTCAATTGATTCTAAACCCAGTAAGTGTGGGATCGAGGTATAAAGTGCTACAACATCGATTGTGCACAAAATCCAGTGTTCCTGAAAATCCAGTGGCCTTGTGGATAATTTATTCAAAAAATCTGTTGTATCCCTGATATAGGAGCTCCAACCCTGAACAAATTTTTGTAAAAAATAATCCAGATAACGTCTGAAGTGGTCGAAAATCGACCCGCACCCCGAGACAATTGGTCTGAATGGAGGATTAGTCAAATGTTTATGAACCTTTGGGAGCATGTATAATTTAGGACATCTTGGATGTCAAGTCGTCAAAAATGCCTGTGTGTTGGTGTCAATCCAACCCTGGTCAATGGCATTTTGTAATAGGTCCTTAAGTATTTGTTGGAGTTTTGCTGTGGGGTCACCATGAAGGTACATAGAGTACCGAAATGCATAGGACAGAATAAGCAAATTGTAAAGTTTGAAAGCATGAAGTATTGTAAATCATGTATATGTATTATGTATATGTTTGACTTAAAGGGCATTCAATTTGCATTGTACATGTAGTTATGATGAAATAACCAGCATTGTGAAAAGTATGTACAGCGAATGAATTACATGCAATACAAAAAGACAAACAAGTTTTTGGTTTAATATCATTGAAATTTTTCTGTGAAAATGGTGAAGGTGTACACACGCCAAGTGTATAGTGCGCGCCTAGGGGGGTTCACAAACCCGCCATAATTCATATTTAACACAAGGATTGACTACCCTTATTAGACGCAGCACCACCACTAAAAGTGATAAATAAGTTGAAAGGAGTGCTCCTACCTGTACACATAAACCACCTAGCAAGCGATTGCCCATGCACACAGAACACATTATGTGTTATCGTGAATACATACCTACACTTAATGCTGTGTGGAGGCTGTTTAAAAGTGCTAGATGTGACAGGAGGGAGGAAAGAAAGGGAGACAAGTGAGGGAGTGAGTAAGGAGCTTTATCAACTGAATGCTTTTTCCTACTATAGAAGCAAGGAGTGGTTTATAAATAATATTATGGGCCGGATTCTGATGCGATTTGGAAAGCTTCCCAACCAAAGGGGTTTGGGAATGTTTTCCAACCGAATCAGATCAGGAGAGTCCAACCGACCGAGTATGATGCATTCGGATGCTTCCAGATACCATTTAGTTGGACTCCCATTGACTTCAAAGGGAGCCTTTGTTCCGACAGAATGCATTGGACACCAATGACGGAAGAGTTGGCTGGGGAAAATCGGGCACCCTGTGGCGGGCACACCGTGGTGCCTGCCACACTGTGCATTGGCTGGTAAGGGAATACCCGTGGGTACCCCCACAGGCCTGATTGGGAAGGTTCCAGCTGCAGGGGGGCCCACTACTGGGCCCCAAAGTCTGATTCTGACTAGCAATTTGAGTCAGATGACATGATTCACAAAGGCTGTCCAAATCCAGCATCGTACACGATCGTTTGAGATGTGCAAATCTGCTCTGTGCGGGTCGGTCATTCCAAATGCTGTTGGGTTTTTATTGCTATATTCCTATGCCTAACTTGCATCGTACTCTGTCAGTTGGAAACCTTTCTGAGTCGGTTGGAAAGACACATTCGTGATCCGATTTGGACAGAGCAAATGCCGTTAGGAGGCCTTCCTAACTGCATCAGAATCAGGCCCTTTGTGTGTGTGCTCCTTCCAGAGGAAGGACACAGAAAAAGGACACAAGGCTGCAGGTGAAGGAAAGAGGGAGCAAGAGAGGGATGTTGGTATGAATCAAAGAAGAGAGAGAACATTATGAATAACAGGGGCTCAACAGATGTTTAGGATTGGAGGCACTGCTAGAGAGATGCCAAGGCAGGTAAATACCCATATCTATGAACCAGCACCCTGAAACTAAGATACAGCCACAGACACTCAGGCACACATACACTGCTCCATACAGCATAGATAATGTCACATAGTACAGAAGTAGGGTTTCACAGAGTGTCAAGAGACTGAACAAAGGGAAAACAGATTTACAGATGTCTGGATGCCGGTTTACGTCCACTTCATCCTTAAGCCTGTTGCTGCCAAATTTATATTTTCAAGTAAAGGAAGAATGTATGTCAATGCCAACTGCATCACTGGTCTCTACTTTGGGAAATCATCCCCCTGGCTGATGAAATATGTGACTCTCCATTCCCTTTGAAATAATAACTTGTTATAAGGACGTTGCATCTAAGTCTGAGTACTTATGTACCACAAACCGCTGGGAAACAACAGAGCATTGAACAGAAGGGCAAGAGTCGAGATACTTTGTTGAAACTATTGGCAGAAGGGAGAGAGGAGGTGAGTAACAGTGAGGGGAGTGTGCTAGACAAGAAGAGCTGAAATGCAGGGGGAGTATTTATTGGAAGTTCTGAGAATCAGTACGTGGTTACAATGCTGGTGGTTACCCTGTTTTCTCAGGTGAATGAGTTAGTACTACACTGTCCCATTTCACCCTTGACCTCCTCGCTATGATCCTTGAAATGAACTATGTAATACTACAGTTCAGTTACCTTATTTTATAATAACATATGATCCACAGTGATTGCCAGATCCTCCATATGCACCAATCAGAGAGGGAAGGATTCTACTGGTCTGTTAACAGCTCTGTTTGATTGGGACTCACAAAGGTGTTTAAGAATGATGATGCAGGAAATATGTTCTGCATTTCCACCTATCAAATTGTATATGACAGTGAATGAGAAAAAGGGATTTACATTGGCCTGGTTGCACACCTTTGCTTCCACTGGTGCAATAACGATCCCCATTGAGAAATCAGTTTCCTTACATCCTCTATTTCATCCGTTCCCCCCACAAACGAACTCAAAACTGCACTTGATGAGAGTAAATCTCCATGCATTTGGAGTTGAATGGACTACTCAATGTGTGTGGGTGTACACAAACATTTCAAGTTGTTGCCATACAGATATGCATGCTTGACACCTAATGGAGGGGATTACATTAGTTTACCAGTGGGGATTCACCTTTTTTCAATAGCAAAGGTGAATTTGATTTCATAGATCAGACGGAGGGTTTTACACAATACTTATTTTTGAAAGCAAGTGGAAAAGTTACTTACGTGCATTAAGATACAAGACCTGTTTTATGCATCCAGTTATTTATAGCCATTGTGCACCAGGCATCACATATATCTCTGGAAACATTTGGGTGCTGAAGAGATCACATTTGAGGCTCATGTCAATGACACCTTTCCTAACAATGTTCCTGTTATCTTCTAACCTGCAGTGCCACTGATATTATGGACTGGTTGGTGACTGGAAGTGAAAGGTCTCTATGGACTTCTGCAGAAAAACAGTGATTACGTTTTTGCACCCAGCTAGAGGAAACTTGCACTGATGTGCACCATTTACAAATATTATGCATTTTAAGCTCAACAACATTTTCAAGGGAGTTATTGTTGAAACCCACAGATTTTTCACAGGAGAACCCAAGTTCCAAGCTAAAACCTTATCACTCCATTCAGTTTTCACTAGTGACACTGGTTTTCTCAAATATGAATTGAAGATAAATCCCCACATACATCCTTTATGAAATATTGAACTTGAATGTTCTTGGGGGAATGAGGACAATAATGCTATGATCAAAACAAAGAAAATAGCCCAGGAGAGGCAAGATGGCAGATGCACCTTGCTGAGGCTCCACTGCCAATCCTCTATTACCCTAACTTTCTCCTACAGAGAAAAGCCAGATAGGCCTGCAGTACGCCCCCCTCTGTGCCTACTGCTGAGGCGGTGTGGGCCCGACAGATGTTGTGCTGCACTGCGCTGATCTGCAGATGAGTGAGTCCGGCATGGAGCACGCAGCCCTGTCCTTGGGAGGTAATGAGCCAACGCTGTGGAGCCAGGCCAGACTGTGCTTCAGCAGGCCTTAACTTGACCCCGCTTGTGTGACCTCGGCAATGCAACCCTACAAAGCAGCAAAGAGCCTGGACTGAGCAACGCAGGTGACCACAGAGTGGCTGCTGTGCTCTTGGACCTGAGGAATTGGAGATGCCAGGCCCCTGTGCGGCCTCTCCTGCTAGTGGCAGTCAGGCCAGCTGTGGAGGTGAGCTGTGTTGGGGGGTGCACTGCTGTGCTCCGCCTCTCCGTCAGGCCCGCTGCGGAGGTGAGCTGCATTGGGGTGCGCTGCTATGCTCCCCCACTCTGTCAGGCCTGTAGTGTCCTGCTGGACACGATCTAGTTGTTCTACTTTGTAACCCTACACTGTACACCCACCCACCACTGGTGTCACGAGTCAGGTGACCCAGTCAATAAAGGGGGCGGAGCGCATGTGCTCTTGGCCTTTCACTAGCCAACTATCCCTGTGTTTGCGTCTCCTTCATTATCATAATGCGGGCCGAGTGCAGCAACTCCACACAGGATACTCTAGAGGACACGCAGCAAATGCACAGAAGAAAAGCGAACAAAGAGCGCAGCCATCAGTGTGCGAAAAGGAAGACCAGAAGAACGTCAACGGAGTGGTGACGCAACCCTCCAAAAGTAACACTCAAGAAGCACTGCAGCCACACCGACGGAAAGCACGGTGACGCCTAGTGGCCACAGGCTGTCACTGCTGCTGGAAGAAAGTGACAGGAGCACCACCACACGAAGATACAGTGGTCCCGAGACTCTCCACCAGGCAAGTGCGAGGCAGCGCACGGAAAGCGGACGCCTCAGAAAGAAAAGAACGTGCGGCAAGCATACCCCATGAAGTAACGGGGAGCGACCTGAACACGAAGCAAGAAGAAGTGGTGACGTAACCCTCCGCACCCAACGAAGCACAGGAAGAGCGCAGACAAGAGCGCGCCAATGCTAAAGCACCACAACAGCAGTGAAGACAACCGCATCACGCTACACAGCAAGGAAGCTTCATGATCGCCAACCGCAAGCAGCAAAGTGCAAGAACCACACACAATCAGGACAGTGCAGCACTGCGCAATGAAAGTGTGATGCAAGATCACTACGCAACCAGAGAAGGCGAAGCAACCAGGCACGGTTAATGCCCCAAGAATACGAAGAATGCAGGCAAAAGCGTGCCAATGCAAAAGCACTGCAACGGAAACAAGTGGCGTTCCCAAGGGTCACGGACAGCATGAAGACTCACGAAGAGGAAGAAAAGCCGACCACCCAGCCTGGTGGCAAGAAGAAAGCTGGGCACCCAGCCGGGTTGCAAGGAGAAGAAAGCCGGCCACCAAGCCTGCTCGCAAAGAGAAGAAAGCCGGCCACTCAGCCTGGTCGCAAGGAGAAGAAAGCCGACCACCCAGCCTGGTCGCCAGGGAGAAGAATCTGACCACCCAGTCTGGTCGCAAAGGAAAGGAAGCTGACCACCCAGTCTGGTCGCAAGGAAGGTAAAACAGACCATCCAGTCTGGTCGTCAACGAAGATGAAGTCGCAAGGAAAAAGGGTGACCACCCAGCCTGGTCAAAAGGAAGACGAAGCCAGAGAATCAACTAGAAAGGAAAGTGGAACGCCTTGTCAGATGGTCGCCAGCGCAGAGAGACCTGGCAGGAGGTCTGCTCCGAAGACAGGAGACGTCCGTGAACCAAATGCGCCAGAGAGTATCCGGAAGAGGACCCGAAGAGACGGACGCAACACCTAAAAGATCCAGAAGTAACAGGAAGCAAGAAAGATCGCAACGACCGGTCCAGTCACAGAAGAGAAGAAGACAGTGTCTGAAAGCCAGGACAAGACCAGAGGGAAACAGGTGGAGTGCACGTTGCCTGGAGAAGCCTCGTCAGGAAGACAAGGACAGCGAGATGACCAGACCGTTTCGCGAAAAGGAAAACGGAGAAGAAGGGCACGACGCCATGAAGGAAGGAGAAGAAGAAAGGAGTCATGTGGCACGACACCATCAGGAATAACAACATCCAGAAAGGTGAGGAGAGGTGTGACAAGTCTACACACCCTCCAGAAGAAGAGGTGACATGCACCACAACACTGCGTACAGTGACCCACATGTCCAGGAGAACATTGCTGGCACTAGAAACAGAACAGGCATCTACTTACAAGTTCCTCGACGATCGGTCGACTACAGGAGACACCTACCTTTGGGATTGAGCGGAAGATTTGATGCGGAGAGCGCTCAGATGTCTGGCAGAAGGAGAACTGACCACTCCACACCAGCCCGTAGATATCCAAGGGGCAAAGGCCTGAGGGACACCGGTGGCAGAGGGTCCCGACAAGAGAGATGGATCCACTGCAGTCTATCCTGCACGTCCTGGGAAGAAAAGGAACTTGTGCGCAAAGGCAAGAGTCAACAGCCACCCTCCAGGTGGAGCCACGGACTGCGAGATCGTAATCTCATTGCCTCCTCCATTCATACCCAGACTGTGGAGTTGGAGCAACGCTGCAGAGAACACCCAGCCCAGCGGAAACCTGAAGAAGAGGGCCTCCGGGACATCTCGTGGCAGGAGAACACCCGCGAGAGGGGCGTCTCAGTGAGAGGGATGTCCTTCATCCACTCCCTCCTTTGCAATGTGAAGCCAAGCTGCCTACAGTGAAGAAACCCGACGGACTATTGGAAGACAACCTCCATCAAGTCTACCATCTGGTCATCCTGTTCGGCGTCACCCCAAAAGCAAGATCTCAATGGACTGAAGAACACACTGCCATGGCGCAAGTCCAGAGAGCACGCCCACCGAGAACCAGGACGTCGAGCCCAAGAGAACGAACTTTTCAGCTGCAAGTTCCACCGTCGTCATCTAGCAGGCAGCTGAAGAGACTCCTTCTAAAGTTAGGAGCTTGCATATTTTGTGTTTTTCCTCCCACAGGTTCGGACTGTGTTTTATCTCAACTTTTATTAAAGTTTGGGAGGAATGTAGTGTCCTGCTGGACACGTTCTAGTTGTTCTACTTTGAAACCCTACACTGTACACCCACCCACCACTGGTGTCACGAGTCAGGTGACCCAGTCAATAAAGGGGGCGGAGCGCACGTGCTCTTGGCCTTTCACTAGCCAACTATCCCTGTGTCTGCGTCTCCTTCATTATCATAATGCGGGCCTAGCGCCCGACTTTACAGGGCCCACTGCGGTGAGGGACCGCCGAGTAGAAACTGTGGCCCCTGTCCCTGCAGACATAGGCGCCATCAGACAATGGTGCAGCCCCTCCTGTCAGCGGTGACTGTGGCACGTGGGCCTGCTGCAGGAGTGAGGTGGTCTGGGTCGGGGGTGAAGTGCTGTGCTGCCCCCCGCTGGGCATACCGCCACTGGAGCTGAACCTGGGCCTGCCTGTGACTACTTGAGTGCTGAGATCATGTGGACCCGCCCTGTGGGGATTGGGCACCTCGGATTGCTTGCGTTGGTGGCATCAGAGACATTGCCACAGTGGATGAGTGATGAAGTGACGGTTTAGAGGAGAAGTGCACCACTGCATGCCACACAGCTTGCTATTAAAACCAGTGACACCCCCACTGTGAGTAGCAGATAACGTGCTCGTCCTCAGTCTTCAGGAGGGCTTTTGCATCATAAAGTTGCACTTGCAGTAGGACTCTACTGGAAAGTGTGGATGTCAGTGGGTGGACCCGGAGGCCTTCTAATCGTGTCTTCTACAGGAGCTAAATTGGGTAGTCAGCCAAGGTCTCTGCAACAGCGTTGAGAATTGCACAGTAGCTGTGGGTGGCAGAGCATTTGAAAGGCACACTCCTGCTCTACTGGGACTGAGACGTCATCTAGCTAAATGTCTGGCACTGTGGGCAGGCTGCAATTCGGGACTAGCAGTGCGTCATCTCAGATGCATGCTTCACGGAATTCACTGGACACATCAGACAGTATGGAGCCCACTGGATTAATGCGCAGTAAGCTGGATGCAGTGTTTGTGGCAGCAGAAAAGCTGGGGACCTCGCTCAAGCAGACTAGGTCTACATTGGAGAGCAAACCTGATGGCGTAGTGACTGATCTTACACTGTTGCATGCAGATCATCGCAAGTTACCAGATAAAACTAGCTCCATTGAAGATACCCTGAAGAAAGTTATCCCTAAGAACCATAAGGTGCAGTCTTCCCTACGTAAGCTGTCTGCCCAGGTGCATGCCCTGGAATGTAGGGCAGATAACTTGGGGGAGCGGTCTAGGTGAAATAATATTTGTGTGGTGGGGCTACCAGAGGGGACATAATGAAAAGATGTTACCTTCTATGTTGAATGCTGGATTCGCGGTACTGGCCTCAGTAGAGGCACTGTCACCATTCTTCTCCATTGAGAGGGCTCACAGGGTTCTGACCAGGCTCAAACACAAGGCCCCTACTGTTCCACCTGCTGCACTAAAAAGACAGGGACTCAATATTGTGGGAAGCTCGCAATCTCTCGCCAATACAAGTAGATCATGCTCATGTAATGCTATTCCCAGACTACACCATTATGAACTCATTTTTGGCTGTGAAGCACCTTCTGCACACTCTTACCCTCACATACTCTCTATTGTTCCCTGCATGCTTATGAGGGATGGCACAAGGGAAGATGTCCGTGATGTGGCCTGGGAATTGCTGGACCCTACGAGCCCGGATCACAAGGCCACCTTCACATGCCGGCCATGGGGGGAAATGATGCAGGAACCGCGATTGGAGACTGGAACACGCACCACTATAGAACAAATGAGGGCACTGCAGACGACAGACTGTGACAGCAAGGAAGACTGCTCGCACTGACTACTCTTTCCCTGACTCTTGGGTATTTCCTGAGGTAACCCCTGCAGACAGCAGACGGCATAATATGACTAGAAAGACACTACGTGGATTGCTGTCTGTCCCAAGGACACGCAAGTAAATCAATGTGTTTCTCAGAGTGTACGCTATAGAGTAATGTTTAACATAACATACACTTAATGGATGTACAATATGTATTCCAGTGCTCTCTTGCCTCTCATTCTTCTGCAGGTTAAACTCTGTGCCTGCCCTGGAATTGATATGCGTTCTGAATTGTGATGTATGTGTTGTATTAAGCAAACACAAGGAGATGATGGACGGAGCACTGAAAAAGTTTCAGACACACACCGCAGTCACAGATCTGGGTTGAATCCATCATCGTTCTTTAGCTCACTCCACCACCCCAGTTCATAGATGGCCATATGTAAATCATTCTTTGACCCTGTGCCTCATAGGAACAGTCCATCCCGAACTGCCAAGCCATGTCTTCCCTGGACTAAAAACAATCATCCTTAGACCGGTTTTGGGGAAACACCCTCATCAGCCAGGCTAGCTTGAATACAGTGGCGAAGTGAACAAGGGGCTCACGTCTGGGCATACCCTGCCAACTTAGGGCGAACAAGGCAAACGCAAGGGGATGATGGACGGAGCAATGAAACTTTTCAGACACTCACCCCTAATCACAGATCTGGGTTGAATCCATCATTGTTATTTAGCTCACTTCGCCACCCCAGTTTAGACCCACCCATATGCAAATTAGTCTTGACCCTCTGCATCATCGGAAAAGTCCACCTCGAAATGCCAAGCCTGATCTTCCCCGGACCGTAAACAAGCATCCTGAGACCAGTTTGAGGGTAACACCCCTCATCAGCCAGGATTGCTTGAATCCAGTGGTAAAGTGCGCATGAATGTGTTATATTGCATTGCTCACTAAATTGCCTTACAGGGGATTCCTCACGTTGTGTTGCATGCTTCGTGCCATAGTGTGCTCCTTTTCATCCCTTTTGCTGATCAAGATGCAATGGATTGTTTAACGGCTTGGGCGATTGAGCTTGTACACCTACTCCCACGGACTTATTGAAGTCTGTTGAATTTTGTTTGTTTTATGACTAATTATGATTCCATGTTTTGCTGTGCACAAGTCTATTGTTGCAGCAATTCCAGGTGTTTGCCGATATTCCAACTCTCTATTTATTCGCAGGTGCCACACACTCTGGAACCACCCTAAACTATGCTAATGGCTCCCAATAACACATTTACTTTAAATGTTAGGGGCATTCACACACCTGTACCAGATACTATTTCTATTTGTATCTCAGGCCCATATTACCCTCTTGCAGGAATCACACATGATGCTCCCTTAGATCACTAGACTTCAGAAGCGCTATCGGGGGCAGATCTTCGTCCTTAGCTTTTCTGCTTTTGCACGGTGAGCGTTAGTGTGGGTTAGGATGGGGACCTCTTACATGGCAGACAAGACTGACATTGATTGGGAGGGGCGTATGTGTTTGTGAAATGCCACCTAGATGGGTGACACATACTCCTGGGTTCGATCTATGCTCCAAACTCTGACTAAGCCACTTTCTTTGATACCTATCTAATATGCTATGCCGCTGATATGAATTACCGTGGCTAGTGGGCGGTGACTTTAACTGAGTCCTTGATCCAGCCCTAGATTGCTCATTGCACACGCTCTCAGGAGCACTTACGATTCTAACTCTGTGGGCACTGTGGAATTGGATGGAACATTGGCTGTTGCTGGATGTCTGGCAACACCGCAAGTCCACAGACAGAGTCTACTCTTACTTTTCATCAGCTACATGTTTGACTGGACAAAATTGTTTGTACGTCTACCTTTGCCTCATTCGTGATATGGACTGACTACATGAGTATGACTCACTCCAACCACAACCCGCAATTTCTGCAGATGTTGCAGGACACTGACACACCTGCCATCTCCACATGGCAATTACAACCGTAAGTTATGTAAACCCTGAGTTCTGCCATAGCTGAAAACTTCCGTAGCAATGACTGCACAGCATCCTCACACCTAATAGAATGGGGTGCTTTTAAAGTAGTGATCTGGGGACAATTCTTGGGTACACAATGTAGTCAGCACAGATCCATCACACCGGCTGATATATGCCGGCTGGAGAAGCAACAAGCAGAACATAAATCTTTGCTGTAAAGACTGTAGTGCTTAAATTACACTGCACACTTAGCTCATGCACATGCTCAGGTTGAATAAGCAAGACGATTTGTGGCCTGGATAATACGCCAAGGTGGGTCCAGTGTACACCCATCATGGCGCTAAACTCCTCTTTTAGCACGTTACTTAATATGCACAGGGATAGACGTCGACTTTACACAACACTACACAGACCTATATCAGTCATCCATCGCAACTAACCAGGCTGAGATCTGCTTGTTTCTTTCTACGCTAGAACTACCGCGCATTACCCCAGAACAATGGGCGGAGCTGGATGAGTCGCTCACTCCAGAGGAAATACTGCTCAGTATCCAGGCGCTTGCCAGATGAGTTTTATAAAATCTATTCCACATTACTTGCCCTGCGGTCTAAGCTGTTATTTGCGGAAGCCCTTTTAGCTGCTACTCCACACTTAGACATGCCATCCTTACATCTGGAGCTGAGTTTGCCACCTGGCATGTGGCTGGACTATATACACTAGGAGGTCTGTTCAGTGAGGGTGTCTTGCTTTCCTATGAGGACCTAGCGGGAGGCACAAATTTGCCACCAGGGCAAATCTTATTATACAACTTTGTACTGGCAATGCTGGCTCATGCATGGGGCGATATAACCACTGAGCCGCAGTCACATTTAGGAATACAATACTTACCGGTTGTGGGGGCGGGAAGTCACATCATACAGTGGTTAACTGCCTCGTTGCTGACTCACACATGCCCCCACTGGCACACCTGCGAGCTCGCAGGGAGGAGGATCTCGCTTTCCCTGTACAGATAAGGAGTGGACATCGGTATTGGCTGGGTCTACCTACATCCCACTGAATGTGAAATTCTGGCTAGTACAATTTTACATCGTGCATAGAGCATACCTTACCATAGTCAAAACAAATCTACATTTTTATTGAATGAACGCTGCCTTCCCCAGATGAGCTATAATTGGGGCTGATCTGCTCCACATGTTATGGCACTGTCCAGCCTTACACACCTATTGGGAAGATATCACGACCCGACCATCCTCCTGTACAGAGCGTCCAGCATTACACACTTGGGAGGCGTGTGTGCTGGGTCTATTGAGTGGCTCATAACCCACCCTTGGAAGTCCCCAGACCCTCCCCCAGTCAAGGCCTGGATACAATCATTCCTTGTGTGAGCGCAAGTGGAACATAAGGCGTTCCACAGGGAGGACGCCCGTGGGCAGCGCAAATACCCGAAAGCTCAAAACTGGGATGCAATACTGGTAGAATTCAGATTATGGATACAGGTCCCGATTGATGGGAGGGTTAGAGTTGACTGGATGTAGGAGCCTCCCCATGGTTGCTGGTTCATTAGGGGACTGACTTACCTCTTCATTGGTGTCAGACGCGCAGGAGGGCAAAACCAACAGGTGATGGACAGAATGCAGAACAATGTCATACATTCACCCCAGTACAGAGATCTGGGCCTAAATCCATCGTTTTTTTGCACTCCACACCACCCCAGATCAGACATGGCCATATGCAAATCAGCCTTGACCCTGTGCCTCATGGGAACAGTCCAGCCCGAACGCGCAGGAGGGCAGCACTGCTCCAAATCCCTCATCTTAGACTCACACCAACCCTGCTGGTTATGGATTGGGGAAATGACAGTTGTGTATTCCTGTACTTGAAGACTCTAGATGGTCACTTCGGTTGAGTTTTCTTCTCAGCATGAATCAGAATCTTGCAATGTATGCTGTTTCACAACGTTGTTTTGATGATTGCACGATATATATGTACACTGACCTGCTTACAGGGGCGGGAAGGGGCAATTGCTTTTGATAAACTGAATTCGACATATCAGTTGTGCGCTTGTTGTAACCGGAAGCGTGAGCTATGTCTCTTGTTGTATTGTCCTGTGAACAGTTATTGTACAATTTTACCCCCAAAAATGCAATGCATCGATTGAACCCAAAAAATCAAGGCAAAGAAAATACAGAGTGCTGGAATCTCTCACTTATATTGCAGAAATGTGTTATAAAATTGTAAGAAGATAGATCTCACTGCAGTTGCATGTCCGAATAATATTATCAAAAATATTCTCAGATATAATTGTAGTGGCCTAAATATCTTTTTTTAAAATAATGCTCTATTGATTGTAAATTTCCTATCATTTGGTCTTGAGTTGCCAAGAGCTTTTTGAATGTGTTAAATGTTATACTTATTACACTCAAAGGTACCTCTAGTAAGCCCTCTTCATCCATTGGTCTGCTGATGTGTCATTCACAGTTCTCTTCCACCCACAACAGCATAGAGTGTGGGTCAAGGAGACAGACCGGTTCTGCCATTGGCTGCCTTCACTGTGAGTGACAGAATTCTGCTCTTCACAAGGAGCGCATATGCACACAAAGTAGTATTTTTCATAGCAAGTTAAGAATATTTAATACAATAAAATGCATTTGTAGCAAGTTATTTTCAGTGCATGATATTCTGGTATCAAACCCTCGCTACATTGTGCCTTTCCCTTCTTGTCACTGCACTTACTGGCTAAGGCTCTGGATAAGTTCATAATTACTGCATCACACAGAAGAAGCCCAAACACATGAGTAAAAGGATCAGAGGAAATATCCTCTCCATTATAGGTCTGCTCTTTTACAGAATGGTCACCACAAAATGGGTCCATCTATTCTACACCTGTTTCAATAAAAACTCTTTGAGTGTTCGCAATTCTAGAAAATTAACAAAGAGGCCTTTCCAAAATCTTGAGCCCAGATTTAAAAACACTTCGCATCAGGTTTGCAATACTTTGTGTACACATATCAGATGCAAAGCATTGTGGTGGGATCTACAATCCAATGTAAATCATGGTTTATGATGGATTGTAACACACAGGGGCATAGTTGCAAGGGAATTGCCCCACCGGAGCATCACTTTTTACGACACTCCGGTGGCACAGTGCCCTTCTCCATATTTACAAGGCAGCACTAAGGCACTTTGTGTGGCTAAACACCACGTGTAATTATCATACCCTTTGCTGCAGTTTTTTGTGTCCAAGGAGACTGCAATGGATGTTGCTGTGGTTGAGAAGAAAAAGGGGGAAAAACATAGGCAGGGTAGACGAAATAGAGGGAGGGGAGAAAGAACAAGGAATGTTGGAAAAGACGGTGGATTGTAATAAAAAAGTATGTGTAAAATTCGAGTTTGTTCTGTGAATGTGGGAGGATTAATCAATAGGAAGAAAAGAGAAAGGGTATTTGAGATTTTACTGTTTTGGAACCCAGAAATGATGTGTTTACAAGAGACTCATATTTCATGGGCCAATAAAAAATGTCTACAGATAAGGGGCTGTGAAATGATAATATGCTCATCACAGACGACAATGATAAGAGGAATCACAATATTCAAACGGCATAACGTAGGATCCGTGAAACGTACATTGTCGAATAAATGGGGTAGATGGGCCATTGCTACATTAGAAACAGGGATCACATTAGTTACGGTGTATGGTTCTAATAACGATGATCCCAAAATCTGAAGAGATCTAGAGGTGGAGCTTGCAACCAGGTCGACTCCACTTATAATGTGTGGAGATTTCAATATACACAATGGGTTTTCGCGACAGGACTCTTCTCAGTATCAAGGTAGACAACCACAGGATTACCGGGCAATAATTATTATTATTAATGAGTTTTGTATCGCGCGTGGTTACCCTTGGGCATCCCAGCGCTTATCCAGAGAGGGCAGACCTAGCAGAGATGACTCATTAGACAGGAAACAGGTGAGTCTTTAAAAGTTTACGAAAACGTACGGTGCCAGTTTCAGAACGCAGAGTGGGCGGAAGGGAATTCCACAGAACTGCCACATTGACGGAGAATCTTCTACCGCCAGTCCTGGCCTTTCTTACTCTCGCGACTTGCAAGAGATGTTGATGGTCTGAGCGAAGAGCGCGGGGGGCCTTGTAGGATTGAACCATACCCCGAAGGATGGGTGGCCCTTTCCCCTGCAGGATTTTGTGGGCCATGCAGAGTGACTTAAACTTCACCCTCTCTCTGACTGGGAGCCAGTGAAGCGCCTTAAGCGCCGGACGGGCTGACTGCCACCTGGGAAGGTCTGTCAGAAGCCTGGCAGCGGCGTTTTGTACTTGCTGCAGCTTGTTCAAGGTTGATTCTGGCGCCCCCAGAAACAGCGCATTGCTGTAATCCAGCCGGGAGATGATGAGCCCCTGGATTAATAGCCTCCTGGTGGCCGTCGGGAGGAGGGGTAAGATCTTCCGGGCTGACCGGAGCAGGCCAAAGCACACGCCTGCGGTCTTTTTGGCGTGTGACTTGAAAGAAAGGTCCTGCTCCAGCCACACCCCCAAGCTCTTGATCTCCTTTTTAGGGGTGGGTGGCGCTCCCAGACAGCTAGGCCAGCTGCTTAGGGGCAGGGAAGGAGAAGAATTCCCCAACATCATCAGTTCGGTTTTAGAACCATTGAGTTTAAGGGCTGAGTTGCCCATCCGGGTAAAGATCTTAGCCAGGCATGCATGCAGCTGATCGGGTTGGTTCGCCGACTGGGGAAGCCCTACCACCAACTGGGTATCGTCAGCGTAGCTGATGATCTTAATTCCCAGGCGAAGTACCACACTCTCCAGCGGGGCCATATAGATGTTGAACAATGTAGGGCTCAACGATGAGCCCTGTGGCACACCACACTGGAGAGGGAGCGATGTTGACTTCTCGTGTCCTTCCCAAACCTCGAACGTGCGCTCTTCTAAAAAGGACGCGAGCCATTTCAGAGCCATCCCGGTGACCCCCACCCCCGACAGTCGCTGGAGTAGCACCTGATGGTTTAAGGTGTCAAATGCCGCACTGAGGTCCAGGAGGATCACTGCCACCGATCCCCCTGAATCCAAAATGCTCCTGGCATTCTCCACGACTGCCAGCAGGGCGGTGTCCGTCCCCTGGCCGGGGCGGAAGCCAGTCTGCGACTCACCCAGAAGGGAGTTGGATTCCAGAAAGCCCGATAAACGCCTATTCACGAGTTTTCCCGCCACCTTACTAAGGCCAGGAAGTAAAGAAATAGGCCTAAAATTCGCAAGGTCGGCGGGGTCTAGGCTGGGCTTCTTTAGGAGGGCCTTGACCACCGCTCCTTTCCAACTGGGGGGTACCACACCTTGAGTGAGGAATAGGTTGATGAGATCCGTCACTGGGCCGCCGATGGTAGGGGCTACCTGCTTCAGATATTTCATCGGGGCCGGGTCTCTCGGGGACCCACTCTTCACAGAAGCCAGAGCCCCGAGAACTTCGTCCACAGTAACTGGTCCAAAAGAGACCAGCTCTGCAGTTCTCACCTCGGGCCAAGACCCTAGATTACCCACCGGGGATGGCTCCTGGGCTAACCGAGGAAGGGATGACAAGATGTTTTCTATCTTAAGTTTGAAAAAAGAGGCCAGTTCTAAACATTTCTCACGTGGGTTGTCATAAGAGACCGGAGGTTCGGGGGTTTTCAAGAGATCTCTGATGACCTTAAATGACTCTTTCGATGAGTTGGAAGAGAGACCTATCCTCTCCTCAAAGAACCCAGATTTCGCTGCCCGGATGGCGGATTTGTAAGCCTTAAGAGCCACCCGATATTCTCTCCGGCTCACTTCGCCCCAATCCTTCCTCCAGATCCGCTCCCGCCTCTTGCAGCCCTTCCTCAGTGTTCTGAGCTCTGGCGTGTACCAGGGGGCTGATCCCACTCTCATACCCCTAGTAAGTTGTCTTTTCTTAGGGAGGATGATGTCCAGTGAGTTGGTCAGCCAGGCATTTACATTCTCATCCACTACTAACGGGTCGGTCCCGAGAACGGGATGGGACGCCTCCAAATGTGCCGCCCAGGTATCCACTGGGAGCCTGGACCAGGCTCTTTCCACCGTGAATACCCTAGGTGTAAATACCGCTGGGGCGTCGTACTGCCACCGAGCCGGAATCACAAAATGGTCTGTCCAGGGCAGAGGCAGCGCAGGCAGAGCTTGAAGACGATCTGAGTTTGAAAAAATGGGGTCGAGCAGATGTCCCTTACCGTGCGTTGCACCCGAATTGACCAAATTGAGCTCGAATGCTTTGAGATCACGCTGCAGATCGACTCCCAGGGAATTATGAGGGTCGTCAAAATGGATGTTAAAGTCACCCAATGCCACGAAATTGGCAGTGGAAGAGGCAAGGAGCGCGACCGTTTCCAGAAAGGAATTAGGGAAGTTGCCCATAATCCCCGGTGGACGGTAAACGAGAAGGCCTGCCAGGGACGCGGTGGGCGACAAGCGTAGAGAGAACTGGCAGCTCTCGCAGTCGCTCATCCTACCATCCTGGGCCTTACAAGTTAGTGTGTCCCTGTAAATGATGGCGATTCCGCCTCCCCGCCCCGATGGTCTATCTAGATGGAATATAAGGTAGCCCGGTGGAAGTGCCCTGACCATGTCCGGGCCGGAGCAGGAGGAGATCCAAGTCTCTGTGAGAAACAGCGCGTCCAGCTTATGGTCAAGGATAAGGGAATTAATTTCTGTCGCATGACTAGGGAGGGACCGGCAATTCAGCAAGGTCAATGATAACGCACAGTTATCTCTGGCCATTTCCTGACCTAAGTTACAGGCCCTGCAAGGCAGAAACGGTTGTCCACTCTCATGAACAAATCTACATAAGGCAGGATATGACAGTGACAGCTGCAAATGAGAGCGCTGCTGTAGGTAACGCGCTGAGGCTGGAAAGAGCGATCCAAACGATTTGCCTGCCTTTATGCTCGCCTGTAGGAATAGAGAGCGGACTACAGCGCGCAATCTATGCCCCTCACCTTAGATGGCCGCCGACAAGACAAGGGCCGAGGACCCGCCAAATGCGGTGGACTTAGCAATTTAGAATGCAGGTAAGGTGGCAGCAGTGGGGGTATGCGTGGCCAGGCTTTGTTAAAACAAGGGGAAAGTGCCCAAGACAAAATATCAAATTAAAGGACAAAAACGGGAGGATTAAAATCACAGGCTGGAAGTCGCCAGTGACAGCTGCAAATGAGAGCGCTGCTGTAGGTAACGCGCTGAGGCTGGAAGAGCATCTCAAGAAACTTATGGGTTAACAGATGCCTGGGTATACCAATATACCAATGACCCCGGTTACACATACTATTCGCATCCTCATAAAAATATGTACGTCTAAATATTTCATGGTCCCTACCTCCCTGTTGGAAAATATGGAAATTAGGAAAATGTCCCAAATTTTCTCAGACCACAATCCATTGATATTGGACATAGATTGGCAAGTATTAAGAAAGTTGAGAAATCGACAATGGTCATTTGATTGTAAATTACTATCGTATTAGGGATTTAAGTGCCATATTAAAAGTTGGATCAATATGAATAGATATAGTGCTTCAAGGATCACAGTATGGGATGCTTTTAAAGTAGGATTACGTGGGGAAGTGATAAAATATGTTGGATATCAGAGGAAACAATGACAGAATATGGTTAATTTATTAATGGCAGATCTCGCTTAATTAGAGTTAACCCACACTGAACAAATCACACAAGCAGGACAGGAGACATTAAATAAATTATGGATAAAAATCGCAGTTATTAAAGCAGAAATAAATAAACACTTTCAGACGCATGCTGCTCAGACAAAGAAGGAAATGTATGAATATGGGGAGAAAGCAGGTAAACTGCTGGCCCTCCGTACTAGGCAAAGAACGATTCGAAAAAATATAACAAAAATACAGAATGCTGAGGGCCAGCTGGAGACTAATGTGAAGAGAATTATAGGAGTCTTTGAGCAATTTTATCAAAAATGATATCAAGGGGAAAAGGTAGATATAGTCCAACCGAGAAGTGGGGTAAGGGACATAGGAATAGGTAAGGTCGAGGAAAAAGTTAAATTAGAATTAGAGGAGGAATTCACATTGAAAGAAATATTAATTACAATAGCTTCCCTATCCTCTGGGAAAGCCTCGGGTCCTGATAAAATTCCAATTAAAATATATAAGCTGCTCCAACCAGAATTAGCTCCATTAATACATGATTTGTTCTTGGATGTACAATATTGGGGTATCCCACCGACTTCTTGGCAGGAGACTTATATAGTAATTTTCCCAACAAAGGATAAACTAGCAGAGTTACCGAGCTAGTATCGACCTATCGCATTAATAAACTTGGATGCAAAGATCTATTCAAAAGTCTTAGCGAATAGGTTACAGAAAATAATAGCCCAATTAGTATCGCCATGGCAGCATGGCTTTATCCCTGGCCGTGGAACACATCAGACGAGTGATATCGTTACTGGATATTGCAGAGGCCAAAGAGGAAAAAATGGCTATAATATTTCTAGATGCCAAAAAGGCTTTTGACCGCGTGGCCTGGCAATATCTATGGCATGCTCTACTGGAACGAGGGTTTGGACCACGAATTATAACAGCTATTCGAGCGATGTATTTTAAACCTATAGCCAAACTACAAATTATGGGTAATACATCAGCAGCTATAAAAGTAGCCAGAGGGACAAGACAAGGATGTCCATGCTCTCTGATTCTTTTTGCCATCTATTTAGACCGTTTGATTATTTATTTACTTGTAAATCTCAATATTAGACCTATAATAACTAGTCGGTATGAAAATAAAGTACTGGCATACGCGGACAATATCACCATAACTAACGTCCGAGCATAAGGTAGCAATTAGAGAAATTGAAAAGATGGCGGGAGAGTTCAGAATTAGAGCTGGATATCTAATAAATAAAGGTAAGACACAGACAATGTGCTCAAAGAAATGTCATATTCAACATCATCGGCAAGTTGAATCAGAAACATATCTGGGGATCAAGGTACGAGCAGACTTATTTATTTATTTATTATTTATTTAGCGATTTATAAAGCGCCTGGTGACCCGGAGGCATCCCCGCGCTAATGATACATGTGAAGGCCAGAGGGGGAATGGGAGCTTATTTGGGGAAAAGCAAAGTTTTTAATTTTTTACGGAAGAGGAGGTGGCAGGGTTCCAGTCGCAGGCAGCGGGGGAGTGAGTTCCATCCTGCGGAAGCTTTTACTGCGAACCGTCTACCGCCGGTGCGCGCCTTCCTAAATCTCGGAACGATGGCCAAACGTTCGTTGTCCGAGCGTAGAAGTCTAGGGGCCTTGTGAGGGGTGACCATGTCTCTCAGGATAGAGGGGCCAAGCCCATTGAGGAGTTTGTGGGCAGTACACATCGCTTTGAATTCTACCCTCTGACTTGGAAAAGATATGGCCAAACAACCTAGATCAAACATTGGATGAAATTGGTAAGGATCTAAGGTGGATAGATACAATTCAGCTAACTATAGTCGGGAGGATTAATGTTTTGAAAATGAAAGCATTTCCAAAAATATTATATCTATTCTGTACAATTCCTTTAGAATTACCAGTGCTTGTTAATTGAAAAATGGAGGCAATGTAATCAAATTTTGTGTGGCAATATGAAAAGATTAGACGATCACTAAAGTTTTTACCACTTCCACAAGATAGAGGTGGGTGGGCAGCTCCAAATTTGTCATTGTATTATTGGGCAGTGTTTTTACAACAAATAGTACTTCTGTTAAAAGATAGCACTTAGAGTGGAAATGATTTGCCATCAATATACCATTTAGCTATCGGTAATGAGGCCTCAGGTTTGCTTCTGAGGAAAATAGAACCTAGCTACTATTAAAAAAAAGTGTTAAATGTTTAAAAGCAGCCTGGGATTATGGAAGAAAGTTGCAAGTGTATTAAAAATTCCAAAATACAATAGGTAAACCCCATTGTGGGGGTCATCATTGTTTCCAACTGGGATGGATGATGGTATGGCAAGAGGATGGGCAATGGTCAGGGTTGATAGAATTAGCCATCTGTGTAATGGAAAATCAGAGATCATAACATTTTTGGATCTGGTTACACAAAAAGGGGATAGACGAACCATCCCAATTCAAATATATCCAAATCTGGAGCTGGTTGAAGACACTACGCAAGGGAGTTGTAATCATGATTCCATACCAGTTTTAGAATTGGCTTTTCGGGGGAAGGTGCGGGTAGGGGACTATTATAATATTTTGCTGGAAAACCTCCCAGATGATATAGGGAAAAGCGAGACCAAATGGGCAGAAAATTTGAAGATGAAGAAATAGATGTAGAAAGATCATTGGAATTAGCACAAAAACAAATTCTCTCAGCCAATCTTAAATCCCAACATAATAAAACAATATTCAACGTGTACTATATGTCAGCGAAGCTATTTAATTGGGGGAAACGTGAGAACGATAATTGTCCTTGGTGCCAGGAAAGTCCTACAGATATAATACACATGTTTTACAGATGTAGCAAACTAACACCCCTAAAAATTGGCATAGAAGAATTTTGGACAAAATCAATGAATAAAAAAATGAATTTAACCTCACCGTTGATGCTACTCAAATATGACAATAGACTCAGCCTATCCCCATCTCAGGCAGATTTCCTATTTCTAACAGTAGCAGTAGTTAGATTACTGATCGCAACTGCTTGGAAGGATGTAGAAGCCCCCGGTTATCTAGGATGGTTCTATCGACTTCTGAATATATACACTCAGGAAATGGCGTCATATGAGATTATGGGCCGCCGAGCCAGGGAGATAGGTCAGCAGATATGGGCTCCTATGATTAGATGGTTGGAAGATAGGCGATAGAAGTGGTTTAGAAGATTTGAGAAATGGTATTAAACAGTAAAATATAAATACAGTAAATAATGTAAAGAGTATTGGGGCATGGAACTTGAAATAACGGAGGGTTGTACAATATAGTGAAATAATATTGTAAATAGTGTAAATAGCATTTCGGCTGTGTGTATAATTTATGGGATTTGCCATTCGCTATACGATGGATTTGATTAGTTCTCTCCCTGGACTGGTATTAATAAGGTACCGATAGGATATGTATGAAATTGTATGAAATTGATATGAAATGGTTATATTTTGATTTTATCAATGCGTTTTGGCTGGGTTCAAACTGGAATGGCATGGTGAGCAAAAAAACGATGGATTTAGGCCCAGATCTCTGTACTGGGGTGAATGTATGACATTGTTCTGCATTCTGTCCATCAACTGTTGTTTTTGCAATTGTCACCCCGAGTGTGACGGGTATGCTCAGACGTGAGTCCCGTGCTCTCCATGCCACTGGAATCAAGCTATCCAGGCTGATGAGGGCTGCAAGCCCGAAACCGGTCCTTGGATGCTTGTTTTCAGTCCAGGGAGGACCTGCCTTGGCAGTTCGGGCTGGACTGTTCCCATAGGGCACAGGGTCAAGACTGATTTGCATATGCTGGGTCCAAACTGGAATGGCATGGTGAGCAAAAAAACGATGGATTTAGGCCCAGATCTCTGTACTGGGGTGAATGTATGACATTGTTCTGCATTCTGTCCATCACCTGTTACTTTTGCAATTGTCACCCCGAGTGTGACGGGTATGCTCAGACGTGAGTCCCGTGCCCTCCATGCCACTGGAATCAAGCTATCCAGGCTGATGAGGGCTGAGAACCCGAAATCGGTCCTTGGTTGTTTGTTTCCAGTCCAGGGAGGACCAGGCTTGGCGGTTCGGGCTGGACTTTTCCCATGGGGCACAGGGTCAAGACTGATTTGCATATGGCTGGGTTCAAACTGGAATGGCATGGTGAGCAAAATAACGATGGATTCTGGCCCAGATCTCTGTACTGGGGTGAATGTGTGACATTGTTCTGCATTCTGTCCATCACCTGTTGTTTTTGTAATTGTCACCCCGAGTGTGACGGGTATGCTCAGACGTGAGTCCCGTGCTCTCAATGCCACTGGAATCAAGCTATCCAGGCTGATGAGGGCTGAAAGGCCAAAACCGGTCCTTGGATGCTTGATTCCAGTCCAGGGAGGACCAGGCTTGGCAGTTCGGGCTGGACTGTTCCCATGGGGCACAGGGTCAAGACTGATTTGTATATGGCTGGGTTCAAACTGGAATGGCATGGTGAGCAAACAAACGATGGATTTAGGCCCAGATCTCTGTACTTGGGTGAATGTATGACATTGTTCTGCATTCTGTCCATCACCTGTTGTTTTTGCAATTGTACCCAGGCAACACCAATTGCTTTTTGACACAGTACCAGATTTACATGAAATAGTCGATCAGAGGCAGCGCCAAAAACGAGCGCCATTGAAAGGGTGGAGTTACAATGGCGCAACTAGGAACAATATTTTTTATTTCTCCTTGTTTCTCTCTATTGGTGCTACATTCTGCAACACACATAGAACGAGCAAATTGCCATTCAAAATTGTGTATGTGCAGGAAGGTGACACTTCCTGCACATAAATATTCATCCCTGTAACAGAGGCACCCATGCCCCATGGTGCAAGGGGGCCTGTGCGAGGCAGCTTTTTCAGCACAAGGGAAACAGCAGGGGTGCGTCCTATTTTTGTAAATACGGTGCAAGCCTGCCTTCTTCTAAATGACGCAGTGCAGTGCAGCTACATTACTTGAAGCTCTGCACCATTTCTTTGTACATATTCCCCCTAGTAACTCAAAGCTGTGCATTCATGCAACGCAGCGCAGCGCAGTGCAACGCAGCAACTTTACTTGCTTCGCTGAGTTGTGTCAATTTTATGAAGATCTGGGCATGGGTGTTTTCTTTGGAAATTACCACTTTAGATAAACATAACAGATTGAAAGATGGATGCTAAATGTATTGTTTAATACCAACATTTCTGATTTCACCTGAAGCCACTCCTAGGTAACATAATTAGTTATAGAGTTAATGACAGCTATGGGCATTGGAGCTCAGATAATAAGTAGCGGCGAGCATAACTGGTGTAATTCTCTCTAGTTTAATTCCTCGCAAATACAGAAAAATGGCGTGTAATCATGGGCAATTACATGAGAAGCATATTCCGGCAATTGGCATCATTTTCTTGGTATAAAATGCACCCTCGCTTCCAATATGAGTCAGAGGATGCATTTTTCCCTAAGAAAATGGGACTTGATGCTCCAGGACATGAACAGCAGTCGCCACAGTCACTCTTTGTCTCAGATCACTCTTCCTCTGCTCCTGCAGTAGGATTTTTGCCCCAAATGACTATTAATTACCCTTGCTTGTTTCTAGTGTAATTTTACTATTTTTGCTTCACAAGAGATTAATGAGATTGCCCTAATGAATCCCAACTTTATTCAAGTCTAAACACTCAACTCCCTCAATACAGGTGGTTTGTGTGGCCAGACGGTTCACCAGCTGCACAGCGCTGATCTCAGAGCAACAAACAATGCCCGTCGGTGCAGAACTATCCTGGGCACCTGACCCCATTGTTCTAGCAATGTCCTTTTCGCATTGTTCTTATACACAGTACACGTCAACCAGGTGAGTCGACTCTGCTTTGTTTGCTTTCATCTGTCATTAGATACAGTAGAGACATTTCTGTCATAGACGTTATTGCTAAAAGGTTATCAGGACCTTTAGTGCCACCAGCAGGAACAGAGAATTGTTAGTGCCAATGGCAGGGGCATGTCATCCTTAGTGCCACTAGTTCAACGTGAAGAGTAGGTCCAGTTTACTCTTCTCAAGTCTCAGACAGCAGGTCCAGTCCTCTTTCTATTTTCCATATGAATGTTCTGGAGTGGAGCCTCGAGGTGCCACATTTGTTCCTTCTTTTAGTCATGTGTCCCCAGCACAGCATGTTATCTCTGTTTTAGGCTTACGTAAGGTATTGTGCATCTCGGGCATCCAGATCGGTTTCTCGTTGACAGTGTTCACCTTTTTTTCAAAATGGCCCCAAGTAGCGGGGCAATAAGCGTGATGAGGTCAAAGACCCACTGTCAATATTAAAAACTCCTTTTTGTTTGTGGTGCCCTAATGAAGATTTAATGTTCTGGGGTGACCTGTCTACCGCGGCCGAGATCAATTTGCCCAGATCATTAACCTCCTGCTGCACATACTGCATCTTCCCTCCTCTACTCTGAAGTCCCTCTCAGCTCGCGCAATGAGGAGAGCTGTTGTGTCCTGCTGACATATTAATTCAGAGGTGCTGTAGATCAAAATGTCATCTATGTTTTGTATCAAGGGGCTACTCAACAGCAAGTTAGCAAGATCCTTCCTCAGTATTTGATAGAAGATAGTTGGGGACTCAAAAAACCCTTGTGGTAATCTCTGGGATTACAGTTGAAACCCTCCACACATAAATGCAGTCATGCAGCGGGGCCCTGACCTTAATCAAGTCTGGAAAAAAATGTCTGAGGCCCCTGGACACTCGCTGAACAGCTGGTCATCTGTTAGCTTCCGTACACTGAGGCTGGGTGCAACAAAGATGATATATGCCCACATCATGTTCACTGGGTCTGTGGCCAGAAAGACCCAATATTCAGAATGTATTTCAACAGACTCCAAGCAAAACAATACTTCCTCTGGGGGCTTCAAGTCATGGTGTCCCTCCAGGCAGAATACAAATTTGTTTGGCAGCTGAAACTTTTGTTTCAATAATTCCAGTGTGTTAACGACAATTGTGAGGACAACATGTGTGAAGGCAGTCAGGCGCCTCTGGGAGGTGCAGGCGATTTTATGGCCTTGAGTCTCAGTGGTAAAACCCCAGATGTCAAGCAGGTCATCATCCCATTGTCAGAGAAATTAATAGTCATGTTTAGAATGACCATTAAGTCTCTTCCCAGAAGATTAGTCGGAGATGACGGATGATATAGCAATTGTCTTACTCCCCAATTCAACGTTAGGGGTTTTGTGACAGGGACTCTCGCTATCGTACCCCAAAAGCCATGCATGTCCATGGATTCCTTGGATATGGTGACGAACCCTTCCTTTTGACATGACTTGGTTGCTCCTGTGTCAATCAGGCAGCTGTAGTGCGTGTTGTTTACTAGCACTGTTATGGTGGGTTTCTCCTCAGATTGAGGTATTACTGAAAGCACAGGAATGTGAGGGAGTATGTGTGTGTCCCATCCACTGGACGCAGAACTGACCCTTGTTGACCCCATGTCCTATCTACTTCTAGGAGCTGAGAAGGAAATGTGATCATGTCCCCCCACCTTGAGAGTTCTTCCTTTTTCCTCAGCTCCTTCTAGTACATATTTCATCTTTTCTGAACCTCTGCAGCAGTTCCCCATCTGCGCTGCTGCTTTCTGTGCCATTGTGGCTACAGCCATACTACTCAGGACCACCCGCTCCTTGTTCAGGGATTTTGCGTGGTGCCTTGTTTCTGTCTCAACATCTTTTGGTATTCTCTCGCTTTCTTTTCTTTGCATGCCTTTTTTCTCACCCTGCATGGCATTGTTGCATGTAGGGGAAGTTCCAGTTAGGATTTCTCTCTGTATAGCCGATATAATCCTCCACTATAGCCATGTCCTCTGGCTCAATAAATCCTCACGTAGGCCAGTACCGGTCATATTGGTTCCTCTCCTCAGTCCACTCTGTTAACAGGTCACAAAATAGGTGTGCAGAGATCTCACATTCCTCTTTGGCTACTATCTCCTTCAGGGTTAACCTGTCTTTGTCATGCACTCAGTCAAGCAGCATATGTTCTCATTGCTGCTCCCCTAGTGTGTACGCAAAGGCATCATCTTATTTTACTGGGTGGGTTAGTGTAGGAGGGTGGATACCTGACTATGGCTACTCCAGATTTTTTGCCTAGTGTTTAGCTGGTTTTCGACTTAGTTGGCCTGGGATCCTGCTAATCAGGGTCCCAGGCTATCTGCTCTCTCTGTAAAATGGACTCCATGTACCTTAGGTACATCTCCAATTGGTATTTGGGTCACCTTATCAGCCCCTGTATAGTGTAGTATAGGTACCCAGGGCATAGGTGCATCCAAGGCCTACCAGGGGCTGCAGCATGTATTATGCCACCCCTGGCTGGCCATCCAAACTGACACCACTGGCTGATCACTCAGCAGGGGCAAGGTGGTGTAATCACCCCTTGCTTAGGTATAGTATTCCTATACCTACCCATATATATAGACACATATGCACCTATAAGTCACTCCTATGGCAGGCCTTAACAATCCTGGAGGCAGAGTGCTTGGTTTTATGTAAGAGGGTGCCCTAGCATGAGCTGAGCCCCTCTGCAGCTTTCGGAACCATGTCCTTATAGCTGTTCTATGATATTGCCATACCATATACTCTTAAGTGCATTATAATCCTCGCGGTTATTGCTAACTTTGGTTTGGCTTTATTAAAACATGTCGTGTAAGGTGTCATACGCTTTGGAATACAACCCCCCGCGCCAGTTCTGGCGACGGGGGTAGCATTCCACCCTTCTAGAGCGAGAAGACATGTTGTTCCTACTAATCCCGGTTAAAGTTAACCAGAGCCTCAGCATCACAAATCGGATGCTGCTGCCACAGACACAAGTCTGACCTCCTGCTGCTGGGAGCCCTTCCAGCGAGGGAGGCTTGGACAATAGATTTCCTGTCACAGGGAGTTGCTAGCGCCACCCCAGACAGGCCATAATGTATTGGGGCAGGGAGGGCTGAATGAAATGAGACACTGCCTGGCTCACACAAGGTGCTCCATGCATAGGCCAGTTCAAACCGGTGCTGGGGCACTCCAGCCCCAGCTCTGGCATGAAACTGGACAAAGGGAAAGGGGTATAACCACCCCCTTTCTGGGTCCCACCCATAGGAGAGTCCTAGCATGTAGTCCAGCCCCTTGATTTGGAATAAAGGTAGGAGCTGAGTCCCAAGACTTTAGATTATCCTGACTGAAACTTTGAAACAGAACTCTAGACCTTCTACCATCTACTTTACAAGAAGATACTGAAGAATCTCCCTTGTGGCCAAGGAGTGGCCACCCTGTGCAAACAGGCACCATCAAGCGCTCAATGGTTTGCTTTGTTCGATGCTCCCGCCGGAGCCCGAGTCCAGAGTCTGACAAGGCCCGGACTTCCAGATTTCCTTCAGCCCGATCCACAGCCACAGCAAAGCTGAGTCCAGTGGAGGGGACGCGAGACGTGTGACTGGCCATCTTGGAAAGCCAGCAAAACGCTTTCCGTGCAGCTTCTGAGGCACCCTTGAAGTTGTGCATTGGAGTTTGAGAAACCCCAGCCCCGAGCATCAATTGCCCCGAAGATCACCTCTCCACACTCCCCATGTGCTGCGTGGGGCCCTTTTGCATTTTCCTGCTTGACGCGTCTGTCCGGTCATTTGCCCATTGGCTCTGTGACGACGAAACCTTCAACTTACACCACTGGTCTGGTTGCTCCAGACTGGCCCTCGCTCCCCTGAAAAGGAGCGGCCCATCAGACCTTGCTGGTCTGATTAAGAAGCCATCTTCGATTCCTGCGTGGGTGGCATTTGCCAAGGCCTGTTGACTCCGATTCGAGAACCAACATCGCCGACAGCGAGAGCCTTTGTGGGATAGTCCACAACCAGCTCCTGGTCATCGTCGATGCCCCCTGGTCCATGTGGCAGCAGAGACAAGCTTCATGACATCGCCTCATTGCTTCCCGACATCGCCTGGTTCCTTCCTGGTCCATCCTGGTCACTGGCTAGTGACCCAGACTCTGTCCCCTCTGCTTTCAGGTACTCTTCATCCTCGATCCCCCCTTGGATCCAACTGGACTCTTCTCTCCTGGTCGCCTGCAGCATCTTTTCTCCAAGGCTCCATAGAACTCCACGACGAAACGCGACACACTTTGGGACCTATGCACCTGCGTCCTGTGGGTGAGGTAACGTGGGTACTCCGGTACTCCTGTGTAGATTGACTATCCTAGTGTCCTAGTTTCAAGTGGTTTAGTTCTAGTCCAGTCGGAAGACTCCTAACTCTTTAAATTTCTAACTTTACGCACCCATTGACTTCTATGTGTGCACGCATGTGTGTTTAGACACTGCACCCGCATCCTGTGGGCCTCCTGTCTCCTAACTACTGTTAGTCCAGTGTAGCCCCAGCGATTCCCAAGGCCCTAGGCCTTACCATTGTTCGTGACGTGGTACTTATACCACTATTTTAGTATATGCTTTAACGGGCCACCAGGGCCTATCCATATTGTGCAACTTATTGTATGTTATATTAAGTTATTTGTTATACGCTTGTGCTTCTGTCCTCATAAAGAGTACAGAGGGTTGTTTTAAAAATAAACACATACATATTTTGAATATATAACCTGTGTGGTGTCCTTTCATTTGTTATTAAAGGGATTGCATATGGTAAAACAGCTGGCTTCACAATACTCTTGAGTTTAGCCTAAGACTGCTTTTGTCCATGCTACCACTAGGATAGCTGGTCTATAAGGTTGACTTTACAACCATCACCGTAAGGGTTGTTTGGACTGGTGCAAGGTGCTCACTAGAATAGTGAACATCATATACCAGGCCAACTTCTCACAGTTAGTACCAGGATGACTTGCTTTTTATTTCCTGGTCAGCCCCTCTCCTTTGTCGACTGATTGGTAGACTCTGATCCCTGCTAAAAGCCTCTGATGTAATTCTCTCTGATTCTTCCCACATTGATGCCCTGTTCCTTCCCCCACTTCCTCTCATATAAAGAGCGCTCTGCCCTGTGTTGCTGCTGTACTCCCTGGGTACGTGCTCTTACTATCTCCAACCGTAGCTCATGACTTTCTTCCTCTCCTCATCTGGTATTACCTCCTTCGCTTTGAGCTATGGGATGTTCTATATGCCCAGGCTTCATCTTCAAACTCGCTCTATTTGGTCTCCTCCTCTACCTGGGAAAGTCCAATCCTTGTCATCAGTTCCCTGGGAATTGGAAATCCTTTTCTGAACCCTCTCTCTGAATCGCTATCTAGAACCACCAGAAACATCCTTGCCACTTATGTATGTTCACCTGAACGAATTGAGTGTGTGGTTGGTTTGCTGTTGAGGTCCTAGGTGTTAGGCATGGTAGACATGGATTGAAGCTTTTGGGGACCTTTCTGAGGGACATGGGATACGTAGGAAGCTTCTGGGCTCGCTGGCCTTTTGGTTCCTTGTGCCTAACAGTCCATCTTTCAGTGGAGGGCCCGTCGGCTCCTACTGCTGGGGGCTTGATATATCCTAATGAGGTGGAAGATGGCATGAGCACCTCCATTCCCACATATGGTGGGGGAGATGCTGATGGCTTGTTTGATGTCAGCATTGTAGGGCTATCGCTCTGGGCCTCTTTGACGATGTCCCATAATTCTAGGTGTGGGTCTCTCTTTTGACCTGTATTTTTAGTTTTTTTAATGTGTTTTAGTATGTTCTCTTTCGTTAGTGTCAAATGTGCTCTCCTTAGGCCATGGAAATGTGTCTGCCTTTCTGCTAGCTCGTCATTCTTGGCAAAAATGTATTATGTTTTTATATTATTTATTTTGATAGTTTATTATAGCTTGAACATTCTCCTTCCGGGTGCCTGAATAGTTTACAAATGTATCACAGCGCTTTAAAAATGTACAGAGAGCAGCGAAATAATAACAATAATGTCATATTCCATAGGGTAGTACCCTGAAAAGGGAGGGTATGGTTTACAATGTTCAGAGAGCAAAGGAGATAAACCAATAAAAAACTGTGATAGTCCAGAATAATTGAGGCTCTGGCAGTGTCATGAAAAGAGAGGGTAATGCCAGGACTGGTAAGTGAAAAACACAAAGGTAACCAGTGAGAAGTCATTGTGAGTGTGATTGAGGAAACCGTATCTTAGGATTTCGGGAAGAAATCTGTGCATATGGAGTACTTTGAGTTTGTTCTTGAAGGACACAGTTCAGGGATTCATGCTAACTCCAGGAGGCAATGTGTTCCAAATTCTTGGGACAATCCCAATAAAAGATTGGTTGTAAGTTTTCTTCTTGTGAAATTTCTGAGGTTTCAGATGAAAGGTGTTGGAGCTTCTGGATGATCTAGAGTCACCAGAAATGTCAAGCTTGTGAGCGAGATACCTAGGGGTTCTGTAGTAGAGGCTTTATGTGCCATGCAGGCAATTTTTAGCAGGATTCTTGTTTCATAAAGGAGTCAGTTGAGGGATTTCAGATTGGGGGTGGTGTGGTTGCTTTTTTTGAACCGGTGATAAGCCTTGCGGCAGAGTTGAGCGAGGCCCTTACTGAAGCCCGTTTAGATCCGGGCAGTCCATAGAGGGTTGTACTTCCATTGTCTAATCTGGGAATCACTAGAGTGAGCACTGCAAGCTTGAAATCATTGGGGGGAGGGTTCTAATTTTCTTAAAATGGTCATATGATGATTTTTTCCTTTGGTATTGGCAATGGTGCGCTTCTTCATGTTGAGAGTATTGTCAAGAGATATCCCATTGATGTCGCTGAGTAGACTTGTGGAGTGCAGTTGAGGGATGTTAGATGTTCAACCATTCTTCAATGACAGACGACTGGTCGCAATTAGAAGGAATAGGTTTTTTTTGTATTTTGTTTAAGGTGATTAGTTGCTAGCCAATTTTGAGTTGTCTGTAGATTTGTGTTGAGGGAAGTGATGTCTTCTGGGGCGGAGACTTTTAGGTGTAGTTAGGTATCATCCACATACATGTGATAGTGGATGTTGGATGGACTCAGAATTTTCATTAGAGGCTACACGAACAGGATGAAGAGAGTGGACACAAGTGAGGAGTGCTGTGGGACCCCTGATGTAACCGGAGTAGTCTGTGGTAAAGTGTGATCAACCTTAACTCTTTGAGTCCTGTTTTGGAGATAGGAGGTGCACCATTTAAGGCTTGATCCTATTAGTCCCATACAGCGTCCATGAAGGATATCATACTCATAAATCCCACAACATTAGTTATGCAATGGGTACTGTGTTGAGGCACATGTACAAGTTAAAATTAAGTAAAAATAGGTAAAAACACTCGGACAACTCATGGCTGGATAGCCGGATGAGTGTAGAACGCTTTGGTGGTCATGTGAGGGAAGAATTGTGGGTGTGGTTACGCTACCAAAATTGTCATGCTGTGGGCCTATGGACTTGCGTATCATCCATTATTGAGAAATGCCTCCTGCAGGGTGATTTCCTCATATTCATTAAGGCCTCTCGCCACCCTGCCAAAAAGATGTATCCACCTGCACTCACGGATAATCAGGATGTTTGAAAAGTCTCCTTCCCTTGCATTGTCCTTCACTTTCTCTATTACCCACCATCTGAAACTTTCTGGTGTGTGTCCAAAGGCTCTAAAGTGTTCTACGAGGGGTGCACCCTGTACTTGGTGGCGTATGCGACTGCAGTGTTGCAGGATGCGTGTCTTAACTTTTTGTATGTTCTGAACAATATATATAAAGTCACAAGGGCATGTTATGGTGTAGACCACTGCAGTGGAGTTACAACAGTTGCGGTCTTGTAACGTATGAGTATGGTTATTGTGAATAAATCGGTTCACCTCCGTAACCATGGAGCACGCCTTACGCTGTCCACACTTATGATGTCCTTTCGCTGGAAGGATGTCTCATAATGTTGATTGTTGGGCCCTACGTTCAATCTGTAACAGTGACTTAACTACATAATCCCTCACGTTCTTTCCTTTCTTGAAAGCGTGCATGGGGGAGATACACCCCAAGCTCATCTGACACCAAATGCCAATGGCGGTTTATGGTCTTCTAGATCATATTGTAAAAAAGGTGGTGACCCACACTAAGCGCTCCTGGTCATTGGATTCAAGGAGAAACTCCATGCGGTTTAACCACGCACATTGACGTGCTTTCTTCAATCGTCTTATGGGGTAGTCCTTGTCTGTCAGGCGAGATATCAGGTCCACAGATTACTCATATTATTCCTCTTTCTTAGAGCAATTCATCCACAACCTCAAAAATTGGCCAACTGGTAAAATGTCCCTGTGGTTGAGAGGATAGTGACTGGAATAATGTAAAATAGTATTACATTCACATGTTTTCCTACATCGACATGTGTATAGTCTATCTTGATCAGCTTCAATAGTGAAGTCTAAGAAGTTAATCAACAGTTTGCTAAATTCTAATAAAAATTGGATGTCATCAGAACAGGTATTAAGCCAGGTATTGCAATCTTTCACTTGTTCCTCACTACCTCTCCATTTGATCAAGACGTCTTCTATGTAACTGCACTACAACTCAAAACATTCACTGTAAGGGTTATGATTGCTAAGGATGTAGGTATGTTCAAATCATCCATAGAGATGCTAGCGAGATCAGGTGCAACACTAGCCCCAACCGCGACTCCTTTTGTTTGTAAGTTGACTTTGCCCTGAAAACTAAAGAATTTCTTTGTCATAGTGATGTCTACAAGTTCAGCAATAAAACCGGTGATGACCTTGAAACCTACCCCTATTTACAGTAAGGATATTGCATGACTTTTGAGGCTCCAAGAGGGGGCCAGGAGTTGTGTAACCTCCTACACTTTAATTTAGCACTGACCCCAGGGAATGGGGTTCCCAGGGCTTGGAGGGGTCACTCACCACACTCCATATAAATTGTAATGTCCCAGCCCTGGGGTGTTTATATTTTGAGGGGCATTTTAAAGATATTTTTAGTGGATTCATTGCAAATTTGGGGCAAATAATTTTTTCATGAAACAGTGATTATGGCCCAGGATCTCTAGATCCTCCTAACAATCCTAGAGGGCACGGAATCCCTAACCTGCCCCCTTATACATTTTTTATGTTTTTTTTCCAGTACTGCAGAGTCATTCCATAAGTACTAAAATATCTATTGCCACATCTGAGTTGATGTGGTGGCAGTCAGTCAGATCTTATCTTATGATCTGGTGGCTCCGCCAATCCTCCCCGCCTTAAATTAAAAAAAAACTACTGAAAGGTATACTCCATTTTTTTTATTGACACCCTACGGAGTCTAGGCCAACATTATAATGGTGCATGGAACGTACAGGCACCAAAGTTGGTGCCGAGACCGCACCTGCCATTTTACCCCGACCTTGAAATGCCTAATAGATATCAGGTACTGAGTACCTTAGATGATAATGAATGACTCAGTCCCGACCTATTCCGAGATGGGGACCCCAGGATTTACCAGCGAGGAGGTTTTATTACTTTTCAGGCAAGTCAGCTGCACCCCAAAAATCATAACGTATTCCTGTGATACCATCAGCCTGTAGGTTGGCTGTTGCCAAAGCCATTAAGGCAACTTGTAATGAACAACCTAGCACCTGTAATATTTGCGCTCAAAATATGGATCCTGCATGTCAGCCCTGCGAGGGAGGGTTTAAGCTTGCAAAAAGGAATGTGAATGAGCTACTGAATAAGATAGGGAATGCTGACAGGATCAACACCATATCCAGCTTTGACATTATATGTATAAAAGAAACCTGGTGCACAAGTTCACTTTGAAGCTCTAGGGTCACAAGCTGGTTGGGCTAAAGGGAGACTACAGATACTTATCTCTAATAACATTTCTATAAATGTCCAAAAGTTTGCATCAGTGGGCCCCAAATCACAATCAGTGTGGCTGAACAAAAAAGGAGGGAGACACCTTGTGAATGTAAATTTCTGAAACAATATCTTCGATTCAACATGTAGCACTGTGACCACTGCCCTTGGCCTTGGCCTCGAAGTCTTCCTAACTCCCATCAATACTGATTTTGTACTAGTATGGGCAGGTGGGGAGGGTAATGATCATTTCTGTCATATGAGGAAGCACTAAACTCAATCGTCTCTAAATAGGACCATCACCTACTTCGAGGTGGCCGTGGTTTTAATGGAAAACTAGTACCAACATTCTATGGTGAAACTCATCTTCTAATATAGATTTTCTATTGGTGTCAGCTATTTATGTGTGAGGTAACTTCAGTACTGTAACTTCAATTTTTAGTGATCACAGTTTACTTACATTACTTTGCCATTTTTGGGAACAAAGCATGCCTCATTTCGTATATGGCTCTTGGGGACATTTTCAACATTGCTAAATTAGCATGAGCTGGCCTGCCATGCTGCTGCTTTTACGCATGTTACTACATGACTTTGTTTTTGCAAGACTCTCCTTGTGCCTTTCACATGAGAACGCGCTACCTTTCACGTTCTCTGCTGCGCTCCTGGAGTTTAGTCTTAACACGATGTGCACGGTCGATAAACAATGCCCCTTGTTATTGTCCTCTGGTCTGTTCTGGTCAGTCCCTAACACCTAGACATAACCTGCTACACATAGCTGCAGTACTGAGGACCCGTGCTTTGATATTACATTGTTGCATGTTGTTTTAACACTTGGAGAAAGCTGTTCCATGGAGAATAGCTCCGCTGTTTACTATGATGTAAACCTTACATTCAGGCTTTAAGGTATGGGGTCTGCTGTCAAACCCCAGATATCTTCCTTTATGTGAAATAAACTTCTTCTAGCCAAGGGGAGGGTATTTAGGACTGATTGCCGTCTTTCCACAGTCTTTATAAAGAACTTCTCCTTCTGTATTCTATGGAATTATAACAATGCTAACAGAGCAGAGTCTATGCATTTTGCTGCTTGTAGTCGCTTGTATACTGTATTGTAGAGCACAATAGTTGAAATAAGCATTTTGAACTATTTTCAGTGACTACAAACACAATACAAATACACTGCCTCGGCCGTTCCTCATGCCTATTATCCTTATAGGACTCTTGATGTTCAGCTTACAGCTTGGCAACACCACATTTGGTTTAGTGGTACCCTTCCTCACCCAGTATCATATGTCTGTTTAGGCCAACACTTGGCCCGTGTTGGCTGGGTATACCCCAGACCAGTGGTTCCCAAACTGTGCGCTGCGGCGCCCTGGTGCGCCGTTATCAGTAGCCAGGGGCGCCACGGCACATGTGGGAAAGATAGCATCTGGCCTCGATAGGCCCCGTGTGCAGCGATGTCAGAAGTGCCGAGCGCCTGATCACCAACAGAGTAATAGTGCGCTATAAAACCAAACAAACAAATGATAACACGCACACTCATGAGGTCTGTCGGAGTCGAACATGCCCATGCTTGATACAGCTGTTGGATTATCAGCTTCTCGCGAGGAAGCTTATAGACGGGATGGATTACAACATTTAAAAATCGTGGGTCTGTGGCACAGACCCACGATTTTTAAATGTTGTAATTGCACACCTTCACGTATTGCATACATCTTTGATATGCATGCATAGGGCTGTTTTTCAGTTCATCATGCGCAACTTCCAGGTGGGATAACCTGGTGTTGCTGCTCAACCTGCTGGACCTGGTGGTGTAACTATCAGTCCCATTGTGGTTAATTCAGTGATGGATAAGTGTACGCAGTATAAGGATGAATTGCCTTATTGGCTTGCTGAAAAAAATTGACAATTAGAGGCTGCTTTTCAAATACATCTCCTGTGGAGAAGGACAGGATATTGACTATTAGTTTACCTAAAGACATACTACCTGAGTTAACTGGTTGTAACAACTAGGGTAAGGTGTTTGCAGTAGTATACTCGAAGTGTTCCAGCACTCCCTCCATGACCGTGCTCCCCTCTGTGATTAAGCGTGTTCAAGAAGAACAAGGGCCCGAAGTTTCTGTGGATTTAGAAATGAGACTAGTAGGGGTGTTCAACATGGTTGCTGATATGATCCTTGCTAATGTCCAGGGTAAAGCTGTGAATTTTTCATGTGGCAAACCGCTTGGAGGACCGCTTGGAGCCTGTACCAGATGCATAAAAGCCATGTGAATTACCAATGATTATTGCAAAGGCTAATAAAACCATTGACCGCAATAGTCTGGCAGTTAAGCCTTTTACTCAAACACAAACTCAAACACAACAAAAGGCCCAGACTGATAAAGATAGGTGTACGTTCTTCTCTAAAAAGAACTGGAAAAATAAAAATCAGGGGCATTAACAACAGAAGCAAGGTTTGCGTGCTGGTTCACCTACACCTGAGTCTTCTGAGCATACTTATGACTTGCAAGACTGCATGCAAATTAAGTCTCCTGGTAAATTTCAAGTCCCTGATTAGCGTTCTTCTTATTCTTCTCAGGACATATCAGGCTCTCAAATCGGTTGAGGGAAATGCCAAGATCATGGCAAAAGTCAACCTGTGCCACAAGGATTAGGTCAGCCTAGACAGTTTGTAGTTAAAGGAAAACAAGAGGAATTACCTTGTTTTTGACCCCTGTTTTAGAAAAGAAAGGTTGCCACTTTAACAGCAAGATATGCCTCAGACGGTGAGAATGTGACTCCGGGATTGGACGTGGACAGTGACTCTGCTCGACAGCCCAGCGGAGGTTACAATGGTGCGGGTGGCTCTGCGTCCCTGTCTAGGGGTGATAGCAACTGACACATTCATTACGGTAGAGACAGATGATACCTCGGTTGCCCCACCGGGTAGACTTTATACCGGTATTTTTTCAAATTGAAGGTGATATACCGCACACAATCAAGGCAGTTTTCCTGGAGCATCTAGCCTCCTCATATGACATTTTGTTAGCGGAGGCAGATTGGCCTCCAGCATTTGGGTGGGAATATGTGATACTTCTGAGTTTTTTGCATTACCTCCCTGAGGAGCATGCCAACACTTTCGCAGCAGGGTGGGCAACGGACCTTGCCCCGGGGGGTGTACCATAATCGGGTGGGCTGGGATGTTGATTCACAGGCTCATGAAATACCTTTAGGATCTATGCCACAAGCACAACCATAATACCCAATCAGGCGTGAAGCAAAGGCTCACGTTATTGACATTCTAACACAGTTAGAGTAAGGAGTGATTGAACCATGTACATCACTAATGAATATTCCTCTCTTTATGGTATCAAAACCTGATGGTTCATATTGATCGTATTGGATTACCGAAATATGAATTGTCATTGTCGCACATTTGTAGTGCAAAACACTCACAGATCTGCTCTGGTAAACAGTTGTGTTCCTAAGAAATACAGTACTACCCTATACATTTCCAATGGTTTATACAGTCATAATCTTGCTCCTGAGAGCCGTGACTTGACAGCATTTACTGCCGTTCGGGAATCAGAAAAAATAAGCACATTTGCCTATGGGGTACAAAAATAGCCTCGGGGCATTTGAGGCACGTGTTGTGTCATTGTTGCACGACATATCCAGATGCGTTCTCATACGTTTATGATGTTTATCTGATGCACGATGATCTAATGCCGCAATTAGCCCAAGTCAACAATATTATTTTGTCCTTTGCCGACTATGGATACAAATTCAATTTTGCAGAATCGCACATCGCCCATTTGGTGGTGCTTTTTTTGGGCTACAAGCTCAATAATGAAGGAAAGGGGTTAGCCCCTTGGTGAAATGTGCACAATTTCAACCCCACTCTACAATGAAGAAACTTCAGTCCTTGCTGGGATTTTTGAACTTCAGAAGGACATACATTCCCGATTATGCCATGCTTATCAAACCGCTTTATGCTTTGATACAACCTATATTTTCATCTGCGAGCTGGCTTCCAAAGCATACCTCCATTCTGAATTCATTGCAATCTGACTTGCTTGCAACTAACTACTTGTTGACATGTGATAACACCACAAACCTAGAAATACATTTAGTTTTAGGAACAGGGGGTTAAACTTACTTGACAATCAATGAGGGAGAAACAATACCTATTGCATACAAATCCCAATTATACACTGCAGCAGAAATGCGTTTCTCCACAGTTGAAAAAATGTTGACAGCAGTGTAGATGGCGATTCTGAAGGAATGCTCAGTGGTACAAGGTAAACGCATTCTTATGGTCATGCCCTTCCGTGCTTTGGAAGCCATGACTAAGGCGAGTGTACCTAACTCGAAAGCACTACATCCCCGTAGGAGGCCATTGGCTACCTCTTTGACATCGGCTGATGTCATGTTTATCTTTGATCCTGCACTTCAGACACTGGAGTTTTACAGTATGAACACATTCCTCCTCCTCCCTTGTCTCTAATTCCTCTACATGAGTACGATTGCATCATTTATACTGATGGCTTGGCTCAGCTGACCAATGGTTTTAACCCCTTCGCTGCTAGACCTTTTCTCCCCGTGCTAAGATTTTTTTAAAACTATTTGGGGTAGTGCGCGCTTAGGCCCCTGTAACTTTTTGACCACATAAGGTATCCATGCCATATTTGTGTCCTTTTCCTCCAACGTCATGGGTATTCTAAAGGTATCCTGGGTTTGTGGATTCCTATGGAGGGGTCCCAGACATTAGCCAAATTACAGCTATACTTTGATTTTTGGGGGGGAAATGGGAAAAAAGTGCTGCAAATGAAAGCGTCTGGGTTTTTCCCTGCAAGTGGTATCATAAAAGGGTTTGTAGGGCTGAAATCACCGTTTCCCCAGCTTTTAGGGAATGCCAGACTTTTGTCAGAAAATCTATTTTTTTCCCACAGTTTTGGCATTTTTCTGGGACATGGCCTTTTTTTGCTATTATTTGTGCTTTTAACCTCCTTCCAGTTAATGGTAGAAATAGTTATGAAGGCAATAATGGATTCTGGAATGCTATACATTTTAGAAAAGTAGATACATTTCTGAATTTAGCAAGGGGTAATTTGTATAGATCCATCAAGATTTCTTTATAGAAACTAACAGTTAAATGTAGGATATATTGACAATTATTTGGAAAAAAAAGCCTTTTGTGTCAGCGTTTTTCACCTGTAACTTCTTCTAATTATGACAGGTGTTTGAAAGCAATATACTGTTACATCCCCTGGACTTTACTGGTTGTGGGGATATATAGGACTTGTAGGTTCACCAAGAACCCGACGAACCAAGAGCCAAAAACTGAGCAGCTGTACCGGGTATATAGCCATTATTGTGCATGGAAAAATCTGTATGAAAGACACCCATGTATTTCTGAAATGGGAAAAAAATATAGAGTTTAGAATCAGTAGATATTTGTAGAGATGTTGTCACAGAAGAAAGAGGAGAATTCATCTCTTGAAATTAGGGGTTTAGGTGATTCTTTGGCGGTTTTAGCTAGTTTGTTGGATTCGTGTTTGACCAAGTCAAAGTTTGCGAGGTCGATTTTTGGCATTATCCAGCTCAGTTCTGGTAAATTCTTTTTTTAGTGCTGATGATTTTCCTATTGTAGACATTTTTGGCCTGTCGAAGAAGTTTTAGATGTGCAGCAGATGGGTGTTGTTGGGAGAGGTTAAAGGCTCGGTTACAGACATGCCGCTTGGTTGAGGTTTAATCGTCTCGTAAGGCAGCAGTTGCTTCTGGAGATTGGCGCACCACATGAATGTTGATTTTCAGCGAGTCCAGTGAACACCGCAGTGTGCTGGGGTACTAGTCAGTGAAGGAGATATCTCATTACTGGGTGCCACACTAGATACCGTGAGTGCGGGGGTCAAAGAAAGTCTAATCTGAGGAAGTGGAGGTTCTGTTGGGGATATTCTGTTTTGAGGTTATGCAGGCCTTTGGGGAAATCTCAGGATTGTGATAAATCCAGGCAGATCCAAGTTGTTCCCACTGGGGAGACTGGTTGGGCAGCCGCCCAATGAGCTGCCTTGGGTTGGGATATCCCTGATGATACCTGATGTCCTTTTATCTTGGGGTTCATCTAGCTCACATGGCCGGACATACCTGCAACTTAATGTTGGTAGATTCATGGAGGTAGTGCAGACCTCGGTCAGGTTCTGTCAGGAACTGCCCTTGTCCCTCATAGGCAGGATTTCTATAGTGAAAATGATAATTTTACTGCACTGACTTTAAGCACCACAGAGTACCTTCTACGTGATCTCCAGCGCGTCCCGTGCTGCGGGAGCCCTGAAGCGATTTAAAGCGCCTCCTGGCGCTTTCTAGTGACGTGATGCAAGCGCCACAGAGGGACGCTGGGGGATGTAGTCCCCAGTACCGCGTTACTGGAGGTGGAATTCAGCAGCAGGATGAGGAGTTGATATAGACCCAATTGTTGAATCTAATCTCGCTCTGGTAATTAATAAAGCCAAAAGGATCTATGGAGGATTGATACTCTACCTATGTTGATTGGCAGTCAGTGCAATGTAGTCGAGATGCTATTCTTACCCACGGTCCTATACACTTTTAGGGCAATCCCACTTGAATTGAAAAACTGATGCTTTAAAAAGATGGAAGACATGGCTAGCAGTTTTATCTGGACATATGCCAAAGCCAGAAAGGCTCTCAAATATTGTATACTAACTAGAGATAGAGATGGATAGATTACCAGAGTTGCAGTCCCCACAGACTGGTAATTGCAGCGAACAGAAGTCAGTGGCAGCGTCAAGGAAGAATAAGGACGCTTTAAGCTCCTACAGTTTTGTGCACCAGACGTACTTCACTCTGCGGACATTACATGCTATTTATGATTTTTGCCTGGATGGCTGTACTAATTGCAGGCCCCAGGGACCAATTGGAAGATTTCTCAACTCTGTTTATTGTAGAGGCCTAACACAAATGCAGATGGGGGTTAATCGATAAGTGTTGGATTTGTGAATTACATAGAATGCAGAATATGCTTTTACTCCTGTATTGTTGTATTTTTGTGGAGGTTGTCGAGGTCGATTTTTATGGTCTCTTGGGTCTCCAACAGCAGCCACATACCTTACTCTTGAGCAACTCCTATTGTGTTTTGTTATCCTTTACTGGGTTCATCTATAATCATGACATTTGCATTGATATCTCTGATGCCTATATGGGTGCCGGCACGGACAGTGAGATGTTAGAAAACTTGAGATGGACTCCTTGCATCATGCATACTCTATGTGATATCCCTTAATTCCAATGAAGTTTATTGGAAAAAAAGACTCAGGTGGTAGTCAACAATGACGTAAAAACCACTGAAGCTCATACTGTGGAAAAGCAGTTTACCTGTTAGCCTCGCATCAGATATAGTCCCAATAGTTGAATCTAATCTCTCTCTGGTAATTGATAAAGCAAAAAGGATCTATGGAGGATAGATACTCTACCTATGTTGATTGGCAGTCAGTGCAATGTAGTTGAGATGCTATTCTTACCCACGGTCCTATACATTTTTAGGGCAATACCACTTGAATTGAAAAACTGATGCTTTAAAAAGATGGAACAAAAGGGGATGGTGATAGACGGAGCATCTGAATCAATAAAACACTCACACCCAGTCAAAAGATCTGGGTTTAATCCATCACCGTTCTTTAGCCCACTCTGCCACCCCAGTTCAGACATGGACATATGCAAATCAGTCTGACCCTGTGCCTCATGGGAACAGTCCAGCCCGAACTGCCAAGCCATGTCTTCCCTGGACCGGAAACAAGCTTCCGAGGACCGGTTTCTGGCATTCCGGCCGTCTTCAGCCCGGCTTGCTTGAATCCAGTGGCAAAGTGAGCAAGGGACTCAGGTCTGAGCATACCCTGCCACACTTATGGCGGCCAAAAGCGGTACAAAAGGGGGTGGTGATGGACGGAGCATCTCAATCAATAAAACACTCACACCCAGTCAAAAGATCTGGGTTTAATCCATCACCGTTCTTTAGCCCACTCTGCCACCCCAGTTCAGACATGGCTATATGCAAATCAGTCTGACCCTGTGCCTCATGGGAACAGTCCAGCCCGAACTGCCAAGCCATGTCTTCCCTGGACCGGAAACAAGCTTCCGTGGACCGGTTTCTGGCATTCCGGCCGTCTTCAGCCCGGCTTGCTTGAATCCAGTGGCAAAGTGAGCAAGGGACTCAGGTCTGAGCATACCCTGCCACACTTATGGCGGCCAAAAGCGGTACAAAAGGGGGTGGTGATGGACGGAGCATCTCAATCAATCAAACACTCACACCCAGTCAAAAGATCGGGGTTTAATTCATCACCGTTCTTTAGCCCACTCTGCCACCCCAGTTCAGACATGGCTATATGCAAATCAGTCTGATCTGTGCCTCATGGGAACAGTCCAGCCCGAACTTCCAAGCCATGTCTTCCCTGGACCGGAAACAAGCTTCCGAGGACCGGTTTCTGGCATTCCAGCCATCTTCAGCCCGGCTTGCTTGAATCCAGTGGCAAAGTGAGCAAGGGACTCACTTCTGAGCATACCCTGCCACACTTATGGTGGCCAAAAGCGGTACAAAAGGGGGTGGTGATGGACGGAGCATCTGAATCAATCAAACACTCACACCCAGTCAAAAGATCTGGGTTTAATGCATCACCGTTCTTTAGCCCACTCTGCCACCCCAGTTCAGACATGGCTATATGCAAATCAGTCTGACCCTGTGCCTCATGGGAACAGTCCAGCCCGAAATGCCAAGCCATGTCTTCCCTGGACTGGAAACAAGCTTCCGAGGACCGGTTTCTGGCATTCCAGCCATCTTCAGTCCGGCTTTAAAAAGATGGAAGACATGGCTAGCAGTTTTATCTGGACATATGCCAAAGCCAGAAGGCTCTCAAATATTGTATGCTAACTAGAGATAGAGATGGATAGATTACCAGAGGGCCGCTGCTCCACAACACATTAGATCCCTCATTGGTGGTCATGAGAAAGACTGTTGTGTCAGAAAGAGCATTCCTCCTATATACACATTATTTGTTGGGGACGATGCAAAAAGCAGCCTCCTAAAGATGGTCAAATCAAGTTATTAGAAGAAGGCCAAGTACACAACTCTCCATGATAAGATATGGGCAATTATGAGGAAAATAATATGGGATTTAGCTACTATACCCCAGTACGGGATGCTCAGAGGGTTATGTACCAGAACTGCCACTAACTAGGGTTAGCGTCAATTTTCTTAAAGCTGCATATCACCGAAAACTATTGCCATGGTACTGACGTATTAACAATATTTCGCTAAATGGTAGTAAATTCAGGTAGCCGCGGTAAAAACTGCCGCTAGCGTAAAGGTGAAACAAATTCTTACGTAAGGGGGTGAAAACAGATGAAAAGCCCATTATCTGCTAAAAACACTGTTAGTCAGCCCAACTTGATTTTTTTGCCTCTACAGGCAAAAATAGCCTATAAGTCCACAGTCAATAAGAAATAGGAAATAAAACCAATGGAATGCAGAATGGAGCAGCCAGGGCCAAGTGCAGCACAGATCAACAACCATCCCAGGTTCTCCAACAGCCAGTATGACCAGTCAGAGTCCCAGGGGAAGAGGAAATTCAGGGCATTATCTATGAAAATTGGCGCATTGCTGGGAAAAACCAGTGAAGCATCACTTTTCATTGAGCTCACCTTGCAAGACCATGCATCCAAAACTGTAAGAGCCGGACAAACCCCGGGGCCTGGAGGCCTCGCTGGGCCTGAGTCTGGGACCCAGAGTGGGATACAGAGGTGTAGTAGAGTTGCTAGGCCATGGCAGTAGACATTGAGGTACTGTGATCACCCATACCTGGTAGTGAAGGCTGGCCTGTAGCATGGAGACATGTTGCTGACCTGTGTGGGAAGGCTGCCTTGCAGTCAACTGCACACACCAACTCACTCTGTGAAGTAAACTAAGGGCTGCGGCCGCCATGATCTCAACATCATTTATTATCTTGGATGGCACGGCAGGCAGCCTCAGGGCAGGGCAGCTAATTAAGAGAAGTCGTCTCACACACACAGCTGCAACCAGTCACTGTTAACCACTGTGACTGACTCCCATTTAACACACTGAGGCTGCACGCACTGAGTACAGACTTACTGTCAATTTTAAAATACATCAATGTGTGACGCACATGCGAGATGCATAGTCTCAGCCCTGTCAATTAAGTGCCGGTGCTAAGCACCGGAAAGCACCGGCACCAATTAGGCACTGATGGAGAACGCCTTTAATTCTCACACATGGCAGACATTGCCCCAGGGCACGCATCTCCCGGTGTTTTCTTCTCGCTCCTATCTGGTGATTGCTTATTGCGCTTCTTTTTATGTCCTCTAGAGCACGGCCCAGGACGAGGCCTATGCCCCGATGCAGCCGCACTCTGCCAGCTTCTGTCTTTGCCTCACTCCTCGTTGAGGGGTCATCACTCGTGACTGCTGCATGTTGGAGAGCGTTGGGTGGGTGCAGGGTCAGAGCCCTGGTGGAGAGCGTTGGGTGGGTGGGTGCAGGGTCAGGGGCCTGGTGGAGAGCGTTGGGTGGGTGGGTGGGTGGAGGGTCAGAGGCCTGGTGGAGAGCGTTGTGTGGGTGCGTGCAGGGTCAGAGACCTGGTGGAGAGCATTGGGGGGGAGCAGGATCAGGGGGAGAGAAGAAGGGTGCAAGGCAGAGAGGAGAAGGGTGCAAAGGCGGAAGGGAGAAGGGGAGAAGGGTGCAAGGCAGAGGGGAGAATGGTGCAAGGTAGAAAAGGGTGCAAAACGGAGGTGGAGTAGGGTACAAGGGGGAGGGGGAGAAGGGTGCAAGGGGGAGGGGGATAAGGGTGCAAGGGGGAGGGTGATGAAGTTAAAAATGTGCCCCCCCGGAAACATTTCTGCGGACGCCCATGATCAGAGCCCACCCCACGTAAACTTCTTGTAACTGTCAGGTTTTGCGAGGGATCGTGCTGTGATCCGGCTGACGTGCATTCTCAAAACTACAAGCCCCATGTGGCAATGCGGCACGTCACGCTGATGACGCACGTTGCGCGCGCAACCCAGGAAATAAAGGCAAATTCCCCGGAGTCGGCGGTGCCGATTATTTGTTCCCGTATTCCAGCAGTCGGTTTGTACTTGAGAATGCGGTAAGAGGTTTGACCTTGTTTCAAACACGGAGTTCTGATTTCTGTGGGATATCGCTGTGTTACTTGTGGATTACAGGCCACGATCCTGGGTGGTATACTGATTCTTTCCTCTCGGCTGAGAGAACCTTGTCTACTTACTTTGGCGGCGAACTTAGTGAGACATACCTGCTAATGCTACCCCGATCACCAGGGTGCATTTAACTTTGGTGATTATCGGGGGATTGGCCGCATTTGCATGACTTTGGTTACTACAGCAGGGGTAGCTCTTGAGCAGCGGTGAACGGTGCTCTGGATACAGGTGTGCCCTGAACACCAATACGATAACGCACAGCCGCTTATTCAAACAGTGTTGTGATGGTTTCTGAGATAATTAATTTTGGATTTAACTGCACACGTTGTTTATATTGTATATCCTGAACAGGAGACACATGAGGGGTACCGCTTCAGAGGGATTGTAACTACCCCGTTGAAGAGTGTTTATGTTTGAGTTTTGGTATGTGTGAGAAACCTCATAGATCATAACCCGATTCCCTTAGAGTGCAAGGTTGTCATTGAGTTTCTTTTCGGCTACTTTCTTACAGTTGGGTAGATTCTCTGGTGCCTCCTCACTTCTTGTCTCCTGTGAATCGACCATTAGTATTTTCCTTTTCAGGTATGAAGAAGGGTCTTTTGAGGTTGTTACTTTAAGGGACACTGAAGGGGGGGTTCCATTGAGAGTTAAGGGAGGGGTGTTTCTAAACGCCTGTTATTTGTCGTTGCAGATCTCCCTCCCCGCTGTCCCCTTCCTTTCCCTCCCCGGTTGGACTTACTTGGTTGTCTGTGATTACATTTCGGACTCTGAGGTAGTTCATAGGGGAGGTTATAGGCATATCAGCACAGCCCCGTGAGGCCAGAAAGCAGAGCCTGACAGTAACCCCACAGATCTCCTTGAGCCTTTCTCTAGCCTGGTTACTTTTAGTGGGAGTGCTTTATACTACTCTATGTATGCATTGAAATGCACTTTATAAGATCTTTGTGATTGCAAATAAAGTTTTATGACGGTGATGGCTACTCTCTGAATCCTTCATCACATCTAGGCTTGATTCTTCATGTCGACCAGTGGTTCCCAAAGGGTGCGCCGCGGCACCCCGGTGCGCGAGTAAAACAATGGTGGGGAGCCACGGCCAACTGCCAATTAGGTCAAGGGAGCCACGGGTCAAAAAAGTTTGGGAACCACTGTCCTAACCCATTTGACATACAGCCTAAGTTAAAATAACTTTTCAAATTAAAACGGCTTCATTAACTTGATCCATTCTCTGAACAAGTTCAGATTTGTGTTATTAACTTTAGCAATAGCACAAAAATTCATCTGGGCACTCTTTTAATGGCCAATATTAACAGACAGCCTGAGGACAACATTCAGAAATTACTACACATCTTTCTGATACTAGCTATTGGTGCTAATATTTTAAAAGAGGTGTCACAATTTGAGTCTATCTACTGCTCCTGAGGCAAATTTCCAACTATACTTATTCTATGGGTCTTTTGAAAGTGTGCGCAACAATGCACAGTAGGCTACAGAATCCATCACAACACAAACTACTGTTCAGCAGGCACAACAATAAAACTAAAGTTTAAAAACATTATGGATCATTTAAAACTTCCACATACCTTTAAGATTTGGTCACTTATCACACCACTTGCCGCTGTGCCAAGAGAAACAAATACTGGTAGAGCCAATAGGTCTGGCTTTTCGGTAGCAGAGATGTTAACAAATGTTTTATGCACATGAGTACTACAGTTAAGCTACCCTACTAGTTTGGCCACTGCATGGAAAAACTAGCAAAAATGATTCCTTTTTGCACAGTGTGCACACAGCAGATAAATAACTGAATGTGACAAACAGTGTAATACTTCAGTACTTTTAGAATTTAAAATAGTCCATTGTGTATTATAATGGAAGCATTTGCTGGAAGGTGGAACACTATAACAAGTAGCCAATAGTATGAGGTGGGAGACTAACACTCCTCGGGGTAGAGCCAAAGCCGACAATATGTATAGTTGAAATAGCTGGTAACAAATGGGGCTTACAGAGAGATGCATGGTCAAGCTAGATCTAAAAAAGCCAAATGCAAAGGCCACCTTTGCATAACACACAGAAGGACGTTTTAGAGGGTAGTGGGAATTCTTCCATGGGCCACAGTCGGTCCTTGAATGATGGCACTAGGAAGGAGCTCCAAGGAGAAATAAAAGACCACGTCATAACCTCCTTGAAGGACTTGTGCAGCGTGAATGACAGTCACTGTACATATTGGAGAAGCCTGTGTCACTGCCAGCACAAATAGGTAAGGTTTGTGCCACACATTCACAGTCTGCGAACAGGTAAAGAATGGCTCAGCTGTTACAACTGTCCTTTCCTATGCTGGAAGTTAATTGTCAAAATACAGGTCTCTTCAATAGGGGCATTTCTCTTTGCATCGGAGCTTGCCGGGACACCATTTACCTGCCACTTGACCCAGGAGGCCATTGTTACCTGCCATTAGTCTCCCCCGCCGCCGCTAGAACCAACACGCGGCCCCCAGGTCTCTTTGCTGCGTGACACCGCCCTCTCCCGCCCACTTCCGTGCCCGGAGGCGCTCAAAGGCGAGGCTCTACTTCGGTGGAGCGGGGGCATTTCTCTTTGCATCAGAGCTTGCCGGGACACCATTTACCTGCCGCTTGACCTAGGGGGCCATTGTTACCTGCCATTAGTCTCCCCCGCCGCCGCTAGAACCAACACGCGGCCGCTGAGGGGGGAGACTACAGCCCCCAGGTCTCTTTGCTGCGTGACACTGCCCTCTCCCGCCCACTTCCACGCCCGGAGGCGCTCAAAGGCAAGGGTCTACTACCGCGTCGCGGGACGCGCGCGGGCACAGCTGGGCTAAGCCCGGGCAAAGGGCGGGCCGTCTGTGGCCGTCCGGGGCAGTACGAGGCAGGGCAGGGCCACTAATCTGACAACCTGATATTGGAGACACTCTGTTTCGGCGCACGGACACTTGAAAACTTCGCAACGGTTAGTGACTCTTGAACTCCTGACAGTGTGTTGGTGATTAGTATTATTAATCTGTAATCACTGCTATATTTTAGAGTATGAGTATCCGTAAAGATAAAGTGGGACAGGGGGTAGTGGGCACTTAAGATGCCTTCCTTATTTGAGCAGAGTCGGTTCTTATAAAGGAAATCCATTGACGCAAAGAAAACTCTCCTTAGAACCACAAAGAACATCATTAGAACTACGTAGGAAGTCCATTGAACCTAATACAGTGGGAGGCGCCCCTATTAACATCAATACTAACCCCAATTCCATCTCAGTGGGAGATAACAGACTACATTCTACCAGCTCTTTCCCATATTTAGGGATGGTCTTTGCTGCGAACGGCTCGTGGACTGGGCATTTGGCCCACTCCATGAGCAAGTTCTCAAAGGCCATCAATTCAATCCTCAGCTTACCACGCCCGAGGAAAATAGGTGCCACTAAGGCTATTTAAATTTTTTTAATTACAGTGCGCCCCAGTAGCTACCTATGGGGCAGATATATGGGGCCTGGCAAAAAGTCACTGCATCCAATCAGAAGAAAAACGATTCTACAAGAGAATCTTGGGTGCACCGATCTCTACCTCAGAATATATATGTCACAGGGAACTCAATCTACATTTTATTTGTGATTTTTTTGGGGACAAGACCGGCGTTACTTTGGCTCTCCATTTGGAGGAATAACTCAGCCACCCTGACGCAAGAAATTATAAGTGACTGTCTCAGTTGTGACAAAGGTATGGAGATCCCTTGGCTCTCAGGAGTCTACAAAAGTTTATGTAGCGTGGGCAAGGGCAATCTTTTCTTGGATACCTCTAGAATTGTGCCCAGCGATAAAATGGAGACACAATACTGAGAGGTTAAATAAGGTATTAAGTAAATCAACTGAGGTAACATACATGAATAATGAATTGTTTAGGCATCCCCTACCTCTTTACCTCATTTTACCAATGACTAACTGGGAAAGATCGCTTCTGTTTCGTCTAAGGGCTGGAAACGTTAGAGTTTTGTTATGTTTTCCCTTGGGTTATTGTCCAAAAGCACTCTATAAACCATGTCCCTGTGATGGAGTGAGCATACAAAACGACCTGCACTTTTTCTTTTTCTGTAAATTTTATCTAAAATATGTTAAATTGTTGTTAACTCCTTATTTTAAGAAACACAGACCCCTCTCCCTGGGAGAATCATATTCGTTGCTGCTCTCTTTGGACACTGCAGAATTAGTCTTCTGCACTAGCACTTTTTTTAGACTTATCACACGTATTCGTAAAATGATGGAAAACACATGAACTGCCATTTTATCTTAAATTGCTATAATAACCTGTTGTCAATTTTGGAAATTTGTTCACAAATATTTTTTAATGTGCTTTTATGATACCCTGTTATGATATGACTTTTATGAATTTTTCAAATTCGAATAAAGAATATTGGAAAAAAAATAGGATAATCCCAGGACCAACAGTAAGTACCAAAAACTCACAAGTCGCGCAGTCAGACTACTTTTATAAACCCATCATTCAACACAAAATATTACATGTCTTTTGATAGAACTACGGTTGAGTGGTCACTATTAAAGAAGAAACTCAACAAAGCACATTCACATGAAGACTGTAAGGCAGATTAGCATTTCTGGTGGTAGTCCAGAATGTGAGTCTCACATGCCATTAAAGGAATTTTCATGAATCTTGCGCTACTATTAGAAGATGTCACCACTACCATGAATTAATCGTTAGTAAGACACAGGCTACAGCAGGGGCGAACAACCAAATTAACAATACAAAGAAGTTAAGTGAGGGTAAATGTGGAGGTACACACTATAGTTTAAATCCAAACACAATGTTGATGTTTTAATATGTCAAGAGTAGGCCTACTGTCCCTATCCAATCCTCCTGTTTCCCCATCATTTGAACAATAGCAGATCTAATGGCCACACTTGCTTCAAGACCCCGCCTTCTGTGCTGCTAAGCTCTTAATAACACACTGTAATAGGGAAAAAAACTATTCGCTAACACATACAACAACTTCACACACTAAGCGGCCAGCTGAACAAATTGAAAACCCTCACCAGAGAAGATACTGCAGTGATCATGCGGGCCATCCACTCCGGGGTCCCAACAAATCCATGTCCCCCCTGCATCTACAAACTTAGAGCACTGCCAACAGCACTGCCCTCACTCAGATCATCACCTCCATCACATTCACCACATGACTGGAAGAAGTCAAAACCCTTCTCAAGAAGCCATCAACCGACCCGAACTAACCGAGCAACTTTCACCCACTCTCCTAGCTAGAAAGGACATGGAAAGCCAGCCACAAAATCACCAATAAAGCCACCTGTAAGGCCACACTCTGACACTACTCCCAGCAATGAGAGAGACAAATAAACAAGCACTAGCAGAATGCATCGAAGGGAGCTCTAACAGCTGCAAAGAGATCTTCTCGATCATCAAGGAATTCAACACACCCTCTGCCTCTGCCAACAGCATCACCACTCTCAAAATCTCTGCGACAAACTGTCAAACATATTCCATTGTAAAATTGGAAACACCTACAACAACGTCACACACAAACCATACCCCAGGTATCTCATTCCCAGCCTGCCCATCACTTTCCAAAATGGCCACCTGAACAAATGGAAAACTCTCACGAGAGAAGATACAGCAACAATCATGCTGACCATCCACTCAGGGCCCCAACAAATCCATGCCCCCACCGCGTCTACAACCTTGGAGCACTGCCAATCAGCACTGACCTCACTCATTGACACCTCCATCACAACCACCACATGACTTAAAGCATCCAGAAGTCAATGCCCTTCTCAAGAAGCCATCAACGGACCCAAACCAACTAAGCACATTCCACCCAATCTCTCTGCTGCCCTACCTAGCCAAAGTGATACAGAAGGCCATCAAAATGCAACTCACAAGCCACCTCAAACTATAAAACCTACTGAGCAACACTCAATCAGGTTTCAGAAAAAAACACAGCATCAAAACAGCCCTCATCGCAGCCACCAATGGCATCTGGATCATCATGGACCGAGGAGAAACAGCAGCCCTCACACTCCTTGACCTCTCTGCGGCATTTCGGCATATGGCACGGTCTCCCACAAAACAATCATCAGACGACAACAAGAGATCAGAATCCAAGGACCTACACTCAGCTGTCCCTGCTCCTTCCTCATGGAAATAACCTAATAAGTTCCCTTCACTTCAGAGACCACAAACCTGATCTGCTGAGTACCCAAGGATTCATCTCTCAGTCCAACCCTTTCAATATCCACATGACATCACTTACCAACATCTGAGACCAGAGCCTCACCATCCTCTCCTATGCCAATGACACCCAACCCATCCTTTCCCTGAAGGACACAACAACCTCCACCAGAACCAACGTCACAACTTTGGTAGATGAATGGATGAGAACCAAGTGTCTACAGATCAGCGCCGAGAAGACAGAAGTACTGGTGTTTGGGAAGAAGACCTCCCCATGGGACCACACCTGGTGGCTGACAGGGTCAACACTAACACCCAACCACCATGCCAGAAATGTGGGGATCGTCCTGGGTGACAAACTCAAGACCATGGCACAAGCAAACTCATTGGGTACTGCCTGCATTCACATCCAAAATATGCTACAAAAAAATCTTCACATGCACCAAAGTACTCGTCATGTAAGCACTCCTCACTAGAAGTCTAGCCTATAGCAATGCACTCTAGGCCTGAATCGACAAGCAACTCCTACACAGACTTCAGACCATACAGAACTCTGCCGCTAAGCGCATAGTCAACCTCCCTCACCGCACTCACATCTCACCTCACAGCACTCACATCTCACCTCACAGCACTCGCATCTTACCTTACAGCACTCACATCTCACCTCACAGCACTCACATCTTACCTTACAGCACTCACATCTCACCTCACAGCACTCACATCTCACCTCAGAGCACTCACATCTCACCTCACAGCACTCACATCTCACCTCACAGCACTCACATCTCACCTCACAGCACTCACATCTCACCTCACAGCACTCACATCTCACCTCACAGCACTCACATCTCACCTCACAGCACTCACATCTCACCTCACAGAACTCACATCTCACCTCACAGCACTCACATCTCACCTCACAGCACTCACATCTCACCTCACAGCACTCACATCTTACCTCACAGAGCTCCAATAGCTACCCGTCCACACACAGCCAATTCAAACTCCTTACACACACTCACAAAGTTCTGCACAACACAGGACCAACATACCTCAACACCTGCATACACTTTCACCACCCTACCAGACACCTATGCTCAGACTCACTCTCACTTATACACAACCCCTATATTCACAAAAGCAGATCAGAAGGTTGCTTGTTCCCCTACATTGCACCCAAAGCATGGAACAACTTTCTACAACACATCAGAGCCTCCTCCTCACTTCATGAGTTTAAGAAGCTGAAGCCCTCGCTCTTCAAATAACTCTGCGGGGACCAAATGTATGCTCAAGGCCTGGATGCCTCGCAGGTGAATATTGCGCTGTACAAATCAACGCAACATAAGATTATAGCTGTCAGTTCTCCAAAATTATTCACAATCTACCTAATGTGGGCAAAAAACAGGACTGGATCAGGATAGAAATCAGTGGTCCTAGGAGACGTGAGGCTAACCCAATCTAAAAGCGGTGAGGTGTGTGAATATAAACTAGCACCTCTCACTAAGACACCGTTAGGGCTCTTTTAAACAGCCAGAGTAGAAGAGATGTTTCCCTCTGAGGTATATCATATGTACCTCAAGAGAGTTTGAAACCCTCACCCAACATTCAAGATGCAACCTAGGGTGCAGTGGCTAGGGAAAAGTGCATATTGGGACCTTTCCTGAAGATTGTTCATGAGTCATGATCTGTGAGGGCACGAAGAAGAGCAGAAACATGTTGATGACACTCCGGAGAGTTATGAAACAATCCTTTTAGCCCTTTCAGTCATGGGAGAGTGAGGGAAACAAAAATAATAGAATATTTGCTAGCCCCTACATGTTTTCAATTTACGATTCCTTAGATCTTCTTTCACTACCAGGAGAAAAAAAGGAAGAAATACTTGCGTTGCGAGAAAAGAAGCAGGCGTTCTCTATTATAAGTGGAAATTGGCTTCTAGGATTAAAAACACTCACCGGAGAGCTCCAAATTGATCCCTCGTGAATCAAGAGATCTGATCAAGCAGAGGCAGAATCCACCAACGCGTAATACCAGAGCTTAGCAAGGGAGGGTTTCTATGATTCCCTTTTTGTTGCCTTCGTTTACTCTCCTCCTTCCTATTTGTTTTGTATGTCACAGGTTTTTCTCCCTCCACCCTTTTGTGGGCACATTTTCCCAAATTGAAGGGACGTCTGCAGTAATGCAATTGTTTCCCCAGAGTTCTATTCTGCATTAAGCTGGGAAATTACCTTTTAAATCATAAAAAAGAAAGTAAACACCATCCACCACTCAGTCTGTCAAAGTGTTTCATATCTACTATTCACCGTTTGCAAATTCTGAAACACCTGTGTCCTAGACAGATTTTATTATTTCCAATAAGATATTTAACAGCAACGTGAGTTACATATACACATGGAATTGTGAAGGGGACTCTCAAATTATATATTTAAATGTTCTTTTTTTCATCATGACATTGCACTGATCTCGAGGCTGTGATCACCTGAGTGTCTGTTTGGTGCCTCAGGTGCAGCTGCTAACAGGATATAAAGTCAGCCACATCCTGTGCTGCTGCTCTGTAGGCTACACTTCAAGGTGTGTGCTTGTGCAGCCCCTCTCCCTCTGCATTCTGGGAGTTGTTATGCTCCACGTCTCGTTTGATGCTTTATGACTTTTTGTGATGCATGATCGGGCATCTGCGAGTGGCCATACCCAGATCCTGCTCTGGACTCTGCTCGGGTTTCCTTTCTGTCACTAGTGCTAAAGGATAGGTTGGGTTTTCAAGTAAAAGTTGATTTCCTTAAATATCAAATATGGAATTGTATTTCCTTTCAAATGGGCAGAAGATAATGTATTATATGACGGAGTGCAACTCTGGAGTTTAATATGTCTGCTTTGCCCTGGCATGCTTTAACTTCTTTGGCTTTTCTTTTTTTTTTAAATCGTGTGCTTCTATGCAATTTGCAGAATCCATTTTTTTCTCTGTCAATATTGTTGATGTTACTAAAGTTTGTAGAAAAATGGGTGGCGTTGCTCATTTATATTCTGCACCATAAATGAATTCACATGCAGGCAAACTGAATTACTTTCAACCTGTTGCAAATCATTAAAAGAGCTAAACAAGGTGCTCGGTGGCCAAACTGAATGTTAGCACATGATCCATGATGTAAAATGACCTTTGCATGGACTATTGCTAAAAGTAAAAAAGGATTGACAAAGCCAATATTATTGGCATACGTGCAGCTAGAAGGATTTCTTTGAGAACATAGATACACAGATGTATTTGGCAAAGAAGACTATTTGGAGGAGAAAACCAACAGAGAGAGGGTTTCAGAAGAAGCTGTAAAATGACACCACAGCAAATAAGTTACTTAAAAGGTGTGCTGGCTATTTCTATATGCAGCCAAATTGATTGGTAAGAACTTAGGCAAGAGAAAAAACCATATCTGCTGAATATGTGGGAATATAACGTTTGTCAACGTGTCATAACTTGGCAGTGATTAGGTTAGCATTTAGCTCAGCTACACGAACTTTCATCGTTAACTTGACCATGTTTGTGGAAGCCATTTTGTATTCCCTGGCTTCCATTTTCAATGAACATGCTGCCTCGTGGTCAGCATGCCCTTTTGTCCTTTCTCTGTACCAATGACCATCTAACTTGCCCAGCAACTGGTTATTTTTAGCACTGGTCAAGCTCACGCATGCGCACTCGAACATTTAGATTAGTGAATGGTCACCTCTCAGGAATGTTCTCCAGAACTGACCAGTGATACTAGACTCCTCCCACATGTTGGCTGTGTTCCAAAAATGCCCTTATATGTACCTAAACTGTTCAAAAGTATACCGCCTACCCTTTTTATTGCTGTAAAACTGTATAAAAGAGGTCACGCACCGATGTCCGTTGTGATTACCGAAGGGTGCTGTAGGAATGTACCACCACCCCATGGGGTCCTAATAAACTTGTCTTTTGCATTTCCAGTTTCCGTGCCAACTTCTATTCTATGGTGTTTGAGAGTTTTTGCAGAGTATGTAGACCTGACGGAACCCAATACCACAAACGACTGAGCACAACATTCAGTAATATTTCTCTGACTTATACAGATGATGGCTGGTAGAGCAACTGTACATTAACATTTACAATGTTTCATAGAAAACACAAAACGCAGAACACCGACCTGATGACCCTAAGGTGGCACCTTCATCTAAAAGAACAGATCCAATACTGCATATTATTATGTGAACAAAGGCAAAGCAACACAAAAACTACGAAATCATGGTACAAGCATTAAAATGTAACAATTTGCATTGATGACTTTTAGATATTTCAAAAAACGATCAGATCAGCTTATATTTGATCACCGTGCAGTGCACCATCATTCTTTAATTCTTTATAATTGTCGTTTACCACTATCAAACAGCAATAGTGACATTTTCTTGGATTCTAAACTATCTTTTTAGCAATTTTTACAAAACAACTAACTATTTTCAGACCAAAAAAGTCTAAATTTAATAGCAACATGCACATGCAGTTTTATTTGAATGAATAGAGAAAACGTTAATTTGCATGAAAAATATTTGGATAAATACTGGATTATGCGGCTTTCCCTTTGAAATGATACTCCTTTCTACTGCTAGCATGTGTTTCTGATAAGCAAAGTGTGTTTAAATGCAAAGTGTGTTTAAGGCTGCAGTACCACCGCCTGTCTCCGGGGGCAGAGCTGAGCAAAGATATAAACACACTTGATGAAACACAGGTCCCCACAAGGCATTTTTTTAAAAAGTTGTAAAAATTGACACAGATATTCCTGAAGTCATTTTATATCATTTAGAATACATTGCCTTGTGGGGACCAGTGTTCCAGCAACTTATTGAGATAAAGTTTGCATAGCCAAGGAAGAAAGACTAAACTCTGAGCGCCTTGCTCCCTATACTCAAGCAGGCAAAGCCATTGCTCCTAACTAAATGTGACGGTTATTAGAATAATTTCGTAATCGCTTTAAACAACCTCCAGGGCGGTTCTGCCGGCAAAGCCACCCTCCCCGTGAATCCAGTGATAGGTGAAGGGGCCCGCCCTGCCCTCTACAGCTCGAACTCTGGTCAGGTGAAGCAGAGGATAGGCCTAATGTTGAGCTCCCGCTCACGGGAGAAGTGCAATCTCCATAACCAGGCTCTATGTAGGCCCGCTTATCCACTGGAGGCATCCAGCACGTTCAGTAGCATCCGAGCTTAATCCTCGAAGATCGCGGGAGTGTCTGGAGGAAACGCACCGCAGCTGGCGTTATATTTATCAGGCTGTTTCTGATGATAGACAGGATTCTTGGTGGGCCTGCAGCAAAGCTGCTTAATGTGCATTCGCACTTGCCGCCATCTTAGCCACGCCCCTCCATCCAGGTTCCAGTCTTAGATATAATATCAGAGTTAAGATCCAGAATAAGGGTCAGATTTACAAACCCCTTGCGCCTCTTTTACGCTGCCGTTGCGTCACTTTTGTGATGCAGAGGCAGCACAAAGCCTGCACCATGCTGCGGGGTATTTACAACGTGACGCATCTGGGAGATGCGTCACGTTGTAAAGCCCTGCGCCACATGTAGGCGTTCCGGCACAGGGGGGGGGCGTACCAGCGCAGGAACGCCTCCTAAAATTGGCTGAGTGAAATCTACAAGATTTCACTCAGCCACTTTTACGGCCATGCTGCGTCATAACCCTGCGCCTGCTTGAAGGAGGCGTAAGGATTGACGCAGCATTTTAAGGATAGGGCACCCCCGAGTCTTGCTGGAGCTGCATGACGCTTGCGATGCAACTCCAGCAATGCGCCGCCTTTACGGCAGCAGATGCCTCACGCATCTGTCCATTTTTGCCCCATGGTGCGCCTCTTTGTAAATGTGGCGCTCCATGGTGGTGGAGCCGTGACGGATAATAACTGGCGCATCCCTGCTGATATGCAGAGATGCGCCAGTTATTGTAAATTTGCCCCTAAGTTCTTTAAGAGAGGCAGCATTCAGAACAGCTGAACAAGTATTAATAAAAGACCATATATCATAAAGATATGACTGGACATGAAGGGAGGAAGAGGGAAGAGAGGTGGAATCTTTTCAACATTCAGACCTGGATCCCTCAGGGTTGATACAGCTCCTTCACAGCCCCATGGAGAGAGGAGTGGAGATTACACACAGAGGCATGGATGAGTGAAGACTTACACAAGCTGAGATGAACCGGTCGCTGTCGCTGACAGTTTCCATCAAATACCTCCCTCAACATTGGTAATAATGGTCTATTCTGCAGAACCTGCGTCTGGGGTTAAAAATGCAGAAACTTTGAGTATGAACTTCATGTTTTGAATCCACAGTGCAGGCTCACCATTAGAGAAGGTATTGCAACCAGTTTGAAGAACAAAGGGGCATATTACTAAGCAGGGCTATAGGCAAATATCGCCGCTTTAGCGGCCGTTTTCGGCCGCTAAGCGGCAATAATTCTATAGTTCTATCGCTCTATTAGCAAGCTGTCGCTAACAGCAGTTAGCGACAGCTTTTAGGCGATAGCGAGCGGGTTGGGGCCCGCTTTGCATGTCAGCGATATTTATCGCTAATGACATGCAAAGTGGGCGTACCCAACCTGTTAGCGACTGAAAGCAATCGCTAACGTCGCTATCGCCTATTAGCAAGGCAGGCATAGCAATGGAAATATTCACGCTATCGCCAAAAACGAATGCCTGCTCTGACCAGTTCTTTGCCATGTTATCCAATGGGAGGTGGATAACATGGCTAAGAGCATTTTGTCACTTATGCGTGAATATCGCTGTATTCTCAGCGATATTTACGCTATCGCCGGAAAATTTATCGCTTTGGAGATAAGCCTTGCTAATAGCAAGTTAGCTCAGCGATAATTTCCGGCGATGCTTAGAGATAAAAAAATTGTTGCTAAGCCTAGTTAGCGATAAATATCGCTAATCGTTGGTAATATGCCCCAAAGAGCCATGTTTCATGAGGGCACAAAAAATGGGCCAGATATGTAAGTGAGAGACTGGCTTGGGTTCTAAGTTAGTCCAGGAGTGAGAAAGAGTGAAGAGTTTGTGTAATTACACAGGATGTCACAAAGTGGCACTGTCCAACAAATAAAGAGCAATCAAGAGCAGGACGAAGCCTGGTGAGTCACAATTTACTCTCATAGGTTTTGCCTACATATGGACTAAACAACTGATTTTTTTTGTATTACTTTGTAGATCTGCTGCGTTTCCTACCTGTGCACTGTACCGACGCATCCCTTTTATGGCCACAAGATGGTTGTGTTCTGGTGCTGTAGGCACACTGGAACACGCTGGGCTCGTCTCCTCTGCAGTCCACATTGGTTATTTTAGGAGACTTGTACCCGAAGGCTCCAAAGACAGACCCTCCTGGGGCTGAGATTGGCGCTCCGCACCCCAGCTGTCTACAGACCACAGCGGCATCGTTCATATCCCAAGACACGTCACAGACTGTTCCTTCAAAGCCATCTACAGTAACCAGCACAACCTCAGCACAAGGATCCGCAGCATTAGAGAGACGAACAAAATCAGAATCAACTGCAAAGAAGCAGAGAAATTAAAGTTTACTTATTTAGCAGAACAGAAATTTCATAATTAGGAACCCCTCCCAGCACAGTCTCATCATATGAATCTCACCCAATCACAGAGAGGCAAGGAGGAGGCAGAGAGAGAGAGACATAGAATGTAAGAGACAGAGAAAGATAAAGAGAGAGTGACAGATAGGGAGAGAGTGAGAACAAGAGTGAGCAGGAGAGAGGTGAGAAAGAGAGGGTGAGAAAGAAGAATACGAGAAAGGAGAAGAGAGAACAGGGGGATAGAGAGCTAAAGATGGGTGAAGGGAGAGTAAGGAGAGGGGCAGAGAACAAGAGTGAACATGAGAGATAGATAAGAAAGGGAGGGTGAGAACAAATGAGGAAGAGAAAGAATGAGAGAAGGGGAGAGAACAAGAACCAACAATCAATCAATCAGTACATTTGTAGAGCGCGCTACTCACCCGTGAGGGTCTCAAGGCGCTAAAAGGAGGGGTGCTGTCATTGCTCGAATAGCCAGGTCTTGAGGTGCTTCCTGAAGGTGAGATGGTCCTGGGTCAGTTGAAAGTGTGCGGGGAGTGAGTTCAATGTCTTGGCGGCCAGGTAGGAAAAAGACCTTCCTCCGGCAGTGGTTCTGCGGATCCATGGGACTGTGGCGAGGGCGACGCTGGCTGAATGGAGCTGGCGGTTTGGGGTGTAGAACGAGAGGCGGTTGTTGAGGTATTCGGGTCCTTTGTCATGGAGAGCTTTGTGTGCGTGGGTGAGGAGCTTGAACGTGATCCTCTTGTTGTCGGGGAGCCAGTGCAGGTTTCTTAGGTGGGCGGATGTGTGGCTGTGGTGGGGCATGTCGAGGATGAGTCGGGCGGAGGCGTTTTGTATGTGCTGAAGTCATTTCTGGAGTTTGGCTGTGGTTCCTGCGTAGAGGGCGTTTCCTTAGTCCAGTCGGCTGGTTACAAGGGCCTGGGTGACGGTCTTTCTTGTCTCAGTGGGGATCCATCTGAAGATTTTTCGGAGCTTGCGCAGGGTGTTGAAGCAGGATGATGAGACGGCGTTGACTTGCCTGGTCATCAAGAGGGAGGAGTCCAGGATGAATCCCAGGTTACGTGCGTGGTCCGTGGGAGTAGGCGCGGAGCCCAGCGCAGTGGGCCACCAGGAGTCGTCCCAGGCGGAGGGGGATTGTCCGAGGATGAGGACCTCCGTCTTGTCTGAGTTCAGTTTCAGGCGGCTGACCTTCATCCATTCTGCGACGTCTCTCATTTCTTCCTGGAGGTTGGTTTTGGCTGAGGCTGGGTCCTTTGTGAGGGAGAGTAGTAGTTGGGTGTCGTCGGCGTAGGAGATGATGTTGATGTTGTGTTTGCGTGCGATGGCGGCGAGGGGGCTCATGTAGATATTGAAGAGTGTTGGGCTGAACGAGGAGCTTGGGGTACGCCGCAGATGATCCTGGTGGCCGTTGAGCGGAAGGGAGGGAGGCGGACTTTCTGGGTTCTGTCGGAGAGAAAGGAGGTGATCCATTCCAGGGCCTTTCCTTGGATCCCTGGTGTGGAAGAGCAGCGCCTGGAAGCACAGGGCTGGCACTGACTCTTTCTGTTCAATGTCTGCGCTGAAGATGGAAAAATGAAATCTAAGCACCCGCCCTGTGCCAGCATGGCATCATGATATGGCCCCAGGTCATGCCATAGAAAGTGAGACACTGAGCTGGAGCTGAGGGTGCTATGGGCAAATGATGCGGCCCAGATCCATAATTCTTTGCGAAAGTTGCTGCACTGCATAATGTGAAGAGGAGAACAGCATGAGGCCATATTCACTATCAATGGACTGCTGCTGCTGCTGCTGTTGTCATTGTGCAGGCAGGGGCACTAGAAAGGTTGCCGTCTATGATGCACAACCTCACAAAAAGGTACAGAGGTGTGTGTGGTCTGTCGAGCACAGGAGGTGTAATGGAAGCAAACCCTTCCATTGCATGTTTCAATGCAGTTAAAAACAATGAAATGTCCCACAGATTAGATGTGTGCTTTGCACTCCCGCACACATGCAATGCAAAGGTTCCAGGAGAGTGGAGTATTATGTGGTGATGCTGGTTTGGCCTCACCATTTAATACTACCAGGATACCTCAAAGAAGATCCTTGGATTGACACTAATAAATCCTTACCTCAGTCCTGGTAGAGTGGCAAAGAGCAGTCAGGCCTTACTAGACCAGGGGTCTGCAACCAGCACCCATGGCAGTGGACAGCCGGCAACATGACTTCCTACCTCCACTCACAGCCTGGCAGGGTGGCATGAGACTGGTCATGTTAAAGGCTCTGCTCTGTCAATCACACTGTGTGAATGACCCCTCGGTCATGAAAGAATGACAGAAGGAGTGAGTCATATCAGTAATGCTAGAAGGGAGGTCAGAAATGGAATTTTATTGAGGGGCGTGGCTTGTGCCCACGGAAGATGTCAGCAACCTAGTGACTCTCCTTATGACTGTGTGGGTGCACACAGCACTACAGTGTCTTTTCTCTTCAGCCAACCAAACAAACTGGCGGCACAAACACCAGGGATTTCAGAGGTAACTTACTCTTGAGTTATCCTCCCCTCGCTGGTACCAAACTGGGGTGGCATTGTGAGCAAAAGAATGATGGTATGACCCACATCTCTTGACCTGGGTGAATCTTTGATGTGCTCTGCATTCCATCCATTACCCCTATGCCTTTTGCTTTCTCGCCCTAAGTGCACCGGGTATGCCCAGTGGCGGGCACCGGGTATGCCCAGACGTGGGCCCCAGGCTTAGTGTGTCACTGGATTTGAACTAGCCTAGCTGATGAGGGGTGATGTCCTGAAACTGGTCGAAGAATGCTTATTTCTGGTCCAGGGTGGACTTGGCTTGGCCCTTCGGGCTAGACTGTTCCCTTGAGGCACAGAATCAAGACTCATTTGCATGTGGCTAGGCCCAAACTGGGGTGGCATGGTGAGAAAAAAATATTGGAATTAACCCAGATATCTTGACTGTAGGTGAATGTTTGATTTGGTCTGCATTTTGTCCATCATCTGTGTGTATTTTGCTTTCTTGCCCTAAGTGCGCTGAATATCCCCAGACATGAGTCCCGGGCTCACTGTGTCACTGGATTCAAACTGGCACTGGCTGATGAGGAGAAATGCCTCGAAACAAGTCCCAGGATGCTTGTTTCCCATCCAGGGAGGACCTGGCTTTGGAGGTCAGTCAGGACTATTCCCACGAGGCACAGGGTCAAGACTGATTTGTAAATGGCTGGGTCTAAACTGGGGTGAAATAGTGAGCAAAAGAACAATGGATGTAACCCATATCCTTTGGGGTTAATGTTTGATTTGCTTTGCATTCCGTCCATCATCTGTGTGTGTTTTGCTTCCTCTCCCTAATTGTGCCGGGTATGCCCGCACGTGGCTCCCGTGCTCACTGTGTGCTGGATTCAAGATAGCCTGGCTGATGAGGGGTTTATACCCCAAAACTGGTCCCAGGATGCTTGTTCCAATCCAGGGAGGACATGGCTTGGCAGTTTGGGCTGGCCTGTTCCCATGTGGCACAGGGTCAAGACTGATTTCCATATGGCTGGGTCCAAACTGCGGTGAAATGGTGAGCAAAAGAATGATGGATGTAACCCAGATCTCTTGAATGGGAGTGAATGTTTGATTTGCTCTGCATTCCATTCATCATCTGTGTTGCACAGCTCTCCTTGCAATGCCGCCTGCCATTTTGGGAAGCTGAAATTCCACCTGTGCATCAAGCGGCTTCTCTCTTCAACTATTTAACCCCTCTGTGCCTTCAGCTTCAGAAAATGCCAACTTCTAGACTCACCTTATTGCTCCAGAATCAGCAGTAATGGTGTTTTAATGACTTGCTCCTTTTTGACCCTCCTTCTACCTCCTAATCAGTTTTTTTTTCATGAATATTGTTCAATTAACCTAACTGATGCTCTATCCTTCCACACCATTTGGGGTGCGTTCAAAGCTGCAGCTCGCTATTTTATTATTAGATATATTCTAATAAGCAAAAACAATCAATCTAGTATTTCCATTGCAGAACTCCTCACAAAGATAAAGAAACTGGAACATTCCTTTTACACCTCTAGACTGAAAGAATGCCTGTCAAAGCTTATTAAGATTAAAAATAAATTTAATAATGAATCTACAGACAATGCTTCATTGTACTTAGTGAAGTGTAGTGCAAAATTGGACGGAGGTCAAAATAAATCTGGTAGACTGCTTGCTAATTACCTTAAAGTTAGGGATAATAAGCTTCGCATTGAGTCCAATATTGATATACATCAGATGCCAAAATACAATGATTCTGACATTTTAGATGCATTTGTGCAGTTTTGTAAGTCACTATAAAAGCCGGAAGATACCATCAGACTTTGACATCTCTCATGATCTCGCTGCTATTCAAAAGTCCTCTGATGTTTCAGTTTATTTTGACTTGTTGGAATCTGATATGTCACCAACCGTACTGAACAATTCATGGAATGTCCTTAAAAAACATAAAGCCCCGGGTCCAGATGGATTTACAGTTGAGTTTTACATGCATTTTGCTCCTCCCACAATTACATGCTCTCATAACTTCCTTTTCACATTCACTCTGGCTCCTCTTTAGATGCCTTAATTTGTCTCATCTCTAAGAAGGGGAAGATTCTGCATTCCTGCAAAAATTACAGACCTATCTTGTTAGTCAATGTTGATTATAAAAAAATTCTAAAGCTCTAGACTTGTTACTTACTCTTACCTTCCTAAATTACTTGGTAAAGAACAATTTGGTTTTATTAAAGGTAGTCATCTTTCTGACCATACTAATTTATTTTTTGATATCTTATCAAAACATCACATTACTCTGATGCTCTCAAAGCAATTGCTTTAGACTCTGAAAAGGCATTGGATCGAGTACATTTACCTTTTATTTTCCATACTCCTAAAGGGGTTGGGTTTGGTTCCAAATTGATATTCCTTATTTCTCTTCTCTATACTGACCCGAAGGTGGTACACCGACAGAATATTGACACCTAAAATATCCCCATACCACAATATCGAGTTATAAATATCAGTGTCAAAAATATCAACATCATATATTTATAATTATATTTCCAAAAATATTTAAAAAATATTGGTCTTAAATATAGTTGTACAATTTTTTTGTATAAATATAAAATTAAAATAAATATATTAAATATGTTCACTAAAGAAATAGATGTAATATACATTTTAATAAATATAACAATTAAATATAATTAAAAAGAGTTAAACACACATATATAATAATTAATATATATATATAGAGAGATAGAAATATATACATATACCAACCACATATAACATATAAAAAAAATTCTATTATAAATTAAACATTAAACTATTTAAAAATCTTTAAACTTAAATTTCCCACTCCAGTCAGTGCAACAGTAGGTAATTGCTGGATAGCGGAGGGATACAAATGACTATTCCCACTTCAATGAGTGCAAATATAGGGAACGTGTTGGATAGCAAATGGGTCAAAATTACTATTCTCACATCAATGAGTGCAATGGTAGGGAAAGTGTTGGATAGCAGAGGGGTAAAAATCACCATTTCCACTTCAGTCAGTGCAACCATAGGGAAAGTGTTGGGCAGCAGAGGGGTAAAAATTGCATTTCCCACTCCAGTCAGTGCAACAGTAGGGAAAGTGTAGGATTTCGGAAGGGTAAACATTGTTATTCCCACTCCAGTGACTGCAACAGTAGGGAAAGTGTTGGATAGCAGAGGGATAACAATTAATATTCCCACTCCAGTCAGGTCAAAATTCAAAGCAAACAAATATCAACAAAAACAAAAAAAAATGTAGAAATATGTTAAAAATGTAAATACAAATGTATTTATTATTAAACACTTAAAAACACATATAATGCTGAACATATATCACAAAGACCTACAAATATTACATTAAATAACATTTAAACATTAATTTTCAAACAAATAAATATTTGTAGTTAGAAAATATCTAGAAACAAAAACATGAATTAATATATATACAATTCCATAATTAGTTATCAATTGAAATTATTTTATTAATTAAAAAAAAATTAAAATACATACAAATTAATTGACTTTCCACCCTTTACCCATATAATCTTCACAACACACATCTAAAATAAATGGTTAAAAAAATAATGACATAATTAAAATGTATTTCCAATTAAACAACTATGGGCCGATTCCGATTTGGGAAAAACCACTCCAAATAGCCGTACGGAGCGTTTTTCCCATACGAATCACACCCTGCAGCCTCCCCCGTATGTACGATGAAGTACGATTCGTACAGGAGCAGGACTCGTACGTATCGTACAAAGACCATACGACTCTAATCCCGTATGATTCTCCCTCGGAACCCGCTGTACACGACATCCGTACGGTTCAAAGCAGGTTTTCCCAACCCAGCAAGTACGATTCGTGTCGGGTACGCACCGTACGACGCTTTTTTTACGGGAGCCTAAAACATTTGGAGAAGTAGAGTATACCTCAAAACAGGTACGGAACGCCCCCCCGGGTACGGTGCATACACCCCATGTCTGCAGGGGTACGGTTTGTACCACTGCGATCATGGGGTGTACGCACTGTACCCCACGATCATGGGGTGTACGCACCGTAACCCATGATTGCAGGGTATACGGTGCGTACACCCTGCAATCAAGGGGTACAGTGCGTACACCCCATGATTGCAGGGGTACGCACCGTACCCCTGCAGACATGGGGTGTATGCACCGTACGGTGTGTATGTAATTGGGTGTTTGTCCGTACGTATCGCAGTTACCTGACGTGGACCGTACGAATCGCGTCCTCATACCCCTTTCCGGATAATACTCGTCGGGTCACAGAGCATGTTTATGAATCATACGGTTTACTGTGAGGGTCCGTGTCGTACGGTTTCAGCCTTGCAATTCGTACGGTTCGTGACGATTCGGACGGATTGACGAGATACAGATCGTACTACGCGATTCGGACGGACGTGTACGATTCGTACGGAGGGGGCTCCGGATATGATTCGGACGGATGCTTTTTTTCCCGAATCTGAATCGGCCCCCTAATAGTGTTTAACAACTAATTAGAAAGTAAGTAAAATTAATTTACTCCCACCCTTTATTGCTATAATACAAAAACCTACACACCCAAAAAATTAAACAATTACCCTAATTAATTATCAACTAATTAATAATTAATTAAACATACATTTCTTCCCACCCTTTACCCCTATCAACCCCACAACCTTCACCTACATTTAATTACACAATTTCCATATATAATTTTCAATGTATTAATATAAATGAACAACTAATTATGAATTAATTAAAAATAAATTACATCCTACCCTTTACCCCTATAAACCACACATCCTGCACCTAAAAGAAATGTACAGAACTACCATAAATAATTTCCAATTAATTAATTAATATTAAATAACAACCAATTTATAATCAATCAAAAATATTGTCTTCCCACCTTACATCCCAATAAACAACAAAGCCTACACATACAATTTGCACAAACAAAGAAAAATATTAACCGCTTCCGTGCTCATGACGGCCCACGGCCGTCATGAGTCACGGTTGCATGTGTGCACGACGGCCAGGTTTCATCCCAGCCACGTCCGCGATTGGAATGTCCAGCAATGCGGCAGAATTCGCTCCGCAGCCAAGGTGTTAATACATGAAAACTAATCATTATTTTTTTATAATTAAATTACTTCTCACCCTATTCCTCTAAAAATCCACAGCCCACTACGGAACTTAAAATGAAAAATGTAATTAAAATACAATTGATAACTACTAAGAATGTAATTCATATAATAAAAACATAAACAATACTTATATGTACAGGAGGACGGAGGCGGCGTTGGAGCAGTAGTCAGGCTCGGAGCTGGACGTAGAGGCGTGTCCTGCCTGGAGGCAATGGTCGGAAGACTTCACAGCGTGGGAGAGAGCAGGAGACTTCTGGGGAACTGCTGCAGTAGAGTTTCAGCATCTGCGTGCGGCTACTATGAGGGTAAGTCCCAGGGGTCCTATTTGTAACTCCCCTTGTTTCTTCCAGTTATTTTCTGCATCTCTAAAAACAGGCAGCAAAGTCAGAAAACTGTCTAGGGTAACGCCACAAACTGGCAGAAAGGGATCGTTAAAAGGAACCTGGAACCTGAAGGCGGCTTTCATCCTGGCAATTGTATAGTTAGTGCAGAATAAATGACAGCTTCTGTACAAATTCTACTAAGAAAAAAAAGGGCAGAGGCAGACATAGGGGGGTCTCTACTTCAGACACAATTCCGGGGGTTTCTTTGCAAGGGATTATTTTGTTACAATCATTGCCCTGCCAAGACAAGTTAGCCCCATTGCCACACGCCTGCGTGGACATTAAGGATACTAAAGACATCGAGAACAGTGCTACTGAGTCTAAAGAAGTAGGGCATGCTCCAAGAAATTAGCGCCTGAACCAGGACCCTGGCCTGGCCCCCTCAGATATCAAACCCCCAGCAGAAACTACGCTAATAAGAGAACAGGAGCTGGATAAGGAGTTATTTACAACACAGGACAGTGACACAGGTAGACCCACGAAGAGGAAACAAAGAGCTCAGAAAGTCAAGGGGCGAACAACAGCGGTAGTCTCAACAAGAGCTGCAAAGACGGCTAAAAAAGAGCAGCTAAGGAAAGGATCTAATTTGAAAGTGACTCCCTCACTATGCTCTTTTTTTAAGGTGCAGGACAAGACAGCTTTAAGACACGGGTCACTCGAATCAGAGAGAGTCACAAAGAGTGTCACTGAGAGTAGTCAATCGGTAGGGTCCCCATCAATACTAGCAATAATGGAATCTCCTAACAGATACCAGGCACTTATGACTATAGATACGGGACTCAATGAGGAGAATCATACTGAAGTTACTGAAGTCACTGAATTTGAGGAGCCACAAGTGTGAGAAGATAACCAGCTAAATTGCACAAAAAACAAGGATCAAGATTTAGAAATACCTATGCAGGCCGAGATCGGTAACTAGCTTGGCTCACTCTTTAAGGAGATGAAACTCAGTTTTGCAAAATCGGAGAAGAACCAAGAAAAAATTCAGGCCACCTGCGAAGCTTTGGATTCCAAGGTTAATGCTTTAGTCGACAGAGTCGTGGTGATTGAGACCACCTTGGAACAGACTAGGGAGGAAGTGAAACTCTGTTAGATAGATATTGATAAGCTGTCACACACTGAAAAGGAACTTAGGGACAAAGTCGAGACCCTGGAAAATAATTCAAGGGGAAACAACCTACGACTGCTGAATGTCCCAGAAGTACAAGAAGGACAGAATGTAAGGGGTTTCATAGTTAACCTGTTAAAAGAGTTCACTCCTGACTTGGACGAAAAAACCCTGGACGAAGATATACAAAGGGTACACAGGGACCCCTTTAGACTCAATAAGGATAGAAAAACCCCTGGAGAGTGCTTGTCAATTTTAAATCCTATTCCTTAAAGGAATACATTTTGAATAAGGTCTTGAAGTCTGGCACTCTCACAAAAGATGGTTTCAACTATGAAATCTGCTCCAATATTTCTAAAGCAACGGCAGACAGGCAGTGGGTCCTGGGAAAATACATGCAAGATCTGAGGGCTGAAGGTGCAACCGACCAAATTAAATTCCCAGCTCTCTTGTGAATAATGTGGAATAATAAAACATATAACACCAGAGAGTCGCAAGAAGTGGAGCCGCTCCTAGAGCAAATGAGAATACGCAGCAAAAAGCAGTAAGAATCTATTGAGCCATGACGGGTAACGCTAAAAAAAATAATATTAAAAAAGTTTCCGACTGCGGAACTCAAATAGAGCAACCAGGTCTGCCCAAAGATGGTAGGGAGGGTTCTCCAGTGTAGGGGTAGTTTTAGGGGTTTTCTGCTTTTTTTGAGCACTATAAACAGAAGAAAACAACTTAAGACAACAAGTCTTACGATTCCAAAGTCATCGATAAGGAAAATACTGTCGACAAGAGTACAAGTCTAAGGAGAAGTTTTATACCAAATGTCGTTTTGGATTTCCACATCCTGTAATATCCAAAGGAAGAGTAAACAGTTTTATGTCAGCTGTGAGACATATCATCACTAGAAAGTCTCCAAAAAATACGTACATTTTGAGAAGAAGTGAATAATCAAAATACATAAAGGATTATAATCCGGTTATTCTCTCAATGTGGAATGCTAATATGGATATTCAGTACGTTGCAGATAATTCAATTGCTGTTGCTCGGTATGTGACATCCTACATTACAAAATCAGAAAAGATGGAATTGAAAGAAATGTGGGAAGAAACTTCTCACTAGAAGAGTCTTATTAAGAAATTATACAGTTTCAGTTTGAAGATGTTATCCCATCGAGAAATTGAGGCGAATGAATGCTAAGATTGGTTATCATCTGCAAGTTTATACTAAAAATCTAGAAGAATCATTTGGGTGAGTCTAGGTCTTGCTGCAACATGAAATCGAGTAATTAAATCTGTACAAGAAATCGAATATTTAGCAGAAAAAGATCCGGAAAGTACAGAAGTAATAATCTTGAGAACATATGTCTCTATGAAGTGCTGCAAAACTACACTTTTAAACACAATACTACAGAAAACATAAATGATGGAAAATATGGAGTGATTGGTTCCGAAGGATGTTTGGTGAAACAAAGGAAAGGACATTTTATTAATCACAGAAAACTGAGTTGTGACACTCCTGACAAAAGGGAATTTTACTATTCAGCACTTTTGCAACTGTTCAAACCATGGCGTACAGAATTGGAATTACTTAGAGATTTTCAGAGCTAGGAAGATTCCTTCAATGCTTGTAAAGATACTATAGAATGTACTGTTTTTGCAAATTATCTCAAAATGTTGAACGATGAAATTGATCAAGAATCTACTTTTGCAGCTGAGATTGCTAGAGACAGTTCTCAAGACAGTCAAAGTTCTGCTCCAATGAGTCAAGATCCACTAGGACAACCAATTCTTGAAAATGAAGCAGCAATCGCCATGAATGAAGTGGAAACAGCAATGCATCAAGCTCAAGAAGATATTATGGACTTATGAAATTAAACTAAATGTTGAACAGAAAGAAATATATCAGCAAGTGAGACAACAGATTGACCATGGATTTCTTCATGAAAAGAAAGAATGCACATCATTTCAACCTATCCGAATGTATGTTAGTGGTCAAGCTGGAACAGTGTTGTATAGCATTTTAGGACCCTAGTGTACTTTTCCCGATTCATGCCCTTATATAGGCACAAATCACCTTGCCCTAATATAGGCATAGAAATCATAACCGTATTTAGACATAGTCCATGCAGTCCAAATACAGGCATGAACACTTCCACTAGTTCCGAAAAGCCACAACGATTTCTTGGAAAACTCGGCTTCAGCAGTCAGGGACTTCCCCTTGCTTGAATATTGATTGGTCCAAGAACTCATGGAGTTTTCAAAGAACTGCCATTCTTTGATGACTTTATTATGTCCAACTTTCCGTCAAACCAGGAACCTTCAAGGTATAAATATGCCCACACCTGCCCTAGCAAACACACGGTGGTTTGGAGCAGCTCGACTATCTACTTGCCCGACACAGCTCGCTACACCAAGTGCTGAAGGAAGCCGACCCTCCAGCTGACACACTGAGAGAGATGCTGTCTTTTCTCTTGCCGAGAAATCCAGCTCCACTGTTTTCAAGCTCCCCTTGCGGGGTGTTGGGAAATCGAGTCCCGAGACAGAGATACTAGACCTCCTTCATTCTAAACCAAGGTACGGAGCTGATTAGACCCTAACAGAAAACTTGGATAGATTCTTGGCAAAGAATACTAAACCTATGCTACACCATACTTACTTCTTCCCTCACACTAGTCTTAGGTTAGGTACATTGGGGTAGGCATATTTTAGAAGCACCAGTTGAGTACTTTTAGTCATTGTTATTTATGTATGTATCTCATGGCTTAGAAACCATACCATGTTTTTACAGTATTATTTTATAATACTCTTCTTGCTGTACGTATTATACTTGGCAGCCAGTATTACGATTGTAGCAGTTCATTTCTTCTGCATGAGAAAGTAGACTGTTCAATAAAAACGTTTTATTGAAAATGCCTGTCTCTCTATTTCTCTGCACCTCTAGTGAAACGAAGCATGCACGATTGACTAAGTGAAATATCTATCTATTGTTTCCACGACTCTGAAGATACGTTTTATCTTGGGGAAACAAAGTTGTCATGTTTATGCGGTTGTCAGAAACTAATCCCTTCTTGTTCATTCAAGAAAGTTTCTAGTGGCCTCTGAGCTAGCTGGCACTCACAATTAAGTCTAATATATTCAATAGAGACCTAGTCGACTTAAGTCCTACGTCAATTCTATAGGATGCGCAGAGCCTATTGGAAATATAGGAACTACACTACAACAGGAAAAAGTTTCTTAGTTAAAGTATTGACCAGTTAGCTACAGAAAACAACTGACTCACATTTGTCTTGTGTTGTAACAGCTCCAACTGGGTTGGTAGCATACAACATTAAAGGAATTACTTTGCATTGTTTACTTAAGCTACCTGCGGAGCATGAAAACAAATTGGAATATCAGAAGCTATCTGGAGAAGCTTGTTATGAAGTTTCAAGAGTGCTAAAGAAATTGAAACTTCTGATTATTGATGAGGTAAGCATAGTCTCAAACTTAATGCTTGCTTTTGTGCATTTAAGAATGCAGCAAATTCTTAAAACAGAGTACAATGTCTTATTTGGAGGAAAACATGTGATAGTTTTTGGAGACCTACTGCCACTTACTCCCGTAAAAGGACAACTAGTATTTAAAAGATGAAGAAACCAGAAAGTCTTTGGGAAGTGTTGGAAACGTTAATATTTGGTCATATTTTGAATATAAAGAACTCATTACAAATATGCGACAGGCAAATTATGTGGAATATGGAACTATTCTTCAAGATATAAGAATTGAAGTACTGACAGAACATGGCAAACAAGCTTTGCAAAGTCGACTACTTTCAAATTTGTTTCCAAATGAAAATATAGTTCCTGAGAAAATATATATGAAAATTGTAGAAAATAAATCTATAATCTGCTTAATGCCAACACTGTGCGAGTGTTCTATATTCAATGAACAACTTTTGAACCTAGAAAATGAAGAAATAATAAAAATGGAAGCCATTGATAAAATAGAGCATGAAGGAATCACTTTTATTTTAATGGAAAAATTTAAAACAAAATTGGATTCTTTAGAAAAATCGATATCTAAAACTGCTGGTTTAGAAAAGAATCTATATGTATGTGTAAACTTTCGGGTACTTTTAAGGCGTAATTTGGATGTAGAACAAGTTTAGTAAATGGAGCAATGGGTAAAGTTGTGGATTTAGTTAATTATCAAAATAGAGATGGAATTGAATTTTTAAAAATCAAATTTGATCAAATTGAAGAAGTAAAACAAATTGGTCGTTGTTCATAAATCTCAAGAATTAAGTGTAGACAGTGCTTTGGTGAACATTGGAAGTACTGTGTCTAAAGAGGGTATGGCATATGTTGCTTTGTCCAGAGTCAGAACTTTTTCTGGTTTGTTTTTGATTGATTTTTGTGAGACAAAGATTACTGCAGATGCAAACTGTGTAAAACAGTATAATAGGTTAAGAAGATCGTATGCTCCCAATTTAGGTCAATATCCTGTATTTGAAAAGCGTGCGGTAGGTCGAAAAAGAAGATAAGAGAATATCTGTAGCGAAGTTATAGAGAAGGAAAAAAATTAGGATAATGTTGAGATTGCAATCAAAAAGAAAAAGGACACTGTTGAAGAGATTGTTCGTTATCAGTTTGAAAATAGTTCAGGTATCAACTGCTATGCTAATGTAGTGATCAATGTTGTTTTTTTCTAGAAAGTTTGCAACAGCAAATTATGGAGAATCGGGAAAAAATATTTTGTTCCTTGTTGCATTGTATTTATGAAAAATTAAGAACTGATAAAAGTAAAATGCAAAGCGTTTCTGATATTTGTAATCTTTTGGATATATGTTCTGTTTCTACACGATTTACGCAGAATAACCAACAAGATGCTCAGGAATTTCTAATATATATGCTTGCAGTATTGGAAAATGAAGGAATAGAAATTGAAAATCTTTTTGGCCTTTGTTATAATTGGGAACATCAATGTGAAAATTTTATGTTTACATCTAGCACTAACATAGACACTGAAAGATTTATATATTTGACATTACCAGACGGTAAATCAGTGTCTTTCAACAAAGTAGTTAAAGCAGCAAATCAAAACATGGAGTGTAGCCAATGCAAATCAGAAATGTTATCAACACTATTTATACAAAGATATGGACAATATAAATTTTTGATGATACAATGTTGTACAGCTGATGGAAGAAAATTGGAAACTGTAATAAAACATTTTGTAGCAAGTCAACTATCAATATCAGGAAGAACTTTTGTAGCAGTAGCAATAATTTTCCATGATGGTCCTTCTACAACATCTGGACATTACACTGCCTATTTAAAATTCGATAAAGGATGGACATATTGTATTGATGCTCAATTGGTTTTTAAACAACGTTTGCCTAACAAATTACCAAATTCCTACTTAATATTTTCAAAGCCATAGTTTTAGGAACATAAAATTTTGCCTATTAGGAATATGTTAACATTTATTAATACGATTACTATTGGATTAAAGGATTTCAGGAATACCATTTGGCCTAGAGGAAAGATATACATTTCAATTATGGACTTTTTCTTGCACATTCTCACAGCATGTATTTTTAAAGAACATCATTTACAGTGTGTTGAAATTAAAAAATAATTCTTTATTGAATTATTATTTGAGTTCTTTCATATTCAAGTAAGAAAATTCTCTTGGAAGGAAGCATTTTATGTATGTGTGATATGCATTAAATGGTATGTAATTGAGGATGTAGTTTTTATGGAATGTTCATAAATAGTTGAGTATATTAAAAATATTTTAGACGTACTTATTGATTGGTTTTTTTTGTCCGCTGTTATGTGATGAGTAACATTGAATTCACTGTTTGTAGTGAAATTCAATATATATTCTGAGAACAGCACAAAAGGCAAAGAAAATAATGTATATAATGTTAAAATTATGCTGTGTTGTAAAAAATATATTATATATAATTACTGTATTTTGTCTTCTCTTTCACAGATCCTAATTCTAAAACATGACATTTTCAGAAATTTAAATGATAAAAAACAACTCAAAAAAAGTTTAGTTTTTTTATATCTATTACTGTGAAGGTAAGATTAACTAAGTATTAAAATTCACAATGGGCTGTTTGCACACTGGTGAAGAAAGGGGGATGGACGGAGTAGATATGTGTGGAAACATGCTCTGTGGGTGTTTTAAGTTACGGGATAAAATCTCCTTGAACCCTGAGTGTCCCTGGGGGCCAACTAACCCATCAGATATGTGCAGAAAGTGCCAGAGAGTTGCATGGTAGAGAGGTGTAAAATGGGCCATGGCTTCCGACCACCTCTATGCAACGCAGCTGTATGGTGTTCAATAGAGAGACATTGTGGGCTAGTAGTACCCAGGGACTTTCAGGATTAAAAGAGACTAAATTCCTCAACTTAAAACACGTCACAGAGTGTGTTTGCATATGTCACATCCCTTCCCTTCACCACTCTATAAACATGTCCTATCACTTTGCCAAAGCCTAAGTACTTATAAATGTATCTTGTTCTCTCTTTGCACTACTGAAATTACTCTATTTATTAGTCATATACTTAAGGGTTGGCCTAGCCACTAACCTATGCATGCAGACCAGCAAGAAGCTACAAAGTATTAATACACTCTTCAAAATACTCAGTTTATACCTATGTAGTTTTGGAATCTCTCTGTCATAGGATCCCATGTGACTTGAATAAAGAAGATTTTATTGGTTCATAACATTTCCCATTGTACCTATTGAAAGACCGCAATCATTTCAATCATTCTTCTTTGAACATCTTTGGAGAGATGACTCTGTGCTTATCTCCTGTCACTCTCATGCAATTTTTCAATCAACTAGCAATATGTTCCTATTGTTACAGTCTGCCAATACGTAAGCACTTATGGGGCAAATTTAGAAGCATCCTGTGCCAACAATATGTCACTTTTTGTAACATAGTGATGGCACAAGACACTCTTTCATATTTACAAGGAGAGGAAAAGACACTCTGTGTAGCGTTTCTTCTCCATGTAAATACAACCTCATCACACCACTTTGCGTTGAAAGGGCGTTCTATAGGTGTTGCTGTGGGTGTTTGCACGCAACACTCATAGAACAAGACACATCTCCAGATTTATCAGAAATCATAAATCTGGACATGTGTGTGAATGCTGCACCGTCCTCCTGTTGGTGTAGAAAGGCACAACAAGGAGAATTGTTTCATTTCTTCTTATTTTTTCTCTTTCAATGGATGCTGCATTGCACAGCATACATTGAAGGAGAAAAAACCTTCACTGATTGTTTTTGTGCTGGAAGGTGTGTCTTCCTGCACAAAAACAAACTCCCCACTACACAGATATCCTTGCACCATGGTGCAAGGGTGCCTGTGTCAACCCATGGCTGCAGTTTAAGCAGCAGCGCAGAGGGAAGCATAGGCTTGCAACATATTTATGTACATATGTTGCATGCCTGTGCTTCGGAAGTACCACAGCACGTTGCAGATAAAGAGCTTACAGTATCATGCTGCAGCACTTCCTTATAGTTCTGCACTTATACATTCACCATACACTACTAATGCACTCTTTCAGTCAATTATGCACTACGCATACATTCAACCAAACTTTCACACACTATCATACAAATATAGCTCTTTTTTTAACTAGAGAAGTTAGTTCTGAAAATAACTTTTTGTTGTTTTTTGTTTTATTTTTTTGGTAGTTTTTTGAATGATTTTGTTATTTTTTGGGGGGTTTTTTCAAAAGAAAATAAGAGAACAGGACAAAAAAAAAGTCAACTTCAGAGAAAAAAAAAAGTCTAACAGCGATGATTTATTTGCGATGTGCAGACTAGATCCACAGTCTTCTCTCCGTAGCAGAGAAGTTGGTTGCACTTGATGCAGTGGATCTTTAGTTGATCAAATTCTGGACATATGTCTGGACGTGCTGGTGATGAAGAAGTACCAGAAGTACTAGCCACTGCAGGTGGAGGGTTATCTTGAAATATTCTGCACTCCTCCGACCGCAGGAATATTTCTTGTTGGGATCGCCTCCCGACAAGAACCCTTTCGCAAATTTTGCAGGTGACTTTTGTGGCATTCACCTTTTTTAGGCCTTCTGGGATGGTAAGAAATGTCCACACCACTGATGTAGGTCTCTGAGTGCGTGCAGGTTCAGGAACAAATTCTTTCTCCGAAGAATGCTCAGAATCCTGTGCTGGCTGCTGCCCTGAAGCCATTGTGTGCATCATTTAGTAAATAGCACAAAGGAAATGAGCCAAAAAAAGTTCTTCTCAGGTGAGAGATGTGCCTCCAAAGACCGTCTAAGAAGAATGCTTGAAATGAGTGGGATCCTTCAATAGTTACAATAGGAAATGTTATGAACCAATCAAATCATTTTTTTTCAGGTCACATGGGGTCCGCGCATCGTGCGCACAGGCAGCACGCACCCAACACCACTTTGCGAAATTGCATTTAAAAGTAATATAAGTTTATTGCAAGTAAAAATCTATCATTTTTATGAATAGCTTAAATAATGTCTTGCCCTAATATGTATATTAAAGACATATATATATATTCACTGAAAAAACCATAGGTTATAGACCATATATAGTTAGGAATTAGCATTTACAAAACCTTGAAAATTCACTGAAAAAACCATAGGTTATAGACCATATATAGTTAGGAATTAGCATTTAAAAAACCTTATTTTACTCACACAAAACCATTGAAATTCCATATATAGTTAGTTGCACTAACTATATATCGCGCACCTGCAATCCACTGCTGATGATGTCACATATTACATCATTCATGACATGGTCAGTGACATCACTGATGACATCACTGATGACATCTCAAATGACATCACTGATGACATCACTGATGACATCTCATTTGACATCAATGACCACATCACTGATGATATCATTCATGTGACAATACAATGCATCTCCTCACATTTTAATATAACCTCTGTTTCACCCAGTGTTAAATACAGAATATAATTTTTGAAACCATTGACACACCAATACTAGTTACTACATACGCACTCACTGATTCCTACGTCTACACACACCTTCACTCATTCACCCATACTATCATTCATACATACAATCACTCATCTTTACAACACTATCATATGCACTCATACACCTATACAGACACTCACAGTCTGCCACTCATCCATGGAGTTACTCACACACCTAGTCAGTCCTGTAAAGAATCAATGACACTTCCATTTTCTTGTCTATACAGTTAAACATAGAGCACCTTACATTTTCAAACATATACTAACACATACTTACCTTGTTATACAATCATTGATACAAGTACACATTGATCTGCACAGAGTCACACACCTCCCAGCCAGCCACACACACACTCAGTCTCCCATACAAATACTTGGACAATCAATCAGTAACCCATATAGTTAATCATATAGCTACTGATCAAAACATGCAGCAGTTTACAGAACAACAGACATAATGATGCACAAATTAAGACACTTTAGTCACTAACCCATGCACTCAGTGAGACACATTTAATCACTCACTCATGCATTCAGTCATGCACCTACTAAATCCTTTGTCCAGACACTTATACTTCCACTCATTCTTCAATATGTAAGACACATTTTAACTTTACAGAAACATACAGTCACTGGATGTTGTCATCAGTGATGTCATCAGTGATGTCATTTGAGATGTCATCAGTGATGTCATCAGTGATGTCACTGACCATGTCATGAATGATGTAATATGTGACATCATCAGCAGTGGATTGCAGGTGCGCGATATATAGTTAGTGCAACTAACTATATATGGAATTTCAATGGTTTTGTGTGAGTAAAATAAGGTTTTTTAAATGCTAATTCCTAACTATATATGGTCTATAACCTATGGTTTTTTCAGTGAATTTTCAAGGTTTTGTAAATGCTAATTCCTAACTATATATGGTCTATAACCTATGGTTTTTTCAGTGAATTTCAATGGTTTTTTAATAGCAAATATCATAAGCTGTCGAATGTCAAGTACGTGGTAAGTGAAAACATTTTCGTGTTTATGCACACTGATCTGCTTTGAATGGTGCCCCCCCCCTCATTTCTATTAGGAGTACTCTCTCTTTGCAGATAGTGAAAGGTAGTTAACGCAGGTCTTTGCCCCCATTGTAATCCGTCGTGCCTGCTTCTCTCTCCATTTGATTCATTGTTATCCAAGTATTTACTGTTTTAGAATTAGTTCTCTTTGGTTCATTCTCTATTTACAAACAAACACAGAGTCGCAATACTCTGTTTAGTCTTTGCAGATAACGAAAAATCGTGTAAAAAAAAAGAAAAAGAATCGAGCAAAATCAGTAGGCCACTAATGGGATCTCTTTTTGACCTCGCAAAAATAGAAACATTAGGAACAACCCCTCATGACAAATACAAAACTAGTGAGATGAACTGAACTCCACACAATGATGGCTGCAAAACAGCTCGGCTCCGCCACCCACCCCGCCCAAAATAACGATAAAGAACGGCTGCCATGATTGGTTGCGGAATGACCACGACGGAGCTACGAAATGGTGCTGCTCTCATGCTAACCCCAGCTTCAGTCTGAAACATCCAGAAACACTGTAGACTACCAATTCGATCAGTTCCGGTAGCGCCCCAATGTAACCCGGTAGAGAAGAACTAGCCCTCCCCTCTTTGACTGATGGTTCTTGTTGCCTGTCCCTTCTGTTGTCATTTAACAGAACTATTTAGCCTGCTGAAAGGGGTTGTGTTCCGACCGCTGGTTGGTGGAGACATTTTGACTATATTCTGTACCTGCGTTGTCGCGTAATGCGTCATATGACGCGCCGCGTTAGCGCATCCGGAAGTCATCCGGGGCGCGCAGCGCGTAACGTAAGCATAACAAGTCATGTGACTTGTTAATAAAACTTTTCATTGGTTCATTTTACTTTTCTTATTGTAATGATGAAAGGCTTGATCATATGACCTAAAAATTACGCTTTTCATTACTTCCGAACATTATTTTTTCTTAAATATATGTTATAATGTTCCAGGCTAATGTACTTTCCCGGAAATTTTACAACTGTCCTGCAAGTAAAATATATTCTTTTTTCGAGAAAAAGAGCGTTTCTTCGTCCCATGACGGAGCCGTTGAGCAAAAGAGGGTCGACCTGCTGTCTTAGTCGCCGATACGCCTGAATATGAGATTCTTATCGATCACTTTATGTTGCAGGAATAGAAAACACAACAGCCCTTGACCATTTATCTTTACTGCGTTCCTTCGTATTATACCTTTTACCCTTCATGTAATTGGTCTGCTTTATTTCACTTGCCTTTTAATGATTCTAAAACAGTGACTATTATTAAAAACTTTACCAATGTATATACTACTACCATGTTTTCTTTTAAAAACCTTTATTGTGAAAATTTCATTATACAAATACGAGCCTATAACCACGTGGGCCGGCCACGGAGCAAACTGTAATCGTATATGATGAATAGACATTTACACTGTAGAGGAACGTAACGGGCGGGCCATTAGGTTGCAAGAACTAAGGTGTCTAACAGTTACGGAATCGGTGGACGTACATTTTATAATTAAAATACGACAGGGCCAGTTACAATAAAATTATCTAGATATACATTTGCGGGCAAGTACCATGGGTGACGTTAATTCGAACTTTCAACAGTACAGTAATCAATAACACATCAGAACTTAATATCAATAGGGATGTCGAAATATTCAATCAATTCTCGTCCCCGCCCGCCATGTGCTTCAAAACTGCATACGTATCTCGTGATTTCAAGGTTCTGCAACCAGTACACAACAAGGAGTTACGAGTCCCATTTATTCTGGCGCCATTTTGGGCGAGGACGGGCAGGTCCAGGATATAGTCAAAATGTCTCTACCAACCATCGACTATGATGATGTTCATATGCTGTATTTATTAGAGTAACACTCAGATGTCCACATGAAATAAATTTGCCACAATCTAAACATGTCATTTTAATCTTTCCAAAGTTCTTCTAAATATTTGGGACCGTTTCCCTTGCCTCTGAAGCTCTCAGTGCCACTTCTTTGATGAATGTACTAGCAGGTCAGGGGTTCTCCTCCAAATCTCTCTTTTATGCAGCACTATAATTAATTGTTGCCACCTCTCCATATGACGATGCATGGTATAGTTACCACAACTATATTTTTTTTCGGTTCCTCTAGAGAGTTCATCGTGGCAGATGAAGCGTGTAACGTACCGGGCATTTACCTTTTTTTGCATGTACAGGAAAGGAAAAAAAAATCGAGCGTCCGAGTTCTAAGGTGTCCCAGGGCCATTTTAGTGGACCAGGCCCAAATCCAAAGAACAGGCCGCCATTTTGAGAGTCCTGTTGCAGCCGCCTGTCGCTGTAGCATCAAGAGCAGCCGAAACTCAGCTGAATGGCAACTGAAACGGTAAAGGGGCGCCCCACTACAGCAGACGAGCCAGGCCCAAATCCAAAGAACTGCTATCTCACAGGCTAATGGGGCGACCCACGCCGAGTTTCAGCATTGTAGGATGACCACACAAGTACAGCAACTTGCTAGACATCACCTCGGTGCCATCCGGATCTCGGCGCCCCACTGCAGATGAAGTGCCTCTCAACTATGAAACCACCACGGTGACATCCGGATCTTGGCGCGTTGTGCTGCCTTCGGCCTATTCGCACATCGGTCCGCTACTGACGCCATCTCACAGGCTAATGGGGTGACCCACGCCGAGTTTCAGCATTGTAGGATGACCACAGCAACTTGCTAGACATCACCTCAGTGCCATCCGAATCTTGGCATCTCAACGCCTAGTGGTATCTTCCATACAAAAAATATTGTTACGCTGCCTTTGGCCCCATTCGCACACCAGTCCGCAACTTAGACATCACCTCGGTGCCATCCGGATCTTGGCATCTCAGCGCCTTGTGGTGTCAGTCAGAAAATATTGTTGTGCTGCCTTCGGCCTATTCGCAAATCCAAAGAACTGCTATCTCACAGGCTAATGGGGCGACCCACGCCGAGTTTCAGCATTGTAGGATGACCACACAAGTACAGCAACTTGCTAGACATCACCTCGGTGCCATCCGGATCTCGGCGCCCCACTGCAGATGAAGTGCCTCTCAACTATGAAACCACCACGGTGACATCCGGATCTTGGCGCGTTGTGCTGCCTTCGGCCTATTCGCACATCGGTCCGCTACTGACGCCATCTCACAGGCTAATGGGGTGACCCACGCCGAGTTTCAGCATTGTAGGATGACCACACCAACTTGCTAGACATCACCTCAGTGCCATCCGAATCTTGGCATCTCAACGCCTAGTGGTATCTTCCATACAAAAAATATTGTTACGCTGCCTTTGGCCCCATTCGCACACCAGTCCGCAACTTAGACATCACCTCGGTGCCATCCGGATCTTGGCATCTCAGCGCCTTGTGGTGTCAGTCAGAAAATATTGTTGTGCTGCCTTCGGCCTATTCGCACATCGGTCCGCTACTGACGCCATCTCACAGGCCAACGGGGCGCCCCACGCCGACTTTCAGCATTGTAGGATGGCCACACCAGTACCACAACTTGCAAGACACCACCTCGGTGCCATCCGGATCTTGGCATCTCAGCGCCTTGTGGTCTCTTCTACACCGGAAATATAGTAGAAAATATTGTTGCGCTGCCTTTAGCCCCATTCACACATCAGTCCGCTACTGACACCATCTCACAGGCCAACGGGGCGCCCCACGCCGACTTTCAACATTGTACGATGGCCACAGAAGTGCGACAACTTACTAGACACCACCTCGGTGCCATCCGGATCTTGGCGCGTTGTGCTGCCTTCGGCCTATTCGCACATCGGTCCGCTACTGACGCAAACTCACAGGCCAACGGGGCGCCCCACGCCGACTTTCAGCATTGTAGGATGGCCACACCAGTGCGGCAACTTCCTACACACCACCTCGGTGCCATCCGGATCTTCGCGCGTAGTGAAGCTGCAGCAGCTGCAAATAAGCTTCAGACAGTGTTACAACCGCTGCTCAGAACTCTCAACTATGACACCACCTCGATGCCATCCGGATCTTGGCGCGTTGTGTTGCCTTCGGCCTATTCGCACATCGGTCCGCTACTGACACCGCCTCACGTGCCAACGTATTTTCTCCACATTTTATACCCTATGCCGCATAACAGGTCATGTGACTTCTTTATAAAACTTTTCATTGGTTCATTTTACTTTTGGTTTCCTAATGATGGAAGGCTTGATCATATGACCTAAAAACAACACTTTTCATTGGATGAAAACTTTTTTTTCCCCCCAAACGATGAAAGCCCCACCTTGTTTCTGGATGTTTCAGACTGAAGCTGGCGTCACCATGAGAGCACCACCATCTCGTAGCTCCGTCGTGGTCATTCCGCGAGCAATCATGGCAGCCGCTCCCCACCAGAAGCCTGCAGGAGTCGGGGCCCCCAAAACTTTTGATGAATTCTCAAGGCGGAGGGGACGCTTTCGAGAATGGGGTCCAAGACCTAGCAGACAAGCGTCCGATTTCCAAGGTGTCCCAGGGCCATTTCAGTGGACCAGGCCCAAAAAGGAAACAGCCTGCCGCCATTTTGAGAGTCCTGTGGCAGCCGCCTATCGCTGCACCGCAAGAGTGGGCGCAACTCAGCTGAATGGCGGATTTTGACACAGTGGACCAAAAGCGGACGGAATGGCAACTGAAACGGTAAAGGGGCGCCCCACTACAACAGATGACACTCCACCTGGAGAGGCCCGTTCACGCCGCCTCCCCCGGGGCGCCCCACGCCGTTATTCGGAGCAGCATTGTAGGATACCAAAACCAGTGCGGCAACTTACTGGACATCACCTTGGTGCCATCGTTCTGCTGCCTTGGAACTATTCGCACAACAGTTTGCTACTGATGACCCACCCCCCGCGACGCCCCACGCCGTTATTTGCTGGGTGGCAACTTACTAGACATCACTTTTGTGTCATCTAGATTTCGGCGCGTTCTGCTGCCTTGGAACTATTCGCACAACAGTTTGCTACTGATCACCCACCCCCCGCGACGCCCCACGCCGGAAATCTGGACGTTGTGCTGCGTTGGGACTATTCGCACAGCCGACCGCTACTTCGTTGTTTTTCTCTAAAAATGTTTATATGTTATTACTATTTTTGTTTTCTTGTATATATTTATAAATTATTAAAGTTTTATAATCTTACTACTTTGTCGGAGTGCTATATATTTTTAATGTGACACATAATTGTAAAAACTTTGATGTACAAAGAGTCATCCCTGGAATCTTCCGCTTCACGCTCGGTCCCCTCCCCAATCACAATACAGGATGGTTTTCAGATAATAGCAACGCTTCTGCTGTGACGGATCTCATCGAGTGTGGGCCTTGATCTACTATAACTCCTTTGAAGACGGGTGATTCTTTACAGCTGTGGCCATAAACTACATCTGCAGGGCTAGCTGATAGCCTAGGACCGGCCTGGACAATCGGACACAGAGGAAAAGGAGTGTCAGAGGGTGCGGTAGTGAATAGGGCGAAAGGGAGGTGTCGGGCGGGCACAGGGTGTGATTCTCAGGGAAGAACAGCGCAGATGGGGGGAGGTTTATTACCCATGCATAAAACAGAGAGCGGGGGTGACCACTGCCTGGGGGAGATGCTTGCGAGGGTGGGGAGCCATGGTAAGGATCGACAGCGTTCACAGAGTGGATCTGGTCAAGGCATCTAAAATGGCTGCCGTGCACGACAAAAGTGTGGCATTTGAAAAAAGACAAGATGGCGCACACAATGTTTTTCAACAATTCCTGATTTCCTTCGAATCGAACGTTAACAGACGTTGGGGCATATTACCAAAGTTAAGCGATATTTATCCCTAACGATGCATTGCAAAGATTTTTTTACCGTCAGAAATTATCGCAGATAAACCTTGCTATTATCAAGGTTTATCGCAAATACGATAAAAAACGAGCGCAATGCATTAATGTCGCTGAAAACTCCGCGATATTCATGCATTACCGAGCTAATGCTCTTAGCCATGTTATCCACCTCCCATTGGATAACATGGCTAAGAACTGCTCAGGGCAGCTGTTACTTTTTGGAGATATTCGCGCTTATCTCGAATATTTCCAAAAGTTGATAATAGGAGATAGCGATGTTAGCGACTGTTTCCAGTCGCTAACATCTTGGCATGCCCACTTTGCATGTCATTAGTGATAAATATCACTCACATGCAAAGTGGGACCCAAGATGGTCGCTATCTCCTACTAGCCGTCGCTAACTGGTGTTAGCAACAGCTAGGTAATACACATATAATTTTATCTCCGCGAAGCGGAGCGCTGTTACAGATATATATCTTGTTTTTGAACGTTAATTTCTCAAAATGCACTGAAGCACATATATTGAGACATAGCAAAGGCACATCGGGCTACCAGTCCCTAATATTTTACCAAGTTTCGTGCAAATCCATTCAGCCGTTCGATTATTATTATTATTATTTTTTTTTGCCCCGCGGGGCCCTTTTAAAACCTCCACATCAAACCTAGGGGGTCAGCGAGGATCTACTATGCCCCCTTATGGTCATCAGCCGTTCGATTATTATTATTATTTTTTTTTTTGCCCCGCGGGGCCCTTTTAAAACCTCCACATCAAACCTAGGGGGTCAGCGAGGATCTACTATGCCCCCTTATGGTCATTTGCCCCTTCGCTTTGGCCTCCTCTTGTCTCTCGATCCTACCGAGAGACAAGATGGCGGCCGCTACGTACTGTTTGGAATGTTTACAGACACCGGAGAGCCAATCAGCTTCGCTTCGCAAAGCTCCGTAACGCGAAAAGTACGCGAAGCGGTGCGCTGTTACAGATATATATCTTTTTTTGAACGTTAATTTCTCAAAATCCACTGAAGCACATATATTGAGACCTAGCAAAGGCACATCGGGCTACCAGTCCCTACAATTTTGCCAAGTTTCGTGCAAATCCATTCAGCCGTTCGATTATTATTATTATAATTTTTTTTTGCCCCGCGGGGCCCTTTTAAAACCTCCACATCAAACCTAGGGGGTCAGCGAGGATCTACTATGCCCCCTTATAGTTATTTCCCCCTTTGTTTTGACCTCCTCTTGTCTCTCGATCCTACCGAGAGACAAGATGGCGGCCGCTACGGACTGTTTGGAATGTTGACAGACGCCGGAGAACCAATCAGCTTCGCTTCACAAAGCTCCGTTGCGCGAAAAGTACGCGTCCTGGGCCGCTGCCCAGTCCGCTGTTACAGATATATATCTTTTTTTAAACGTTAATTTCTCAAAATCCACTGGAGCACATATATTGAGACCTACAAAAGGCACATCGGGCTACCAGTCCCTACAATTTTGCCAAGTTTCGTGCAAATCCATTCAGCCGTTCGGGCTAAAAGTGAGGCCAACCGCCCTATGGAAAACTCAATGTTAAAAACACGTTTTGGGACCCCCCTTTTTTCTCGACCCCCCCTGGACGAAACCCCCCCCAATTTTCAGGGGCTGCTCAGAAACAAAATGTGCCATTTTCCTGAAAATTTCAGCCAATTCCGTCCACAAACGCCAAAGTTATTAGACATAGAATTTTCAAAAAACCCATAGAGAAAAAATCCTAACTATATATACCTACTGGCGACCGCCAGTAGGTAATATCATTTTAGACAATAAAATTTTTTGCAGTAGTCGCGCACCCACTGCGCCCAACACGTATATGACGTCACGCGGAACTCGTCACCGCTCAAGCATCGCGTACACTAATGTGCATGTGTCACGAATGCGCGGCAGCAGGAGTCGCGTACCAGTCGCATAGCAATCACGCACGAAAATACACACCCGACGCACACCCTACGCGCAACCTTCACAACATTTCTAAAATGGCGGATAGGTTCCGCGCAGTGATCATGAAAGGTACGTTCTGGGTGCGCAACTCCAAAAACAATTTGAAAAAAAAGAAAGAAAATATATAAATATATTAAAATAAAAACATTAAAAAAAAACAATATTACAGTTTCAATATTTAAAAAAAAAAAATTTCCATTCATATTACAAATAAATAATGTAAGTTAAAAAATAAAATATGTAAACATAAATAGTTTAAAAAATTAGAAAATCAGTATCAAAAAATAAATATAACTATTATTACATTTAAAAATTGTCATTTAAAAAACCATTGCAATTCACTGAAAAAACATAGGTTTCAGACATGTTATAGTTAGGAATCAGCATTTAAAAAACCTTAGAAATTCACTGAAAAAACGCATATGGTTTCAGGGGTGTTATAGTTAGCTGGACATTTCACTCGTACAAAACCATTGAAATTCCTCCGTTATAGTTAACTCGCGCACCCGCAATCCACTGCTGATGATGTCACATATTACATCATTCATGACATGGTCAGTGACATCACTGATGACATCACTGATGACATCTCAATCAGAGAATGGGATTGCCTAAATGTGTGGTAGATATCATTGACTAGATGTTCTTTCTGGATTTCACCTTCAGACAGAGATCTGAAACTGTTTCAGAGGGCTATGCCTATGGTTGGGTACTAGCTTGACTGGGGATAAAGGTGCTTATGGTTTTGATTCTTTGAAGAAAGTGGAGAAGGCATTGCATATGTTAGTTGAGTTGTTGGCAATTGTGGGTTCTGCAAGTTTTCCAGATTGTTGCTTTATTATATCAGAGAGTTTTCAGGGCCTGTTTTTCACTGTGTCTGGTTGATATCTGAACGCTGTTGTTTTTGTATTCCAGATAGCCTTTTGTATTGAGATTCTGTGCCTTCTCAATTGTTCAATATGGGTGATGTTTGGGTCCTTCCTCCACAGTTATTCCAGATGTCTTAATTGTATTCTTTCTTTGTTTATGTTTTGATTGAACCAAGGTACTGAAGGTTTGTTTTTTGCTGTTCTGGATGTAGTGGAGGCGGCGTTTGAGCTATGTTAGTCATACTGCTGTTGTTGAGATATGTCATTTCATGTTCCGATGTTTGATCAGTCCGTAGTTCCGAGAAGTTTTGGAATAGGCTCACCAGTTCTGTTCTGTTTTTGTGGCTGTAAACCCTTATCCACATTGTTTTCCTTTTTGTTTGACTGTTGATTTTAATTTCTTGTGTGGATATTTGGAAAAGAACCTGGTAGTGCTCAGACCAGTCTGGTTGAGTGATGTTTAGCACATTAACGGATCCTGGTTTAGCAATGATGAGGTCAAGCATGGAATCTTTATTGTGGGTTGTTCCATTACAAGCTTGACTCATGTGGAGGTCCTGGAGCAGGTTACTGAGTGCAGCCCCTGTGGTGGGGCGTTTGTCATTGTTCCAAATGCAGGTTGAAATCACCTAATAATATATTATTCGAGAGTGACGTAGAGTTGATTGTAATTGTTTCCATAAGTTGCTTCAGGAAGATTGTGTTGTTCGCCAGCGGATGGTAACGATGAGGATTTCCTTTCAAGCAAGATTTCTGCTCCCAAGAGTTCAAAAGATGTTATATCTTCAAAGGGAGTGAATTTACAGTGAGGAAGTATCTGCAAAATATAGTGAGACCTCCCCCTGCTTCAATGTGTGGTCTAGACGTAATATTGGAGCTGCCGTTGGGTTGAGCCAGGTTTCTAGAATATGCTATAGGGTGACATCTGCTACATCAGTTTCATGTTTAGAAGCTGATCTGCAATTGTGAAGCATGCATTTCAGGTTAGTTACTGTTTTGAGAGTTACTGTGGTGGACGTGATGTTTATTGCGATTGCGATCAGGTTGTTGTGGTTGACTTGTAATCAATCAATCAATCAATCGTATTAGAGGGTTGAATCTTCAGTTGTTGCAGTTGGATGTATTAACAATTGAGATGTTAGATGATGTATCACGGGGACATTTCTGTTCAGTCTAATATAATTAAAGCAGAGATTTTATCTCTTCTTCTGATAGGTGATTGTTCAATCTTCAAGGTCTTTGAAGCTTGTTGTCTTGGAGAGACTGCTGTTACAGCATGGTTTTCTGCTAGCAGGGCAGTCAGTGTAATTGGTGGTAGGCATGTGCATCTTTTCTAGGGTTAGTAGAAAAATGATGACTTTTTTCTTGAACCATTCTACGTCTTCACTGAGTAGTTGCTAATTGTAGTTGATTTGGTTTATGGGGATTTTGTGTTTTGGATGCTGACATATTCCAATCTCGTTCTCTGTGAGCGTATGCAAATGTATGGGTTCTGTCTGCTTTTCTGCTTCTATCACCTGTGCTTTATTAGGGGGGTGTTTCATGGGTGATGACCCACTTCCTTTTGTTGAGTAGTTACTTCTCGGTCTGAGATGGATGATTGTAGAAGGGTCGATCAGGGGTGATTACAGGCTGAGGAGACTTCAGAGCTCCGACTGTCACTGGGTGCGATTCTTAGCGTGGAGTTTGACATTTTAGGTTCATGGATAGGAGATGGGGAATGAGGTGTGTAACTAGTAGGTTTAACTGAGGCTGCTACTTGCCTTTTAGGTCACTAAAAAGTGAGTCAAATGCTAGCAGGTCATTGTCCGTTGGCTAGATAAGATATTGGCATTCTTATAAATTGAGATGTCAGCTTTTACTTTGATTGAGGGGAGGGTGATATTATGATTTATGGACCGTAGGGGACGTTCTGTGTAGCGATGATTGCCTTGAGGGAGTAAAAAGCATTCCTCTATTTTTTTGTGCTTTTCGTGGGAATATTAGATGGGTCTTAATGGCTCCTTTTGAGAGGAAGAAATAGGAGTCAGATATAAGAGTTTTCGGGTTGCTCCTTAGAGTATTATTTTTGTTTTCTTTTCTCCATTTTGGATAAGTCAGGTGGGTAGTTGATTTTGAATGAGTTTGTTCCTGACGGGGACAGAGAGGGAACAGAGGCATTGATGTGGTTCAGCATATTTCTATGTTAGTGAAGCCTGTGTAGGGTTCCCTCCATTGGGCAAGCGGACCAGACCATCGCCGGGTTTGGGTAAATGTTTTGATTTCCTCTTAATCAGTAATTATGAGGGATTTTAACCCAATCAGAGAGATTAGGTAGCCTCAGATAGACACTACAAGTCAACCAGTCAAAAGGGTGATAAAGACGCTATGCTCCACAGTCAGTACAAAATAGTAGGAGATAAAGCTAAGCCAAGCAAAAGGATGCATGCAGATATAGGTGACAGTAAAAGCAGCACATGTGTAAGGCAGCAATTAAGTTGTATGAGATAACCTCATCCTCTATCAGTTTTTCTTGCGGTGGCCAGCCAAACTTAACCTTCAAAGATTGCTACCTCTACGATGTGTGTTAGTGTTATTTCTATTACCATTATTTGCAGTATATTGCGGGGCCAAGTCAAAGGACACCATTGAAAGATGTCCGCTCTCTATTGGAGAGTTCAATTCTCCTTGAGCCACCAAGTTTAGACGTCGGTTATTTTATTTTTTGATGGTGGAAGAGGTAACAACGTTTATGTGAAGGCCATAGGAAATGACTCAAAAAATGGTCCAAAGACTTTCTCACCTTCATCAAGTCGTCCTCTCTCCATTTTCGCTCCTTTAATTTAACTCCACTGACCATCCAAATTAACTTTGCTTCTTCCACATCATAAAAATGCCATTCTGTTCACTTTGTCTCCGCTCCGCTCTTGAAAGCATCAGGGGGTGGTCTCCCCTATTCAGCCCAAATTGCTATGTCTAAATTGTCATGTTATGATGATTCTGTTTAAAACCTCTAGGCTGCTTACAACACTTAGGGGCAGATTTATCACGCATTTCCTTCATTCTTGCCCCACACAGTGGGTTGTAAGGGTGACCCAACTACTAAGTAAGATTTACCGAGCCCCACAAGGACACCAGCGTGGCTTGAAAAATCTAGAGTAATGCAACAAAAATTGCTGTGTCGCGTTAATCTGAACCAGAGAGGCCTTCCATAGGTGGAGTGTGGGTGTTCTTACACATCCACCCATGGATTTTGGCACATTCCCAGATGTACCATTACTGGTAGACCTGGGAATGCATCAAAATGCCTCACCTCCCCTGATGAGGAGTAATGAGAAGAAAGATCTGTATTTCTCCTATTTCGTATGTGCTGCATTCTATGGATTCACACAGATAAACCTCTAGCTCATTTCTGGTAGTGTGGCACCGAGCAGTCAGGCGTAACTAGAGGAACCCGTGGTCAGCATTTCAGAGCAAAAACATACCTGATAATTAATTGACACGACTCAAAGGAAATCCAACACCAATTTATAAACATCAATCAGATTTATATATAAAATAAGACACCAAAGCAAAGACAATAGGATAAGTATAACCAGAGTTATGGTTTTGTGAAGGAAAATAAATCGGTGTATTTCACTCTTACAAAACTATAGTTTTGCGGTCAATGGGAAACGCACTCGGGGCACCCGTTCACTTGCAGGTTGAGTCCAGAAGAAGCCACAGGGGAGTAAGGTGATGTGGGTCCCAGGGACAGGTTATGTCAGTCAGTTGAATATTACCTGGCTCGTACAGCCTGGGTGTAGAGTTCTCTTGGCTGTCATTGTTGCGGAAAGTGGGAGCCACAGGTGCTGGTTTTGCTGATTGGGCAGTGTTGGTGAGGACAGGGATGTAGAACCCCGACAACAGGAACACTGAGGGGCCAGTTTGAAGAAGCTGCAGGATTCCCTCGAGGTACAGCATTGAACTAAGGTAGTGATAGACTGAGTAAGAAAACATGCCCTTTTACATTTGTATTTGCTACGTTATAAAGTGTTATTGAGCCCACATAAATCCCTGAGGGGTTTCAAAGCACTGTGGTGGATTCAAATGGCGGTAAAGGTTCATAGCAAAAGGGAAAGAGAAAACATTCAGAAGAACCAGGCTTTAAGCTTTTTTCTGAACGGTTCGTGATCAGTGATCATTCGGAGTTGCATTGGAAGCTCGTTCCAGAAGAGGGGAGCTAAATGGGCAAATAATCTGCCACCATTTTTGGCGGTACGGACCCTGAGAGGGGTGAGTAGATGTTTAGTCCCTGACCTAAGATCCCTAATTGCTGTGTACCAGTTAAGTTTCTTGGCCCGGTAACTTGGCCCATTTCCATGCATGGTCTTGTGTACCAGGCAGATGATTTTGCAACACACGTGTTTCCTAACAGGGAGCCAGTTAAGAGCTTTTAAACTGAGGGCAGACAGAGACCATGATGGAAGATTCAGCACCACTCTAGCAGCCGTGTTCTGCAACACCTGGAGTCTAGTATAAAGCTCTTCTTTGACAGAGGCCATCATTTTGGCTACTACATGCTGATTTTTGACTCTGACAATGTGCTGAAGCCTGCTTACCAGGTCCCAGTGCCAGTGCTCTCTTCCTACAACTGATGTGTGTGAATTGGCATCCCCAATTGGCATTGACTGTACCTCACTATAAGCCCCTGATATATGATACCAGGAGAACCAAGGGAATTGGTGGCAAAGTGGTCCCTGGGGTGGCAACACAGTATTGTGCCCCCCTTAATGACCCACACAAACTACTGGCAGCAGGCCTGCCATTGCAGACTGCTAGAGCAGTGCAAACTGCTTAACATAAACTGTGCCCTCACCATGTGTGGCACAGTCACCTACCCTGCCTTTAATATATGTCGGACACCCCTAAGAAAAACCCCTAAGCCCAGAAGGAAGGGTGCAGTATATTTAAGGTGTGGGCGTATAGGTGTAAGCCTTTATGTCCCTACAGTGGCTTTCCACATTAAAAACAACTATCAGTGTTAGCAGTCCCATTGTTGAACATGGGCTGACACCAGGGCATTCTTGGGCTTCATTAACTCCATTATGGTACTGACGAAATATGTCATGCTCGGTATCAAACAACATGCCTTCTCACCCCTGACTTGATTCTTGTGTCGAGGGCAATGTGGCATGCACCCAAGTAGAGACCTTGGATGGTCTCCACATAGTTGCCATTGCTTTCCTATATTTTGAGTGGCAAGCCCACACTTTCCAGCACCTGCTGCCACCAAGGCAGGCTTCTGACCTCCTGCTAGGTAGTGTGAACACTCCCTGGACTGAGAAACTAAGGCCTGGGCAGGAAGGAGCTCAAACCTCCCTCCTCCCAAGCAGGCTAGAGAATGAGCACATAAAACAGTGAGCTTTAAAGGCTGCACTGCCTCTGAAATGCATCAGGGCGTCACCCAGTGGAGGAAAGAGCCCACCATAGGACATCTGCTCAGGGGGAGACAGGAAACTATCTATGGAAGGAAGTGTACACCTCTAGAAGGCTGACTGTACCCCCAGGAATGGCAGCCCGGTCTGTACACTAAATCCAGTTTCCTGCTATGTTTCAGAGAGGCAGAATAGAGGGGTTCTGGGTAGAAAAGGTGACCCACCCCACGTGATATGGTCAAGGCAAGGGACGATTAGCTGTAGGAGCTAGCTGCCCATGGGCCACTATTCTCCTCACCCCTAACTCCCTAAATCTCGGATTGAAAAGGCTTCCAGGACACCCGAATCTCCGGTCAAACTCATTTGCATATGGCAGGGTTCAAACTGGGGTGGCATGGTGAGCAAACTAACATATACATAGGTGCAAATACAAATACATATGTGTCGTTTATACCTACTTTTCACGCTGTATACTTTACCAAATGAATTGCTATATACACAGTACACAATGAAAAACTATTACTAGAAGCAGCTCAATTATTGGCTCCGGGTTGCTCAGGTTCTTGTTGAACATAAAAGTCCTATATATCCCCACAACCAGAAGGGCCCAGTGGATATACCGGTATATTGCTTAAAAGATCTATGACGTTACAGGTGAAAACGTGGCAAAATTGTCTGTTTTTCAAGCATGCAAGCCCTCTTGTATATACTTTAGTAGATACTTATATATGTGTATGTACTTTGTGGGTTCTGGAGATCAACCCTAGGACTTGTCTGCTTCTTCTTAGGGGATTTTATTTCTGTCCAACTGCCTCTATTTGACTGTTTAATAGAAAACGGACAGCAGAGGTCAGTAAAATACCAGAATTGCTTTCTGCTTAGGGACTCTATTTAACGTTCGTCATAGAAAAGAACCAGCAGAGGTCAGTAAAATACCAGCATTCTCTAGATTCCAGTCCATAGAAATTGTTTTCCATGAGCACCAGTAGACAATAATATTTTTTCAAATCTTGTATTTTTAGTGATATGACCACAGGTGGCCCTGATTTTAAACAGATCTTTGGACTATACCATTTCCAGCTGAAAGGCAAAATTTCTCTCCATGTATTCCCATATGTGGCGTGTCATGCAGTTTAGTGCTTATTTTCCCTCCATGTTAAAGAACAGTACATGTTTCAGCATCCAGGCTAATGTGCTGCATAGCTAAATACATATAAGGTCCCAAAGGCGAGACCGATTGCATTGCAAATGCTTTTTCTAATTTTCAACTGTTAGTTTCTATAAAACAATCTCGAAAGATCTACACAAATGAATTCATAATTCTGTCTACTTTTCAGAAGTGTATAGCTTTCCTGGATCCATTATAGCTTTCAGACCTATTTCTACCATTAACTGGAAGAGGTTGAGAGCACAAACAGTAGCAAAAATAGGCTATTTCCCTGTAAAATACCAAACTCTGTAAAATAATATTTTTCTGACAAAATTCTGCCTGTCCCTCAAAGCTGGGAAGTTGTTGATTTCAGCACAACAAACCCCTTTTTTTATACGATTTGCAGGGGAAAACCAGATGCTTTCTTTTGCAGCAATTTTTCCCCCTTTAAACATATTTTTTGGCTACTTTCTGGGTCCCCCCCAGGGCAATCCACAAACCCTGAGTACCTTTAAAATCCCCATGATGTCGGGAGAAAAGAACACAAATTTGGTGTGGACACCTTATGTGGACAAAACGTTACAGGGGCCTAAGCGCGAACTACCCCAGATAGCCAAATAAAGGCTTAGAACAGGGTTGGAGGGATAGCAATGAAAGGGTTAAAGTTCTTTGCAAGCACAGCCACGGGGGTCTGGTTAGCAGCTCCAGTGCACTTTCAGAGTCATAACCATCAGCATTGGGGAAAGATGTTGAGGGTGGCCATACAAAAATGGCCCTTTCCTACATTTTTTTAAAACATAATTTTATTGGGTTTCGATACCAATATTATACATGGTACAATGGAAAATTCGACAGTAATACATTGTGAACAAATAGGTGTTCCTTTCTAAGTAATGTCTCAGATAGCACCAATATTCAAATAAAGGTTCATATATATATAGAGTGTAAGTAAGGAGTTGTGTTGTGTCCTTAGTGGAAAGACAACAGGAGCCAGGTTGTATGTTCAAGACTTGTTTATTCAGTCTTCAGATCAAGTTACAACAGCTAGGACTCCAGCCAGCCTAGTGTGGTACCAGCCCCACCGGGAGCAGCCTCCCTAGCTGCTCAGCCCATCTCCAACTGCCACTTTCACCCACTCAGTCACCCAGGCATTCCACGCATCACAGGCACACCAACATTCCACGCATCACAGGCACACCAACATTCCACGCATCACAGGCACACCAACATTCCACGCATCACAGGCACACCAACATTCCACGCATCACAGGCACACCAACATTCCACGCATCACAGGCACACCAACATTCCACGCATCACAGGCACACCAATGTTCTAAGACCAAGACACACTCTGGCGGAGCAGCTAGAGGCAGCAGGCTAGAGTACATATTAAACTAAAATGTAAAATACAACATTATCCCTTTTTACTGAAACAAAACAAAAGGAAACTAGAGGACAATGTCCAATTGTCCAATTAGATTAACATTTCAAATCACAAAGATGTAGCAAATGAACAAAGCATCAAAGAGGATGAAATCATAAAGCAGGAAACAATCAATAACAATACAAATCTCAAATCTCTGGGATGCAGTAATGACAACAAAATGTCACTAGAGAAAAACATTCTGTAAAGGAAGGATGGTTAAGATAAATACAAGTTAAAAGTAAAATCCCTCATCCCCCTTAAAAAGAGAATTTTATAATAAATACCAATACATAGAATTATGTTCCAAATACTCTGTAACGTAAAGCACTATGACCCAAAACCAAAACAAAGAATAGTGCTAAAGGTAGAATAACCTACGTCTCAATCCCATGTGTAGGGAAAACAAAAACAAATGGATCGTCACCCATATAACCAACCAAAAAGGTACGTACTATTGTGTTGCGCGCAACTGTAACAGGGATAAACCCACATCCAACCCAGATAAGGGTTAACCTAGGTACAAACAAATGGGAACTAACCCATCTCCCAACCAATGGGAACTAACCCTTGTCCCAACCCCCTCGTGGAGGTTACATACCCCCGAGTAGGAGTAACACTCTGTCCCATTGAAATTATAAACCTGGATCTAAAATGGGAACTACATCCAACATGGGAACAAACCCATGTACCAAACCCCATGAAGAGGTTACACACTCATATGTATGAGTATATGATAAAGTTAAATAATGAGGTAAATAAACCTACAACCATCCCTATTGTGTGAGAACTGAGATAACCACCCACAAACAATAAGGAAAACACATCCTCAAATAAGTGTAAATCTGTAGCATCACGACAACTAAAGTACTATAAAAGACAAAATTACAGTAACTTACCAAAATGATGAGCAGCACAATGTTCAGAAATAAATAAGCATAACAGGCAATTAGAATCAATTACCACAGGACTGTGAGCATGAGAAAATGACACTAGATGGCAGTGTAAAACAGAGCAATGTAGGAAGAAATGCATGAAAACAAGATTTCACATTTTTTAACAAATCTACATTGCTTCGAGAAATGCTTTGTACCACCACGAATAAAATGAAACATGGTACAATAGAGCAAAACTACAACATACTGTAGTATGCGCTCTAGTCTATTAGCGTGAACGCGATGACGCGTCACGCTATAGACAGGAGCGCGAGAGGCGCGCATGCGCAGTAGACGCGGGGTGAAGGCGCGAACGGGGAAACGGCAGTTGGCGACCGGAGCTGGTGTGGTGTAGACGCTCGGCGCCCTTTATGCTCAGATTTACTTTGTCACAGAAATAAATAAATATCTTCATACACTCACAGAGTCTCAGTGTTCAGTGTGGGGCAAGCAACATTACATTGGCGACGAGGCTGGGACCACGAACACCAGGAAGACAGTGGTCAGGAGTAGGCACTCCACAACAGCCCCACACCAACCAGCAGAAGAAAAAAAACAGCGACAAGGACGAGCAGAGGGTGTGGCAGCAGCGGATCTGCACGAAAATAATTGCTATACAGCTCCAATAACCAGGTCAGTGCTGGGCTAGGGAAGGAGAGCTCAGCCAGCACCCTGGCAGCCAAAGGCATCACCCCCAAGACAGAGGAAGGGGCACAAACCGACAACCCCACGCAGGCTATAAGGGACAGCACCCCAGGTAGCCCCAGAGGGCAAGGTAGCACGGCAGGGAGTGCAGGAGCATCCGGTATACCTAGTCAACACAGTGCCCAGGTGGTAGACCCCAGAGGCGAAGCCAGGATGGCGAATCAAGCGTCGGCTCTGATGGCCCCCGTCCCATTCCTGCCTAGACCGGGAGAACCACAGCTAAAATGGGAAGATTGGAAGGAATACTTTCAAAATTATATCGAAGCACTTGAAGATGAAAATGAAGGGGCATTCACCCCGGAAAGGAAGAAGAGACTGTTACTTCACAACCTGGGCCCGGAGGGGGTGAGAGTGTTCAAGAACTTGGTGCCCAAGGAGAGGGGAGCGACTGAGACAGATGTCTTTAAAAATGCTCTGGATGACTTGGACAGCCATTACCGTCCAGCAGTGTGTGTCTCCATAGACAGGTATAATTTCCAACAGAGGAAGCAGGAGGCTGGCGAATCGATTGATGATTATGTGGCGGCGCTCCGACGCCTGGCCATCACGTGCCAGTATGGGGGTCTTCAGGAGGAGTATATCAAAGACCAGATTGTCATGCACACCACATGCAGGGCTGTCCAGGACAAACTTTGGGCGCAGAGTGAGACGTCGCTTAAGGAAGTCGTTGCGATGGTCAAAAAGGCTGAGATGTCAAAACGCGGTGCTGAAGCAGCCAAACGAGAGAGCGCACCGAGACAGATGATTAACAAAATTGACGAGGCGCCCCCGCCCAGCAAACCCAGAGGGGTGTACGAAGACCAGAGGAAGGATTCGAGATGGACAGGGAAACAGACGGTCCGCCCTGGCTCGGACAACAAGTTTGCGTGTTACAGATGCGGCAGCACGGCACATTCGGCGCAGGATAAACGCTGTCCCGCGTTCCGCGCCAGATGCTCGTTTTGTGGCCTGGTCGGCCATTTTGAAAAGGTATGCCGCAAGAAGGGGAAGAAGTCCACGGTCAAGTGCGTCGATGCGGCCACAGCGGACGTCAGCGAGGAGGACGACCTGGAAGACGACGATTTGGTGTTATGCATCGAGGACCAAGTACTTGAAGTGTCGGGGAAGCGAAGAGATAAGCCTCGCACAGACATGCTGATAGGGGGAGTGAAGGTACATGTGGCTGTCGATTCAGGATCTCCTTGGACCATTGTGCAAAGATCCATATGGGAAGAAGACTTCGTGCCGGTGGTGGGGCCAGACCTATGGCCGCCGGACATCAGACCCATCTCGTATACTGAAAACGCCATTCCACTGGTGGGGTGCCGAGACTTCGCATTCGAGTTCAGAGGGAGGTCAGCCACGTGCACCCTGTATGTAGCAGAGAGAGGTCCTTCAGTGCTGGGGTGGAGAGACGCAGGAGATCTGGGAATCATACTCAACCCGGGTGGTAAGGAGCAGATTCTCTTGACGGACGAGTGGCCCCTCACGAGAGATGAAGACTGGAAGTCCGCTTACCCCAAAGTCTTTGATGGCTCAGTCGGGAAACTGGACAAGTTCGTCCACAGAATGGTTCTCAAGGAGGGTGCAGTACCAGTGGTGCACAAAGTCAGGAACATACCCATATCCACCAGCGGAGCCGTACAACAAGAACTCCTGAGGCTGGAGGAGCAAGGCATCATAGAGCCGGTGGACAGTGCGGAATGGCTATCCCCCTTGGTGGTGGTCAAGAAGCCCAATGGACAGGTGCGCCTCTGTGTTGACCTCCGCGAGCTCAACAAAAATCTCATAGTGGAGAGATTTCCCCTGCAAAGAATCGAGGAGATGCTCGCCAAGACGAAAGGCGTGACTCACTTCTCCACCATAGATCTCACGTCTGCATACTATCAGATTGAGCTGCATCCCTCGAGTAGGAAGTACACCGCCTTCATTACACTATTTGGGTGCTACCAGTTCCGGAGGATGCCCTTTGGCTTGGCATCCGCAGCGGCTGTTTTCCAGAAGCTGATGTATCGGCTGTTCAAGGACATTTCAGGGGTACAGTACTTTCAGGATGACATCCTGGTGATGGGCTCTTCCAAAGAAGACCACGACAGAAAGTTGCACAGAGTTCTGGAAGTACTGCAAAGCAAGGGGTTGACTGCAGAATGGAGCAAGTGCAAGATCGGGACCCACTCGGTGACATACTTGGGTCATGAGATCGGCACACGGGGAATTTCACCCAAGGAACAAAATGTGAAGGCCATAAAGGATGCCAAGGCTCCCAGCTCCAAGGAGGAAGTGCGGTCGTTCCTCAGAATGGCCGAGTATTATAGCAAGTTTGTGAGACACTTCGCCACCAGGACATACAGAATGAGGCAACTCATCAGAGACAAGACTAAGTTTGAGTGGGACTCAGAAGCGCAATTGGAGTTTGACACGATCAAAGACTGCATCAGCCATGCCGTTCCATTGCAAGGGTATGTCCCCTCGGGCAAGACTGTAGTGACAACAGATGCCAGTGATAAAGGCTTAGGAGCTGTGTTGGCACAAGTCAGGGATGATGGAGCTACTGAGACGATCAGCTTTGCTTCACGGGCGTTGTCCCCGACGGAGCAAAGGTACAGCGTCATTGAGAAAGAAATGTTGGCAGTCACCTGGGCGTTGGGCAGGTTCCGGCAGTTGGTATGGGGCACAAGATTCAAGCTCCAAACTGACCATAAACCCTTGATCAAAGTCCTGACTTCCTCGGGTCATGAGACGGCGACCCCGAGAATAGCAAAAATGACTCTGAAGCTGCTCGATTACACCTATGATGTCGAATACCTGCCCGGAACGCAGAACAGGGTCGCGGACTATCTCAGCAGGGCTGCGGCGATGGAAGTGGCGCCGGAGGAAGCCCTGGATAAGGAAGAGATGGTGGCAAGCATGGAGGACCATGAGAAGTCGATAAGTATCCAGGAATGGGCGGCCGCCTATGATCAGGACGTGGAAAAGGTAGAGATAAAGAGACATTTGACGTCGGGCTGGCCTGACAAAAGGAGGCTCACTGATGGAGTACGGAGGTTCTATGAAATAAGAGAAGAACTGTCCCTGAGTGACTCGGGAGTGTTCATCTACAGGGGTGAGAGGGTCGTACCACCAGATTCACTAATACCTAGATTACTAACTCAACTTCACGAGGGCCACCTAGGTATTGTAAAGACCAAAGCACGTGTCAAGCAAATGTATTGGTGGCCAGGCATGGACATACACATTGAGAGGCAAGTAAGGGAGTGCGGCCAATGCCAAGGCGCTGACAAAGTGCTGAGACCACTCCGACCAGCTTTGGGGAAGTTTGACACGCCACAGGGCCCCTGGGAGAATGTGGCCATCGACATACTAGGGCCTGTCCTGGACAGCCAAGGAGTGAACAAGTATTTATGTGTGGTGATAGATAAGTACTCTAAATGGCCTGAGGTGGACATTCAAGAATCCATGGATACGGACACGATTCTGAGATTCCTGACAACGTTGTTCTTAAGAGAAGGCATTCCCAAAAATATCCTCAGTGACAATGGCCCGCAGTTTGTATCGGACAAATGGATCAAGTTTATGAGGAGGAATGGGATTGAGTCGAAGCACACGGCAGTATATCATCCTGCATGCAATGGCCAAGTGGAGCGGTTCAACCGCGTGCTAATGGGCTCCATACAGGCGGCCATCACGCAGGGAAAGGACTGGGAGGCCGAGGTGATGAGTATGCTGTGGGCCTACAGGATCACCCCCACGGCTGTGGGGTACAGTCCATTCCAAGTGCTGAGAGGACGGCATCCGTTCACCCGGGACAATGTAGTCTGGAGGGAGAAGACCATCACTAGCAAATGGTCCCCCGCGGTGGTTCAGCACAACTTGGAAAAGGCCCAGAAGATCTATGCCGCAAACTATGACAAATGTCGAAACGTGAAAGGAACTAAGCTGGAGGAAGGAGAGTGGGTCAGGGTTAAACTCCCTACCCTACAAAAGAAAGGTGACAGCAAATACAGTCGGCCGCTACAGGTCAAGGAGGTGCGAGGCAGAGCAGCCCTCCTCAGCGATGGCAGGGTGTGGTCCCAAGACCGTATGGCCAGAGTAAACAAGATAGTTGAATGGCCCAAGCAGGAGGAGATAGAGACACAAGTGGACTCCCATGAAACCAGGCCTCAACCTGAGCAAGGTGATGAAGTTCTTCCTGACGGAATAGGAGAGGACTGTGGTGTGGAGAGTCCCCGCGCTGGATTTACAGCCAGAGATGGTGCACCGACTGGCGTGACACAGTGTGGAGACCAGAGAGATGGAGCGAGATCAGGCGGAGAGAGTGATATGGAAGAGAACATGCCGGTAAGACACACCCGCAGTGGCAGGGCAGTCACGATGCCCTCTCGATATAGAGACTTTGAAATGAGTGGACATTAACCATAGGTGTGTCAGACACTTGGCTAGCCTAAGAACATTGGGGGACCATGGACATATTGCAGAGTTGGGAAAGAAGTTAATTTGGTTATTGTTGAAAAGGGGAGATATGTAGTATGCGCTCTAGTCTATTAGCGTGAACGCGATGACGCGTCACGCTATAGACAGGAGCGCGAGAGGCGCGCATGCGCAGTAGACGCGGGGTGAAGGCGCGAACGGGGAAACGGCAGTTGGCGACCGGAGCTGGTGTGGTGTAGACGCTCGGCGCCCTTTATGCTCAGATTTACTTTGTCACAGAAAGAAATAAATATCTTCATACACTCACAGAGTCTCAGTGTTCAGTGTGGGGCAAGCAACATTACACATACCTCTCAGCATAAGTTCTGGCAGTCCCTAAGCTTAAATAGGCTTTAATGAAAGATCTGTATTTATTGTAACCACTAATGGCAGAACGAACAAGGTTGGGAAAATGAGCTGCAGGGGTACTTTACCCCGTCCCCCTTCTTGAAACCATCAGCACAGTGTAGAAGTTCCTGATGCTTGACTTTTGAATGTCAAAAGACAGGTACCCCCACGAGTGCGTGTCCAAATGTTCCCTGGCCATGGATGCAGAAAGATAAACACACAAAGTGGGCCACCTAAGCAGAAAACGCGCTCCGACATCGTTGTGAGGTGCTGGAAACAATGCAAGATGGCGGGACGCTGTCGACGTCGATGCCGTGTGGCTCACGGCACGGCAAAGCTGCAAAGCGTCCTACAAGCTCCACAGGAACCTGACGCAACACACAGAACGTCACAGGAGATCCAAGGAGGCGTCGCTGGACACCTAGAAGGAGGTAAGACTGCACGCGCTGCGCACGCTGCCAACAGTGCAAGATTCCAATTTAAAATTGCTACGGTTAAACTGTCACGACTAGGGACTGTCAAGAACCAACATAAATAAAATGGCTCGAATTCCTCAGGAAGTCTCGGAACATGTAATGTAATAGTCCATGCAGCGAGTGAAACACTCGATCCAAAAAAAATGACAAAAAAAATAAACTCAAATCTCAGGGGAACTTCGTTTCACTGAACAGCTTCTAAACAGACTTGTAGGTAAAAAGAGCTTCTTCCTTAAAACTGTACCTGGCTGACCTTGAACCTGTGAAAAACTGTGAAAGATCCAATGTGAACGAATAACAGCTCCCATGTGGACATGACACATGGCATGTTCACTGTAGCGCTCAGAAGTGGAAGTTGACCCACGATAAAAACAAGCATTTGCAATGCAATAGGTCTCGCATTAGGAAAGTTTGAACTATTGGTATTGTAAATGGCAAAGTTTTTATTTATGTGTTGTTTTTGAAAATAGCGAAATTAATAGCTTTGTCATTTACAATGCCAATAGTTATAACTTTCGCAAATGTGATACCTATAGCATTTGTAATGCAACATGTTTTATATTTACATGACTTGGATGTATTGCTATTACAAATGCTATGACTGCGGAATGTAACAAAACATTATTTTACTGACAATTCCATGCGCAAGGCAAAGCTGCAAGACTGCAACAGTGTCCTCCTGTCTGTAAATTTGTGGTGTGAGAGGCTTCACAACAGTGCAGTTGAAGGAACCCCCCATCGGAACGTTTGCCTACGTGGGGGCGCGCGCACTGCGAGTGAGCACGTCGGTGTAACAGGTCAGCACAGTAATGGGGAAAAAACACACAAGCCGAAGTGCTGATTTCCACAAACAGAACAGCAATGAAATCCCATACAGTGCACGCGCGTTGTATTTCGACGGGGAATCACTTGTGTATTCCAGGCGCTTAGTGACGTAAAATTGATCACAGCCTGCACCTCCAGATGGAAGTGTCCGCCCGGGAGCCCGGCAGGGTCCAGGCCGCCAGTACCAGCAGGAGAATCGTCCACATCCCCGCCGGGTGCATCCTACCCAGCGGCCTCTCGCAGCTCAAACCAAGAGAGCGGGCAGGGTCACACTCCCGAGTATAGCCCGAAAAGACACTTTATCCTTCGGCTCGAGCTCTTCACACTCTGCGCGCTCCCTCTGCTTCAGGCTCGGGCTGCGCCGCCTGAACTAAGTGTGGTGCGGCCGCGCGCCCGCTTTCACCGGCAGTCACCTGGCGCTCCCCGCCTCCTTCCTTGCACGTGCTGAAGAAACACCTTTCTTGCACCTTTGAGGAGGCGGAGCCATTCTCACTGCCTTCCTCTGCTCTAGTGCAATCTTTCACCCGTGCGGTGTGGAAAATGGGGTGAGGGTGTGCGCATGCACTCCCACCCCTTTTAACAGCTTCGTGACATTGATATTTACAGGAAACGTGTTTTACAGGATTGGTCACTTCTAGGGAAACCACAGAAAGTGGCTCATTTTCAGATCACTTGTTTTACAGAAGGCCAAGACTTTTTACAGGAAGTATAAATACCTGCTGCATGGGCTTTGCATCTAGACTAAAAAACATATATTTCCTACAGTGCACCCCCTCTTTAGAAGATACGCAATGGTACACGTACGTATTTTATTTTTACAGCTCAACACGTAAATTACTGTGAAAGTTGCGATTTTTCATTATAAAAGAAGGGTTGCTATGTGTTTGTCTCCCGTTTTTTCCCGTCTTCTTTTCTGTAAAAGTTGAAGGTTTGTAAACGAAGCACCAGAAAAACAAAACCCACCAACCACAGGGGCATACCAAATATTACCGAGCATACTACTAGAATAAGTGATGCCACATAAAAAAAAACCACTAAAACACAACTCGGGAATGTAAAAAGTGTTGGATTATATTTCTATATGCCCGAGCCACAAAACACAAGCTCTTTTGATTTCCGGGCATGCATTACAAGTTTGGAAGTCAATGCGCCAAAGCACATTTAGAACCAGCCCTGCGCTACCATCAGCTTTTCGCCGGCCGTGGAGGAGTGGGAGGGCGGGGGCTGCCTGCGCATGCGCGCCACGGCTCAGTTTCGTTTTCACGTCGGAGCGCGATCCCGGAGAAGAGAAGTGCCACATGAAGTCCCGGGTCCCAGGAGGGGGCCCGGGTGAAGACCAGCGTGGAGACTGCGGGGCCCCCATGCCTATGGGGAGAGCTCCGCTTTTTTGGAGAGTGCCAGAGGACCTCGAGTGCTCTGCGGGGCTCCCTGAACAGATGGTGCGACGAGTCCGTCTCCGGTGAGTTAAAGGGAGGGGAGGGAGGGAGGGGCTGTGTGCCGTGTGCCTGTATGTGTGCTGTGTGCCGTGTGCCTGTATGTGTGTGCCTGCGTGTGCATGCGCTCGCCTGTGTGTGTGTGTGTGCGTGCATGCAAAGGGGTGGGGGCTGCCTGTGTCTGTGTGTGAGCAAGGGCTGTGAGTTACTCTGCGCATGCGCGGCTCAGACGCGCGCTCACACGGTGAAAACTGGAAAGGGAAAGCGCGTGTCAGATTGGTGTCCACAAAACTAAATACGGGCAGCATTAGGTCTGAAGCAGACACCTCAATGCTCACGCATTGAGAGTACGTCTGCTCGACCTAAAAAAACAGCATCAGGTCTGCCAAGTGTCACGCATCAGGCGTGACACTAGAGCATTTCAGTGTGGTAATCCGCATTATCGCACTGAAATGCATTGTCACGCATAATCGTAGTGTCTCAGCAAGTGTCTAACTGTGAAGTGCTACCACGGTAGTAGAAGCTGTGCTCCATTAGGTGAAGCAGCATGAGGCTGCTGCGCTGCTGGCAGCAGGCAGTGGACAAACTGTGAGCTATCTGACCTGCGCCTGCTGCACACAACTGAAGCATTGCAAACTTATTTATGGTTTGTAGCAGGTGAAAATGGGAGTGGCGGCCGCGCCGTCTTCAGGGCTCAGCTGCAGCTTTCATTCTCACAGCTCTGCTCAGGAGGGTCAGCCCGGACCAGCAGCGGCGGCATGTAGCGCACATGGGTTCAAGGAAGTCAGGATGTTTTAGGTTATGTATGAGGGATATAGCCCAGAGGTTTTTTTGAGGATTTGGTTGCAGAGAGGAAAGATGACTGTCCTGACATCACGTCGTTGCCCAGCACTTTGATTTCACTTTAGTGCCTTGCACAAGGAGACTCCTGGGCCCTGGAGGCAGCACGTGATCAGCTGCAGCCAGTGCCGGCCATGAAGGTCTGCCCTGGGCATGGCTCGAGGCCCCGGGGTGCGTGCTGGTGTCTGCCGCCGTTAGTTGTAATTCAGCATCGGCCAGCCAGCAGCCCTCCTTCACTCGGGCTAAGGCCGCTCATCTCTGTGCAGCTCTTCCCTGCGCAGCTCATCTATAGCTAACTGCAATAACAGATCACAGCGAGGGGAGAAAAAACACTGGCAGCACTCTACATAAAGTAGAGATTGAAGTACTGGGTTTTTAAGAACCCAGTGGTGCCAGGGAACACACCCTAAGACTTCGAGTCCTTCCTGTCCCAGACTACAGAAACACAGAGTCTTCTTGGTGAAGTCAAAGATCGAATTTATTGGCTGCAGCCAGTAACAGGTATCCTAGAAGTACAACACGGTGTATATTCTCAGGAGACTGCTCAACTTACAAAGCCAGCCATCCCTTTTTATACAAAATATTATGCTTTAGGCAAACATTCTTTATTTTACAGTTGACCATTCACATATTTCTACGCCAAAGAAAGAGCAGATTCATGATGACAAGCCCATTTTCAGTTTGTTCAGCCCACAATCAATTTCCCGGCAAGGCCCAACATTTTCATCAGATATTGGTCGGACCCCTAATAAAATCGGGCACCTCCTCCTCGTAAAGCAGGTAATAAAGAAAGACACGGAGACAGGTGTGTGTAAGATTAGGCATAGTTGTGCGCGATGAAGGGTTTATGGCATGCTGTGCCTTGATCTTAATCTCGATCGATCACTGGGAAAGGAACTGGCTGAACAGGTTTGGCTTCGGGCAGTGGAGTCAGCTTGCCCAGGTCACACAGAAGTCAGCTAAAGGTGTACGTGTCCCAAAAGACTCATTCGGCCTTAGTCATTGGCCTATGTGAGGGCAATCACAAAATGGCTGCCATGCACAAAATGGAACCCGAGGGTTCAGGACGGAATCCCTGATTTAATGGTGATCTCGCCACTCAAACGTGACGAAAATACACGCACACCTTACTCTCGTCATTTTGGGTCTGATGTTACCAAAATTGTCATGATTCTACGACTTTTATAACACGGGTTCAGAATTTTCAGTACCACAGACGCTCCTTTTGCCCTTACATAGGCAATAACCTATACTCACGCTAATCTGAGTCCAGGTCTATATTCATAAATTCATTGAGATGTTGCTGTAGCATCATCCTATTACTTAGCTCGTCTCTCGATACAGGTTTCCTTACACACGATGTGGCACAGAGGCCACATATAGCAGGAGCACACTGTACGCATAGACAGAACAGGAAAAGAATGGCTAAGATCATCCCAATGACCATCAGAATCTTCCATCCCCAGGCGGATAACAGTTCCCAGAACCACCCCATCAACGACCAATCTCCTTTATCCACATGAATAGATTCAGAGATCTTATGTAGTTTGGAAATGGCCTGGTACACTGTTGGAGCGTTATCTGGAATGAAAACACAGCAACTTGATTGGATCACTTTACATACCCCACCTCGGTCTGCAAGTATGACATCTAACGCAACTCTGTTCTGAAGAGTCATAAGGCGATCCGACTGGAACTCAGCAGTCAAGTTACTAAGGGCACCAGCAGTTTCAACTACGGTGGATTCAACCACTCTCGTCAATTGCCTTATGTTCCTGCTGTTAACCATGGGCCCCCAAAACGGCAGAAAACCCTTAAAGAAGTCTCCCAATTCTTGTCCTGCAGTGTCTTCTTTACTGAAAACACCTCTAACTATCCTTGTCTTGTGGTAATCTGTCGCAGCTGTGTAGGTGGGAGGCAACAGGAATGAAACAAAACATGTGCCCGAGAAGTCAGGGGGCAACCATGTGTAGGCTCTGTCATGACAGATGAAATAGGTACCCTTAGCTGCTAGGAACGATGGGGAAGTCTGAGACGCAAAAACATATGTCTCCGTGCAGATACTCTTCCCTAACTGAGCTCTGGGATTCTTGCCATTACCTTGCAGACAAAGGTGACCCTGATGGGGTACAATCCAAATCGGGGAGGATCTCTTTGCTTTCTGGTTTTCACTCAGAGTAACTCCATATCCGGTCACGTACCATCCAATATATGCTAGTGTCTCATCTCAACTCTGATCTTCTAACGGACTCATGTTCAGGAAAAGGGTGAAAAGAGTGAGGAAACAGTAGAAGGAGGCATGGGCTGTGTAGTGGGTGCAAATGTTACTCGAAAAGAGAATAAAACATATCCGATTAAAAACATCATTACACTGAACAACATAAAAATACATAATATCAGAAAGCGTTTTCTGGACATCATTATACATAATTTAGCTCTAAAGTTCATCTCGTTGGCAGGTCTCTCCATCTCGAAAAACTTCATCCTCTAACCTTGCTGCTCGCGGAGGTAGGGTATTCCGTGCTAAGGAATGCGCCTGTCAGTCCAGGGAACTCCCAAGGACCAACCAGAACCGTCGACCTTGTGTCTTCGGCTTGCACTCCAAAGACTTGTCGCCCGCGACCCTACAGCTGAACCCGGATGGTGGTTCGAAAAACAAAAATAAAAAAGTTTCTCAGATGAGAGAGCTGCACTTTAAAAAATAGCAAAGGAAATATTTTTTTTATCTGTCCATAGTTCTCGGCCTCAGGTTATAACGGCTTTTTCCAGGTAATGTCTGGTCCTGAAATAAAGGTTCAGGCTCTGTAGTGTCCAATCGAAATGACGGTGGCACAGCTTCTTGCAAAAGATTGTCACTTTCCTGTTCAGAAATTGTTCCTCTTACACGTGCATCGCTGAAAGGCAGAAAACGAGGCACAGTCTCAGTCCCAGAGTCAGCAATACCCTCCTGGACCCACCGGTCGTACGGCAGAGGCAAAGGGACCCTCTTGCAGTGTACGCCGTGGATCCAGTTTTTCTTTCCTTCCACTCGAACGGCTGATCTCGTCAACAAGAGGACTAGGTGGGGGCCTGTCCAACGGGGCTGGTCATTCTTTGTCCGCTGGAAATTTTTAACCAGGACCCACGAACCAGGATCGATAGTATGTCCTGGAGCTTCAGAGACCTGAGGCAGAGTATCGTGAACCTGTTGGTGTAAAACACGCAATTTAGCCGTCAAATCATACAAATAATCAAGCAATACAGGGTGTTCAATCTCACAGAATTTTGACGGCCTTGGCACTCCCCATATGTTGGCCGGGCGGCCGAACACGATTTCGTATGGACTAAGTCCCACTCGCGAATGCACAGTCATTCTTGTCGATAGAAGTGCTAATGGTAAGGCATCGGGCCATTTAAGGCCAGAGCTTGCTTGTATCTTGGCCAGTTTAAGTTTTAGAGTGCCATTGTAGCACTCTACTAGTCCAGCTGATTGGGGGTGATTTGCAGCATGAAATTTTTGCTGGATTCCTAGCCCTTCACATACTTTCTTCATCACTCGACCCACAAATTCACTCCCATTATCACTCCAGACCACTCTCGGCAAACCGAATCTAGGGAAAAATTCTTTGACAAGGGCTTTAGCTGTGGATAAGGCAGTGTTATCTTTCAGGGGATATGCTTTTACCCATCTTGAAAAGGCACAAACAACAACGTGTACGTATTTCAAATTGTTGCACCTTTCCATGTGGATGAAATCTAGCTGCAAAACCTCGAACGGATACGTTGGAGGCGCAAAATGACCAGCTGGAGTTGGGGTTCCCCTACCAGGATTGTATTTCAGACACACCATGCAATTTTTGACCACATTCTCTGCACGCTTAGGAATTCCAGCATTTTGCCATACTGGAGCCAACAAATTACAAATACCTCTCACACTGATGTGAGCCATTCCATGGGCCATTGTAACCACTGCAAGCACATACGCATCGGGTAACAACCATCGCTGATGCTCTGACAATTCAATCCAACAACCATTTGCATCCAATTTACCCATACTTTATCTCAACACACTCAACTCTTTCTCTGTAGCTTCAGCTTGAATAGACTTCACACTCTCTATCGTATCTTCACACATTCCAACGTCACCAACCCATCTTGCAGGGCCCGCAACATACATTCGACTCATCACATCCCTTGCTGTTTCTTTTGCAACTTCATCAGTAAATGCATTGCCACGACCAACATCATCAGTAACCTTTTTGTGTGCACTGCATTTCACAATCGCAACTTGCAAGGGCAAAGTAAGTGACTCAAGGAGCTCATTCACCAACTGACCGTGCTGTATCTTAGCTCCATGTGAAGTCAGAAACCCACGTTCTTTCCACAATCGTCCAAAATTATGGGCCACACCAAACGCATACTGGCTGTCAGTATATATTGTAACTTTCATTCCTTTTGATAACACACACGCTCTCGTAAGTGCAATCAACTCTGCTGCTTGAGCTGAATTGTGTGGGATACGTGCAGCTTCAACAATCGTATGCAAAGTCGTAACGGCATATGCTGCAGTTGTATCACCATTCTGAAGCTTGAAGCATGAACCATCCACCCATAAGGTACCATCACACTTCAAAAGAGGAGTGTCCTTCAGATCTACTCTCCCTTTTGTTTCTTCTTCTGTCCCGAGAAAACAATCATGCTGTTCAGAAGCATCTGTCTCCGCTACAATCGGCAACAACGTAGCTGGATTCAACGTGTTGCATCTTTTTATGTGCACATGACTTGCTAAAAGTGTCAACTCATAACCTGACAATCGAGCACTAGTTAAGTGCTGTGTCTTGGTCCTGTTTAACAAAGTGTCCACTGCATGTGGAACCATCACAATCAACATATTATTCATCACTAAACCAGCAGACTGCAGAATAGAAACAGCTGCTGCCGCTGTGGCTCTTAAACAACTCGGCAACGCTTTAGCTACCGGGTCTAAAGTCGACGAAAAATATGCGCATGGACGCTGCTTGTCTCCAAAAGACTGTGTCAGCACTGACAATGCACAACCTTCTTTCTCATGGACATACAGTGTAAAGGGCTTACTGTAGTCGGGGGTACCCAACACAGGATCCAAACATAGTGCATCACACAATTCAGAAAAACTTTTCTGACAATCTTCAGACCATGGAAGGGGATTTGGTGTATCTTTACAAGTCAATGCTACCAAAGGTTTAGCCAGCAAGGAAAAATTTGGTATCCATTGTCTGCAATAGGATGTAATACCCAAGAAAGCACGCACTTCTCTCTGTGTCATTGGCACACTCAATTTTGCAATTGCCTGAATTCTTTCTGGGGTCAGTTTCCTTCCCTCCTTCGATAAGAGATGACCTAAGTAGGTCACTTCTTGTCGACAATATTGCAATTTCGAAAGGGACACTTTGTGATGCAAATCAGACAGATGACGCAACAACGACAACGTGGCTTCTTTACAGATTTCCTCAGTATCTGCAGCGACGAGCAAATCGTCAATGTACTGAATAAGGGTAGCGTCATCAGGTAAAACAATCGTATCAAGCTGTGTTTTTAAAGCCTGACTATATATCGATGGATTTTCACAGTAGCCCTGAGGAGCGCGTTTGAACCGGAAGCTTCGGCCTCCTAAACTGAAGCCGAAAATATCCCTACTCTCCTCGGCAATCAGGATGCTGAAGAAAGCATTCTTCAAGTCAATCACCGAGAACCAAGTGACGCAGAAGCTGGAATCATAGTCAATAGGGCAGTGATATCAGGAACAACTGGAAATTGTGGCACAACGATTTTATTCACCTCTCTAAGATCAATCACAAACCTGTAAACAGGTGGCTGAGAAGGGTCAGTACACTTCAAAACAGGCAGAACAGGACTATTGCAAATGTTGCCTATTGTCTCTTCAATTACATCTTTTTCAATCAAGTCGTAAATGATCGCTAGCAACGCTTTTTCACCTTCACTAGAGATCTTATATTGGGGAATGCGTGGCATTTTAACATTGGCTTTCAATGTCACAACATATGGCGGTATTTCCAAAAGACCCACATCATTAGGACCAGTAGCCCAAAGAATATCAGGAAGAAACGACAATTCTGTCAGAAGTTTATCCTTCGACAAATACATTGGGGAGACCGCTTTCCTACCCAGTGTAAGTTGTACTCCCGAAGGAGAACAATACAATGTCGCACACAATCTTTTCAACAAATCCAATCCTAACAAGTTCTCACCACATCCTGTCGTCAGAATAAGGGGTGCTTCAAATTCACAAGGTCCAACAGAAAGGGACATAGGACTAGAAATCGGGTTCCTAACCGGGGCGCCAGAAAAACCTACTGAAACATTCGTCTCGCCAGACAAAGGTGTGTCAGGGAGTTTAGAGTGCATAATAGAACTCTTTGTAGCACCAGTATCCAACAGAAAAGGCTCTGACACACCTGATGTAATCACTTCAACATAAGGTCCACTCTGATCTACTGGAACTGAAACAACTCCCTCTCTTTGTCTATGGCTGTCCTAGCAATCATTACCTTCCATATTCTCATCTTCTGCATAGTAGTCATCAGCATAGTACTGAGTCGTCCTACCAGATGCGTTATTCTGCTGATCAAAACTATTCATTGAATTCTGAGGCGGAAAGGAACGCGCGTTCTGGGGGAAATTTCCACGTCCTCTACCTCTAGGTGCTTGTTGAACACCTCGACCTCATGCACCAGATGCACCATTCATACGCTGTAGCAAAATAGGACAACTGTATTTGAAATGACCTTCTTCCTTACAATATGAACACTGATTGGGGCCTACCAGAGCACGTTGTTGAGGATACTCGAACCTTTGCGAGTTCCTCTGAAACTGCTGAGGTTGCTGATAATCACGCTGACCACCACAAGGCGGATATGCCTGTTGTAAAAGAACCTTCGTCTTTAACTCTTTAGTTTTCTTGTCTGCTCTGTCCTTCTCATCTTTATCCCTATTTTCATAGTACTGTGCAGTAGCCAGTATCTGTGCTGAAGAGGAAACGGCCCAAGAACTTTCTGAATCTTTCAATTTCTTACACAGCTCGGGAAGCAAATTGTGCACAAACTTGTCAACGAACAACCGTTGACCACCTTCCGTACTCATATCTTGACCACTGTGGTCAATAAACGTCTCTTCAAACCTAGTGAAGAAATTGGACACTGTCTCATCTTTCTTCTGCTTACATGCAGACAATTTGTCCCAATTTACTCGCATAGCTGGCATTAAAGTTTTCATATAAGTAACGATACTACCAGGAAGTTCTGCAACTAAAGGCTCAGGTTTAGCACCACCAATTTGTCGACCATCTGCAGCAGCGATATTAACCCATGAATCACCTAGCTCTTGCGCATGATCCGTATGACGGATCATTCCCCATAAAGGCTGCAGAACAACATTCCCAAACAACATGTCTATGTCAGCTAGATTCATGATACATGAGTCTGCTGTCTGAGATAACTCCTTATAATACCCTGCAGGGTTTTTACGAGGGTCAGGCAAAGTCTGTTTAAGGGCCAAAACTTCAGCTCTTTTCCATGGAACATGTACCCAAACACGCTGGAAATGAGGCAGAATGGGCGGATTAACATTTGGGTCCCCGTCTCTCCAAACTGGGGGAACTTCTCTCATTGGATAGTGTTTTACTTTCCTCTTAACAGAAAGATCAGGCTCAAACAACTGTTGGGAAATAGTTTCACTCCTAAACGATAACAATGTCGCAACTGCTTTCTTAACATCGGAACCCACAATCGTGCCTTTTGCAAACTCGAACCGTACACGGCACAAATCAGGCGGATTAGGTTCCAAATCATTTTCCTCTAAATCCTCACAAAGAAAAGTACACATTTTCTCAAAAACATATCTCTGCTTCGGTGCTTCCCACTGATGGAAGACATCCATAACAGACTCTAGCTCATATCTTGTGGGGTCGGTAACCCATTTATGTGCCAAATAATCCAATGTTTCCTGCTCTCTAGAGTCAGGAATTTGACTACGCAACTGTTTGCGCGTTGAAACAGGGGTCATACTTGTTGCCCCAAAAAGAGGATATAGAAGACTAGCAACAGTATGAGTCATTCTCTGTCGAACAGAAGGAGAAGTCGACGAGAGAACAGGAGGAAAAACAGAGTGAGGCAAGGCAGACGTAGACGCAGACGCAGATGCAGTAGCAGGATGAATATTAGAAGAGGTAGTCAATGCAGTAGGTAAAGTCGTAGGAAGCACAGGTGGAGCAGGTATGGTCGGCGGCCCTTGAGGAGGCTGCACCAGAGGAATAGGAGCCAACTGAAAGGGAGCTGGCGGTTGTGGAAGAACCTGAGGTACAACAACTGGGGGTTGCACGACTAAAGATTGCGGAGGTGCTGTAGCACTTTGCGCATAAGGGGGTGGCGAACTTAATAAATGTGACATTAGAGGATCTTTTCCAAGTTCCTTCGTTGCATCTTGCTGGAGAGGTGATAAAACTGGATAACATTTATCAATCGCCATTTTACGTTGCCTGTGCAACTGCTCACTTGCCTGTTCTTCTTCATTATCTTTAAACTGCATAGCAGCTTGCATTATCGAGATACCTCTTTCTCTCTTATTTCTCTTTGCTAATTTAATTTCCTTCTGTTTGGCTTCCTTACGCCATAGGCGGAAAGAATCAAACATCGCCAGCCGGGCTTTCTTCTTAAAAAGTTTAACCTCTAGATTATCTAAAATCTCTGTGTCAAAACTACCATATTGGGGCCACTTTAGAACACCATCATTTCTGGTGTATCGGATCCATACTTCATTATATGTGATGGGGCCTACGCCATGTTTCACATATAGTTCATAGGTTGGAGTTCCAATCGGAGGAACGGAACACGAGTCCTCCAATCGGGAATCCTTATTACAACCAAGACAAACCAAATGTTCAAGTCTGCTAAGACCAGGCATCTTCGCTCTCTAGTCTAGCTTCAAACTTCAAAGGATTATCTAGTACGATAGTCTCGTGAATACACGAGTCCCTCGGCTTTGGTACTTGCAAGTTCCAAATCAAAGATCCCAAGGGGATACCCAAACTAAGAACCAAACTAAGGACTGGGAGACGCTCCACTTATACTTAACTGAGGTATCGATGACGTCACCAGAAGACTCGTCTATCGTTTCGCTCTACAAATCATCAAGGGTCCAAGACAGGGCGATAGTCAGGGCAGCAGTCCTTCGTAGCCGTCGGGAAGCGGGGAACCTCGCAGCAAAGACTTTCGGACCACGAACGACATGCAGGGGTCGATGAAGTGGTTGGCCTTCCTCCAGAATTTCACACGAAGCTCCTCACGGACCTCTGGCTTGGACCGGTACCGCTGAAATCGCCCCACATGGGCGCCAACTGAAGTACTGGGTTTTTAAGAACCCAGTGGTGCCAGGGAACACACCCTAAGACTTCGAGTCCTTCCTGTCCCAGACTACAGAAACACAGAGTCTTCTTGGTGAAGTCAAAGATCGAATTTATTGGCTGCAGCCAGTAACAGGTATACTAGAAGTACAACACGGTGTATATTCTCAGGAGACTGCTCAACTTACAAAGCCAGCCATCCCTTTTTATACAAAATATTATGCTTTAGGCAAACATTCCTTATTTTACAGTTGACCATTCACATATTTCTACGACAAAGAAAAAGCAGATTCATGATGACAAGCCCATTTTCAGTTTGTTCCGCCCACAATCAATTTCCCGGCAAGGCCCAACATTTTCATCAGATATCGGTTCGACCCCTAATAAAATCGGGTACCTCCTCCTCGTAAAGCAGGTCATAAAGAAAGAAACAGAGACAGGTGTGTGTAAGATTAGGCTTAGTTGTGCGCGATGAAGGGTTTATGGCATGCTGTGCCTTGATCTTAATCTCGATCGATCACTGGGAAAGGAACTGGCCGAACAGGTTTGGCTTCGGGCAGTGGAGTCAGCTAGCCCAGGTCACACAGAAGTCAGCTAAAGGTGTACGTGTCCCAAAAGACTCATTCGGCCTTAGTCATCGGCCTATTTGAGGGCAATCACAAAATGGCTGCCATGCACAAAATGGAACCCGAGGGTTCAGGACGGTATCCCTGATTTAATGGTGATCTCGCCACTCAAACGTGACGAAAATGCACGCACACCTTACTCTCGTCATTTTCGGTCTGATGTTACCAAAATCGTCATGATTCTACGACTTTTATAACACGGGTTCAGAATTTTCAGTACCACAAGATTCTTAGTTTATACACAGGGCACGTCTCTTTACTGGGCTCAGGTGTGAGTGGTGTACGAGAGAGAGAGACTGCTCGTGGGTGAGGGGGAGCCGGAGGGCTTTGTCGGGGCCCGAGGAGTATTGCAAAGGGTTTCCTTGCCTGAAGGAGGGGTAGCATCGGTTAGGAGAACTGTAAGGTGAGTACACAAGAGCGCATCACGGCTGAAAGTGTTTGAGTTAGTGGAAATGAGAGAGGGGGCTTCAGTGCAGAAGGAAAGGGATGTGTGTAGGTGTGTGAAGGTGGGAAGGTGGAGGAGGCCTTCCTCCTCTTCTGACTCATCTTTGTCCCGTATACAGTGCATAATTTATGCAGATGCCTGGTAGTGGAAGGAATTACTTTTTGGGGTCTGAGAGTTATTTTTCTTCCACAATATTTTGGTCCAGAGCTACTACTAGAGAGAATTACAGAAAGGGAGCAAGAAGAAAGCAGAGGAAGATAATGGAACAGTGACAGATGAAAATAGCAGGAATGAAAAATAACCTACAAGAGTGAGATAAGAACACAGGAAGTGCAGGTTGATTGAAAAAAGAAGCATGACATGGAATCAAAATGTATAAGCCTTGGTATTCATGAAACCCTACATTCGGCAGCATGAGTGACAACCTCTTTAGAAAAAGTATGAGCTCCTGTATTTTTATTTGTTTGCAAATTAGGCGTGGCATATGCATAAAATACCAATGAACTTGGCCTAAATGCCATCAAGGCGAGCTTAATGGCACACCAAAAAATTATACATGTATCAAACAGGGTAATGTAAAGACTAGCATTTGAACATAGCTCAGCAAACCTAAACTATGTAGGATACTTGAAAAAAAACAGAACTCAAGCCCAGATGCTCGAATGGATGTAATGTATGATATTGATATGTTTCCCTGGTTTTCATTGCTTGAGTTAGTACATGAGAAAGTGTCACTCATGGTCATTAAAATGTCACTCATAATTGCACTGAAATTATGAACATGTCACACATTGCAATCTGAAACCTTGGCAGCTATGCAACATCCCAAAATAGCACGTAGATCAAGTTGCTGTCATACTTTCTCATAATAAACAAAAAAAGATGCATGTGCCGCTACTGTGTTTACCTGGAATCTTATCTCAATACATCCGAATAAAACGCAATGTTTTGTATTTTTTGTTTTCTTTTATTTTAATAACTTCACCATTTTTTATTTTGAACTTTTCTATTTAGTATTTTGATTTTCTCAATTTTATATTTGTTAAGACCTTATGTACACAACAAAAAAAACCTACTCAAAACAGTTCATATTTACAACAATACATTTCGAAAAATCATCATTCAAACTTTCAAACATACATCTCTCACACCATTACAAACAGCAAAAAATAAGAAATTTAAAAGAGTGCTGGAATACACAATATTCACAACAAAGCCATTAAACAGTTAGTATTTTCAACAAAAAAGCCTATTTTGTTCCAAGTGGCTTTCTGTATTTTAGGTTTATAAACAGTCTATGTGTTTTGAACTCGTATTATTTGGGAGTTCTCATCAGGACCATATTCTCTCTCACATCAGAAAAAAGGAGGAAGATGAATTGCCCCCGACGTGTACACAAATTTCGTTGTATGCACCAGTGTCCTGCTGTATTTTATTCTGTGTTTTGTTTAGGCTGGCAGGAATACCACTTTGGCAGGGAAGATCAAGCGTCCATATCGGTGCCCCATGTGTGTCCGCCTTGTCAGGTAAGAGCACGGTGCATAGAAAGGTCTCCTCGTTGCATAAACAAGCCGCGTCTGAGTCGCGTTAGCTTCCGGGTCCGAAAAGGATCATTCTTTCTCAGGCTTAAACACATTATGACTCCTGTAAGACAGTGTGCCTTTTGTAGACCGATGAGAGAGAAACACCAACTACAGGTAAAGACTATCCCTCCAATTCAGGAAATCCTTTCAGCACACATTAAGTTCATATATCCATAGGGAATAAACTCCATTTGTGTAGTCACTGCACATTAATAAAGACTCTTATTGACAACGCATCCCAAATTGTGCCATGACATCTTTTCTGTCACTATACTTAAAAGGCACTCTTCACACATTAGCATGTTGTGGCTGGTACACCAACACCTGGTTGTAGAGAAGCTACCCATCCAACTCACAGTCATTTCAGTACGTTACCAAGTGGCTGGAACTCCAGATGAGGTTGTAGTTGAACTACTCCACCAACTCACTGTTGACCGCTGTGGCTGGAACACCCAAAATCGGTTGTAGTTGTACTACACCTCCAACTCACAGTTGCTGTTGTATTCCCAGGCTAAAGTGTCAGTTGGTTGTGACACTGCTCGTTGGGGCTGTCCAAAGGAAGGACACTGGTGGGGCTGGCGCTGGCTTGCCTGGAAATACCTTCTTTTTTTTCTTGAAGTTGTTTGTAGGATCTCTTGGTTACTATCTTAGAGCTTTAGTTACTTAGATGCTTTGCTGTACCAAGGGACACTGGGGTTCAATCCCATCCTCGTCGCCAAAATTATGTTGTGTCCTTAGTGGAAAGACACCAGGAGCCAGGTTGTATGTTCAAGACTTGTTTATTCAGTCTTCAGATCAAGTTACAACAGCTATGACTCCAGCCGGCCTAGTGTGGTACCAGCCCCACCAGGAGCAGCCTCCCCAGCTGCTCAGCCCATCTCCACCTGCCACATTCACCCCACTCAGTCACCCAGGCATTCCACGCATCACAGGCACACCAACATTCTGACACCAAGACACACTCTGGCTGAGTAGCTAGAGGCAGCAGGGCTAGAGTACATATTAAACTAAAATGTAGAATACAACAAGTTGCCTATGAAATAAAAAGAGGGGGGTAAGAAAACATTTAGTGAATCTCATAGGCAAACTGTCATATGAGGCAAAATGAGGTAAAATAGAAGAAACTCGTACTTACCTATTTAACTTGAATCTACTTATTCTAGCATTAAACTAAGGAGACCCCCCTCCCCCCAAGGCACTGGTCTATGTAATAACATAATCATTGATTTTGGAGATTGTAGTCCCACAAACTAATGCAAGTAGCAACGGATTTATACGCTCACATATACATTTAAATTGGCATATATTCATGTGTTTATTTCCCTTGGACAATGGCTCTTTCCTACATAATTTAATATTAGGCTTAACTGTGGTACATAAGATGTTGTCGAACAAAGTCGCTATGCAATAATTTGTCACACCCGCAGTTGTACTTCTCTGTCCTCAAGCCATCGAGCACTCTTTCTGCTTTTTCTGGTGCTCTGGAGAGGATACCTGGTTCCAAATGCTTTTGCTGCACAAAACTCAAAATCATCAGACAGTGTCATTAACCTGTCAGACAAACAGCACTCACCACAGTCAGGACAGAATGACGCAGACGCCCTCAAGGCAAGAAACAGGAACACAAGGTGCTCCACATTTGAAGATCTGAAAGAGAGGACACACTTTGTCAATATTACTCAGAATGTCACAGTTGCACTTGTTCCTTAGCTACTCTCAATTGATTACATCATAGATTGCATAAATTTGGGTATTCTTCATCTAAAGGTGAAAATGTCTCCTTTTCTGACCTAGTGCAATCCTAGTGACCTGGACACATAGGGTGATGGTGAGAGTGTCTAGTGCTATGGGGTATATGAGAGGAGACCCTCTGCTTCTAGTCTAGGAGGGTTAATGACTAGCGTGTGAGCCCATGTCCCAGGAGCATCACAGAAAAGAGTGTGGAGTGCTGTGGGGTGTGTGAGAGGAGAACCCTCTGCTTCTAGTCCATGAGGGGGTTAATGACTCCCACGTGAGCCCGTGCCCCGGGGGCATCAGAGTCAGGAGTGCCCAGTGCTGTGGGGTGTGCACTATGTGAGATCACTCTCAGCACTTCATGTCTATGTGTGGGTTGGAGACAAGGGTCTGGCTCAGATCTTAGAGCCCATGGTGTCAATCCATCATGGGACAATGACAGCAGACTTTTCCCATGCACTCTGCCGTTAGTGCTCCTTAGCTCCCACACCGCCCCCTAGAAGCCAGAAGCCGGCAGCCAAAGGCTACAGCTGCCATCACAGAGACATACCAACAGGAGGGTTTTTTGGAGTTCCTTGGTGCTTAAAGGGGGGGAGAAAGCTGAGTAGAGGCCGTAGAGGAAGACCAATGTGGAAGATAAGATACAAAGGACATAAAGCCGGCGAGGCAAGCTGATCATCAAAAGAGCATAACCGATGTAGCGGCCTTAAATCCACTAATGGAAAACAGAAAGAGGCTATAAAGTGGCAGGAACCCTGGGCTGCTGGACTGCTGCTGGACTGCTGCTAGACGGCTGCTGGACGGCTGCTGGACTGCTGCTAGATGGCTGATGGACGGCTGCTTAATGGCTGAATTGCGCTTCCCCAACCCAAACGAGGTGAGTGTGCCAGAAACCGGTCCTAGGAAGCTTGTTTCCGGTCCAGGGAAGGCATGGCTTGGCAGTTCGGGCTGGACTGTTCCAATGAGGCACAGGGTCAGTCTGATTTGCATATGGCCATGTCTGAACTGGGGTGGCAGAGTGGGCTAAAGAACGGTGATGGATTAAACCCAGATCTGTTGACTGGGGGTGAGTGTTTGATTGGCTCAGATGTTCCGTTCATCACCACCCCCTTTTGTACCGCTTTTGGCCGCCATAAGTTGGCAGGGTATGCTCAGACGTGAGTCCCTTGCTCACTTTGCCACTGGATTCAAGCAAGCCTGGCTGAAGATAGCTGGAATGCCAGAAACCGGTCCGAGGAAGCTTGTTTCCAGTCCGGGGAAGGGATGGCTTGGTAGTTCGGGCTGGACTGTTCCCATGAGGCACAGGGTCAGACTGATTTGCATATGGCCATGTCTGACCTGGGGTGGCAGAGTGGGCTAAAGAACTGTGATGGATTAAACCCAGATCTGTTGACTGGGTGTGAGTGTTTGATTGGCTCAGATGCTCCGTCCATCACCACCCGCTTTTGTACCGATTTGTCCACCATAAGTTGACAGGGTATGCTCAGACGTGATTCCCTTGCTCACTTTGCCACTGGATTCAAGCAAGCCTGGCTGAAGACGGCTGGAATGCCAGAAACCGGTCCTAGGAAGCTTGTTTCCGGTCCAGGGAAGGCATGGCTTGGCAGTTCGGGCTGGACTGTTCCAATGAGGCACAGGGTCAGACTGATTTGCATATGGCCATGTCTGAACTGGGGAGTCAGAGTGGGCTAAAGAACGGTGATGGATCAAACCCAGGTCTATTGACTGGGTGTGAGTGTTTGATTGGCTCAGATGCTCCGTCCATCACCACCCCCTTTTGTACCGCACCGAGTAGTTGGGCAGGTCGAGCTCATCTCCGGTTAGATTACCGGCCCTTGCTTTTGGCAGAGGAGCAGTCCTGCCAAGTACCACACATCTGAAACCGTGTCAGCCCATCAAATATTTACTCTAGTTCAGACCTAGACCCCGGCACAAGTTTAGGTGCAGACAGCAGTAACCACCAGACTAACTAATCCACTTTCAAGTCCGCTTGCATTCAAGTTAGCCTGCCTACAACCTCCACTTCTTCAAAGTATAAAGGTATTAAAGGTACACATGTATCTTCCGTAGAGATAGGGGTGAGTATACAGGACAAAAGTCTAACACAAGAATCAGCAGAGATAGAATATGGTGGGGAATCGGTCAAAAGCATGCTAGCTTCCATACTTAGAGAAAACACGGACTTGAACGCATCACAAGCACAAGAAATAGCAACGCTCCATGAACGACTGTAAAAATTGGTGGAAAATATGTCCTCTACCCCGATGAGGTTGAAAGAGGCCGAGGATCATGTTTCAGATTTGGAGGATAAGGTGGCGGGTATGCAGCAAGAAGTCATCCAACTGGAGAAAAGCGAAAATCAGATCGAGAACAAGCTACAAGCTTTAGAGAACTATATTAGAAGCTCTAACCGTTGATTGATGGGCATTCAAGAGGGTTGTGAGGACACTCAAGTAATGAAATGGACAAACTCCGCTCCGTTCATGGAGTTTGCAGAGTTTTCTGCACTTCGCGCTGCACGGAGCTCGCGGAGTGCAGAAAATTCCACTTTACGTAGAGCAGTAGAGTTTTTTCCCTTTGGTGCTCACGAACTGTAAGCTCGCGAGCGTGAGCTGCTGTTCGGGTAGAATTTTTACCCGAGCAGCAGTTTGCACTACACTTCGCCACTTCCGGAACCTCGCAGAGTTTTTTATCATCTTGCGGAGTTCCACGTGCCAAAACTCTGCGAACTACGCCCAGGCTTAACAATTACGAGAGCTCATAGGGTACTGGCTCAGAGACATGAAAATACAAAATACCCCTGCACAATACTTTGGGATTTTGCATACTATCGCATTAAGGATCGTATCTTAATCATGGCCCTAGCAAAGAGAACTTTTTCAACTCCAGAAGTATTCCAATTTAACATCTTTTCTAATATGTCAGCAGTAACTGCATGGTGATGAAGAGAATTTGTGAAATTGATTGATTTATTTAAGGGTGCCTAGGCATCTATATCCCAACAAGACAAACTTGGAGAAGTGTGGCTCACTGGTTAGAGGAGGCAGACCTGAAAGCAGAGGTCAGCCGGGACCAGGGTTCAATTCCCGGCTCGGCGGGGTCTTGAGTCCTAAAATGTCCATGGACTCGACAATTCTCGCTCCGGTGCCTACTCGATTCACGGGTTCACACTCTGTGACTCTGGGCAATAGCTTGCTTAATCTCCGCAATGGCCCCTCGCGGCGGGATGCCTGGCTTTCACCTTGCGGATACCCTGCTGGGGTTATCTCACAGGGGAATACCAGGACGGGTTCCCTAAGCAAGCGCTTAGAAACCGCTTGGTGATTTGCGCTATATAAATTCCTGTACATTTACATTACATTTAAAGTCTTAGCAAAGGGCCAATTATTTTTATTTTCCAATATTAGATCGCTTCTTATGAAAATGTCTAATTAAAATTCTAAAATAGGTAGCTCTTTAGACTTTATATACCATGATGGATTTCTGGGAAAGGGAGGGACACTCTGGAATCTGATTCCAGGAAGGTGCTAGGTTAAACGCAGAGGGGGTCCAACACATGGCTTTCAGACAAAGTTGGGGTGGGGAGGGAAGTGCGGGCAATCCTTCACCAAGGGGGTCATGGGTAATTAAAGGGTGTGGGGGTGAAGCAAAAGAAGAACTGGAGGGGGGGCGTGGCTAGCAGCCGACGATGGCGGCCGCGGCTTAGAGAGGCTCCCGTGACGAGGCGGCTTCCCACACATATCCGTTAAATTAATCCGACAGCTTCACTGCCATTCGGGGCGGAACGGGTTCGGCGTCCGTGCGGCGCCCATCGGAGCAACTTCAAGGCAGCGGCGGCCCGACAAGCGGTGAACGGACGAGGAAGGAAGAGGGGCCTACTGTCCGCCCTGCAGCAGCGACGTTGCAGACAGAACGAGTCCGACCGGAAGCGGTGTCTGGGTGGGGGCTGCGGACCGGAAGTGCCGGTCCTCCGGCCGGGCCGAGAGTTACCACCTAGACAGCATCCTTAAGCAACAAGAGGCCGGGTGGAGACCCGCACAAGTGAGCGCTGCCCTTTAAAGAGCGCAGAACGCAACCCTGCAGACGCCGCGGCCCGGAGGGGCCGAACAATCATCCTGGGCGGCAGACGCACATCGTGGGCTGAGGTCCAGGGAAATATTAACAGGAGCGTTCTTGCAGGTCCGCCTGGCACAATGAGCACTGGGGACATTCCGGGTGAGTGGTGAGGTGATCCGGCATTATTTCCGAATGGACAATTGGAGGTGTAGCTTCTGGGGGTTATGGAACAGGCAATGCTGTGACCCTGCAAGGAACTGAGCCCCCGCCACCCTACCCATCCTCCCTTATTGTCGGGCATACGTGACGCTAGGCGGCTTGGAGGCCGAATGCCTGCATTTCGGCGACAAGGCTCCGGATCAGCGACTTGCACGCAGGCGCTTGACAGCGCGAAGGACAGGCACCATACCCCCCGACTCACCTGACCACTGTATGTTTGCTCCTCTGGGCTCAATCGGCGGATTGAGCCGCGACGCTGCTCGGGGGTGCTAGAGAGGTGTATGAAACCCTTCTCCACCTAGAAGGAGATGGGGGGGTGTCACAGGAGTCCATAACTGACACAGAGAACTGCCCAGTCCTGCATTTTTGACAGCGGAGTAACCAGCAGACTGGGGTCCATCAAGTGAGGCCTGTACTGCGCACTGCGGAATTACTAGCGCGATTGCATGCAGGCAACAACCAGAAGGTACGTGGGGCACCCTCCTACTGCCCAGATACCACGCCTCTGTGGGTGGATAACACGCTCTTCGGTGCAGTAACATGTCTAACAGAGGCCCCAGACACACCTCTACGCAGGCCAAGCTTGTCAAATTCGCATATGAGAAGCAGACTCCCCCCCATGAACAACGCAAGCCCACGGGAAAAATGGCAGAAACTGAAGGGACAAAGAAGGCTACACTGGAGGATGTTATGGTGGCATTGGCCCAGGTACAGGCAACAGTGGGGTCCACGGCAACTGAGGTTACCTTGATACGGGCGGACCTCCAGAAGATGAATGAGCGAGTTAAACAAGTCGAGGTGGTGACCAAGTCCTTAGTCGAGGATGTGTCGGAACTGCAGATCGAAATGGGCAAACTACAAGCGGACAACAAAATACTCAGAGAAAAACTTGATGATCAGGAAGGGCGCTCCCAACGAAACAACGTCCGAATTTTAGGCGTACCGGAATCTGAGGATACGGGAGCGCTGGACCTCTATGTGGAGGATATGGTCAAAACCTGGCTCCAACCTAAAGGTCTTTCACATTTCTTTTCTGTGGAAAGGGCCCACAGGGTGGCAGGGGGCAAGCCTAAGACAGGAGGACCGCCAAGACCAATTTTGGCGAGACTGTTTAACTTCAGGGACCGGGACGCCATTTTACAAGCGGCAAGAGTGGCGCCAGACATTCAGATCCAGAACTCGAGAGTGTCCTTTTTCCCAGATTACACGGCAGAGATCTCAAGGAGAAGGAGAACTTTTCTAGAAGTAAAGAAGACGTTAAGAGAAAAAGAACTGCCCTACTCAATGCTCTTCCCGGCCCGGCTCCGAGTAGTAGCAGATAAAAAGGTCTGGTTCTTCGACTCCCCAGATGCGGCCAGGGATTGGCTCGAGGGTTGGCGCACTACGGACCAGCCACGGAGAACCCATAGATCAACCCACGGACACAGAGATGGTAGCCGGACGGGGTCGCAGACATCTGGCGGAGGAGGAGCGGGAGGACCCCCGACTCATGGACTTGCAGGGACCGACGGAGAAGAATGACCTAGAACACGAGAGGCCGACCACGGTCGCTGTCTTTGTATATAGACATATTGGTTTGCGGTTGCAGATGGACGCTGGCCTGGTTAGCCCCGGATGAGAGCAGGGATGCCGCCTGCTCGGGGAGACACTCTCCCCCCTACACGCAAGTACTCTGGTTGTGGGATGGGTCAAGCACTCTGCTCAGTTGGGGTGGCGGGCAGTTGGAGGTCCGTTAAGCAGGGATGCAGGGAGGAGGAGTGAGGGGGGGGTTGTTTTGACAAAGTTCGGAATACACATGTAAGGTCAAAGAATACTGTTATGGATATAGGTGGTTTGTCAAAGGTTTGGTGCATGCAACACTGGTCTAGCTCTTCCATGATGACCCTAAGCAGTTTATTGAACAGGTACAAAGTCGGCACTCATGATACGACCTATGTCAGAAATACCGAGGACCTCATAGTTACAAATGGCTGATGACCAAGCACACAACTCGGAAAGAATAGACACAGATTCACAGGGCAGATCCCTACGATTACTGACTTGGAATGTGAGAGGGCTGGGTGATGAGGTAAAACGAGGACTAGTACTGACCGCGCTGAAGAGGCAGAAGCCCACTATAGCACTGCTACAGGAGACACATCTGATGGGGGGGGCAACCAAGGCCATGGATAGGAGAGGCTACAAGATGATAGTTCACTCGGACTTTACGTCAGGATCCAGAGGGACTGGTATCCTGATCCAGAAATCCTCGCAGTTCATTCCCTTGCAGACTAAGACTGACGATCACGAGTGCTTCGCGGCACTGCAAGGACAGTGGGAGGGTAGGCTCCTTAACCTGGTTTCGGTATATCTCCCACCGGCGCTTCACTCGGTGCAACTTCCGAAACTGGCTGACTTTATACTGACCCTCCCGGAGGGAGACGTTATTCTTGGGGGGGACTTCAACGCCATTTTCGATGTGCAGCTTGATAGGTTCCCAGCGCCAGTTTCCGCGGGGTCTCCCCCTCGCTTCCAACGGTTTCTAACAGCCATGGGTCTCATTGACGTCTGGAGGTACACCCACCCCACGGCCCAACAATACACCTTCCACTCCGCAGTGCACGGTAGTATGTCCAGAATAGATCACTTCTTGACCCTGGGTAATGGTATCCAACATATAAAAACCGTAGAAATTCACCCCCGGGGCATTTCGGACCACTCCCCACTTACTCTTACGATCTCCACTCAGGAGACATCGCGCAAACGCATATACCCCATACACGCTATCTCAAGATTCCCCAGGTTCGCAAGGCTCTGAAAAAAGTGACGACACAGTATTTTAATGAGAATGTAAACTCAGTACGCTCCTCAGAGGTAGTGTGGGAGGCGTATAAGGCGGTTCTCAGGGGGCAAGCCATTACTTCAATTACGGGCTATAAAAAGGAACAGGCTCAGGAACTAGCTCAATTGGAATTAACATTGCAGGACTTGACAACGGCACATGAGCAGCGCCCCGCTCCGGCCACATTGCACGCATTCACCCTTCAACAGCAGCTTTACACTGACCACTTACGTTTTCAGGTTAAGGGGCAAATGGCAGATACACAGAATAGGATTTATGAGGTGGGAGATAAGGCAGGCAGGATGCTGGCATGGCTCGACAAGAGGGGAGGAAGCTCTAGAGGAATACAACAAGTGAGAGATGCCCTGGGGGAGTTACGCACTAACCCAGAGCAAATAGTTGAGAGACTCGCAGCCCACTTCGAGGGGGTCTACACTCCTGAAAGCATAGTAACATCTGAAATGGCCAGAGAGGCGCTGGAACACATAGAGGTCCGGACGCTCTCTTCGGAGGTGGCAACCGAGTTAGATGCGGACATTACTGCTGAAGAGATCCAGATGGCTATTACTGCGTTGAATCCAGGTAAGGCGCTGGGACCTAACGGCATACCTATAGAATGGTATCAAGCGGCGCCCGAGAACCTTAGCACACATCTTCTAGCAATGTTTAAGGAATGTTTAGAGAAGGGCTTACTTCCGCCAGATCAGAGGCTGGCAACAATAGTAGCCGTCCCCAAGCCAGGGAAGCCGCCTGAGGACTGCTCCTCATATCGCCCCATTTCGCTGCTTAATGCAGAAGCTAAAATCCTCGCTAAACTCTTAGCGACCAGGATTCTGCCTCATCTGCCGTCCCTCATACACCCGGACCAGTCCGGATTTATGCCTCATAGAAACACGGCATTGAATTTGCGTAGACTGCATGGAGTGCTGGCCAGGGCGGAAGCGATCGCAACATCGGCAGTGATATTGACCCTTGATGCCAAGATGGCCTTCGACCTTGTAGAGTGGAACTACTTGTTTGAGGTTTTGTCACGTTTAGGATTCGGCCCCCGGTTTATTGCATAGATTAGACTGTTATACACTGACCCGGTTAATCAGGTAGTAGCGAATGGCCACATCTCACGAACGTTCCCTCTGGGAAGGGGCACACGTCAAGGGTGCCCCCTTTCACCTTTATTATTTGCAATCTCATTGGAACTCCTAGCCACTCTCATAAGGTCTTCGCCGCTCCTTACGGGCATACGCTGGGCGGAGGGCTGGGAGGACCGGCTTTCACTCTACGCAGACGATATGCTGGTATATCTGACGGACCCAGAAAGCGGAGTGCCGGCTCTATTGCATCTCTGTGATAGGCATGGACGGGTTTCGGGCTACACGTTGAACTGGAGCAAATCGGAACTATTTGTACTGAAGGGACCGGTCCCGACATTGACTGCCGAATGCCCCCTGAAGGTAGCAGGCTCATCATTTAAATATTTGGGTATCCAGGTCACTAGGGACCCATCGGAGTTCATGGACAAAAATCTAGGGCCCCACTTGGAAAGACTCAAACAAGACGTTAAGTTTTGGTCGGGGCTGCCCTTAACGCTACTGGGAAGGGCCGCACTGTATAAAATGATGGCTCTGCCCCGATTTTTGTACGTGCTTGAAAACACGCCATATCCGGTGGCTCCGAGATTCTTTAGGCAAGTGGCGGCACTGGTGTCCAATCTTCTATGGGGAAACCTCCCGGCGCGCATAGCACAATCCAAATTGCATAGGGGATGGTACGATGGCGGGATCGCGTTGCCCAACCTGAAACTGTATTACTGGGCGGCACACCTGAAACCCATCAACCAATGGATAAACACAGCACAAAGCGAACCAGCATTTCAGGCAGATAGGGCACAATTGGGCATGGACACTCTGTTGGCTCCGTTGTATGACCAACGTAAAATGCGACAACTGGGGGGACCCACCAGACTGACTGTGGCTAAATGGCACACAGCGACGGCGACCCTGGGATGGAAGGGAAGAATAACCAAGCTTACCCCATTGTGGGACTCTCGAGCCTTAGGTAACATGAGAAACAGCAAAGGGTTCTCCAACTGGGATATTATAGGTATATCTACTGTTGGAGATCTCTGGGAAAGGGGAGGGGTGGTGCCTTTTAATAGATTGAAAGAGCTTTACGACCTGGGAGAGCGGGAATTATATAGATATATACAGATACAGCATGCGTTATTGGCTGCTATCCCCCCGGACACGGATCTGCCAGAATCATCCCCACTGGAAGACCGTCTTCTTACTGACTTCATGATTGAACGCGCGACAACACTCACGTACCGTAAGCTGCTCAACAACTTACCGGACCCGCTGACCCCTTTAAAGGAGAAATGGGAGGGAGACACTAGTGAAATGGATGAACAAGAATGGAATAAGGCGATGGTATCGCCTAAGGAAGTAGGTATCTCCGCACGACTGAGACTTGTGCAACTGAAAGTGTTACACAGGGTATACTACACGAGGGCTATGCTACACCACATTCATAGAGCGCAACACCCTTTCTGCCTTCGTGGGTGTAGGGAAGAGAGCACATTTTTCCACACCATATGGGACTGTCCCGGGGTCCAGGAGTTCTGGAGACAAGTACTACGAACGACATCACAAGCATTGGAGATCTCACTATTACCGGACCCATAGAGATGCCTCTTGAATATATGGGAACCTACTGATCTGTCCAGATACGGTCAACTTTGGGTCACAGTGGGCATGATAGTGGCGAAACGCGATATTGCACAGCGATGGGGTTCGGCAGAATTACCAACAAAGACGCAATGGTGCCTGAATATGGATAGGGTTATGGTCACAGAACGGGCAGTGTACTCTAATCGAGCCTGTCCGGGGAAGTGGAACAAAATTTGGACCAAGTGGAACATTTACAGAGGGCAGATATGTGATCCACTGCCGGAAGATGACCAGGATGTGTCAGATGGGGAGGATGAGGAGGGTTGAGGATTTCCACAGAGTATGATGGGGAGGGGAGCCATAGACCTTGGGTTTCATCAGCTTCGATAGCTTTGTGAAGTGGGATGATTGGGGGGGTTAATGGAGAGTAGTGGTTGGCGAAGCCTGAATATTCACAAGAATATGCATTCCAGGCAGTGCTGGAGGGACGGGGTGGAGTTTAATGGGGGAGCGTTTCAGGACTCAGTTGAACACGACCGATCTCAAACCAAACATGACCACAATGTAATTCCTTGGGTTTCTTTTGTTTTGTTGTTGTTTATGTAAAAACAGAAAATCAAGAACCAGTATTGATGGACATTATAATGACTACAATGTGCCTCTTCATCGGTGCAGTTAAAATGGTGTTTAACATGATTGACATTCTGTCATTACCTTGATGATACTGTATGATGAGTGCAAGATTGTTATAGCGGCCAGCCCGCTGGGTTGTGGGCCTTCGGCTGTGTAACTTTGAAGGTGCAATAAAGGTTTTTGAGACAAAAAAAAAAAAAAAAGAAGAACTGGAGAGTTCACTCTCATGTTCTTCAATTTTGGAAAACTGGATGGGGTCAAACAAAGCCAGTATTGCTGGGATGAGAAACACTGTAATTATGGCAAAAGGGAAGTCAAAGAAGGACAGGGAGAGAGCATCAAAGCGGAAAGGCAGCTTAAGGTATACAACACATCTACCATTACGTAATGCACTTTATATTGTAGGATGCACTTTGGTCTTGTGTAATTAGATAAATAGGTAGCTTTAGGGATATGACACTTTATTTTTTTGTTAAAGGAGACAATCTCTCCTATAAAAGGGAATTAGGCAGGGAATTATGTAGTCATAGATATGCACCATCTTGACATAATTCTTTCTTATTTTTTATTTTTTTTGTACAGTTTTATATAGCGCGAACTAGACCCGAACCAAATCAGGTATCAGAGCGCTTTACATAGCACCAGTTACGTTACATGAGGACACACATTCATTTTTAGGCACAGGGAGATTACGTGATTTACCCAGAATCACAGGAGGTTTTTGGCGATGTCCAGCGCTACCTCCAATGACAACATCCATTCCTTATCACATTAAATAGTCTTTACTCACTGTCTATAATTTCTGTATCCCACACTCACTGTCTCTAATCTCCTGGATCCCATACTCACTGTCTCTAATCTCTTGGATCCCATACTCACTGTCTCTAATCTCCTGTATCCCATACTCACTGTCTCTAATCTCTTGGATCCCATACTCACTGTCTCTCATCTCGTGGATCCCATACTCACTGCCTCTAATCTCCTGGATCCCATACTCACTGTCTCTAATCTCTTGGATCCCATACTCACTGTCTCTCATCTCTTGGATCCCATACTCACTGTCTCTAATCTCCTGGATCCCATACTCACTGTCTCTAATCTCCTGTACCCCATACTCACTGTCTCTCATCTCTTGGATCCCATACTCACTGTCTCTAATCTCCTGGATCCCATACTCACTGTCTCTAATCTCTTGGATCCCATACTCACTGTCTCTAATCTCTTGGATCCCATACTCACTGTCTCTAATCTCTTGGATCCCATACTCACTGTCTCTAATCTCCCAGATCCCATACTTACTGTCTCTAATCTCCTGGATCCCATACTCACTGTCTCTAATCTCTTGGATCCCATACTCACTGTCTCTAATCTCCCAGATCCCATACTCACTGTCTCTAATCTCCTGGATCCCATACTCACTGTCTCTAATCTCCTGGATCCCATACTCACTGTCTCTAATCTCCTGGATCCCATACTCACTGTCTCTCATTTCCTGGATCCCATACTCACTGTCTCTCATCTCCTGGATCCCATACTCACTGTCTCTAAACTCCTGGATCCCATACTCACTGTCTCTCATCTCCTGGATCCCATACTCACTGTCTCTCATCTCTTGGATCCCATACTCACTGTCTCTCATCTCCTGGAACCCATACTCACTGTCTCTCATCTCTTGGATCCCATACTCACTGTCTCTCATCTCCTGGATCCCATACTCACTGTCTCTCATCTCTTGGATCCCATACTCACTGTCTCTAATCTCCTGGATCCCATACTCACTGTCTCTAATCTCCTGGAACCCATACTCACTGTCTCTAATCCCCTGGATCCCATACTCACTGTCTCTCATCTCCTGGATCCCATACTCACTGTCTCTAATCTCCTGGATCCCATACTCACTGTCTCTCATCTCCTGGATCCCATATTTACTGTCTCTCATCTCCTGGATCCCATACTCACTGTCTCTCATCTCCTGGATCCCATACTCACTGTCTCTAATCTCCTGGATCTCATACTTACTGTCTCTCATCTCCTGGATCCCATACTCACTGTCTCTTATCTCCTGGATCCCATACTCACTCTCTCTCATATCCTGGATCCCATACTCACTGTCTCTAATCTCCTGGATCCCATACTCACTGTCTCTAATCTCCTGTACCTGATACTCATTGCCTCTAATCTCCTGGATCCCATACTCACTGTCTGTAATCCTGTTTCCCAAACGCACGGTCTCTATCCTCCCGTCTACTCACTGTCTATCCTTCTGCACTGCCTTCAATGCTACCCTCTCATTCTTATTGAGTTAAATACCCCATACTCACTGTCGCTAATCACTTCATCATCGTGGAGTGGTGTGGCTCACTGGTTAGAGGCGGCAGACCCGGAAGCAGAGAACGGCCCGGTACCAGGGTTCAATTCCCGACGCGGCAGGGTCATGGACCAGGGTCAGCGGACTCGACAATTCTCGCCTCGGCGCCTACTCTAACCAGGGATCACACTCGGCAACTCTGGGCATTAAGCTTGCCTCATCTCTACAACGGCCCCCCACAGACGCCGGGGATGCCTGGTTTCACCTTGGAGATACCCAGAAGGGACCATCTCACAGGGAAAGCCAGGACGGGTTCCCCAGCAGTCTCCAGCGCCGGGACGCTTACGGGGAGCCGTGCGCTTTACGAATCCAACACATTTACATTTACATTTACACACTTCTACCCCATTCTCACTGCCTCTAATCTCTTGTACCCCATACCTATTTTTCCTAATCTGATGCATCCCATAAACACTGTCTCTAATCTCCCTCGTTATCTCCGGAGCTGCCATCTGCCATATCTTTCTTGTGGAGTTAAATACTCCATATTCATTGTTGGGAATATCTGACATGTTCATTTCTTCCTCATACTGTGGAACATGCCACATTCTGGACACCCCAATCTCTTCCTCGGGGTGAGACTCATTCCCTGTCTGGAGTTGTCTCTCTAATCTCTCCCAGTTCCATCGTGTCCTATGGGATTGAGAACCATAATACTCACTCTCCGGAGATCTACAGGTCTGAACGGTACTCAAATGATGTGAGGAGATGGCGGGATGCTCTAAACTTTAATTTGAGGCAGACTGCCCCTATATACCTGACCCTGCATGAGGGGAGGGATCTGCCGCCCCTCCAATGTCCAATCATCACCCAATTTAATTCAATCATTTGCAGCTTCAAGACTGACACTAACTCCACCCTCCTGGGCTTGGTGTTTAGGGAAAAATCACCTTTGGCATGAACACATAAAGACACACACACACACACACACACACACAGAACAGGGGACTGCCATTGAAGCCACCAACGCAACTAAATATGTTGAAGGCTGAGCTAAGGCTTTATAACTTTGGATAAAAACAGACCCGGTATCAGCTGGCCTTTTCCATTTGCAGTGTTGCTCACGCTTAGCTCCATTCAAGACTCCATCCAGACTTACAATAATGCTATATTAAAGATGGCAGTGCAACATTACCTTCATTGGAATAGCTATAGGATGACTATACATGCTCAAGGTTAGTTGACAATGAGATTTCTTCAAACTGATTAAAGATTGTGTTACGAAGAAGAGGCGTACAGGTAGATTATCAGGAGTCTTCTTGATTCAGTCTCAACACCATCACAGGTTCCAGTCAGCTGGAGTCAGCTGTGGAATGTTCACACATTCTTGCCTGGGCTGTACCAAGGGAAAGGAGGGCAGAGGGTTGGCAGGGCGTACCAAGAAGGATTACAACACATCTCCTTACCGAGGGAAGGGGAAGGAAGGAAGGAAAAGGAGAAGGAGAGAAGGGGTGCAGAGCAGTAACACCCTGCATGGAGGACAAAGCAATATAACTGGTTTTAGGAACTCTTCCTTTTAATTAGCTAAAAGGAGATATCCCAGTGACTAAATTGGGAGTAGTACAATAGGCCCAGAGTGTTTCTTGCAGTGTCTCTTCTGCCGAGATGCCTAAGATCTCTGCACGCTGTGTGCACTCTTTTACCAGGTGGTTCATGCGTTCCACCAACCCGTTGGCAAGGGGACAATAGAGGGTGGTTTTATGGTGGACGATGCCCATGTCAAAAAAGGAATTCCCTCTGTTTTCTGAGGTAAACTGTACCCCATTATCAGTGACCAGGATATCTGAGATGCTTTCCTCAAAGAACACGTCTTTTAGGAAGCCTATGAGTACCTTTGTATCAATTTGGTGGACACATTTGTAAACCATCCACCTTGTGTGGTAATCCACCATGACCAGTATTCCTTCAAACTAAACTCTTGAGGTTGAATGGGGGCCAATTATGTCAAGAGCTAGTTTGGACCAGGGGCTGTCTGGCACCAAAACTGGGGATAGTGGGGGTTTCCTTGTCTTTCGGATTTTATCAGATATGCTGCATTCAAGGCAGTCCCTCACTGTGTGTTCCGCCATGGTATCCATCCCTGGCCACCAGTCATCCAGTCTTATCTCGTTCTTCATAAGGCTACACCCCAAGTGACCAATGTGGGCCAGGTCTTCAATTTTCTGTTTGATGGATATGGGTGGGACAATTTTCTCTCCTCTATAAACCATGCTGTCTTGAATGTTAAGTTCCAGTTTCACTTCCCAGAACCCACTCAATGGTGTTGCTACCTTACTCTTTTAGTTAGGCCACCCTCTGACAATAAAGTTTTTAAGGGTTTGCATATCCATATCATTGCGTAAGCACTCCTCCCATTTGTCAGAATTGCAAAGGATACTTCTTGGTAGCTGCACAGGAACAGAGATGTTGCCTAAATCTCTGTACTAATTCTGCCGTTTCTTTTCTTGAATTCACTATCTCTAACTTAAGACTTTGGTTTTCCTCTCTAACTGCGCTTAGCTCTTTCTGGATAGTGTCTAAGATTACTCCTAACCCTTGCAAGTCTATTCCTTCCGCCATCTCTGTTCGGGTGCAAGGTGCAACTTGGGCACTTCACTCTGTCAGAATTGCAAAGGATACTTCTTGGTAGCTGCACAGGAACAGAAATGCTAGCTCCCGAATCCTCCCAAGGCAACAAGCCAGAGCTCGTATTCACAAGTCTCTGAATTGTTAACCCAAGGGGAAGGGGGAGATTGGATAAAATAATAAACAACAAGAAGAGACTTTCTTGGCTGGTTCCTCCCGTCAGTCCGACCTGCAGACCGCTAGCAACTTAGGACCCTGAAGAAAAGAAACACAATTAATCTTTGTTCTAGCCCTACTCTTCCTTAGGCTAACCTTCCCTTCTGAACTCTCACCTACCATTTATCTCCAAGAGTCTTGCCCTCTCTTCTAAGCTTCTTTTCTTGGCATCAATAGACTGAATTCTTATTGATTCTCCTGTAATACAGAAATATGTTTTCCCTTATTAATTTGTGTGATACTCTTCTACTAAACCCTTCTACCTAATCCTCTTCTTTTACTCACTACTTTTCTGTCCTTCTGCTCCGTTATCCTAGATGCCTCCTATTTTTCCTGCTGCCCTGGTTTATCTGTAAAATGTGACAATAAATTCAACAGTGGTTATTTATTCCTAATTCTCCTGCCTGGCACTTATCTATTTATTTGTATATCTCTGACTTACTGTATTGTTATACTCTGTGTTCCTTTCTGTGCTTCTTATTTATCTGTACACTATTTCTCTTCTGTTCTTTTACTTTTTAGGTGTCCACCGACTGACTCCTGTCCTGCATTTGCTATGTGCCTTGGATTAAACAATAACTATATACAAGGTAATTATAGCTTTAACATTCCATCTTTTGAGCTTTTGATATATATATATATTGTTAACATAGACTGAGTCTTTTTCCACTTATCGTCTCTGTTTATCCGTAGGTGCGTCAAGACTTCTCCTGCAGTCCCGTTCACCGTTTTCCATCTCCTTCTGGCGAGGTGAGCAGCGTCGTCTTTCTTGCGGTAATTATCTGGTTTTGGGGGTTTATACACTTACTCCTCTGATGCGGAACTATACTAGGGATGTGCTCATGTGCCTTTTGACACTCACAAATATTTACGAATTGACACGCCACCTTAACACTTCATGCGGGCGTCCTGAAACTATACAACTGCTTTTCGCTACTTCACTCAGCTTTTATACTTCGAGTGAAAGACTTTAACTACGAAACTACGGTCTCTAAGATTTTCCTCACGGACGTTCACCAATGCATTCCTCGCCGGGTTAGCTCTCAGGTGAGGTGTGCAGATCTCCACCAGCGCGCGCTTCACCTGAACTCGACTGATGATGTCAGCCCAAACACTAGACCGCGAGCCTTGACTCCAGCCTTGCGTCCATGTTGGAGTTCCGTGCTCGCACTCTTCCTGACCATGAGTTCCCAATTATGTTCAAAGTTGAACAACGGTACCTCCGATGCGAGATTACCGTAACCTGGGGGTTAATGATCCTGACACCATTCCTCCTTGCTTAAACATGTCAGTTTTAGGATTCTTTCCACGTCTTCGACTAGAATAGCACAATCATTTGTTTCAGTGGGTGAGCGAGACAAGAAATCTGCTACCACATTTTTTGAGCCTGGCATATATTTTTCAGAGAAATAGTACCCCTCCAATCCCAAAATCCATCTTTCTATCCGTGGTGTGGTTTTTCAGACCCTTTGGTTGTAAATGTATACATGAGGGGTTTGTGGTCGGTCCTCACAAAGAAGGGAATGCCCCACAGGAAAAACGGAAATGTTTGGCCCATGCACATGCACATTCCTTTTCCACCAAGGAGTAGTTTGCTTCTGCCCCTTTAAGGGCGCGTGAAGCAAAGGCAATGACCTGTTCCTTGCCATTGACGATCTGGGTGAGGCTAGCCCCTAACCCTTTATTGCTTGCGTCGGTGCATAGGACAGTGGATTTCGTGGGATCGAACATGCCCAACGATGGGGCGGAGGCAATGCTTTCCTTCCCTGTGATGAACGCCGCTTGACAGTTCTCATTCCATACAAAAGCGGCTGGAGCTCCTGCTGGGCCTCTGATTGAACACCCCTCCCCGGGACTGCCCACACAAAGCCTCCAATTATGTCAAATATGCCCCCTGCGATTTGCACTTCGACACTCATAATTGTTGTGGTGAATAGTAAATTTAGCTCTCCCCTCGCGGACTCCTCAATACGCGGTCGCAGGCTGGGGCTGCCACTCACTTCACCAGTCACAAGGGCCACAAAGTTAATTTGGTTCCCCGCGAACCCTTAAGCCATGCGGGCACTTGCTGGGGCTTCCGCTCACCTCACAGCATCGTTTCCTCACTGGCACTTGATGCAGGGACTGCAGTAGTCGCTCAACTCAGACACACTTCTCACAGGGGCAAAAAGCTTAGGCTGCCACTACCTGCACTCGACTAGAGGATGCTCGCTCTCTTCTCCGATGCACTTGAGATAGGACCGTTCATGACACCGGGGGTGCCACCTCGCCACTTGTCTGTAACTGGAAAGCAGGGTGATCCAATGCGCTAGGTGGCAAAAGGGTGCAGGAAGAAATCGACTAGGCAAACATCATTAGTCTCATGGGACTCTCACAAGAAGCGCCAGGACATTCAAGGATCAAGATACCTTGAGGCCAGAGTTCAATCATCAGTATCATGTAAGGTAGAAACCTTATTAAAATTACTGGCTGTCACTGGAGTACATATTGGGAGTGATGTTGTACCGTCCCCACACGGTTGTGCGTCGCCAGTGTTACAAAGAATCGGCGTACAAGTAGATTATCAGGAGTCTTCTTTATTCAGTCCCAACACCATCACAGGTTCCAGTCAGCTGGAGTCAGCTGTGGAATGTTCACACATACTTGCCTGGGTTGTACAAAGGGGAATGAGGGCAGAGGGGTGGCGGGGAGTACCAAGAGGGATTACAACAGATTGCTCTCCATAACCCTTATGTGCCCTACTGCCCTTTGTTTGATGGTCCAGTTAATGATGTATATTGTGGCTCCTTCCCTTGGCGAGGTCATCAACTGTCCCTGGGCACCCTTTAGAGTGCCAGCTTGAAAGGATTGTTTGGGGTTTGACTTACGTGGTACAAGTTGATGAGGTGTGTAAAGTTTGATGATGTGATGGTGCACAGTGCACTGACTGTTGCTGCGCATAAGCATGAGTGTTGCAGACATCTGTGGGGGGTATTATATAGAGTTCACTCAGTAGCATAAAAGACAAATCATTTGGAGCTCGGTTACACCACCAAGGAGGATTGTTGGAGCTCATCCGGGAGTGACAGAGAAGCAACCAGTTGTAGGCACTCTACAAACACCAGCACGCAGTACATGCAGTCTCTGCTGTAGCTTAATAGAAACCAAACAGTCGACACAAGAGTAGCAGGGGAGAAACTTGTTGCAGGCACTGCTAATTCACCATAGAGTATCATATTGAGACCTCACAGGAGTAATAGGGGAGCAACTCAATGGAAGAACTGTTGATTCACCAAGGAGTATTATATGTAGTCCAAGCAGAAGTAACAGGAGAGCAACCCGTTGGAAGCACTGTTAACCCACCTGGGAGTATTATATGGAGTCCACGCAGGTGTAACAGGGGAGCAACTCATTGGAGGCACTTTTAATCCACCAATGAGTATTATATGGAGTTCACGCAGGAGTGCAATGAAAAAGATTGAACACGCACAGCTTAGCTGTTTGGAGTATTGAGAAAGCTGTAGCGTGCCACGGAGGTCTCACTCTCTGGAATAACTGGGTTAAACCGTTCTCTAAATTTAGAAAATGTCCCTCTAGGCGCAGTTGAGGTTGTTCGCTTGTTGCGATTTTCACATAATTATCCGAAAGTATACAAAATCTTCTAGCCGCTGTAGGTAGTTCGCACTTGAATGTCTATTCATATAATAAAGACATGTTCACTTCAGTATCCATAGAAGTTTCATCCTTATTATTTATCAAACAATTTTTTTATCATCCCAATGCATTTCGGATTCTGAGTGAGTCCTTCATCAGGGAAAATCTAGATGTGAATAAAACAAAAATAAATTCAAATACAATGAGGATCCGCATCTTGTGGATTATTATTTGTTAGCATCGTGTTGTGTGGCAGTTTCTTTTTAAGCTCTTTAGCATCATCAATATGTCAATGTTTTACAATAGACTATACTGAGTAATAGGTGGCTATGTTTAATCGTAACTGTGCTCTTTTTCGATAGGCTTGAGGCCAATGACAGTGAACCTGTAAAAACGTGCTTTGAAGAGTTCAGTCGGATCCGTGATTAATATCAGAATCTGTGCTTAACGGGCATTAAAAAGCAGTGTTGCAGGCAGTGAAGGTGCTTTAAGAAAAAAGACGTGGATCCAACAGTTAACGTGTTCGGGCGGGTTGGCGCGTTTAGAAAACTGGGAACTATGGTTTCAAAAATCAGTGTGTTGTGAAAGCTATAATGCTGCATGCGTGGTGATCTTAAAAATCCTGGTTACATGCAAGGTGAAACTTAATCTTATTGATGATAGAAATGACAATCGCTTGCGTTCTCAGCGTGCACTTCTTACTTTTTTCATCAAGCTGGACCACCGCTTGAATTCAAAGTTATGCACGGAAACTGAATATGCACATCACTGCATACGCTTTTACAAACATTCACAAAGGGTAAGGGGACCCTCTGGATCCTTCCTATTTGTGAATGGGTTACCACCTACTTGAAGTAGGTGGTAACATGCAAATATACATATATTAGGATTCGCTAATTGGAAGGATCGCCCTAAACATGCCACTTCCAAAGAGTGAATCGCAAACCCATTTTGCAATTCGTTAACAGGTTACTGAATTTCAAAAGAGGGTTTGAAGCATGTATCTAGCATTTTTTGCGATTGCAAATGGACTGATTCTCAGAATCGGCCCGTTTGTGCACACAAAAATGTTTGATACGTGTGGCCCTAAATTTTGTTCCCATTTTGGAAATGCATATGTGTCCTTGATACCTATTTTCACGCTTTATACCTTCACAAATTAATTGCTATAAACCCGGTACATAATGAAAAATGATTACAAGACGCAGCTCTGTTATTGGCTCTGGGTTCGTCTGCGTCTTGGTAAACCTACAAGTCCTATATATCTCCACAACCAGAAGGGTCCAGCAAATGTAACGGAATCTTGCTTCAAAAGATCCGTTGTACTTTGAAGAAGCTACAGGTGAAAACATTGGCACAAATGGCTGTTTTCTCAACTAATTTGAGAGTTTTCATATTTGTCAACTGTTAGTTTCTATTAAAAAAAAACCTTGCAGGATCTACACAAATGACCCCTTGCTGAATTCAAAAGTGTGTCTACTTTTCTGAAATGAATAACTTCCTGGGATCCATTATTGCTTTCATACCCATTTCTAACACTAACTAGAAGGAGGTGGAAAGCACAAAAAGTAGCAAAAATAGGCTATGTCCCAGTAAAATGCCAAACTATGTAAAATAATGGTTTCCTGACAAAAGTGTGCCTGTCCCTAAAAGCTGGGAATATGGTGACTTCAGAACCGCAAACCTTTTGTTTATACCATTTCCACCTTTTAAAAAAAAATATAGCTGTATTTTGTAGGGGAATGCACAAACCTCGGGTTCCTTTAAAATCCCAATGATGTCAGAAGAAAAAAAACGCAGATTTGGTGTAGATACCTTATGAAGACAAAACGTTACAGGGGCCTCAGCACAAACTACCCCAAATAGCGAAAAAAAGGCTTAGCACAGGAGAAGTCCTAGCAGCGAAAGGGTTAGAGTGCTTGGCAAGCACTGACACTGGGACCTGGTTAGCAGCTCCAGTGCACTTTCAGAGTCATAGCCATCAGTATTGGAGAAAAATGTTGAGGGCGGCCATACAAAATTGGCACTTTCCTACATAATGTAATATTAAGCTTAACTGTGGTACGTAATATGTTATCTTACAATGTCGCTATGCTATAATTTGTCACACCAAAAGGTGTACTTCAGTACCCAAGCCATCAAGCACTCTTTCTGCTTTTTCTGGTGCTCTGGAGAGGATGCAAGGTGACACATGCCAATCCAATCCAAAAAGTTTTATTTGACATATTAAGTCATAAAAGCACACAGAAAAAATGCATTTACTGCACAAAACTCACAATAAAAGCATACACACAGTAGTTCATCACTTTACTCTTGCACTAAAAGCTGTACATGTACAAATCATCAGACAGTGTCATTAACCTGTCAGACAAACAGCACTCACCACATTCAGGACAGAATGACATGGACGCCCTCACGGCAAGAAGCAGGAACACAATGTTCCCCCACATTTGAAGATCTGAAAGAGAAGGCGCACTTTGTCAATATTATTCAGAATGTCACAGTTTGCACTTGTTCCTTAGCCCCTCTTAATCGATTACATCATAGCTTGCATACTTTTGGAAATTATTCATCTAAAGGTGAAAATGTTTCCTTCTCTGCCCTACCGCAATCCTAGTGACTTGGACACCTTGAAGGATGGTGAGGGCATCCAGTGGTGTGGGGTGAGTGAGAGGAGACCCTCTGCTTCTAGTCCAGGAGGGGTTAATGACTCCCACGTGAGCCCATGCCCCAGGAGCATCAGAGTCAAGAGTGCCCAGTGCTGTGGGGTGTGTGAGAGGAGACCCTCTGCTTCTAGTCTAGTGGGGGTTAAGGACTCCCACGTGAGCCCATGCCCCAGGGGCATCACAGACAAGAGTGCCCAGTGCTGTGGGGTGTGTGAGATGAGACCCATTGCTTCCAATCTAGGAGGGGGTTAATGACTCCCATGTGAGCCCATGTGTAGTAATCAAAAATCCACTTCTCAGGGGTTCCACTGATACTTAGTCCATTTAAACCAACAAAGAAGAAATTGGCACAGAAGCTGAAATATAAAAGATCATCTTTATTAAACTCAAATGAGTTGAGACTACGTCACACAGAATCCTTAGCAACTGAATGAGGCAGTCTGAGGAGTACAGAAAACTGGGGCTTTATATATGCTTAGAGTTACATAGTAAGCATAAATGCAAGGGGCAGTCCTGGCTCATGTAAGCATGCAAAATGACTAAGATGGGCATACAAGATCTACTTGCTCAACAAAGTGGGAGGAGAGTTACTTCTCCATACAGCAGCAAAAATAGCCTGACAGTTATACTAGAGAGGCAGCTGCATTCTACTAGCTAGGCCATTCTGGGCATGTGCGAAGTGGAGGATGCTCAATATAGTTTGTCTCTAGGCAGATTACAAGAGCAGTTAACGGAAAGGTAGGACAGAGCACATGGCAGACAAAATGGCTGCCAGAAATACAAAATGGCTTTCAGCTCATGCTAACAAATCTGTCCAATATTTAACAGATGGTCCTTTCAGCATGAGCTAAAGACATTCCTATGATCCAGTAGGAACATATAAAATAATCGTACATTAATTTTCATAATTTTATCAATTTCCTAATTCATTGCTAGGTGGGCATTTTCTATTCTAAACATCTCATTAAGCTGGCATGAGCAGGAATACAAGGGGAACAGAGCATTTAGTCATCATTAACATTCAGATAGCAGTAGAAAGTAATGACCTCTATAGAATTATCATTTTTCTAGTCATAAGCAAAAGCAAATCCTAAAATCATCTAGTAATCACCTTCAGGGCTCCTATGCATTTCAGTGACTATTACTCAGGTGAGACAGTAGCAATCCTTATCAATGGTCTCAGGTGAAATGGGAAAAACTTTATCAGAGTACAGACAGAAAATTAGTTTAAAATGATACCAGCAGAACAGTAAGAACAGTCACACAAATTTACTTATGGTGGACCATTTTGGAAGCTAGGGGCAGAGCCACTAGAGGCTATTCCTCTTCCATTCTGAAAAGGGGGTGGTGATGGACAGAGCATCTGAATTAAACAGAACACTCATACCCAGTCAAAAGATCAGGGCTTGATCCATTACCGTTTTTTAGCTCACTACACCATCCCAGTGCAGAACCTGGCTATATGTAAATTAGTCTGTCCCTGGCCCAGTGCATCATGGGAACAGGGCAGACCAAACTACCAAGCCAATTCTTTACTGGAAAGGAAACAAGCTTCCGGGGACTGGTTTCTGGCATTGCAGCCGTGTTCGGCCCGGCTTGCTTGAATCCTGATGGTGCAGTTAGCAAGGGACTCATGTCTGAGCATACCCTGCCACTCCTATAGTGGCCAAAACGATTCAGAAAAGGGGGTGGTGATGGAAAGAGCATCTGAATTAAACAGAACACTCATACCCTGTCAAAATATCAGGGCTTGATCCATCACCGTTTTTAGCTCACTACACCATCCCAGTTCAGAACCTGGCTATATGCAAATTAGTCTGTCCCTGGCCCAGTGCAGACCAAACTACCAAGGCAATTCTTTACTGGAAAGGAAACAAGCTTCCGGGGACCGGTTTCTGCCATTGCAACCATCTTCGGCCCGGATTGCTTGAATCCTGATGGTGCAGTGAGCAAGGGACTCATGTCTGAGCATACCCTGCCACTCCTATAGTGGTCCCTTGCTCACTGCACCATCAGGATTCAAGCAAGCCGGGCCGAAGGCGGCTGCATTGCCAGAAACCGGTCCCCGGAAGCTTGTTTCCTTTCCAGTAAAGAATTGGCTTGGTAGTTTGGTCTGCCCTGTTCCCATGATGCACTGGGCCAGGGACAGACTAATTTGCATGTAGCCAGGTTCTGAGCTGGGATGGTGCAGTGAGCTAAAAAACGGTGATGGATCAAGCCCTGATCTTTTGACTGGGTATGAGTGTTCTGTTTAATTCAGATGTTCTGTCCATCACCACCCCCTTTTCAGAATCGTTTTGGCCACTATAGGAGTGGCAGGGTATGCTCAGATGTGAGTCACTTGCTCACTGCACCATCAAGATTCAAGCAAGCCGGGCCGAAGACGGCTGCAATGCCAGAAACCGGTCCCCGGAAGCTTGTTTCCTTTCCAGTAAAGAATTGGCTTGGTAGTTTGGTCTGCCCTGTTCCCATGACGCACTCGGCCAGGGACAGACTAATTTGCATGTAGCCAGGTTCTGAGCTGGGATGGTGCAGTGAGCTAAAAAAAAGGTGATGGATCAAGCCCTGATCTTTTGACTGGGTATGAGTGTTCTGTTTAATTCAGATGCCCTGTCCATCACCACCCCCTTTTCAGAATCGTTTTGGCCACTATAGGAGTGGCAGGGTATGCTCAGATGTGAGTCCCTTGCTCACTGCACCATCAGGATTCAAGCAAGCCGGGCCAAAGACGGCTGCACTGCCAGAAACCGGTCCCCGGAAGCTTGTTTCCTTTCCAGTAAAGAATTGGCTTGGTAGTTTGGTCTGCCCTGTTCCCATGATGCACTGGGCCAGGGACAGACTAATTTGCATGTAGCCAGGTTCTGAGCTGGGGTGGTGCAGTGAGCTAAAAAACGGTGATGGATCAAGCCCTGATCTTTTGACTGGGTATGAGTGTTCTGTTTAATTCAGATGCTCTGTCCATCACCACCCCCTTTTCAGAATCGTTTTGGCCACTATAGGAGTGGCAGGGTATGCTCAGATGTGAGTCCCTTGCTCACTGCACCATCAGGATTCAAGCAAGCCGGGCCGAAGACGGCTGCAATGCCAGAAACCGGTCCCCGGAAGCTTGTTTCCTTTCCAGTAAAGAATTGGCTTGGTAGTTTGGTCTGCCCTGTTCCCATGATGCTCTGGGCCAGGGACAGATAAATGTGCATGTAGCCAGGTTCTGAGCTGGGATGGTGCAGTGAGCTAAAAAGCGGCGATGAATCAAGCCCTGATCTTTTGACTGGGTATGAGTGTTCTGTTTAATTCAGATGCTCTGTCCATCACCACCCCCTTTTCAGAATCGTTTTGGCCACTATAGGAGTGGCAGGGTATGCTCAGATGTGAGTCCCTTGCTCACTGCACCATCAGGATTCAAGCAAGCCGGGCCAAAGACGGCTGCACTGCCAGAAACCGGTCCCCGGAAGCTTGTTTCCTTTCCAGTAAAGAATTGGCTTGGTAGTTTGGTCTGCCCTGTTCCCATGATGCACTGGGCCAGGGACAGACTAATTTGCATGTAGCCAGGTTCTGAGCTGGGATGGTGCAGTGAGCTAAAACATGGTGATGGATCAAGCCCTGATCTTTTGACTGGGTATGAGTGTTCTGTTTAATTCAGATGCTCTGTCCATCACCACCCCCTTTTCAGAATCGTTTTGGCCACTATAGGAGTGGCAGGGTATGCTCAGATGTGAGTCCCTTGCTCACTGCACCATCAGGATTCAAGCAAGCCGGGCCGAAGACGGCTGCAATGCCAGAAACCGGTCCCCGGAAGCTTGTTTCCTTTCCAGTAAAGAATTGGCTTGGTAGTTTGGTCTGCCCTGTTCCCATGATGCACTGGGCCAGGGACAGACTAATTTGCATGTAGCCAGGTTCTGAGCTGGGATGGTGCAGTGAGCTAAAAAAGGTGATGGATCAAGCCCTGATCTTTTGACTGGGTATGAGTGTTCTGTTTAATTCAGATGCTCTGTCCATCACCACCCCCTTTTCAGAATCGTTTTGGCCACTATAGGAGTGGCAGGGTATGCTCAGATGTGAGTCCCTTGCTCACTGCACCATCAGGATTCAAGCAAGCCAGGCCAAAGACGGCTGCACTGCCAGAAACCGGTCCCCGGAAGCTTGTTTCCTTTCCAGTAAAGAATTGGCTTGGTAGTTTGGTCTGCCCTGTTCCCATGATGCACTGGGCCAGGGACAGACTAATTTGCATGTAGCCAGGTTCTGAACTGGGGTGGTGCAGTGAGCTAAAAAACGGTGATGGATCAAGCCCTGATCTTTTGACTGGGTATGAGTGTTCTGTTTAATTCAGATGCTCTGTCCATCACCACCCCCTTTTCAGAATCGTTTTGGCCACTATAGGAGTGGCAGGGTATGCTCAGATGTGAGTCCCTTGCTCACTGCACCATCAGGATTCAAGCAAGCCGGGACGAAGACGGCTGCAATGCCAGAAACCGGTCCCCGGAAGCTTGTTTCCTTTCCAGTAAAGAATTGGCTTGGTAGTTTGGTCTTCCCTGTTCCCATGATGCACTTGGCCAGGGACAGACTAATTTGCATGTAGCCAGGTTCTGAGCTGGGATGGTGCAGTGAACTAAAAAATGGTGATGGATCAAGCCCTGATCTTTTGACTGGGTATGAGTGTTCTGTTTAATTCAGATGCTCTGTCCATCACCACCCCCTTATCAGAATCGTTTTGGCCACTATAGGAGTGGCAGGGTATGCTCAGATGTGATTCCCTTGCTCACTGCACCATCAGGATTCAAGCAAGCCGGGCCGAAGACGGCTGCAATGCCAGAAACCGGTCCCCGGAAGCTTGTTTCCTTTCCAGTAAAGAATTGGCTTGGTAGTTTGGTCTGCCCTGTTCCCATGATGCACTGGGCCAGGGACAGACTAATTTGCATGTAGCCAGGTTCTGAGCTGGGATGGTGCAGTGAGCTAAAAAACGGTGATGGATCAAGCCCTGATCTTTTGACTGGGTATGAGTGTTCTGTTTAATTCAGATGCTCTGTCCATCACCACCCCCTTTTCAGAATCGTTTTGGCCACTATAGGAGTGGCAGGGTATGCTCAGATGTGAGTCCCTTGCTCACTGCACCATCAGGATTCAAGCAAGCCGGGCCGAAGACGGCTGCAATGCCAGAAACCGGTCGCCGGAAGCTTGTTTCCTTTCCAGTAAAGAATTGGCTTGGTAGTTTGGTCTGCCCTGTTCCCATGACGCACTGGGCCAGGGACAGACTAATTTGCATGTAGCCAGGTTCTGAGCTGGGATGGTGCAGTGAGCTAAAAAATGGTGATGGATCAAGCCCTGATCTTTTGACTGGGTATGAGTGTTCTGTTTAATTCAGATGCTCTGTCCATCACCACCCCCTTTTCAGAATCGTTTTGGCCACTATAGGAGTGGCAGGGTATGCTCAGATGTGAGTCCCTTGCTCACTGCACCATCAGGATTCAAGCAAGCCGGGCCGAAGACGGCTGCAATGCCAGAAACCGGTCCCCGGAAGCTTGTTTCCTTTCCAGTAAAGAATTGGCTTGGTAGTTTGGTCTGCCCTGTTCCCATGATGCACTGGGCCAGGGACAGACTAATTTGCATGTAGCCAGGTTCTGAGCTGGGATGGTGCAGTGAGCTAAAAAACGGTGATGGATCAAGCCCTGATCTTTTGACTGGGTATGAGTGTTCTGTTTAATTCAGATGCTCTGTCCATCACCACCCCCTTTTCAGAATCGTTTTGGCCACTATAGGAGTGGCAGGGTATGCTCAGATGTGAGTCCCTTGCTCACTGCACCATCAGGATTCAAGCAAGCCGGGCCGAAGACGGCTGCAATGCCAGAAACCGGTCGCCGGAAGCTTGTTTCCTTTCCAGTAAAGAATTGGCTTGGTAGTTTGGTCTGCCCTGTTCCCATGACGCACTGGGCCAGGGACAGACTAATTTGCATGTAGCCAGGTTCTGAGCTGGGATGGTGCAGTGAGCTAAAAAATGGTGATGGATCAAGCCCTGATCTTTTGACTGGGTATGAGTGTTCTGTTTAATTCAGATGCTCTGTCCATCACCACCCCCTTTTCAGAATCGTTTTGGCCACTGTAGGAGTGGCAGGGTATGCTCAGATGTGAGTCCCTTGCTCACTGCACCATCAGGATTCAAGCAAGCCGGGCCGAAGACGGCTGCAATGCCAGAAACCGGTCCCCGGAAGCTTGTTTCCTTTCCAGTAAAGAATTGGCTTGGTAGTTTGGTCTGCCCTGTTCCCATGATGCACTGGGCCAGGGACAGACTAATTTGCATGTAGCCAGGTTCTGAGCTGGGATGGTGCAGTGAGCTAAAAAACGGTGATGGATCAAGCCCTGATCTTTTGACTGGGTATGAGTGTTCTGTTTAATTCAGATGCTCTGTCCATCACCACCCCCTTTTCAGAATCATTCCTCTTCCATGGCAGTTCAGTCAAATGCGAACATATCCAACACCCACTTTATACAGTGGCAGTGGAAACACTTGTGCAACTATGCCAAAGTCTGTTCTAAGCCTCTTTGGTAGGCTTCTATCATCCATCAAATCTGCTTCCGTTGTCTTCATCTGCATTGGGCCTCTTGATTCAGGCCTTCCATGAAAATAATGCTTCTCAGTATCTGTTGGAGTGCCCTCCTGGCAAACACTCACAGCTCACTTGAAAGTCTCAATGTCTCAATGCAGCACACCAGTGTCTCTCCTCTGCGGCAGGCCCTACAGATATTGTGCTCTTTGTTGGTAGTGGGCACAGATCATCTCGTGCAGACCCGGGTCTACATTCTCAGGCTCCAACACTCATTATTCAGTGTCAGAGGACGCTCGGGCTGCTCTTTCATTTTTTTTTTCCTTTCATCATGGGTACCACAATGTAGTGCCTTTTGCCAATCTTGGATCCTCCAGTGCACTGCCCTTCTGTTGAAGCAAAGAAAAGGGGGGTGGCCAAAACTCAGGCCAAGGGGCTCAAGGGACCGCGTGCTGTCAGAGGTTACCAGCACATGTCAGGTAGAAAACTAAAGACTCAAACCAGCCTTGCCATCAACAACAGGGATCCTTCTTTTTCGCTCTTTTGCACTGAAACTCTGGTTCTGTGGCAAACAGGGAACCAGCTCCTCCTTCTTGTCTGATGTCCATTGCCGTCTGATGGAGCAAGCACGATGCTTTGGAGATGCCATTGATGAAGCGCTGATTATCGCTGTCCAGCCTTGCTACTTTCTGGGTGCTGGGACTGTAGGTCCAAGACATCTGCCCTTCATCTGTAGCTGTCACTGATGGGATTTAGGACTCAGCTTAAATCATTGTTCTGCAGGTTATTATGACTCTTCCTTTTACTCTGGAAGATCCCGCACAACCTAGTGATGTAGGAAATGTGACACAGTTGTTAGTTTCCTTCAAATTAGCGCAAAAACAGTTATTTGTATTTCACAATGGGACTGCGGGCAGATGGCCTGCAATCTTCAAAGGAGTGGCCAGAAGCCATGGGACAACTCTGGTCTAGAATGCACTGTCACTCTCAAAGGCAAAAGCAGTACTTCTAGTCTCTTTAATTGGGTACCCTTCATTATACTCACTAACTTCAATGTGAGAGCATATCCTCTGCCATCTAAGGGTAGGTAGCTACATGGGAAGTCCATCTAAATGTGTGTCCTCACACATAGTGGCATTGTCTAATGGTGTAAACATTTTTTTTTAATGATTACGTCTAGGTGTTCCTAAATTCCTTATATAGAACACCTTAAAAGGAAAATCACATGATACAGATTATCAGGGACATGTAGATACCTCCCTTTAATAATTGTGCATCAGGTGCACCATGCAATACAAAGGCCAATGATCAAAATGTGGAAAAAAAGACAAGAACTAGAGAGTCCTGGTATTTCCATGATTAGAGCACATCTGATCCCACTGAAAATTAAAGCAGCAGGAACAAAAGGGTAAAAAAACAAATTATAATAGGCATTGAAAATTTGTCATGTTGAAAAAATAAACGTAAGGTATCTCCTATTGAGGTGGATAACTTGTCTTACTATAGTATTGAGTCAGTTAACCAGTCCATCACTACCCTGACAGTTAGACTGGAAAACATCGAAGTGGGCCTAAAGGAAATACTTGAAAACCAGTCTGGTCATACAAAAGGGAATTATACATAATATGAGGGTCCCTGGTACATCACTGCAGTCTGGAAGTGTGAAATTGAACAATACACCAACAATAATAAAAGGGCTGACTGGTGAAAGGAATACGGAAATGGGAAATGGGACTAGGACACAGCTAAAATCCCCAGTAACTAGGCACAATGCGACATCGATCAGGGGAGAAGCGGCAAAAGAAAAATCTATAGGAAGAACAAGAAATTACTTGGGTGATAGTCAGGCATGTGACACAACACCAAGAGTACGGGTGATACACAAAGACCAAAGTAGTACACAAATTTTAACTCTACCACCGGCCCCTACACCATATACTGTAATCTCGGCAACTGTTTCAGTTCCATCCCCGGGGAAAATGAAACTTGGTTTCCTTTAAGGAACAAAGCCATACACTACCTAGGAAGCAGAACAGGATTAACTAGTGCAATATCATGAGAAAAGTTTAGGTCACCTTTAGCAAGAGCCGCAGATTTATAGTTCCTCCTTAGGGTCGAATCAGGGAACATTTAATCAAGGGCTGCCCGTCCCTTAAGGGAAGGGGCAGTAACAAGGCTAACTGCAGGTGACACACTTTTAATGTATATCTCTTTTTCTTTTCTTCAATGCCATTATAGTCAAATAGACATACACTGATGAAGTGCTGTCTGTCATGTTCGCAGCATGAAGTATCATATCTGAGAAATTTAGTAACCAGAACAATTCCAACCGACTGTTGCGTAGCGATGGGCATCGTTATGACCATCCCCTCACAACACAGAGGAGCTTGTAATAGTATTAAACAACAAAAACATAGAAACAAAAACATGCATAACAGAAAAACACACATGCCAAGCCATCAGGTATACTTGCTGTATACCAAGCACAGAAAGCATAGACAAATTATAATAGCATATGTAAATGAGCGGTGGCACACAACACCTTGTCATGCACTTTATGCACTGTGAACCTACAGCCCAAAACCCAATATTCTGGCCTGCTTAATTTGTCAGGCTTAAAATTTATATTCAATTTCCTTACTTTCCTCAACCCCCTTTGACAGCAGGTCACCTAAGTGGTGATTGGCTGTCAAATACAACTTGCTGTGTCGCTTCTGACACACAGGACCAGCAGGAACAATTCATAAAAGGACAAAATGCACAAATATGAATAACACACAAACATTTCTTTTCAAAGGATTTATACAAAAAACACATCTTGTTTCAACATACTGCTGACAGCATCCTTCTTTTTGTAATTTGCATGTTGATTAGGTCCCACAGGTACATATGGAACACTTGTTCCACCACCTCGTGGAATGAACCATCACTGATGCATTTGCTATTGACCTCTGCTTTTCCACTACTTCCCTACACCTACTGTAGCATTCTTGGTCCGTTCAAATCTTCTCTTACCCTAATTTCCTACCTATAATCATTCAGGGCGCATATTTCACCTTTTTTCCTCTCACAACTATGACGTTTTTGTCAAACCAACTCACGTATCTTGTCAGCCTTAAAAACACCCCAAAAAATCCATGAATGATCTGTGGGCAGAAGCAAAAAATACACAACACAAAAGAGAGACACTTCACATAACACACAAAATATCAACTGTAACCATCTTGTCAACTTTGCAATGACTAAAACATGTAAGCATTTTAAGCCACCTTAATTTTGACTGTCTAAAAGTAAAACTGTTTTACAGACACTCTGTGTGTCCCTTGCGCCACAATTTTTCCTGTGAAAAATAAATCTGAATTTGCTAATCGTTTTTACCTAGGCATGTAGGCCACACAATTCTAAGAAAGAGCTTCATCTTATTTTCTGTCTAAAACTAATGCAACATTTTATTTTCTATTAAATGAAGGCAACTACGTGGACATTATTTTTCAAGAGCAGAAGCAGTGCGCAATATACTTGTCTTATAATCCAGAAGTCAGCTATTTGTATTATACCTAAATGTATGCATTTACTGAAGCCTAAGGCACTTTAAAGCTACTGTAAATGGCAAGAATGCTGTTTAAATAGTCTATTTTACCCAATTTCGACTTTGATATTTGGGGTACCTTAAAATTTATATCTCATAATTTTCTTACATATTAATCATCCTCAGAATGTTCTCTACAAATTGCAGAGATCGGACATTAGACATATCTCATGTAAACGCCGAGTGAAATTCCATATGCAAATGTCCTCATTATGCGGTACAACACAACTTAAATTAAATTTTAATGCTAGGAGGTCATAGTATGAGTATTAAGCTTCATGAATATTAAAAAACAAATTTAAAAGCACTTATTTTTTAAAAATAATTTTTCATAATTAATAATCTTTCTTTTAATAATACCAATAATTTTTGATAATTCCACATATAAAAGCAAGCTGCATCCCTTGCCTATCATATTTAGATGCATCCATTCATAAGCCTAAGCACAGAAGCCTAACTTGAAACATAAGAAATGTTGGCGCCGCTTTTTTTAAAAGGACAATTATTATTTAGCAACAGACCCAAGAATATGCTTATAAAAAAGCTTTTAAGAATGGAAATCCCTACCTTAAACCTTTTCCTCCTATCTAAAATAATGAACCTGATTGTTGTAACTTTTTTAAAACAGCATTCTGAAATGCAAAATTTTGCCCCGTGTTTAACTGAGAAAGTCCAGGCCCGAGTGAACATTCCTGTCTATTCGTGGCCTACAAAAATGACAGCTGTTTGCTTAGCGGCAGTAAAAGCGCTTTCTCAGTGTTGAAACGTGAGCACGGTGGCAGTCTATTTAAAACTGAGACATTTCTAGTTTTAAAATGCGTGTGCAGTACAGCAAAATCCAATTTATTCAGATGATGTGTTTGCCTGTTAATATCTAATAGAATGTAAATGAAAATTCTTTATAATTGATTATTTATTACAAAACACACAATTTCGTTTTTGACGCCTTTTATTCCTATTGAATGTGAATTTAAATTTTATTTTTATCTTTTAAGCATTTAACAGTTTGTACATGTGCGTGATTGCTTACTCTATAAATTAAATAATAACATATAGCTATTTTAGCATATCATATGGTTCATTTCTGGATGTTTATTTAATTTTTATTTAATAATAATTAAATTACATTTTGCATAACAGAAGTTGCACTAATGGGAAAACCACAAACCACATAGACATTTAAACACACTTTTAACCCACAGATCAACACTTAGGACAGAAACAAAGGACAGCCCACAGACTGTACTTAAACCAAACCATTTGTAAATACTAGTTGTAAGTCATATTTACAAGAAACTCTTCTCAATAGTATTCCAAAAGACTGCAAAAACAGCCCAACAGACTGTTTTATTTCCAAGAAGCCAAAATACACTCAATTCACTAGCGTTGGATGGCAGAACACCCAAAAAATAAATCGCTCTGCATTTCTTCATTCATAAAATTGCGCAGAAAAGGGATCCTTGTTTGTATTATTTCATATTTTAATTCCCTGTGGATACAGAATCACCAAGGAAGGAATATGTTTTCATACCTAAACCTATTTAGCTAATTTAATTCACATCTCAATATGGTACCTTAAAAAAGCAACACATACTGGTGGAAGGGGAGGAAGGGATGGGAGGGTAGTGGTGGTAGTGGTGAGCCTTGGGTGCGGGTCTTGTGGTGGATGGAAGGTGCTGGATGTGCTGTGCTGGGCGGCCTGGAGGGGGGGGTGCGGGATGGAGTTCGGTCTTTGCGTGTTGAGGAGCGGACATGGGCCTGAGTTACTATGTTCCACTTACGCTTGCGGTGGAGGGAATGTTGAGAGGCACTTTTCCTGGCTGGGGAGGGGGGGTCTGCCAGAATGATTCTGACTGTTGAGCAGGGGGGTCTAATTCTGTGATGCCTCTCACCTTTGGTACTTGGAATGTGAAAGGTTTGAACTCCCCCCAGAAACACCAGAAGGTATGGAAATATATCCTTGACCATCAATTAGACGTGGTGGGCCTCCAAGAAACCCACCTGGCACGGAAGGATGAAACCCGCCTTAAGCATAAGCAATTTCCCCTTATTTATAGGTCCTCAGCCCCCACAAAACACAGGGGAGTGGCCCTCCTTTTCCGCTCGGCTCTTGACTTGCAACCCATGGCTGTGCGTAACGACAGAGAGGGCCGCTGGCTTATGGTTAAGGGTGTGCTCCTTGGCAAGCTGAGCACTTTCTTGGTCCTATATGCCCCCAATGTGGGTCAAGATGGGTTTGTTCGAGACCTGCTGCGGATTGTTGAGGACTTCGTTGAGGAGGCCTTGATTGTGATGGGGGACTTTAACCTGGTATGGCATAGGGAACTGGGCATCTCTCATCACCAGAGATCCGACACCGGCCTTTTCTCTGCCGAGACACAACAGAAGATATGGGACATGGGTCTTATAGATAGTTGGCGCTCTCTCCACTCCCAGACTAGGGACTTTACTTTCTTCTCCCCCGTACATCACTCTTATTCTCGCTTAGACCACATTTTTTGAGTCAATCCCTTCGGGGGAGCCTGCGCGATGCCAGGATATTTCCAATGTCTGTTTCTGATCACAGTTTGCTTACGCTTTGCTTACACTTGGCGTCGGGAGGCACTATCCAACGCAAGTGGTACTTTCCAGCCTCTCTGGTCCGGGATGACCAGTCCTGTAAGGCGCTACGGACGGCTATCCGCGACTTTTTTTAATTTAACCGCGAGCATGACACCTCTATCTTTATTAGGTGGGACGCCTTCAAGGCGTCGATACGGGGCAGTTTTTTGGCGCTTAATGCCACCCTTAACAAGCTGAGAAAGACGGAACGAGAGGAGCTGGAGAGGGAACTCTCCGCACTTGAACTGGCGCATAAAGATAATCCCTCCAGACAGACACTGAGACCGCTGACGGCTGTCAGGGGCAAGCTCAGAGCTCACTACAATAACAGAGCGGAATTTACCATGTTGAAATTGCGAGGTCTTTCCTATTCGCAGGGGAACAAGGTAGGGAAACACCTGGCCCGCCAACTCCGGGACAAGCGAGAGAGGGAATATATTGGAGGGCTCCGAGATGCGGCAGGGACCTTAGTACACAGTGATGAAGCCAAGGCTGGCCTCTTTGGTGATTTCTACGCAGCACTGTACTCGGGGGATACCCTTGACCCCGAGAGACAAAGAGATTACCAAGACGCGCTCCCGCTCCCTCGTGTATCCGCGGAATGGAACGAGCTGCTCACTACTCCCTTCACCAGGGAGGAGGTCATGACTGCCATTAAAGCTCCGAAGCCCCATAAGGCTCCGGGAGCGGATGGATTTACGGCTCTCTTCTATCAGACCTTTGCCTCTGAAGTGGCTGACTTATTGGTGCAACTTTTTTATACATGGCGGAGACAGGCTTGACTTCGGGCTCCATGGCGGAGGCTATCATATCGGTCCTCCCCAAGCCCGGGAAGGACCCATCCAAGTGCTCTGCGTATAGACCAATAGCCCTGCTTAACGTGGATGCCAAGTTATACTCCTCCCTTATCGCTAACAGGCTACAGGACCTGATGCCGGCACTCATCCACCTGGACCAATCGGGGTTCATTAAAGGGCGTCAAACTCATGATAACATCAGGAGAGTAATCCATCTAATCGAGAAAGCCAACAGGTTCAAGATCCTGGCGGTCCTAGTGGGCCTCGACGCTGAGAAGGCCTTTGACCGGGTGGACTGGGGCTTCTTGTTCCAAACTTTGACGGCGTTTGGCTTCTCAGCCAAATTCTTAGCGATGCTCAAAGCGAACTACAGCAGCCCCCAATCTAGGATGACGGTTAATGGACATCTGTCGGCAGTTTTTCCACACTCGCGAGGTACTAGGCAGGGCTGCTCCCTTCCCCCCTGCTTTTTGCTTTAAGCATCGAGCCTCTGGCGCTCACTGTGAGGGAGAACCCGGATATTCGGAGACTACCCTTCTCTGGAGAACAACACAAGATCACCCTGTTCGCCGATGACGTCCTACTTTCACTTTCGGACCCCGCTCACTCCCTTCCCCACATTCAGGATGCCCTATCGCGCTTTGAGGAAGTGGCGGGCTTTAAAATCAATCTTGATAAATCATATATTCTCAACCTCACGCTCTCTTCGGCGGAGGTGGACCGCCTCCCGTCGCTCATGCCTCTGCCGTGGACCCTCTCCTCCTTACTGTACCTAGGGATCCATCTGACTCCCACGATTGGGAAGCTATACTCTGCCAATTTCCCTCCCCTCGTGGAGAAAATGCAGGGTGACCTGGCCCGTTGGCGGCCACTGTACATATCTTGGTTGGGGCGGATCCATGCGCTCAAAATGACCCTTCTCCCTAAGTTCTTATACCTCTTCCAGGCGCTTCCTATTGTACTTGACAGGGACTTCTTCCGCTGTATCAAAACACTGATGCTTCGCTTTATCTGGCAGGGGGGTCGCGTGCATTTTTCGTTTAATATTCTCCGACGCCCGAGGAAGGAGGGAGGGGTAGGCCTTCCCGACATGCACTTATACTACAAGGCGGCACAACTGTGGGTATTGGTGGAGTGGTCCCAGCCTACTTCGGAGAAACATTGGTTGCACATGGACAGGAGTGTCACGGGGAGAACGATATGGGACTTGGTATGGAAGCCCAAAGGTGATAGGCCCCTGAATGCTTACATTAGTTCCCCCACCGACACTACTTTGAAGGTGTGGGACTCGGTCTCTGGTGATGAATGTTGGACGTCCTTCCCGTCCCCCTTTACGCCTATACACTTTAATCCTGTCTTTCCCCCTGCTGCAAGTGAAGGTCCCTTTGATGCCTGGAGGAAGAGGGGTTGCTTAGCTCTCACGCATTTATTCCATGGCTATGCCCCGCTCACCTTTGACAACTGTATGCGGGATTACGGGGTCCAGCGTTTGGAGCGGTTCCGCCATGCCCAACTGCTTCATTGGGTGCTGGCCACCTCGGTCAGACATGCGGCCACCAGACCGCTTACCCCCTTTGAACCTTTCCTTACTAAGACTTCCACCATGCGGGGTGTCATTTCCTTCCTCTATAGCCTCCTGTTGTCTACGACCATTTCCCCGCGTTACATGTCCCTCTGGGAGGATCTCCTTGGCGGTAGTATCTTGGACGGGGAATGGTCCCACCGGTGGCATGATATAGCTAAACACAATCATCCGGTAGAGCTTAGGGTGGCCCATCTTAAAACGATGATGGACTGGTACTTATACCCGGCTAAATTGAGCAGGATTTTTCCGGGCTCCTCGGATAGATGTTGGAGGGGTTGTGGCCTATTGGGAGACTTCAGGCACATATGGTGGGACTGCCCTGTCATACGTCCCTTTTGGGAGGAGATTCTATCCCACATTAAGGAGATTCTGGGCTACCCATTCGCGGATTCTATGGCCCATATTTTGCTGGGCCTTCGGGATCCGGATCTTGAACACCAAACCAGAGCAGACAAAAAGATACTTTGGCTTTGTGTGGGAGCGGCCAAACTGACCCTAGCCGCGGCCTGGAAGAAGTAGGAAGCCCCAGCGCTTTCCCTGTGGCATGCGAGATTGTGGAAGTTGTTGAGCATGGAACAGATGGCTGATATCTTCCTTAGCGACTTTCGGAACTTCACGTTTCGCTGGGGTCCCCTTGTTTGCTTTCTCTCTAAAGGCTTGCCAGCTGCGGTTTGCCCGCCTACGGTGCGGGCCCTCCATCTATTTCAAGTGTAAGAGCCCTTCGTCCAATTGACTATGTGTGCATGTATGACTATGGCTACCACCACTAAGGGGGGGAGGGAATGAGGGTGGGTAGGGGTGGTTTTCGTTCCAGTTCTAGCGACGGCCCGGCACATGGAGGAAGCGGGGAGATGGACTTTGCTTGAGAGACTGCAGGCCTCTTTCATAGCCCTGCTATGCAGTTGCACCTACTCCAGCCAATAGCCTTGACTCTGTTCTGCCTTATATCTCATTGGGGCTATTTTGCATGTATTTCCGTTGATTGCGTGGCCTCCTAAGACCTAGGTGCCCGTGCTGCCTTTGATTCATGCCATCTCTTCCGCCTGACTTAATAGTTGCCCCCTGCGTGGGAAGTCGCTTGTCTTTCTTTTTTTTTCTTCTGAGTTACAAACTATTAATAAACATACCTTTGACAAAAATTTTTTTTTTTTTAAAAGCCACACATTCTTTGATATGTGCTTGAAACAGGCATGCCAAAAATAGTGCAAAATATGAAGTATTATAAAAAAGTAGCGCTTAAAGTACTCTTCGTACGTTGCGCCGTTCAAATTTCATAGGAGTAGAGAAAAATCTCCTCATTACCTGCCTATATGTGTTGCATCACATACATTTACACATTCATATGACTAACTCAATATTTGGCCAATACATATAAAAAATGCCACAGTAAGTGTTTTTAAAACTACCTTACCAATCCAAGGCTTCAAATTTACAACAAGTGCCGTTAAACAGCTCTCACCAAACAGATGGTTGTCCTAATTCTAACTGCCAAGTTCTAAATGACCTAACGGTCTTTTTTTAAAATACTCACGCCAAAAAGGTTCTCAATCAGGGGTGACATCATGTGGAGGATCAAAAAGATGAGAAATATACTGGGCTGCAGAGACAGAGAATCCCCAGAATCTCTGTGCACAGAGTACCTCCTTAGGAGAATCCTGTCCTGTCCTCCTCAGTAGATTTCTGTCTCCTGACAAGATCACTCCCTCAGATAGCTACATCTGTTGAGGTCCACGTTGGAGTGCCAACTGAAGAAGTCAAAAATCCGGCTTAGGGTTCCCACTGCTACTTGGTCCTTTTAAACCAACAAAGAAGAAATTGGCACAGAAGCTGAAATATAAAAGATAATTTTTATTAAACTCAAACGAATGAGACTACGTCACACAGAAGCCTTAGCAACTGAATGAGGCAGTCTAAGGAGTACAGAAAACTGGGGATTTATATATATGCTTAGAGTTACATAGTAAGCATAAATGCAAGGGGCAGTCCTGGCTCATGTAAGCATGCAAAATGACTAAGATGGGCATACAAGATCTACTTGCTCAACAAATTGGGTGGAGAGTTACTTCTCCAAACAGCAGCAAAAATAGCCTGACAGTTATACTAGAGAAGCAGGTGCATTCTACTAGCTAGGCCATTCTGGGCATGTGCGAAGTGGAGGATGCTAAATATAGTTTGTCTCTAGGCAGATTTCAAGAGCAGTTAACACTGAGGGAGGACAGAGCACATGGCGAGCACATGACAAACAAAATGGCTACCAGAAATACAAAATGGCTTTCAGCTCATGTTAACAAATCTGTCCAATATTTAACACGGATGTAACCGGTGAACAACAAAGTGGGTATCAGCAATGGCACTAGAATGTGCCCAGTGATTAATAAAGTGGGTATCAGCAATGGCACTGGGATGTAACCGGTGATTAATAAAGTGGGTATCAGCAATGGCACTGGGATGTAACTGGTGATCAATAAAGTGGCATTAGCAATGGCACTGGGATCGAACCGGTGATCAATAAAGTGGGTAGCAGCAAAGGCACTAGAATGTAACCGGTGATAAATAAAGTGGCATTAGCAATGGCACTAGAATATAACCGGTGATCAATGAAGTGGCATTAGCAATGACACTGGGATCGAACCGGTGATCAATAAAGTGGGTATCAGCAAAGGCACTTGAATGTAACCGGTGATCAATAAAGTGGGTATTAGCAATGGAACTAGAATGTAACCGGGGATCAATAAAGTGGCATTGGCAATGTCACTGGGATGTAACCTGTGATCAATAAAGTGGTATCAGCAATGGCTCTAAAATGTAACCGGTGACCAATAAAGTGGGTATTAGCAATGGCACTGGGATGTAACCGGTGATCAATAAAGTGGGTATTAGCAATGGCACTGGGATCGAACCGGTGATCAATAAAGTGGGTATCAGCAACGGCACTAGAATGTAACCGGTGATCAATAGAGTGGGTATTAGCAATGGCACTAGAATGTAACCGGTGATCAATAAAGTGGCATTAGCAATGGCACTGGGATCGAACCGGTGATCAATAAAAGTGGATAACAGCAAAGGCACTTGAATGTAACCGGTGATCAATAAAGTGGCATTAGCAATGGCACTGGGATCGAACCGTTGATCAATAAAGTGGGTATCAGCAAAGACACTTGAATGTAACCAGTGATCAATAAAGTGGGTATTAGCAATGGCATTGGGATGTAACCGGGGATCAATAAAGTGGCATTGGCAATGTCACTGGGATGTAACCTGTGATCAATGAAGTGGTATCAGCAATGGCACTAAAATGTAACCGGTGATCAATAAAGTGGGTATTAGCAATGGCACTGGGATGTAACCGGTGATCAATAAAGTGGGTATCAGCAATGGCACTGGGATGTAATCAGGGATCAATAAAGTGGGTATCAGCAATGGCACTGGGATGTAATCAGTGATCAATAAAGTGGGTATCAGCAATGGCACTGGGATGTAATCAGTGATCAATAAAGTGGGTATTGGCAATGGCAATGGAATCTAACCTATGATCAATAAAGGGGGTATTAGCAATGGCACTAGAATGTAACCGGTGATCAATAAAGTGGCATTAGCAATGGCTCTGGGATGTACCCGGTGAGCAATAAAGTGGGTATTAGCAATGGCACTAGAATATAACCAGTGATCAATAAAGTGGCATTAGCAATGGTACTGGGATATACCCGGTGATCAATAAAGTGGGTATCAGCAATGGCACTGGTATGTAATCAGTGATCAATAAAGTGGGTATTGGCAATGGCACTGGGATGTAATCAGTGATCAATAAAGTGAGTATCAGCAATGGCACTGGGATGTAATCAATGATCAATAAAGTGGGTATCAGCAATGGCACTTGGATGTAATCAGTGATCAATAAAGTGGGTATTGGCAATGGCAATGGGATGTAACCTATGATCAATAAAGTGGGTATTAGCAAAGGCACTGGGATGTAACTGGTGATCAATAAAGTGGCATTAGCAATGGCACTGGGATGTAACCGGTGATCAATAAAGTGGGTATTAGCAATGGCTCTGGGATGTACCCGGTGATCAATAAAGTGGGTATTAGCAATGGCACTAGAATGTAACCGGTGATCAATAAAGTGGTATTAGCAATGGCACTGGGATGTACCCGGTGATCAATAAAGTGGGTATTAGCAATGGCAATGGGATGTAACCTATGATCAATAAAGTGGGTATTAGCAATGGCACTGGGATGTAACCGGTGATCAATAAAGTGGGTATCAGCAATGGCACTGGGATGTAATCAGTGATCAATAAAGTGGGTATCAGCAATGGCACTGGGATGTAATCAGTGATCAATAAAGTGGGTATTGGCAATAGCAATGGGATCTAACCTATGATCAATAAAGTGGGTATTAGCAATGGCACTGGGATGTAACCGGCGATTAATAAAGTGGGCATTCGCAATGGCACGGGGATGTAACCGGTGATCAATAAAGTGGCATTAGCTATGGCACTGGATCGAACCGGTGATCAATAAAGTGGGTATTTATTTTATTTATTTATTATTTGTTGGTCTTATAAAGCGCACTATCACCTAACAGGCATCCTGGCACTGATAACTCAAGAGAGGGAGGAAGAGTGTCGGAGAAGGTCAGTCAGACTACGTTACTTGGGAAACAACCAGGTTTTAACTAGGTATCAGCAAACGCACTAGAATGTAACCGGTGATCAATAAAGGGGGTATTAGCAATGGCTCTGGGATGTAACCGTGATCAATAGAGTGGGTATTAGCAATGGCACTAGAATGTAACCGGTGATCAGTAAAGGGGGTATTAGCAATGGCACTAGAATGTAACCGGTGATCAATAAAGTGGCATTAGCAATGGCACTGGGATGTACCCGGTGATCAATAAAGTGGGTATTAGCAATGGCACTAGAATGTAACCAGTGATCAATAAAGTGGCATTAGCAATGGTACTGGGATATACCCGGTGATCAATAAAGTGGGTATCCGCAATGTCACTGGTATGTAATCAGTGATCAATTAAGTGGGTATTGGCAATGGCACTGGGATGTAATCAGTGATCAATAAAGTGAGTATCAGCAATGGCACTGGGATGTAATCAGTGATCAATAAAGTGGGTATCAGCAATGGCACTTGGATGTAATCAGTGATCAATAAAGTGGGTATTGGCAATGGCAATGGGATGTAACCTATGATCAATAAAGTGGGTATTAGCAATGGCACTAGTATGTAACCGGTGATCAATAAAGTGGCATTAGCAATGGCACTGGGATGTTCCGGTGATCAATAAAGTGGGGATTAGCAATGGAACTGGGATGTAACCAGTGATCAATAAAGTGGCATTAGCAATGGCACTGGGATGTAATCAGTGATCAATAAAGTGGGTATTAGCAATGGCACTAGAATGTAACCAGTGATCAATAAAGTGGCATTAGCAATGGTACTGGGATATACCCGGTGATCAATAAAGTGGGTATCAGCAATGGCACTGGTATGTAATCAGTGATCAATAAAGTGGGTATTGGCAATGGCACTGGGATGTAATCAGTGATCAATAAAGTGAGTATCAGCAATGGCACTGGGATGTAATCAGTGATCAATAAAGTGGGTATCAGCAATGGCACTTGGATGTAATCAGTGATCAATAAAGTGGGTATTGGCAATGGCAATGGGATGTAACCTATGATCAATAACGTGGGTATTAGCAATGGCACTAGAGTGTAACCGGTGATCAATAAAGTGGCATTAGCAATGGCACTGGGATGTACCCGGTGATCAATAAAGTGGGGATTAGCAATGGCACTAGAATGTAACCGGTGATCAATAAAGTGGCATTAGCAATGGCACTGGGATGTAATCAGTGATCAATAAAGTGGGTATTGGCAATGGCAATGGGATGTAACCTATGATCAATAAAGTGGGTATTAGCAATGGCACTGGGATGTAACCGGTGATCAATAAAGTGGGTATTAGCAATGCAACTGGGCTCCTATTAATTTTAACTTTTGCAAATGCTATGCTTAAGATATGAAATACATGTGAGATATGTTGTGGTTCACATCTAAATTGTGAAGTATGTCCTTGAGTACAAAAGTCAAACAAGACACCTGGTAAATGTACTTTCCACACATGGTCTAAAAGAATGTGGAGACCACGGTCAGAATGGCGATAGAAACCCTGGCCTGCATTTACTAACATTAGACACAATGCAACACAGCAAGGCAACTTCCAGGGCTATGTTGCCTGATCGAGAGAGAGAGAGTATAAATGTGATATGTCCACTAAGATATACTGTTCTTTAGTTCTCTCATTGTGCCTACGTTACAGGCAGGGATAACAACCAGCACAAAAAAATCCTTAGGGACATATTCCTCTTTCTATGTGTGCTGCAGAATACAAGATGAACTAATGAAGACATTTCTCCTCCTTATGCTGAATTTTGCTTTGCGGACCAAACCCAGGTTTGCTACTTAAGTAAATACATAAAATAAATACACCACTACTCTGTGATGCACAGTAATGTCATGCGGCGCAAGGAACTATTTTGCACACATTTGTTTTGACAACGACACACAAGGCAATGCAAATCAAACTGTGCATAGTGTAGAGCAACACACATGACAACCACTAATTAGCAGTGTATGAACAGATTGTAGAGTTACAACATGCTCATAACACGAATGCATAGTTAGCAGTAACAAATGAGATCTAAAAATACAAATGAGTCAGTCAAGCAAAAGGATGCAGTGAGTATGTGTTGAGCTTGTGTGGGTGGCACTCCCACTTTGTCTGCCTTCCTCAGCACATTACACTGGGCGGGGGGGCGGCAGGGCTGCTTATTGAGACCTGAGATGGGGAAGGGGCCGTCAGAGCCCTAGCAGGGCCGGTGAGATACTGGGACCCTGCAGTGTTTTGCCACTCTTGGCCATGGGTCGGAACTCCTTATGGCCCCTCACCCCGGGTGCTGAACATCTGCCCCACCTACCTCCCTAGACCACATTCCTCAGACCATCAATACCTCAGCAATCCACCACAGAATATACCGTGGGCCTCAAATCGGTGCCACATCAACAAGATGGATTTACAGAAATAGAAAAGTATTCGCTGCCCACACTGAAGCATCTCAGGTGCCGACCACAGCTGCCCCCACCCCCTCCGTATATGGAGGACTGATTTGAGAACAGTGACGTGCAACCTCCCAAATACGAAGTGAGTTGATGGCCTCACTGGGCAGTTTATGCAACCATTGGCAAGTCGAGGGGCCCAACATTGTTGGCACATGAGGACACTGACCCGGAGTATGCAGAGGTGCATAATTCCACCACAACTACAGATGCAGTTGACTCAGCACTTAAGGGAAACATGGCAAATCTGAGGCAATCCTCAGAGCCACATTGGATGTTAGGACTATGTTGGAGCCAAAAATAGATGCAGTAACCTTTGAACTATGATTGCTCAGAGCGGATCACAGAGCATTGTTGGAACATGTAGCAACCAATGAACCTGCAATAGCAACCAGGAGACCTTCTTGTAGGAACAGTTTTGGACTAAGGTAAAGTGAGGGCCCCAGCTTAGATTAACACCAGACACACAGTATACAGCATATGCAATGTCATTGCTTTTCAGAGGAAAATACCGCTTCTGTGCAATTTTACTGTATTGTATGTGATAATGGAGTCACCAATAAAGTCTGTTAAAAAGAAATGGGGAACTGTCCTATGGCGCTTCACCTACTTCTTTCTGACACTCCACCCCAGTCTTTTTCCCTACTTCTCTCAATCTTCTCTACTTCTCTTTGTCGTAATTTGACAGCGATCGGGTTAGCATTTGCTTCAGCTACACAAACTTTCCTTTGTTACCTTGACTATATTCCGGAGGCCATTTTGTATTCCTGGCTTCCATTTTGAGTGAATGCGCTGCCTCATGGTCAGCATGCCCTTTTGTCCTTTCTCTCTCCCGATGACCATTTAGTCTGCCCAGCAACTGGCTATTTTTAGTAATGGTCAAGCTTGCGCATGCTTATTCGAGCCTTCAAGGTTAATGATCGGTCACTGCTTAGGAATGTTCTCCAAACTGACAAGTGGTACTAAACTCCTCCCACAAGTTGGCTGTGTTCCAAAAATGCCCTTACATGTACCTAAATTGTGTAAAGTGTGTACCACCTACTTTTCAAATTCCTGTAAACTGTATAAAAGAAGCCATGCATTCGATGTTCGTTGTGATACTTCTTGCATTGCCGAAGGGTGCTGTAGGATTGTACCACCACCCCATGGAGTCTTAATAAACTAGTCTTTTGCATTTTCAGTTTCCGTGCCAACTTCTATTCTGAAGGTATTGAGAGTTTTGCAGAGTATGTAGGTCTGTTGAAACCCAATACCACAAATTGGTGCCCGAATAGGAACTCATCGGAGACTCGGATGCCCGAAGGAGTGGTCGCGACGAAGGATTGGAAACTCACCCTGGACGCGTACGCTGCCACTGAGTGGCCCGAGTCTTGGCACCCACGGTGTTTTTTCCTTTCCTTCCGACCTGACCTTCCAGGTGGCGCCGGTCCTCGACTGAGATCCTGATCGTTGGGTTGCCGTGCAGTGACCGTTTGGCCGATTCGATTTGAGAACTTGGCAGTTGGAACCTGGACATTTGGAATATTTGGTAAGCTTTTGATTGGTAAGGTAGTCTATCGACACTTACTATGGCTTTTTGGATTTGTTTGAGTTAGCTAACATTTGGATCTATGATTTGTACTATATGTGGAGTGAACCTCACATAGGCAGGTCATGTAGAGATATTTCTCTGATTTTGTATTTGTTTGATCGGTGCATTAAGTGTAAAACATTGTAAGTGCCACTTAATGTAATATCACGTTTTCGTGATATTTTTGACATGCCTGTTTTCGGCACGCTCGTGAAATGTACATAAAATTTGGCCTCCCCCCTATTATGTATAGTATATTATGGAACAAATATACAAATACTGATCTTGAATTGCAATGGCCACTACATGGGTCGTTTGATTTACGAAAGGTTCAGTATGTGGAGCAGTGTTTGTTTCAGCGCAGGTCTAGACAGGACATGTTTGATTGTGTGTGTATGTGGGAGAAAGCGGTGCATGAACGAATGAAGCGTGAACAAGCCTTGGCGGACAAGGAGCAGCGAAAGGCTGCCCACGTTAAAGCTTTACAGCTGCAGGAAAAAGAATTGCAGGAACAGAAAGATAGGGAGATACGAGAGCGTAATTTACAAATTAATGGTCAGTTTCCTATTCGCCGCCCTCTTTATCCTGTCCTTACGAATGAATCTGATGATTTTTCATTGTTAGATTGTTGCCCGCCTCCGTATATTATGCCTACGGCCCCGGATGTGGATTCTGATGAACCTGAGGACAAGGATAAACAGAGGGATACTCGTTCTAAGCTTAGCACTGCTCAATCTGTGGAATTACGCGGGATGGCTCGTAAACTTAATGTTGATGTTATTTCTATTTCAAAGGTTGACGAGGCCATGCGTACGTGGTCTGACAAAGAGAAATTACATTTTCTGGAACATTTTGGGCAAGAAGTTGTTGAACGGTTTAGAAAGTATTAATCTGAGTTAGAATCTAAAGATATAGCAGTTGGTTGTGAAAATTTACGTAAAGGTGTTTTTGTTCTTGCAGATGCAGATGAATTTTTTCCGGCATTTGGTTCAGCTACGGGACGAGACGTTATGACTACAGGTGTTGAACAAGACACCGGGTTCGTCTGCGTCTGGATCGACGGTTGAGTCCAAGGAGTACCCTATCTTTGGAGCAGATAAGAGTGATACAGTTCATGTTATGCCCATGCGAGAAGCTGCGCCTTTGTATGTCCCTCCTAAAGGTCAAGGTACAGATGATGATAAGTCGTCTGTGGATGCGAAGGGTTATTTCGTATATAATTTGGTTTATACTGCTTGGAATAGAGCGGATGTTATGGCGCTTAAAACAGCTTTACCTGACCCACGCAAAAATCCGGCAGCTTTCTATGAGGGAGTGAAGGAGCTATTTCTTCATGTGTCATGACATTAGTTGACATTGAGCTTTTCTTTGGGTTAATATTGCCTCCTGATATGTGGAGGGCGATTCGTAAGTTTGATGATCGACCGCTTTTAGGTGCAGATTGGAAGGAATTAGCATGAGCTGATTTGGATAGAGAACCCGCATGTAAGCCATGCCAATTAATTTTAGATCTCCCGGTGGCTATTCTGAATAAATTAAAAATGCTTGTCCCCCCTAAAAAGATTGACTGGACGATGTTGGCCTCTTGTAAACAGAAGCTAGATGAATCAGTCTCTGACTTCTTTTCACGTTTCGAGGAAGCGTTTCATGATTACAGTGGTCAATCATTAACAGAGGACACGGCAGGAATTTGTTTGTTGATAAGTATGTAGCTAATCTCCTTCCGGAGATTGGAAAGCGTTTAAAGACTAGTGAAAGTTCATGGACCACTGCAACTCCTGCTTCTTTATTAACTATGGCTCAGTATTACGAACAACAGGATCTGGAGGCTAAGGAAAGTAGTGATAAAAAGGCGAAGGATTTGAAGACGAAGGTTATGTTGGCTCAGGTTTACGCTACGAAGTCGAGGGGAAATGATAGGGGTAGACATGGGTCTTATGGCCCGCCTTCTGCCCGCTCTGATATTTCTGAAGATCAGTGTGCATACTATAAACAGTTTGGACATTGGCTTTCAGATTGTCCGGTGCTTCGAGAACAGCGTAATCAGCGTGGTCGAGGAAATGGAAGGTTTCAGAATAGTTATTCAGGTTCGAGGGGTGGAGCGAATGATCGTGGTAGGTTTGAAGCTAGGGGTCGTGGTCAGGTTGACTATAATACTTTTGATCGACGGAATCAGTATCAGATAGCTGAGGTTGAGTCTTCTGAGTTTCAGGATAATGCGTATGCCTAGGATTGCGTAGGATGGCGTATGGAATCGGTTGAAGTACCAGTAGATCAAAGGGGTCCATATATTTCAGCGCATGTTTTGGGTTCTACTGATCAGTTTCTGGTCGATACAGGAGCTACTCGTAGCGCACTGTCCAAACACTTGGTTCCAAGGGCTCCCCTTTCTGGCAAAATGATTACATCAATAGGGTTCGATGGAACACCTTCCCTTAGCCCATTGTCTCAGCCCCTTCCATTTCACATTGATAAGTTTACTGCCCCATGTCCAATTTTGTTGTCTCCAAATACACCAGATAATATTGTGGGACTTGATATGCTCAAACATTTTCGAGCAACCATACGCTGCGCCCCTGAAGGGGTGCGGGTTATTTTGAATGAGAATTATCCAGAGACTGAGAGATCGTGCCTCCTTCAGGAAGCCGATGCGTTATCCTCCCTTCCAAGTACTTTATGGGCCACTTCTGATACCGATGTAGAGCAGATGATTATCCCACCCGTACACATCACTGTAAAGGAGGGAGTGCTTTTACCTCGTGTACCGCAGTATAAAATACCTAGAGAAGGTGAAGTTGCTTTGACCCATATCATAAATGACTTGATTACTGTAGGAGTGGTGGAGGAAGTTCCCTATAATGTTTGCAACAGCCCTATTCTTCCGATTCTAAAGAAAGATACAGACACTAAGATTTACCGTTTCATTATTGATTTGAGGGAAGTCAATAAGATAGTGGTGCCCCAATATCCCGTGGTGTCCGATATTACTACTTTACTTACTTTGGTCCCACCCTCAGCCACCATTTTTTCTGTTATCGACTTAAAAAATGCTTTCTTTTCGATTCCCATTCATCACGATAGCCGGTATCTCTTCAGCTTCACTTTAAACAATAGATTATACAGATTTTGTCGAGTTCCTCAATGCTACACAGAAAGTCCTAGCATTTACAGTCAGGCTTTGAAAAGACAGCTTGATTCTTTCGAGCTACAGTCTGGAGTGGCTCTTATTCAATATGTTGACGATATTTTGTTAGCAGCAGACATGCAGGAACAATGTGAGGAGAGTACTCTCTCCCTGCTTTCTTTCCTTGCCAAGAATAATCACAAGGTTTCAAGAAAGAAGTTGCAATATTGTAGACCGAAGGTGACCTACCTCGGTCATCTTCTGTCTAAGGAGGGGCGTGCATTGACATCAGATCGAATTCAAGCAATTTTAAACACACCAGTCCCTTGTACTCCGAAAGACGTTCGTGCTTTCATAGGTCTGACGTCCTTTTGTAGGCAGTGGATATTAGGATTTTCACACATTATAAAACCTTTATTAGCGTTGTTGTCCAAAACTACATCGACCCCTCTTGAATGGACAGACGAATGTCAGAATGCTTTTGAACAATTGAGACAGGCCCTTTTCCCTTCACCAGTGTTAGGTACACCAGATTATACAAAGATTTTTACATTATATGGACACGAGAAGGATGGGTGCGCATTGTCAGTTTTAGTGCAGACACACGGAAATAAACAGCGACCTTGTGCGTACTTTTCAGCAGTACTTGATCCTGTAGCACGAGGATTACCTGGTTGCTTTCGAGCAGTTGCAGCGACAGCAGTATCTATACGACAGAGTGAGGGAATAGTTTTGGCACACAAATTGTTGGTGTTAGTGCCCCATGCGGTAGACGTATTATTGAACCAAACGAAAACACAGCATCTAACTATCGCTCGTTTAACAGGATACGAGTTAACGCTGTTGGCGCCACATATTACACTGAAGAGGTACGCCACTCTGAACCCTGCTACTTTATTGCCATATCCTGTTTCTGAGCTCCAAAAGGAAGAACAACATGATTGTGTTTTTCTGACTGAAGAACAAACAAAGGATTACAGGATACGCCACTTCCAGATGTAGATGGGAAACTGTGGGTTGATGGATCATGTCTAAAGTTGCCAGATGGTACGACTTCCGCAGCCTATGCAATCATGACACTTAAGACAGTGGTAGAGACAGCACGAATACCGCAGAAATCGGCTCAAGCAGCTGAACTGATAGCTCTAACAAAAGCATGTGAACTAAGTGCTGGATTATGTGTGAATATTTACACTGATAGTCGTTACGCTTTTGGAGTAGTGCATGATTTTGACCTGCTCTGGAAGGAATGAGGGTTTTTGACTTCGCATGGAGCGCAAATCATGCATGGAGAGTTAGCTCACGATCTCCTGAATGCACTATTATGTCCATAGAAAGAAGCGATAGTCAAATGCAGTGCACATACAAAGGTGACTGCAATGTTAAAGAATGTCTCTCCCATGTGTGTGGTGAAATCACAGGCTGAGCGATGGCACGACGCCAGAGAGGAAATATTAGACATACAGAAATCAGCTTCTGAAGCAGAACTTTCAAGCTGGGCAACAGAGGGAGTGTTAGATGATGAGGGCTGTTGGCGCAGTAAAGATATGGAGAGATGGAAATTGCCTGCCGCTTATTTGAAAGCAATGGTTCAAATGACACATGGGCTGGCACATGTTGGAGCTCGTGCAATTACCAAATTGCTTACACGAGTTTGGGAGCATCCTGAGATTGGCAGACCTGTTTGATATGCTTACAGTACAATCCTGCCAAAGGGACATATACTCCTAAAGGAGGATCTGTTCCACCGACTGCACCGTTTGAAGTACTACAGACGGATTACATCCAGCTTGAACGCTGTAATAATCTTAAGTATGTCTTAGTGGTGGTGTGTGCCTTCAGTAAATGGATAGAGGCCTACCCCACGAAGGACAATACAGCATTGACAACAGCTAAGGTGTTACTCAAAGAGTACTTCCCGAGATATGGTGTTTGTAAATTTTTGTGGAATGACAACGGTCCCCATTTTGTTGGGAAGATCGTGGAGTACGTCCTGAAATGATTGGGGATCAAACAAAATTTCCATGCTGTGTTTCACCCGCAATCAGCAGGTTTGGTGGAAAGATATAATGCTACTTTGAAGCTGAAGCTAGCAAAGATCGTGGCATCCACGTCTTTGAAATGGCCGGATGCCTTGCCCTTAGCATTATTGTCTATTAGATCAGTACCACACTCCCGATCTGGCCTCACACCTTATGAAGTGGTGTTTGGAAGGCCTATGAATATTTGGGGAGTTCCTAAGCCTCGCTTAATACATGATGTGCCTTGTGTAATGATGAACGATTATTTGGCACGATTAACAAATAATTTACTTTCTATTCATCAACAGGTTCGAGAAGCGCTCCCAGATAACTTTATCGGCGAGGCTCACGATCTCCGACCTGGGGACCATGTAACGGTCCGATCGTGTGAGAGGTCCAGCAGTCTAGAGCCGAGGTGGCGTGGCCCTGAACAAGAGTTGCTGGCAACCCGAACGGCTGTGCGGGTTACGAACAAGAAGCGGTGGGTGCATTCCACTCATTGTCGCCGTGTTTCTCCAGATCTGGTGAATCCTGCTGTGCTGTCTGATTATCGGGATATCTTGGATGCAGAGAAGAGCCCAGCCACTACGCCCAGCGAATCAGAGGGAGCCTTCCCGGACCACACTGTTTCTGGTGCAACGAAGTATAATCTGCGATCGAGAAAAGCAGTTGTTTTCTGCGAGACCGGTTGAGTTACCGTTCTGAGGTTTGTGAAAATAGAAGCCGAGAATATCAAGGGGGGGATCAGTTCTGCCCAGTGAAGCGACACCCGTCTTGAATCTCGGAGAAGAAACCAGCTGCTACCTCGGAGCTCAGCACTCATTTTTTCTTAGCTTCATTTTGATTATTTTGTTTTGAGACTATGGCACCTAATACAGTGAGAAATAAGAGAATTCTTGGTGCTGTGATTTTTGTTTCTACAATAGTGGTAATAGCAGTAATAGCTTGGATCATAGAACGACTGATACCGGCGAGAGAATATTTGCTGCCTACCACTCCAGTTCCATCTGAGCATTTTCATTTTACTTTGCCTTATCATGAAGAGAGACATAGACAAACTTATTTGAATAACAGTTTCATTCAAATTCTACACCACACCCACAACATGACGAACACTACAAACTGTTGGGTATGTGGAATGTTGCCTGGACATCAAAAGAAAGGAGGAACTCCACTTATTCCTCTTCCGTTCTCTCATAACGGTTCCTGTAATGCCTGGGACACTCTCCTCTTCACCTTGAGATGGCCAACAAAAGGTGGACTTCTTTTCCGACTTAATAAAGTTTGCTACAACGATAAAGATGGTTACCCACAAACAGAAGGAACTAAATTCGAGTGGGAAGAATATCGACCGGACAATGTATCTTCCCCTCGTATTTTTACTAATCAAAGAACTGTAAATATGTCTAGTTTATTTGTGATTACGGTTATTGAAGCAAAAGCAGATCTATGTGTAAGAAATAAAGGCACTATTCCGGTAGGGAAAAGTGAGTGTACTTCTACTCTAGCATTTGACACACCAAATAGTATTGCCTTTGTAGCATCATGAAATACTTACTTTATTTGTGGAAATAAGGGCTACCACCGCCTTCCCATTGGGTGGTTAGGAACCTGTTACATATCTTTTGTATTGCCCCCTGTGTTTATTGCCCCGCCCATGTATCATAATGATTTTGTGCTATACTATGATTTTATATTGAATAGAGTTAAAAGGACATTAGATATTGATGACATCGACCAAACCGATACCTCTTTGCAGCAATATGTTGACTTCAATTTAGGCCTGTTTTCATTTGTTGGTGCAGCCTTAAAAGGTAGAAAAATAAGACGGCTAACACGTGTTATGGAAGCTGTTGCTAATCAAACTGCCTCCGCCTTAGGGAACTTAACTGAGGAGCTCCAAATTACCAGAATTGGGACGCTCCAGAACCAAATGGTTCTAGGTGTAGTATTAGCTGATCGTGGGGGGGCATGTCGCAATATCGGTAGTAGTTGCTGTGTATACGTCCCTGATAACTCGCCTTCTGTATATGATGCTATCTCTAAGTTACACAAAATTGCTGCTGAAATCCACCCCGAAAATGGTACATGGACATTTTGAAATTGGTTCTGGACTTTGCTTAGTACTTGGGGTTGGAAACTATTGACTATTTTTTGTATTTTTATTGGAATACTCTTCTTCCTTTGTCTATGCATCCAATGTGGCCCTACACTATGCTCTGTATGTATCACTGCTTGCATTCCGTCCAAACGAGCTATTGCCAAAAATGAGCAAATGATCAGCAAAGAAATAACGAACATAATGCTTATTTATATTGATGATGAGTACTCTGATTACTCCAGATATGAGGTAGCCTCGGCTAAATGCTAAAAGGGTCGTCTGTCGTAATTTTACAGCAATCGGGTTAGCATTTGCTTCAGCTACACGAACTTTCCTTTGGTAGCTTGACTATGTTCCGGAGGCCATTTTGTATTCCTGGCTTCCATTTTGAGTGAATGCGCTGCCTCGTGGTCAGCATGCCCTTTTGTCCTTTCTCTCTCCCGATGACCATTTAGTCTGCCCAGCAACTGGCTATTTTTAGAAATGGTCAAGCTTGCTCATGCGTATTCGAGCCTTCAAGGTTAATGATCGGTCACTGCTTAGGAATGTTCTCCAAACTGACCAGTGGTACTAAACTCCTCCCACAAGTTGGCTGTGTTCCAAAAATGCCCTTATATATACACCTAATTTGTGTAAAGGGTGTACCACCTACTTTTCAAATTACTGTAAACTGTATAAAAGAAGCCATGCATTCGATGTTCGTTGTGATATTTATTACATTGCCGAAGGGTGCTGTAGGATTGTACCACCACGCCATGGGGTCTTAATAAACTAGTCTTTTGCATTTTCAGTTTCCGTGCCAACTTCTATTCTGAAGGTATCGAGAGTTTTGCAGAGTATGTAGGTCTGTTGAAACCCAATACCATCTTGCTTATGTTCCAGGCATAAACCCCTTACCTCAGTGTCGCTCTACGGCTCCCTCCCTACTCCCTTGGTATGCAAAAAAGCATTAACATTTGTAGTACCAAGAACTATCACTCAAAAAAATGTGAGACCTATTGCATTTCCAAAGCTTGTTTTAGTGTACTTTTGTAATTTTTGGATGTCGACCGTTCATTGGGCTACTTTCGCTAAGATATGTGTTTGGTTTCAACTTCCTTTTAAGGGATATTGTTTTTTTGGGCTGGTGGCAATCATTGAAAGTGTTACTAGAAGGTTATGAATTCCAGCACTACGCCTACATGTTTAGTAACCAGTTATTAGACTTGTTAACCCTGCAGCGCATTTCCAAAATCTCGTCAACTGCGGCCTGTGGTGAGTCCAGCCCTGCTGCGAAGTCGCATCAATGTCTGTAGAGGTGAGCAAGCCATATTGTGCAAAATCATGTGTGATACCTACTAGAATTTATAAGAAGAGTACACCTGGAGCACCCGTCTAAACCAAGGTCCCTTCATAGCCTTAAACCGCCCACTCCCATCCCAGGCACCGCCGGAGCATTGCTGTCAGTCACGGGATAAATGCTGTTTTAAAAGGTAAAAGAGTGATATTGATCAGAGCAAAAAAGGGGTCGGCAAGTAAAGCAGACCCCCGACTGTGCTCTTTCTGTCTTTCACCCATACGCGCCGCCTGTACCCGATGACGCTTTCACTATATTTATTTATTCATGCATTTTTATATAGTGCAAACTTTACCCCAATGTATTAGAGCACTTCACAATAGAGGGAAGTAAATGACATAAGAAATTAGTGTAGCGTGGAAGTAGGTAAAACTCCTTACAGGTACTCGTGGTGAAAGTTACAATTGGACAAGTTATAGATACATTCAAAAACTACAAAAGGTCGAGCGATTAGGGTTATACAAGAATAGAAAACATATTTACAAAATTGAGCTCTCGTGAGTGTCTTGTGGCAATAAAGGTCATGACCTGGGCTGAGGCGAATTATTGATAGTAGTGTCTTTGGAAGAGAAGAGTTTTAAGATCTGTTTTGAAAATCCGGAAAGAGGCGGAGATGGGAAGGATTGGGGGTAGCGAGTTCCAGATCATCCCGTTTGAAGGTAGCAGGTTCAGGCAGTGCAGTGTCAGCTTTGTGTAAAGGTGTGGAGCAGTGTCAGGATAGGGCGGCACCGCGCGTCTAGGGCCCGCCCCAGGCACCATTGCAGCCAGCAAGCCGCTATGCGCCACACTCTCTTGTGCAGCTCGGTGGGTTCTGTCTTCTTGCTTGCTTTTCTTTGCCAGGGATCTCTCGGGTCATGTCTCATCAGAGTCCGCTGATCATTTGAGCTTGCTGCTCCCGCAGTGAAACCTCTTGTTTTACCTGCATTAAAAGCAGAGTAAGGTAAGAGCATGATCTTTTACCACCTTCGTATTTTGGGAACTCCTTTGGAGCCTTTCAGCTAATTTGCATATTATGAATATATAAATCGAGTGTTTTGCTCATAGTGTTAACGTAGTGACCTCATTTGCATATTTACCGAACGAATCGTGTGAAGATCTTTTGGTCAATTCTTGTTTATTTTGAGGTTCCTAGTTAATTGGCAAACGAACTACTTTGCCTAATATGTCTTTTGTATATTAAGAACATTAGAATTGTGGCCAATCTAAGTCTCCAGTTGAACAAGGAAGTAGCCAGAGATAATTATGTTATAGAGTTTAATCTGACTGCACGTATAGAAAGACAACATTACAAGATTGGACAATTATATGTTAAAGATAAAAACACTTTTAGTCAACTGGTGAAAGAAGCTTAGTTCTATTTTTGGGCATTTACAAGTCAGAAGTTTTATGGCAAAGAACGCTGCTCAATGAGCTATTTCAAATACAACGAGGATAAGTTGTATGCCTTATTTTGTGCTTTAAACAATTATTTGTTGTGTAATAACTTTTCCTTTACAGATCTCCTTCCCTGCTGTTCCCTTCCCAAAATCCCTTCCCCGCTTGATCACTTCAATCCTCTGTAAATATTGAACCAGAGTTGAAGGTGTCGAGAGGTGGGCCATTGTGTCGTCGCGACACACCCTGAGGCAGTCAACCACTGACAAGCAGTCTGATATTTTGAGCAACATGATTGCCAACTTTAAGGTGCAGAGATCAACAGGGGAGCACCATAGGAGCCCCCACGGCCTGCAACCGGAGGCCGCGCACCAAAGGGGGTCCTACGGGGGGCCCCCAAAGCCGCTTTCCGGAACGGGTTCCATGTCAAACAGACCGGAATGGAAACCATGTTGGATGAGTGTAATCTCAAAGGTGGAAAGGCCGGCCCTTGAGATTACTTGTTGCAATCGACGGGCGAACAGGCTCTCAGAGCCCATCAGACGACAGCCTGAATGACCGGTCAGATTCCTCTCCGACCGCCTCAATCAAAATGAGGCCGTTGGAAAGGAAACCGACCAGCACATTACGATGCAGCTCAGCCTTCCAAGCAGAATTGTAATCGCCCTAAATGTCTAGAGCCCCAGGTGGAAAGCAAACTCTTAGACCTGCAACATCTGTTCAAAGAGGCTTAGTTGATTTGCCAAGTTTCACATATCATAGATTACACATACCTTTATGTTTACACTAGGTAAATATGCCATTGCAATGTGTATAGATATAAAGTGACCGCTGACAAAAGATGCCCATGTAGATGAATATGTCTTTATTTGAATACAGCTGAAGTAAATACATTATTGGAAAAGTAGAACTTGTGACCTCAAAAATTAAATTAAGAAAACCATTATGAGAGGGCAGAATTCGGCCAGGTGTTACCCTGTATATCACAAGATTTGGTGCCAAATGTTGTTTCGCAGGCACAGGCATTCCAGTGCTTCTATCCATGGAATTTGGCACAATCCCAAATTTACTGAAATAAGTAAAACTAGGGTTGAGCCAAAAGGAACTCCACCCTGACCAGGGTGTAACAAGGAGAAAGATGTTGATTTTTCCTTGTTTCTTCCTCATTCTGCAGCACACATAGGAAGAGGTAATTGCCTTTTAGGATTGTATTGTGCCGGAAGGCCTTCCTGCAGACAAATATTCTTGCCTGTGATGCAGGGGTCCTTGCACCATGGGGCAGGAGTGGCTTTATTTGTGCTAGGCAGCCTCCGCGGCAGCGGGGTTCGAGAGCTGAGCGGCGCAACCTTGCTGCGGCCCTGTGTGGTGTAAACGTTTAGTAAATAGGCCCATCGTTGTGCCGTCAAGTTCTCTGTGGTTCTGCTAATTTTTACAGTACTAAGGAGCTCTCACTACTAGGACTGACCTCATTATAGTGGCATGCAACTGACCAGGAGTAAGGGTGGTTATCTGTGTAATAAAATATAGAGATATGATGGCATTGGACACATCCATGATGGAAAGCTTCAGTAGGACATGTTAAAGCAGTGCATGAAGTGGCCTTCGGCCTCCGAGGCTCTCCTAATGCACTGCTGGGATCCGTCCACCTCAGCCTCTTCAACTCGCAGGGGCTTTTGATCTGCTTACATGCTGTACAACCAGCAGCAGTAGAAACAGGCCACGCCCAGCGAGCTTCAAGGAAACAGGATGTTACGTACTCTCTGGATCCACCCACTGTGGCTATTGATATACATACATGCTCTACAAACAGGCCACGCCCAGCACGCTTCACATGAGGAAACAGGATGTGACGTACTCTCTGGATTCATTCACTGTGGCTTTTCATCTGCATACATGCCGTACAACCAACAGTAGCAGAATAAGAACAAGCTCAGCACGCTTCACATACGGAAACAGGATGTGACGTACTCTCTGGATCCATCCACTGTGGCTATTGATATACATACATGCTCTACAACCAGCAGCAGCAGAACAGGCCACGCCCAGCAAGCTTCACATAAGGAAACAGGATGTGACGTCCTCGACTGATTTAAAAACCAGGAAATGCTGAAGGTTTATTTCCTGGCAATGCTTCTTTTAGAGTTACATTTCACTGAAGGGGAGTTGGCTAGCCCTCAGGAAATAGGACTAGAGGGGCCCAGAGGTTGCTCCTCCCCTTGTTCTTTGAAATACATTTCTTTGAGATCATTAATTGTTGAGACAGATATGACTCACACCCCTGAGAATGCCAAATGAATGTTAGGAAATGCCTGAAACCTCATTCAATAGAATACTGCCTGTTGTACTTGGCCCTCTTTGCAGGGTCATCCCTGAACTTTTTGCCTTCCTCCAATATTATCTCAGACCTGTTTTTGTTGTTTTAATGACTCTGGGCACTTTACCAATGCTGACCATTGCTAAAGTGCATATGCTCTCCCTACTGTAAGGTAATGTATACATTGATTGGATTCCATGATTGGCTCTTTTGATTTACTGTCAGTCCCCAGTAAAGTGCACCAGGAGTGCCAGGGCTTGTAAATACAAATGCTGCTAGTGGGCCTGCAGCGCTGGTTGTGCCACCCACAGAAGCAGCCCTTTAAAATGTGTCTAAGGTCTACCATTGCAGAACCTGCGTGAAGTCTGGTACTGTCATGCTAACTGCGCAAGTACACCTACTTGCCAGTCCCTAAACCTTCCCTTAACTTCATATTAGTCACCCCTGTGGTAGGCCCAAGGGCAGGGTGCATTGTAAGCATAAGGGAGGACAAGCCCTGATGTGTGTGGCATGCCCTATTAGTGAATTACAGCCATTTTCGTTTTTCACTATTGTAAGGCTACCTACTCTCCAGAGGCCAGAATGGGCTGCTGGAATTATTACACTCTATAATCCCAACAGACTCAGAGAGCATGGTAGAAAGTGAAGTTTAGTATGCCTGAACTCAGAATAATAAAATACTTCTTTTAGTAAAGTTTATTTTAATATCCTGTGTTTGCAAATATTGCTTTTAGAAAGTTAGTATTTGCTTGCCTAACCATTTCAGCCCGCCTCTGCTAGGATGTGTATCTGCTGTCTGTTTTCTGTGTGTGACAGGGCTGGGGAATTCCAGGAGACAGGCTGGGGCTGCCAGGTGGTGAATAGAGAGATTACACCAGGATGGGTGGGGGAGTGCCCCTTGACTCTGAATAGGGCTGTGCTCTGCCACCACAATGCTGACTCCGCCCCCTAGGGAGCGACTGATGACTCTGCCCTGCACCTGGTCCAGGGAGAGGGAAGACTGTCAACAGAGAGCTCCTGACTGTACTTGTCATCACAATGCTGGCTCCACCTCCTGCGGAGCGTCTGATGTCCCTGCCCTGCACACTGAAAGGAGAAACCAGAGCCTGCAAAACAAAGTGCTCAGAGACTGACTGGATTAGGCAAAGGCCCCCCTGGCCTGTAAGAATAAAAGAAATGGTGTATAAAAGTAGGAGCCCTGCTCCTAAGAAATCAGATCCTGTTTTACCACGAAGAACCGCTGCCCGACTAGAAGGACCGAGAAGAAACTGAAGGAGGAAAGACTGTCCCTGACCTGAAGGACTGGCCTGCAGTGGTGCCTTGCTGAGAAAGGAGAGGAAAAGACCAGAAAGGACTTTGCTTCATTTGTGCTTGAAACTATCTCCAAGGGCTTGATCTGAGCTTGCCCCCTGACCTGAGCCCCAGGACTATTGGGTTCATTGTGCCTGCGCTTGTCTTTGACGGAGCTGAGTAAATGTAAATGTAAATGTAATTTGCACTTGTATAGCACCTATCACCCAGGGGGCTCTAAGCACTGTACGAATACCGCTGTGGAACCCTTCCTGGCCTGTTCCTGTGAGGTGTCCACTCCTGGGCACCCCCAAGGTGAAGCCAGGCATCCTAGCATTTTTAGGGCCAGTGTGGAGATTAAACAAGCTATTGCCCAGGGGAACCCATGATTAGAGTAGGCACCGAGGTGAGAATTATCGGGTCCGAAGACATTGAGCCCAAGACCCTGCCGCGATGGGGATTGAACCCTGGTCCCGGGCCAGACCTCTGCCTCAGGGTCTGCCGCTCTAATCTGTGAGCCACACTTCTCCATGAGTCCTGTGCACCTTCGCCCCCTACTAGGGCCATGACACTCAGGAGCCCGGCCGCCCTTCCCCGCTGAGAGCCCCGCTCTTACAGAGTCGCTCTCTACCCTTCGGGCCGGGCCTCCTGCTCCCCTGTCACCTTGCCTGCTACTGGAGACTCGTGGTGTGCTCCCTCGCCCCTCCCGCCGGAATTCTGAGTGGAGCACAATTCTACGCCTCGGACGGCCGTTGCAACGAACCCGGCCACCCCGCTGTGCCCTCTAAACATCTGAAAGAGGCCGCACCGCACCCTGAAGCAACCACCAATACGGTCCGTACTGGAGGCCCTATGCCGCGCCTGCCTACCGGAAGCCGCCAGCCGTCGAAGACCCAAAGGTACGCTTGTCCGCCGGTGCATACTAGCTGAATACGACTCGTCCCCCTGACGTATGCCGAGTGGACCCAGACGCCGCGCCTAGGACGTCTGCAAAACAAGGTACTGTACTGTACAGACTCGACATCGAGTCTACCACGGACTCGGGGTCCGCACCGTTCTGTTTTCCCCGTAGTGCTGTGCGTCTCAACCTTCATAGCCCTGTACGCCTCGTACATGAGGCGCGTAAGATTCAGAAGCCCTTCGTGTACACTAGCGAGGTACGCCTCGCACCAAGCGCCGCACCTCGGGCTGACGTGTCCGCGAGGCGCTTGAGGGTTGGCAAGGCTGTGTTTTAAGCATTGCGTACAGCGTACAGGAGCACTACGAAGCGCCCAGTAGTGAGAAACACTGCCAAAACAGAACAGAGCTTGTACTTTACAGTTAGTGGAAGCAGCTTAAGCCAAATTTGAGAACTTTGAAAGAATACTTGCCTCTTTACAATCTTGTGGCCTCATTTTTAAATGTTATATTGGTCTTGTGATAGTAACTGCATCATACCTATATTTTTACATAAAGTCTACGTATTTTTTATACAAATTTTACACCTGGTGTCCATTTGTGGTGGGTCATTGTGTTTACTGTATGTAGTCATAAATGCTTAACTAACTTAGCGCCCTGAGGATTAGCCTTGACTGCTCGCGCCACACAACCTAAAGGGTGAGCAGGGGTTATTCTTAAGGGGTAGTTCCCTTGCCCTGACTAGAGGAGATGGTCCCTGTTTGTCACAAGGGCATACCTGTGCCAACCAGAGACCCCCAATTCCAACACTGCTAATTCGGCATCAGTTTATTTTATTTTAGCCATTCAAGCAAGAGTAGTTAATTTCGATAATTTATATAAAATTCAGACAGAACCACAAAAGTGTGCTTGATGGTAGTGAGGGATACCATTACAGTTTGGGTTGCAAATATCCTATCACCTGCCCCAATTGCACCAAAGCTTATCGGAAGACTCCACAAGTCTGTGCTCAGTGCCTGCTATATAAACAAGCATTGCAAAGCCAATAGATTTGGCCTTTAATAATTTTCCTTTAGGAGTAAAAGTTAAAAAGGTAAATATACTGCAGTCCAAAAAAGGAAGAAAAACGAACCATTGCTAGGGTATAAACACAAACAATAATAAAAATGAAAGCCAAACTTTGAACAAGGTATGTGGTCTCTGCCAGCCAAATTTACTCACGCACCAGTCGCGTGTCAGAGTCAGTCATTCGGGGCGAAATGAAGCTGCAAAAAGCGGTCAAATTAAAACAAATGCAAGTAATTGTACACCGTTTTAGTCTTAAAGTGTGCCCCTTAATTCCTTATCCCTCACTTATCGATTGAGTCCATGGTGAGCAGCTCTTACTGTCAATCTATGTTTCCTGTTCCATAGGTTGACTGCAGTCAAAGTACTCTGATGTGGACAAATCCTTTTAACAGTGCAGAGTCCCCGATAGTCCTGGCACATTGCTTAAGCCTGGTTTACTGCAATGGCATGGGTTGGTCACTCTAGTGGTATAGATTCATTAACATCCTTAAAGCCAAATGTGCTCCAAACAGTTTTATTTCACACTTTCACGTTGGTTTCAGATTGTCTGAGGAATGCATCTGACATCACTTGAGCCCTCCCAGTGATTATAATAATGCCGACCGCAAAGAAGAAGCGCATGAGGGAAAGTCGCTGGTGAGGGTATGTCCAGGCTAAAGGGCAAGTGTAACAGACTCTCAGATTCACTAATTGACTCTCTCACCTACTCTAACGTTCTACATGACTCATACATCCACTACACACAACACGTTATAACATCTCATAATTACATGACACACAATTCGACTACATACTCTTCAGCTTCAATTCATTTCACTACATGCCACATAAATACAAACCAATACAATAAAATCCACATAATTCAACTTCCATCCATGCCATAAGATTCCACTTCACATAATGAAAATCTGCTACATAATTTCACCCCACTCCAAACCATATAATACACTCCACACAACACAATTCAACAGCATATAATTCCACTACACATAAGAATGTTCCAAGCTACATTCCACACCACATATTTAGACTCCACAGAGTTCCACTTAAATCCTAAAAACATAATTACACTCCACAAAATTAATTCAGCTTCCCAAAATGCCACATAATTACCGACCATATAATACTACTCCAAACCATTCCACATAATACCACTCCAAATAATGTCACATCACTCCGCACAACACAGCACAATTCTAAATCACAGAACTAGCAGATATCACACAACCCCAAGTAGGTGCAGGGAATCATAACCAGTGATGAAGGACAGCAACAAGTAAGAAACAGAGACTGCCTGGGGTGGGCGGCCTTGATGAGCATGAGCTCCTTGGAGTCGCGTTTGTGTATATTCATGTCGTGGTTCAGCTTGAGGGGCAATATTGGGGGGGTCTTCCACCACACCCTACGCTCTTGCCTCCACGACGCAGGAATCCGAGGCAATGCACTGGAATAGACCACCTCCTTCCTCTCTGGCAGAACATAGAGAGTCCGCCTTCTCCCCTTCGGATCCGAAGCCTATAAGATCATCTACGGCGTACCCCAAGGATCCTCCCTCAGCCCGACATTGTTCAACATCTACATGGCCCCGCTCGTCCATGACGCCAGATGGCACGACCTCAACATCATCTCCTACGCCGACGAGACACAACTGATGCTCTCCCTCATCAAGGACCCTCTCACCGCCAAAACGTCACCATCTCCATGAAGGAATGAAAGCTGTAGCCGAATGGATGAAGAACAGCCGTCTGAAAGCTGAACTCGGACAAGACGGAGGTACTTATGCTCGGTTCCACCCCTTCTGCCTGGGACAACTCCTGGTGGCCGACAGCCCTGGGAGCAGCATCGACACTCACCGACCATGCACACAACCTGGGATTCATCCTCGACTCAACACTCTCCATGACCAAGCAAGTCAACGCCATCTCATCCTCCTGTTTCAACACCCTCCGCATGCTCTGAAAGATCTAGAGATGGATCCCCACCAACACCAGAAGTACTGTCACCCAGGTCCTCGTCAGCAGCAGACTGGACTACCGAAACGCCCTCTACGCAGGAGTCCCAGCCAAACTACTGAAACAACTGCAATGCATACAGAACACATATTAGTAAAGTATAATACTATTCCATACCATTCCACAAAATACCACTCCAAACCATGCCACATAACTCCACACAACATGGCACAATTCTAAATCACACAATTCTGCACCAAACAACATAAATACTTCCCACATAATACCACTCATTGCCACATAATTACACTGCACTCAATACAACATAAATGTATCCCACATATATGCACTATATGCCAAGTATCAGAAATCCACATACATTCACTCCACAACATAACACATATTTACAATAAGCATAATTTCATGCAACTCCACACAGTTCTGTGGCACTCAGTTCATCTCCACACATTTCCAATGCACACCACATATTCCACACCAAACCACATATATCAACTACACAACACAATTCCACTACTCAGCACTTATCTCCCAACCACAACACAAATTTCCACATCATGCTACAAAATTTAACAGCACACCACATAATTCAACTCCACAATTTAGCAATACACAACATACAACAGAAATGTTGTCCAAAAGCCATCATTAAAAGAAACCTTGTACAAGCAATCAAGTTAATTAAATACCTATAAAGTAATCAGAATGAATGCGACTGGTTTTCAATTAACATTCCAAAGGGGATAGCAAATTTCACACAACCCCGGGTAGGTGCAGGGAATTATAACCAGGGATGAAGGACAGCAACAAGTAAGAAACAGAGACTGCCTGGGGTGGGTGGCCTTGATGAGCATGAGCTCCTTGGAGTCACGTTTGTGTATACTGATGTTGTGGTTTGGTATGAGAATGAGGGGGGATGGTAAACAGCTGGAGGGCAATATTGGTGGGGTCATTTGTCAGGACATTAGATAACAGAGAGACGTGTCCCTGTGAGATCCGCTTACTTCAAATAAAGCGGTCTTTTCCACAAATCACAGTGTGTCCAGATTCAGTCGTCTCTCTCCTGGCAGGGGGCAGAGCTTCCATTGGTGCAGCAGGTGCAGTGGCACTGGGTCCAGGAGGTGCTCATTGTAGCTCTATTTCACAGTTCAAACAGCAGTTAGGGGCCCTTTTCCTGCCTTGCACCTGGGCCCATGTGTGAGAAGTAGGCCTGGTATATGATGCTCACTAGTTCTAGTGATCACCTTGTACCATGCCAAGCAACCCTTATGATGATTGGTTGTAAGTCAACCTTATAGACCAGCTATCCTAGTAGCGTGGACAAAGCAGTCTTAGGCTAAACTCTGTAAAGGCATGTGAAGCAAGCTGTTTTACCATACACAATCCCCTTGAATACCAAATGAAAGGACACCACACAGATATATATTGAAAATATATATATATTTATTTACTACAAATATCCCCTATACTCTTTATGAGCACAGAAGCAAATGCGTTAAAACAAAACACAGTTTAAATACACAAAAGTTGCACAATATGGATGAGCCCTAGGGGCCACTTAAACCATATACTAAAATAGTGGTATAAGAACCACCAATGGGAAAGGAAATAGGCCTAGGGCCTGGGGAATCGCTGGAGCTGTTCGGGACTAACAGTGAAGAAGTCGGGAAAGGCCCGCGGGACTCGGGTGCAGTGCTTAAAGTGCACGCATGCACCAATGCAAAGTCAATGGTGCGTAAAAGTTACAAAGTTACTGCAAAAGGAGTCTTCCGACTGGACTAGGACTACCAAACTTTAGAGTTAGGCACTAGAGGTGTGTACCAGTGTAAGAACACCGGCGCTAGTAAGTTACCTCACCCACAGGAAGCCGGTGCATAGGTGCCAAAGTGTGTTGGGTTTCGTCACGCAGTCTGATGGTGCCTGAGGATGAAGATGCTGCAGGCGTCCAGGTGAGAAGTGTCCGGTGTGATCTAAGGGTGGATCAAAGATGTGAAGACCTGAAAGCAGAGGGGACAATGTTCAGAAGTCACTAGCCAGTGACTGGCCAGGAACCAGGATGGAACCAGGCAATGTTGGGTGCAAACAGGCGATGAGGTGCAGCTTGTCTCCGCAGCCACGTGGACACGAAGAGGTCTAGGACATCGAGGAGTCGATCACGAACTGTCCCGCGTAGGCTCTGGCTAATGGTGATGTCGGCAACTTGATTGGAGCAAACAGGCCTCGCTGGAAGTGAAGAAAGCTTAACTCTCGGACCAGCAAGGTCAGAGGTGCTGCTCCTTTTTACAGGAGCGAGGGCCAATCTGGAGCAACCAGGCCAGCGGTTTAGATTGTAGATTTCGTCGCCAAGATGGCCACTAGCCGCGTGGCAAGTGACCGGGATGACGCGTCGAGTGGCAAAGTGCAAAAGGGCCCCACGCAGATCGTGGAGATCCTGGGGGGCTGATCTTCGGTGCAGATGCTGCTCGGTGGTGGGGCTTCTCAAACCCCAGAGCACAGCATCGAGGGTGCCTCGGGTGCTGCGCAGTCAGCTTCTCGGGGGTCTTTCAAGATGGCCGGTCCCACGTCTCTTGATGCCTCCACGGGTCTCTTCTTTTCAGGGACTGTGGATCGGGCTGTGAGATGTCTGGGAATCCAGGTCTTGTCGGGCTCTGGGCTCGGGCTCCGGCAGGAGGCGGCGGCAAAGCAGATGTCGAGTTGCTGGTTGGTGCCTGTGTTCACAGGGTGGTCACTCCTTGGCCACAAGGGAGATTCTCTTCAGTCTTCAGTGCAGCAGAATGTCGAAGTCCAGTTCTCTTCTTAGTTTCAAGTCGAGTTCAGGATGATCTGAAGTCTTGGGACACAGCTCCTACTCTTATTCCAAATCTAGGGGCCGGATTACCTGCTAGGTCCCTCCTCTGGGTGGGACCAGGAAGGGGGGTGGTTACACCCCCTTTCCTTTGTCCAGCTTCGCGCCAAGACTGGGGCTGGAGAGCCCCAGCACCGGTTTGAACTGGCATATGCACAGGGACACCTTGTGTGCCCCAGGCATGTTTCATTCTATTCAGCCCTGTCCTACCCAATACACAAAATCCTGTCTGGGGTGGTGCTAGCACCTCCCAAGGCAGGAAACCCTTTGTCCAAGCCTCCCTCGCTGGAAGGACTCCCAGCAGCAGGAGGTCAGACTTGTGTCTGTGGTGGCAGCATCCATTTTGTGATGCTGAGGCTCTAGTTTAACTTTAACCGGGGTTCAGGTTATGTACATGTCGTGTCCCTCTAGAAGGGTGGAATTCTACCCCCGTCACCAGAACTGGCGAGGGGGTAGTATTCCAATTCATTTGACACCTTACTCGACATGTTTTGATAAAGCCAAACCAAAGTTAGCAAATAACCGCGAGGATTATAATGCACTTAAGAGTATATGGTATGGCAGTATCATGGAACAGCTACAGGAAGTGGTTCCGAAAGCTGCAGACAGGCTCAGCTCATGCTAGAGCACTACCTCACATATTTCCAAGCACTCTGCCTCCAGGATTGATGAGGCCTTCCATAGGAGTGGCTGATTGGAACATATGTGTCCATTTTAGGTTAGGTATAGGCATACTACACCTAAGTAAGGGGTGATTACATCGACTTACCCCAGCTGAGTGATCAGCCAGTTGTGTCAAATATGGAGGCCAGGCCAGGGGTGGCACAATACGTGCTGCAGCCCCTGGTAGGACTTGGAAACACCTATGCCCTGGGTACCCTGGGTACACTGTTACAGGGGCCTATAAGGTGAACCAGTTCCAATTCGTAATGCACCTAGAGTGCATTGGCATTAATTTAGAGAGAGAACAGCAGGCTGTGGGTCTGATTAGCAGGCCCACAGCCACATTAAGTCATAAACCAGTGAAGCAAAAAGCAAAAATTTGGGGTGACCATAGGATAGCAGACCCTACTCTCTTACACAACCCCCCCCCAAATGCAGGGACATTAGACTAACCTTGACCAGTTGTGTCTTCATGTTCTAAGTGGAAGTACCTGGAGAGACCATCTGCATTACCATGGTCAGTCCCTGGGCGGTGCTCCACTGTAAAGTCCATCCCCTGTAGAGAAATGGACCACCTGAGCAGTTTGGGGTTTTCACCCTTCATCTGATTAAGCCATAAGAGGGGCTTATGGTCGGTCTGAATCTTGAAGTGAGTGCCAAACAAGTATGGTCTCAACTTCTTCAGGGCCCACACCACAGCAAAGGCCTCCCTCTCAATGGCTGACCAACGTTTCTCTCTGGGGGTCAGCCTTCTGCTAATAAAAGCAATGGGCTGGTCTTGACCATCTACATTAAGTTGTGAAAGCACAGCTCCCACTCCCAACTCAGAAGCATCTGTTTGGACAATGAACTCTCTTGAGTAGTCAGGACTCTTCAGGATAGGTGCAGAGCACATGGCCTTCTTCAGGTCATCAAATGCCTTTTGACAGTTTACTGTCCACTGAACCTTTTTGGGCATCTTCTTGGATGTCAGATCATTAAGAGGAGTCACAATGGACCCATAGTTCTTAACAAACTTCCTGTAGTACCCAGTCAGGCCCAAGATAGCTCTGACCTGAGTCTGGGTGGTTGGAGGGGACCAGTCCTTTATGGTCTGGATCTTACTCTCCAGGGGTTGAACTTGGCCTCCACCTACAAGGTGGCCCAAGTATACAAATTTACTCTGCCCTTTCTGGCACTTGGTGGCCTTGATAGTGAGGCCTGCCTTTTGGAAAGCCTCTAGCACTTCCTTCAGGTGGACCAGGTGATCCTCCCAGGTGGAGCTGAAGACAGCAATATCATCCAGATATGCTGTGCAAAAGTCATCCAACCCAGTAAGGACTTGATTCACCTACCTTTGGAAGGTGGCAGGTGCATTTTTCAAACCAAAGGGCATCACCACAAATTGGTAATGCCCACCTGGGGTAGAAAATGCAGTTTTGGCTTTAGACTCCTCAGCTAACCTGATTTGCCCATAGCCAGCTGTCAAGTCAAATGTGCTCGAATACTTGGCAGAAGCCAATTTGTCTATGAGCTCATCTGCCCTTGGAATAGGGTGTGCATCTGTCCTGGTGACATCATTGAGTCCTCTGTAATCCACACAGAACCTCATCTCTCTCTCGCCATCTTTGGTGTGAGGTTTGGGGACCAGAACCACTGGGCTAGCCCAGGGGCTCTCTGAAGGCTCAATAACACCTAATTCCAGCATCTTTTGCACCTCAGTCTTTATATAGTCCCTGACATGGTCAGGTTGCCTCTAAATCTTGTTTTTCACAGGAAGACTGTCACCAGTGTCCACCACATGGGTACACCAGTTAGTCTGACTGGGTGTCAGGGAGAACATATGTCTATATGACTGCAAAACTTGTCTACAGTCATTTTGATGATGTTCAGTGAGGCTGCCATCTAAGGCCACACCATCAACTGAGCCATCCTCGGGGTTCTGAGTCAGCAGGTCTGGGAGAGGGTCACTCTCTTCCTCCTGCCCCTCATCTGTAGCCATGAGCAAGCCCATGTCTGCCCTGTCAACATATGCCTTCAATCTGTTAACATGGAGCACCCTGTGGGGGCTCCTGGGAGTTCCTAGGTCTACCAAGTAGGTAACCTCTCCCTTCTTTTCAATGATAGTATGGGGTCCAGACCATTTGTCTTGGAGTGCTGCTGGGGCCACTGGCTCCAACACCCATACTTTCTGTCCAGGCTGGTACTCAGTCAAGACAGCCTTTTGGTCATGCCAAGCTTTCTGTAATTCTTGGCTGGCCTCAAGGTTTTTGGATGCCTTCTCCATATACTCAGCCATCCTGGAGCGGAGACCAAGTACACAGTCCACTATGTCTTGCTTGGGTTTTCTGAGAGGTAACTCCCATCCTTCCCTCACTAAACACAGGGGTCCTCTTACAGGGTGCCCAAACAACAATTCAAAGGGGCTGAAGCCAACCCCCTTTTGTGGGACCTCTCTGTAAGCGAACAGAAGGCAGGGTAGAAGGATGTCCCATCTGCGCCTGAGCTTTTCTGGTAATCCTTTGATCATACCCTTTAGGGTCTTGTTGAACCTTTCAACAAGCCCGTTGAATTGTGGATGATAGGGAGTGGTGAACTTGTAGTTGACACTACATTCCTTCCACATAGCTGTTAAGTATCCTGGCATGAAGTTGGCACCTCTATCAGATACTACCTCCTTAGGAAACCCCACTCTGGAGAAAACTCCAAGTAAGGCCCTGGCCACAACAGGAGCTGTTGTGGTCCTAAGGGGAATTGCCTCTGGGTACCTGGTGGCATGGTCCACCACCACCAGTATGAATCTGTGCGCAGATGCTGTAGGGGGATCCATTGGACCTACAATATCAATCCCCACTCTTTCAAAGGGGACCCCCACCACAGGTAGTGGTATCAGGGGGGCCTTTGTGGTTCCACCTGCTTTGCCACTGGCTTGGCAGGTTACACAGGAGCGACAAAACTCCTTTGTATCTTCAGACATGTGAGGCCAGTGAAAGTGAGGGACAAGCCTGTCCCAAGTCTTGTTCTGGCCTAGGTGTCGTGCTAAGTGAATATCATGGGCCAAGGTTAGAAGGAAGCCCCTAAATTGCAGAGGTATGACCAACCTCCTGGTTGTACCAGGTTTGGGGTCTCTACCCTCTGAATAAAGGAGCCCATCATCCCAATATACTTTATGGGTACCTTGAGCATTCCCAGCAGCCTCAGCAGCAGCCTGCTGTCTGAGGGGTTCAAGAGAAGGACAGGTTAACTGAGCCTGCCCCAAGTCTGCCCTAGAAGGTCCCCCTGTCCCCAGAAACTCAACCTGATCAGGTTCAAGTTCTTTAGGGACAGTTCCTTCAGGGGCCTCAAGATCATCTTCCTGTGAAGGCTGATCCTCACTTGTAGGCAGTTGGGAAGGCACAGCCTTTACCCTACTGTTCTTCTTCTTGGAAGATACTGGGTCCATTGTTCTAGGATCCAAGACCTGAGGTTCAGAGAGGCACTTTTTGGCCTGTGACCTGGTCACAGCAAGGACATGTGATGATATCCCTAACATCTCTGCATGAGTCCTGTACTCCACTTCTGACCATAGAGAGTTCTCCAGGTCATTGCCCAACACACATTCTACTGGGAGATCAGCACTAACCACAACTCTTTTTAGGCCAGTTACCCCTCCCCAGGAAAAGTTAACAAGTGCCACACTATGTGTAGTAGTGACATTGCTGGCATTGGTCACCAGGTAATTATCACCTGGTATGTATTGTCCAGGGTCCACAAAGCTAGGTGTCACCATGGTGACACTGGCACATGTGTCCCTGTATGCGTGAGCCACTTTTTCATTAATCAAAGGCGTCTGCCTGTACTTGCCCAGATTACTGGGGCTGACAGTAGTGGACAAATCTATGTTCACATCACAAATCAGAACAGCCTGTGTAGGGGTTCTGACTAGGGCAGAATCTCCCTCAGTTCCCAAGGTGATACCTACTATCCCCTTAGTTTGTGGACCAACACTGCTGACTGTACTATTGGGTGCAGGTGCCTTAGGGGCTGCAGTGTTGGGGGCTCCACCCTTTTTACACTCACTTGTCCAGTGAGAGGTGTTTTTACATGTACTACACCAGGGTTTTCTTTGACCTTCTTTCTTCTTCTTCTTCTTGGAAGTTTGGGACCCACCCTCAGTATTAGTTTGGGGCCCTGTTGAAGACTTGTGGTCTTTAGCTTTCTGCTCCCCACCCTTCTGGTCTGTTTTCTTTTGGTCACCACCCTGGTTCTGGTTCTTTTGCTTAACTCTGGTTTTAACCCATTTGTCTGCCCTCTTTCCCAATTCTTGGGGAGAGGTCAGATCTGAGTCAACCAAATGTTGATGCAACTGCTGGTTCTGACAATTATTTAAAATGTGTTCTCTCATAAGCAAATTGTACAAACCTTCATAGTCTGTAACCTTACTTCCCAGCAACCATCCCTCCAGAGCCTTAGTGGCACATTCAACAAATTCAGACCAGTCCTGAGTCTGTGTCTTCTGGGTGTCTCTGAACATTAACCTGTACTGTTCAGTGGTTAAGCCCAACCCATCAATCAGAGCACTCTTCAGGACCAGGTAGTTTCTGGAATCCCCATCACTAACTGTGAGGAGTCTGTCTCTGCCTCTACCTTCAAAGGAGAGCCACAAGATTGCTACCCACTGCTCCTGAGGGATCTGCTGTACTCTGCAGGCCCTCTCAAGTGCAGTCATCCATTTGTGGATATCATCCCCAGCTTTGTAGGGGGGCACAATCTTACTCAGGTTTCTATTGTCATAGGACCTGTCTTTATCCTTTTGGATAATGCTGCCACCAGTGGATCCTAATCCACTCTCTCTAGGCTGTCTTGCTCTAGCACGTTTCTCTTTGGCCAGGGCAATTCTAATTCTTGCTTCTGGATCCTAAGCTCAGCCTCTCTCATTTTGGCCTCATGTTCCCTTCTCTGAGGGCTAGTCAACCCCCTTCTGGAGTGACCATGAAAACCTCTAGAAGCTTGGGAAGTATTGGATTCACCTGAGTGATTCCTCCTCCTCCTTGGCTCCTGGTTAAGTCCACTTGGGGGTCTGAGTGGGTTTGACCCTGACTCAGTCCCAAATAGGCTTAAGTTAGCCTGGCCAAGCCCTCTGGCTGGCACCTGACTAAGTCTCTCATCATCAGAATCACTTTCCTCCTCCTCCTCTTCCTCTTCCTCATCCTCAGGCTGAGTATCCCCAGGGTTCTGGTCTTCCTCATCTATCTGGACAACAAGGACAGGGGTGTCAGTATTATCATCTTCAGTGGGAGAGCCTTCTTCAACATTCCCTATGGGGTCTGTTTTAGAGGTCTTTAGAGCTTCAGACTGGTCTGAAAGCTCTCTGAGGTGTGCCGTGGTAGGGGCTGGACCCGTCTTGAGATCTCTTAAGGTACCCAGCTGCCTCATTTCTTTAAAATTAAGCATAGCAAATTTGGATGGTGGCCTTGGAGGGTCACTCTCAACAGGGACAGGTCCAGTGGACCCCTCTGCTCCAGCCATTGCTATAGTGTGGGTGGATATGTTGCAATCTACCTACACTGGTGTTTACCTACTAAACCTATCTAGTAGTTGTAGTCAGGGTGTGCTACTCCCTATCCTCTACAACAACTAAGTTCAGTAGAACTTAAGTATACTAGTCTTGTTTTATATGTACCTAACAGGTACCTGTATGATCTTTCAAATTATGATTTTGGAAAAAGGGAGTGGTGATGGACAGAGTTTCTGAATGATGCAGAATACTCTTACCAAGTCAAGAGATCATGGTTTTAATCCATCACCGTTTTTTAGCTCACTGCACCATCCCAGCTCAGAAATTGGCTATATGCAAATTAGTCTGTTCCTGTCCCAGTGCATGATGGGAACAGGGCAAACCAAACTACCAAGCCAATTCTTATACTGGGAAGGAAACAAGCTTCCGGGGACCGGTTTCTGGCATCACAGCCTTCTTCGGCCCGGCTTGCTTGAATCCTGATGGTGCAATGAGCAAGGGACTCACGTCTGAGTATACCCTCCCACACATAGTGTGGATAAAAACGATTTTGGAAAAAGGGAGTGGTGATGGACAGAGTTTCTGAATGATGCAGAATACTCTTACCAAGTCAAGAGATCATGGTTTTAATCCATCACCGTTTTTTAGCTCACTGCACCATCCCAGCTCAGAAATTGGCTATATGCAAATTAGTCTGTTCCTGTCCCAGTGCATGATGGGAACAGGGCAAACCAAACTACCAAGCCAATTCTTATACTGGGAAGGAAACAAGCTTCCGGGGACCGGTTTCTGGCATCACAGCCTTCTTCGGCCCGGCTTGCTTGAATCCTGATGGTGCAATGAGCAAGGGACTCAAGTCTGAGTATACCCTCCCACACATAGTGTGGATAAAAACGATTTTGGAAAAAGGGAGTGGTGATGGACAGAGTTTCTGAATGATGCAGAATACTCTTACCAAGTCAGGAGATCATGGTTTTAATCCATCACCGTTTTTTAGCTCACTGCACCATCCCAGCTCAGAAATTGGCTATATGCAAATTAGTCTGTTCCTGTCCCAGTGCATGATGGGAACAGGGCAAACCAAACTACCAAGCCAATTCTTATACTGGGAAGGAAACAAGCTTCCGGGGACCGGTTTCTGGCATCACAGCCTTCTTCGGCCCGGCTTGCTTGAATCCTGATGGTGCAATGAGCAAGGGACTCACGTCTGAGTATACCCTCCCACACATAGTGTGGATAAAAACGATTTTGGAAAAAGGGAGTGGTGATGGACAGAGTTTCTGAATGATGCAGAATACTCTTACCAAGTCAAGAGATCATGGTTTTAATCCATCACCGTTTTTTAGCTCACTGCACCATCCCAGCTCAGAAATTGGCTATATCTTTCAAATTATACTCTCCAAAGATTGTAATGGTAAAACAACAGCAAGCTCAAATCCCCACCGCTGCTCACCAACGTGAGAAGTTGGCCTGGTATATGATGCTCACTAGTTCCAGTGATCACCTTGTACCATGCCAAGCAACCCTTATGATGATTGGTTGTAAGTCAACCTTATAGACCAGCTATCCTAGTAGCGTGGACAAAGTAGTCTTAGGCTAAACTCTGTAAAGGCATGTGAAGCAAGCTGTTTTACCCTACACAATCCCCTTGAATACCAAATGAAAGGACACCACACAGATATATATTGAAAATATATATTTATTTATTTACTACAAATATTCCCTATACTCTTTATGAGCACAGAAGCAAATGCGTTAAAACAAAACACAGTTTAAATACACAAAAGTTGCACAATATGGATGAGCCCTAGGGGCCACTTAAACCATATACTAAAATAGTGGTATAAGAACCACCAATGGGAAAGGAAATAGGCCTAGGGCCTGGGGAATCGCTGGAGCTGTTCGGGACTAACAGTGAAGAAGTCGGGAAAGGCCCGCGGGACTCGGGTGCAGTGCTTAAAGTGCACGCATGCACCAATGCAAAGTCAATGGTGCGTAAAAGTTACAAAGTTACTCCAAAAGGAGTCTTCCGACTGGACTAGGACTACCAAACTTTAGAGTTAGGCACTAGAGGTGTGTACCAGTGTAAGAACACCGGCGCTAGTAAGTTACCTCACCCACAGGAAGCGGGTGCATAGGTGCCAAAGTGTGTCGGGTTTCGTCACGCAGTCTGATGGTGCCTGAGGATGAAGATGCTGCAGGCGTCCAGGTGAGAAGTGTCCGGTGTGATCCAAGGGTGGATCAAAGATGTGAAGACCTGAAAGCAGAGGGGACAATGTTCAGAAGTCACTAGCCAGTGACTGGCGAGGAACCAGGATGGAACCAGGAAATGTCGGGTGCAAACAGGCGATGAGGTGCAGCTTTTCTCCGCAGCCACGTGGACACGAAGAGGTCTAGGACGTCGAGGAGTCAATCACAAGCTGTCCCACGAAGGCACTAGCTGATGGCGGTGTCGGCAACTTGATTGGAGCAAACAGGCTTTGGCTAATGCAAGCCACGCAGGAAGTGAAGAAAGCTTAACTCTCGGACCAGCAATGTCAGAGGTGCTGCTCCTTTTTACAGGAGTGAGGGCCAGTCTGGAGCAACCAGGCCAGCAGTTTAGATTGTAGATTTCGTCACCAAGACGGCCACTAGCCGCGTGGCAAGGGACCGGGATGACGCGTCGAGTGGCAAAGTGCAAAAGGGCCCCACGCAGATCGTGGAGATGCTTGGGGGCTGATCTTCGGTGCAGATGCTGCTCGGTGGTGGGGCTTCTCAAACCTCAAAGCACAGCATCGAGGGTGCCTCGGGTGCTGCACAGTCAGCTTCTCGGGGGTCTTTCAAGATGGCCGGTCCCACGTCTCTCGATGCCTCCATGGGTCTCTTCTTTTCAGAGACTGTGGATCGGGCTGTGAGATGTCTGAGAATTCAGGTCTTGTCAAAAACAGACGTCGAGTTGCAGGTTGGTGCCGGTGTTCACAGGGTGGTCACTCCTTGGCCACAAGGGAGATTCTCTTCAGTCTTCTGTACAGCAGAATGTCGAAGTTCAGTTTTCTTCTTAGTTTCAAGTCGAGTTCAGGATGATCTGAAGTCTTGGGACACAGCTCCTACTCTTATTCCAAATCTAGGGGCCGGATTACCTGCTAGGTCCCTCCTCTGGGTGGGACCAGGAAGGGGGGTGGGGGTGGGAAGGGGGGTGGAGAACAATCCCTCTGCACTAAAATCTGGCCTCATTCTTGTGGCGGACTGGATGCAGAGAAACTGTCTCAAACTGAATGGGGAGAAGACAGAGGTGGTCATTCTGGGGAAAAACAAAAACCTCTGGGGCCCTCAACACTGGCCAAATGAGATTGGCTCACTTCCTGTACCCACACATGCTGTACGTAATTTGGGTGTCCAAATAGACGACAAGCTAACAATGAAGCAGCAGGCTACTAAGGTCGCGGCAACCTGTTTTTCTACCCTCAGGTGGCTACAAAAGATCCTATGGATGCTTCCCATTTCTTCCCGTAGAATGGTTGTCCAGGCATTGATAACATCCCGCCTGGACTATGGGAACATACTATATTTGGGGGCTGGTGTAGCCACTGTTAAAATATTACAAGTGGTACAAAATGCTGCTGCGCGACTTTTGAAGAATGTTCCTAGAAGAACTTCGGCAGTACCTGCCTTGCATGATCTCCATTGGCTTAAGGTCGCTAGTCGCATAAAGTTCAAGACACTGTGCTATATGTTCAGAATAAAGGAAGGCACTGCACCTACATACTTACAAAAGCTGGTGCAACCTTACAGGCCCAAACGTACTTTGCGATCCTCAGAAACTGGAAATTTCATCGTACCAAGATTTAAGCTGGTAAGGATGGGGGGACGTTCCTTTTCCTATCTTGGTCCTAAATATTGGAATGCCCTTCCTACAGTCCTTAAATTAGAGACCAGTCTTCTTCGTTTTTGTAGAACACTGAAAACGCTGTTGTTCACATAAGTAGTTGGTTCCTGTATGATGGCTTATCTGACATCTTCTTCTTCAGTCTATCCCTAGCGCCGGGAAACCCACTGTGGGTAGTGTGCGCGGTAAAAAGTTCAAATAAATAAATAAATAAATAAATTACACCCCCTTTCCTTTGTCCAGTTTCGCGCCAAGACTGGGGCTGGAGAGCCCCAGCACCGGTTTGAACTGGCATATGCACAGGGACACCTTGTGTGCCCCAGGCATGTCTCATTCTATTCAGCCCTGTCCTACCCAATACACAAAATCCTGTCTGGGGTGGTGCTAGCACCTCCCAAGGCAGGAAACCCTTTGTCCAAGCCTCCCTCGCTGGAAGGACTCCCAGCAGCAGGAGGTCAGACTTGTGTCTGTGGTGGCAGCATCCATTTTGTGATGCTGAGGCTCTAGTTTAACTTTAACCGGGGTTCAGGTTATGTACATGTCGTGTCCCTCTAGAAGAGTTGAATGCTACCCCCCGTCACCAGAACTGGTGAGGGGGTAGTATTCCAATTCGTATGACACCTTACTCGACATGTTTTGATAAAGCCAAACCAAAGTTAGCAAATAACCGCGAGGATTATAATGCACTTAAGAGTATATGGTATGGCAGTATCATGGAACAGCTACAGGAAGTGGTTCCGAAAGCTGCAGACAGGCTCAGCTCATGCTAGAGCACCACCTCACATATTTCCAAGCACTCTGCCTCCAGAATTGATGAGGCCTTCCATAGGAGTGGCTGATAGGAACATATGTGTCCATTTTAGGTTAGGTTACTACACCTAAGTAAGGGGTGATTACACCGACTTACCCCAGCTGAGTGATCAGCCAGTTGTGTCAAATATGGAGGCCAGGCCAGGGGTGCTGCAGCCCCTGGTAGGCCTTGGAAACACCTATTCCCTGGGTACCCTGGGTACACTGTTACAGGGGCCTATAAGGTGAACCAGTTCCAATTTGTAATGCACCTAGAGTGCATTGGCATTAATTTAGAGAGAGAACAGCAGGCTGTGGGTCTGATTAGCAGGCCCACATCCACATTAGGTCATAAACCAGTGAAGCAAAAAGCAAACATTTGGGGTGACCATAGGATAGCAGACCCTGGACTACTGGTTTTGTGTGCTAGCTTCCATTGGTGTAGTGGCACTGTTGCCCAGAGGCCCTGATTGTTGTTGATCTCCACTACCTCGAGGAGAACAACATCTGTCCCAGGCCGGGTTCAGCAGCAACCACAGCACCGAAACGGCCCTCATCGCAGCTACCGATGACATCAGGGCCCTGCTGGACAACAGCGAGACGGCGGCCCTCATCCTCCTGGACCAATCAGCTGCATTCCATATGGTCTGCCACCACACCCTACGCACTCGCCTCCACAACAGAGGAATCCAAGGCAAAGCACTGGAATGGACCTCCTCCTTCCTCTCCGGCAGAACAAAGAGCGTCCGCCTCCCCCCTTCCCATCTGAAGCCTCCAAGATCATCTGCAGCGTACCCCAAGGATCTTCCCTCAGCCCGACATTGTTCAACATCTACATGGCCCCGGTCGCCCATGTCGCCAGACGGCACGACCTCAACATCATTTCCTACGCCGACGAGACACAACTGATCCTCTTCCTCACCAAGGACCCTCTCACTGACAAAACGTCACCGTCTCCATGAAGGAATGAAAGCCGTTGCTGAATGGATGAAGAACAGCCGTCTGAAGCTGAACTCGGACAAGACGGAGGTCCTTATCCTCGGCTGCACCCTTTCTGCCTGGGACAACTCCGGGTGGCCGACAGCCCTGGGAGCAGCACCGACACCCACGCACGCAACCTGGGATTCATCCTCATCTTAACACTCTCCATGACCAAGCCAGTCAACGCCATCTCATCCTCCTGTTTCAACACCCTCCGCATGCTCCGAAAGATCTACTGATGGATCCCCACCGACACCAGAAAAACCGTTACCCAGGGCCTCGTCAGGAGCAGACTGGACTACGGAAACGTCCTCTACGCAGGAGCCCCGGACAAACTACTGAAGCGACTGCAATGCATACAGAACGCCTCTGCACGCCTGATCCTCGACATCCCTCAGCACAGCCACATTACACCCCACCTCAGAGACCTACACTGGCTCCCCGTCAACAAGAGGATCACCTTCAAGCTCCTCACCGAAGCACACAAGGCACTCGACAACACCGGGCCAGCATACCTCAACAACTCACCTACTTCACCACGAACCGCCAGCTCCTATCTGCCGACCTCGCCCTTGCCACCATCCCCCCGCATCCAAAGAGCGACCACCGGTGGCAGATCAATCTCCTACCTCGCAGCGAAGTCCTGGAACACCCTCCCCATATGCCTATGGCAGACCGGAGATCTATTTAACTTCAGGAGGCTACTCAAGACCTGGCTGTTTGAACAATAGCAGCACCCCCCCAGCACCTTGAGACCCTTATGGGTGAGTAGCACGCTTTACAAATGTATTAATTGATTGATTGATTGATTGATTACCCTTCACATTCCTTAATGTTTTGGAATGTGGGGTTGGTTGCCAGGCACTAATTTGGAACTACTGGTTTGACAGTTAAGCTGACTCCTTCGCTGGATGGGGTCTCTGTAGCTTCCTGTCCTGAATAAAGCTTCTTTCAACACTACTTTGCTGTCTCCTGCGGTGCTTGCTGAAGAGACTCACTTCCACATGTTGGCAACGATCTACTCATGCGGCTCTGCTGACTTATGCTTTGCCATCTGATTACAATTACGAAGCTGTTACTACTTCAGAGACCCCAACAGTAATACATTTCATAACCTGCAAAAAAAGTCTACTTCGAGTTCTTCAAGAACCTGAAAACAAAGAAGCGACATGCTGTGAGGGTGACTTCAACATCGTTGTTGCCCTTTTTGGCAGGTTCACCCCTAAACTTTTTTTGCCTTCTCTCTGACATGATATTGGTGGTTTTAAGCCTCTGGGCACTTTAGCACTGTGGTCCAGTGTAAAGTGTGTGTGCTCTCTGTCTTACATTTGTAAGTTTGGCCTACCATCCCATAGATATGCATGGGGATAAGTGTGTCCATGGTAATTCCTGGTATGAAAGGAGTGCAGGGTCGAGTTTAGTATGTATGAACTCGTGCGGATAAATGATGCACGATGGTGTGCACAGATTTATGGTGACTGGTGGAGAAATGCCACTTTTAGAAGTTGGTATTTCTGTGTGTTGTGTGTCTGCCTGCTTGATGTGAATTGCATGTCTGGCTTGTGAGTTTCCGGAGCTTAGAGGTGTGGGTGGCTCCAGGAGGGGCAGGGTGAGCCAGCAAGGCTGAAAGGGACACGTGGGCTAAGAGTAGTGGGAGGGGTAATCCCCTGACCCTGAATAGGTCTATGCCCAGGCTGTACAATGCTGGCTCCACCCCCTGTGGTGTGTTTGATCACTGAGCCCCCACCTGACAAAGGGGAAGAGGAGCTTCGAAAACAAAGTGCTCCAAAGCTCCCATAAACCAGTTATGACTGGTATCCCCAGGCCCTGTCCTGTGACACAAAGGGATTGTGTAATAAAAATATAGGGGCTGTGACCCGAGGAAAATGTTCACTTCTTGTTCCTATACTCATGGGGGGCTTGCTGCTGCGGTGGCCCAGGAGAAACTGCCATGGGGGTTTGCCCCCCTGTTGGAGGGCCCTGTGTGCGGGCCTCCCTGGGCCCCACCAGGCCCCTGACACCTTAAGGACCTGGAAGACCTCTTATTCCCTTAGGAGCGCGTGGGCTATTACAGTGCTGCACTGCATATGGAGATAGAGGGAATCCCGGTGTGTGGGATTCCCCCAGTGATGCCTTAGATGCGGGTGCCCACCCTGCATTAGATTCTAAATCAAGAGGGAGCCTACCCCTCATTGCTGCATCATGGCACCTATTTGCCGGTTCCGACTGCGCTTGTAATTTATTTTATCTAACTTGTAGGTTCGTGATTTCAACTACGGGTACCCACCCTGCATCTAGGAGAAGCGGAATCACCCCCATGGCCCGGACCCGGAAGTTAGGCAATGCTACCTGCCGTGGGGCGGAGCAGGGAGAGGAAGTTCTGCCCACCGCCAGAGATCCTTTCGGAGCCTCGCAAGCTCCATGGTGAAGTCCCGGGTCCTATGAGGTGGCAAGGCGAGGTGCTGCAGCGATCATCGGGGCTCCTGTGTGCCAAGGGAAGCCCTGGGTATGCTGAGTCAAGAGCCCAAGATGAGTCCCGAGGGAGAGGAGACAAAGGCGCCAGGACCAGAGGAGTCCCTCAACAGAGATCAGGTGAGTGGGGCTCCTCCAGTGTTCGTGCTGATCGAGGCACAAGCGCCAGTACGCTCCATCGGGGGCATATGTTGTTTTAAGCACCAGTGCGCTACAACGATGGGCTATTTGTTTTAAGTGCCCCAGTGGGGTCCCGAGGGCCAGTGGCGCCCGTGGATCCTGTGTTCCGGCCTATTTCCTGAGCAGCCCCCTCCTGATAGTGGGTCGCTCCTACAAATGGGGCATATATGTCTTGAAAGGGCCCAAAGGGGCCCGTGCTGTTCCCCATGCCCCTACCAGTTTGACGATTTTCCCAGCTGCCCCACCTGACAGTGGGCAGCTACACCGATGGAGGCAATTTTGTTTAAGAGTGCCCCAGTGGGACCCCGAGTGGGACCACGAGGGCACAGTCATGCCGGGGCCCCCTTCTCATGATTATCAGCTGCATCGCACCAGCGCGGGTAGCTACAACATTTTGGCGCAGATTTGTTTATAGAGTCCCAGTTGGGACCCCAAGGACCCAGTGACAGCCCGGGCATTCATTTGCTATGCACAGCTGCCCAGCAAGTAGTGGGCAGCTGCAAAGTTTTAGCTATTCATTCTTTTGGGGCATTTTTGAGTGAAATAGGAGTGAGATACACTCCTCTTCCCCAGTACTTAGTGCCAGCTGCAACGTTTAGGTCAGCGTAATTGCGCACTCTTGACTTCTGATGCATTGGCAGCGCGTCCTGACTTTTGGACATAGGGCATTTGAGCTCCTTTGAAACGGCCAGTTGGCCAGGGGGACTATTAGGTTTATGGGGTTATGGGGTTCCACGCCCTTATGGAATTTATGTGGTGCTAGGAAATGTGATTTATTTACTATGATTGACACACTCTGTTTTATGCCTCTAAATGTGTGTTTTTATGATTATGAGGTTATTTGCATACTGTGGTTTATGCTAGTGAGATTATTTCCTAACGTGAGTTATATTTAGGAGGTTATGGTACAAGGTGTTTAGGCTTATGAGGTTGGCACAGAATATATTTCGCGCCCTATGTGATACTGTGCATAATATGATTTATTTTACAAGAGGATGCTGAGTCTAGTGGTTGCCAGTAATTACTGGTTGTGTTCTAAATTTATTATCTGTCTAAATGTATTATCTTTACTAAGTGATTATTTTGACAGTGGCCCAAGTGGCCCTGTCATGGGTATATAATCCCCTGTAAATATTGCCCAGTGCCAGTTGGCACAGTGTTTATTGTGTGATTACTATTCTAATGTGTTACAAAGGCTATTTTTGATATAACCTTGTGTGGAGTTCCTTTTGTGGTGTGCCTAGTATGTTGTTGCTGTGTGTGTTGCGCAAATGCTTTACACATTGCCTCCTGGATAAGCCTGACTGCTCGTGCCAAGCTACCAACGGGGTGAGCAGGGGTTATCTTTGGCGTGTAACTCCCTTGTCCAGACTAGAGTGGTGGTCTCTGCCTGGCTTTGGCGCAAGCCTTAGCCGACCAGAGATCCCATTTCTAACAATCGTACTCACCCATTGAAAACATCCTGAGCCTGTCGTCTTCCCATGACTTGAAACACTACTACAAGTAAGGAGGAACAGTGTTTGTGACTTTTCCCTTCTTTCTCTGTGCCCCTGAGTTCTTGGGCTGCATTTTTTAATTGATTTTCGGGGACATCCATGCACAGAAGGGTCCCTGTCCAAGAGGGGCGTCACGCGCACAAAACACTCAAGTGACACCTCCAAGGTCCTCCTTAATCCGTGGGCAGCCACTAGTTCTTCTCTTCTTACAGACGAGAAGAAACAAACACTCGAGCACTACCTGCCTGGCCTGTCTGGCCTTCCTGATGCCGCTTCTACCCTACGTACACACGCAGCGTGCGGCCATTTTGAAATGTGTTTATAGCCGTTACCAAGCAACCATTGATGGCTCCTCATGCGTAAGCGGATTAATAATTGCTGATGCGCACAGCTTAAATAAACACTTCAGTTCATTTAAACCTGCGCACAGAAAATGTCCTTCTCGCTGTTGAGCACAGCTTTTAAAGAGTTTCATTTTATCACAACCGATTTAATATCATCATAACCGGCATCATCTTACTGAACATCGGCATTACTAATATCTTTTCTTGTGCATAGCTGGGTTACTGGTGGCTGACGCGCACACCTCTATATAAACATTTCAGCCTATTTGAATTTGTGCCCAGCTAATTTAGTTATCGCTGATGCACACAGCTTTCCAAAGGTTTACCTTTATACATATGCGCACAGCAATATAACTTCAACTGGATGTCATTATAACTTGCAATTGTTTTGTTCTTTGTTACAGGTACACATCTAAAGTTTTATTCCCTGATGCTACTTATTAATGCTGCTCGTGTGAAATTCTTTATATCTACATTTAGTTGTTCATATACATTAACATGAAAAACGTCACAGCTTCTCCATTCTTTTTAACTACTCCTGGTGATCCTCCTCTTTCATGGCTTAAATGGAAAAAGGTATTTACTCACTGTGCTGGAGTTTGTGGAACTTCACTAAGTGCAGAGAGGCGTAACTCTTTATTATTAAATTGCCTGGGATCTGAAGGTCAAGAAGTCTTTGAACATCTCCCAGATTTATCTGCTGAGGAGGCTGCCTCACTAAATGAATTTGAAATTTGCATAAAGAAGCTAAATTTACACTACCTTCCCAAGGTAAGCACTGTCCTTGAATGCTATCATTTTGGGAAAAGGATGCAGAGATTCAATGAATCTGTTAAACAATATATAACCAGTTTACGCATAATTAGCTTCCACCTGCAATTTTTGTTTAACTTTGGAGGAGCGCTTAAGGGACCAATTCATGTTAGGCTGCACACTAGACAAAGCAAGGGATGCCTTGTGGCAAAAATATTCTCCTTCTCTTCAAGATGTTCTCACCATAGCAAAAACACATGAACATTCAAACGCTTATATTGATGTCATACGTAAGGACTCGTCTAGTGATAAGAAGGAACATTCTGATGTTAAAGTAGTTGCAGACAGTGCCACCAAACCTAAAACATTTCCCACCCAAAAGGTCCTCATCCCAAGAAACTTTCAAGGAAAGGGCTTCAGGTATGGTAACCCTGGTCACTTGGTGAATTTTAAAGGATGTCCAGGATGGAAGGCAGTTTGTAAAGGATGTTGAAAAAGGTGTCTCCAAATGCTGTAGAACAAACAAAGTGCAAAAAAAGATCAGTGAAGTTGACCTTTATGAGGATGATCTAGAAGAAATAGAGATACTCCATGTGGGATGTGATGCAAAGGATGGTCCACAGAAACTTGTGTTGGTCAACGATTCATCAGTCAGGATGCTCTTTGACTCTGGGGCCAAGATCATACTGGTTCCCAAGAACTTTTTTGAATCTAATCTTTTGGGCAAAGTTACTCTTCTAAAATCAGACATTAGACCAAAAGGATATGGTGGAGTTACTGTACAGTTACTTGGTTATTGTATGGGGTACAATTGACTTTAAAGGAAGGATTATTCCTGTGAAAGTTTATGTTTCAATGAAAGGGGATTTGCTAATAAGTTGGTTCCATCAGAGTGTTTCTTGACCCCACTAAATGTCTTTCGGTTTGTTTGAAAGAATTTCCTCCGGTCAAAGTAGTGAATGGCACTAAGTATTTATTTTTTTATTTATTAAAGTTTTGTATAGCGCTAGCTGGACCCGAGGGTATCAGAGCGCTTCACAACAAGTACAAAGGCATCAGACAGACATTGAGGACGGAAAGCACGGCAAGGGGCACATGAGTGAGTAAAGTCTGTACAATAGCAGCAAGAGTCAAAAGCAAGTCAACCGGCTCTGGGGTCACAGAGATAATGGTCCTTCAAAGTGAAAAGCGGAGTTCTAATACGATCCAGAACGCTCAAGGAAGAGGACTTTGAGTAACATCTTGAATTTCGGGAAGGATGCGGTTATTCTGATGGGTGGGGGGATGGAGTCCCAAATCTTGGGAGCATTACCCGCAAAGGATTTGCTAGATATTTTGTGTTTCTGGGATTTCAGAGGAATGAGTAGGAGCGTGTTGGAGCTTCTGAGGTTTCTAGACTGACCGGCCCTTTTGAGCTTGTTGGCCAGGTATTCTGGTTTGCCTGTATGCAGGGCTTTGTGTGTGAGGCAGGCTGTACGGAAGCTGGCTCGTTGGTCAATAGAGAGCCACTTCAGATCCTTAAGAGCAGGAGAGATGTGCTCATATTTCTTAGTTCCCGTGACCATTCTTGCTGCGGTGTTTAGGGTAGAGGTCAGAGGTCCCAAGTGCGATTTGGCTGTTCCAGTCAGAGTAGCAATGCCGTAGTCAATTCTGGAGAGTACCAGAGCCTGCGTGGTCTGTTTCAGGTCTTTCGTGGGGAGGAAGGGTTTCAATTTGTAGATAAGTTTCAGGTTCAGCAAAGCACTTTTGGCAGTTTTTGAGATGTGTTCTTTCATGTCCAGTTTGGGGTCAAGGGTTATTCCTAGGGATGTTATGGAGTTCGATAGAACAAGAGGAACATTCAGGGCGTTTAAGGCTTTGAGCCATTCTAGAATTTGGGGGTTTTCATCTTTGTTCGAGATGAGGAGCACTTCAGTTTTTTCTTCATTGAGTTTGAGGTGGTTGGAAGAGAGCCAGAGTTGAACTTCAGTAAGTGTGCAGTTCAATCTGTGGATGTCTGTGATCGAAGTGGTTTCCAGATAGAGTTGTGTGTCGTCCGCATAGAGGTGGAAGGGGATGTTGGCTTTCCTTAGAATTGAGGTGAGGGGCTCCATGTAGATGTTGAAGAGTTGTGGAGAGAGTACTGACCCTTGTGGGACTCCTCTACTGATGGGGAGGGTGTCCGATTCGCAGCTTTTAATTTTGATTCTTTGTGTGCGGTTGTTGAGAAAGGAGGAGAACCATTTTAGGACAGTCTTTTCCAGACCCGCTCTCTCTTGGAGGACATTGAGTAGCAGGGCATGATCAACTGTGTCAAATGCAGCCGATAGGTCTAAGAGGATGAGAAGGCTACATTGGTTGGAGTCGAGCGACATGTGTAGATCGTCCAGGACATTAAGGATTGCGGTTTCTGTACTGCAGCCTTTTCTGAACCCTGATTGGTATGTGTCGAGAAGATTCGTGTTCTCTAGGTGATGGGTTAGCTGAGACAGCACACATCTTTCCAGAATTTTAGATAAGAGGGGAAGGTTCGAAACTGGTCTGAAGTTGTTCATATCCTGGGGGCCAACGCCCGTTTTTTTTAGTAGTGGCGTGACTTGACCTACTTTAAGGCATTCAGGGATGGAGCCCTCGCTCAGAGAGCTGTTGATGATCTTGGCCCAGATAGGAGCTAGAGTGAGCTTCAGGTCTTTGGTCAATCTCGGGGGAAGCTGATCAAGGGAGTGGGATGAGGGTTTGGCGGTGGCTATGAGATTGCTTATCAGTTCAACCTGGATAGGCCGGAAGGAGGACCAGCAAGTGGTTGTGGTTGCTGGCCTGAAGTGGGAAGTCGCAGAGGGGTGGGAGGGGGGCGTAGCGCAGAATGATCGATCAATTTTGGCAATTTCTCCGTTGAAGAACCTGGCAAAGTCGTCACATTGGGATTTGGACGCCACCATGTTGTCTGTCACAGGAATGGAGGTTTGGTTCCTGATGATGTTAAAGAGTTCTTTGGGGCGGTCTTTAGCATTGTCTAGAGCCGAACAGAAGAAGGACGACTTTTTGTTCTTGATATGGTTATAGTAGATTTTGCGGGCTGCCTTGAGTTGGTCCCGGTTGGGGGAGGTGTGGTTGGACCTCCAGGTTCTTTCCAGGGATCTTAAGTGTCTTCTTTCTTCGTTAATGTCAGAGGAGAACCAAGATCTGGAGGGGATGCTTCTTGTTTTTTTTAGTTTCCGCGTTGCCAGCTGATCTAGGACGAGCTCCAGGTTGGAGTCGTAAAGCGAGGTGAGTTCCGTGGTTGAGAGGAGTACAGTCGAGTTCGGAAGGAGTGAGCTAAGTCCCTTTTCTAGCTTGTCAGGGGGGACTCTCGATAAGTTTCTGACCCACTTGGGGGAGGTTTGAGTGGGTGGGAGGGAAAGAACCGAACGATTGATATGAAAGGGAATGGCGTGATGGTCTGACCAGTCAACTGGGATGATGTGGTCAATTGAAATTGTATTTATATCCGCGATGATTGCATAAAGGATTGCTCCTCTGTGGTGGGTTTCCTCTGTGCAGTGCTGGGTCATGTCATGGTCTTGTAGAAGGATGGTGAGAGATTGGATGAGCGGGTTTTTTGTTACATTCCATCTTAGGTTGAGGTCGCCCAGAATTATTCTGAAGTCGCTGTTGAGAGCGGTTTGAGTGATCAGATCCGTCAGCTGAGCGCCAAATTCGGAGGAGTTGCCCGGAGGGTGGTAGAGGAGAAGGCATTGAAGTGGAGGGTGGTGAGGCGAATTGAGGTTGACCGATAGGCATTCAAAGGAGTTGTATATGATGGAGGGAGATTCAGTGATGGAGAGGTCACTTTTGTGGATAATAGCTATTTCGCCACCTTTGTGTACGGGCCTCTCTTTTTGTATAATTGAGAAACCGGGCGGCACCAGCGTGTCCATGATGGGGATGGATAGAGTGTTTAGCCATGTTTCAGTGATGAAGGCTACATCCAGGTCCTGGGAGAGAATTGTTTTGGCTATTTCTGTTGCATGTTTGACGGCGGATCGGCAATTGATGAGCATACAGTTAATTGGGGGGTCCGCATTCGAGATAGGGTTGACAGAAGTAGCTCTGGGTAAGGAGGAGAGATAGGATGGTGGTCTGGCAGCTTTTCGGAGGGGCGGGTCCCTCCCCACTCCAGTGATTACTTGAATTGAGGAGAAGGGTGAGTGGTAAAGGGGATGTGCTTGGGCTGGCTGATTAGGAGGGGTTTCATGGGAGGCGATGAGGGATCTCACTTCCTGGGGCGAAAGGGAGGGAACAATTCTTCTATGACTGTTAACTCGTGACTCAGTCCTGGGTTTGGTGAGAAGAGGCCGGGAACCTGGGGGTGGCATGTACCCAATGTGAGGAAGAGAGTCAATCCTAGTGGGAGGCGGCTGGAGGTGGGGAGGGGGAACGTGAGGGGAGGGAAGCTGGAGTTTCTCTAGGGAGGATAGGGTTTCCTTCAGGCCAAAAATCAGAGTAGCGATCCGGGCTTCTAGGAGGTCCAGGCGTTGCGTCAGTTTGAGTGCTGGGGAGGAGGGGGGCGGGTAGGTGAAGCTGTGCTTGGCATGGGAGGGGTAATGGGGCAGGACGTTGGTTGGGGGAGGGTAGGGGACGGGGGCCCGGATCCAAGTTAGAGTTCGATTGTGGGAGGACTAGAGAGGGAGAGGGGGTTTGGGGCGAGTTACTGTTGAGTGGAATAACAGGGGAGGGAGGCACGGAATTGGCTTTCAGGAACCCCTGAGCGAGGGCTAGGTGGGGGGAGGGGCTTCAGGGCGAGTTACTATTAGGGGGGGTAGTCGGGTGGGAGGATCTGATTCGTGTTTCGAGTTTGGATGGGCGAGGGATAGGGAGGGAAGGGGGTTGTGGTCCCTTTGGAGGTGGTGGTTGTCTTCACTAAGGGGGACAGTGTGAGATGGGGGAGTGAGGGTTCGTGCAGGGGGCTGTGACTCGGGGTCGATGGGTGTTCTGGGATCTCTATGGGAAGGAGACTGAGAACCTGTAGTGTTGTGGGAGACGTGGGGAGGAGGGAAGGAAGTTGGATGGGTAGGGGGGGTGGCGGAATTCTGGAAGTTTGGGAGAAGGGGGAGGAGGCCTGAGGATGTAGGAGAGAGGGGGGTGGGGCTGGGTGAGACGGATGACTGGAGACGTGATTAAGCGCGAGGGGAAGGGATTGTTGAGGTGAAGGAAGCATGCTCTGTGGGTTAGAAGTTTGGCAAGAGCCATTGGGGGTAGCGGGGCACGGCTGTTGAGGGTAGTGAGCCGTAGCCGTCTTAAGAATGGGGAAGAGGGCATCAAAGAACTCTAGGTTATCGTCTTTCGCCTGGATTAGAATGGTGCCATTCACGAAGATGGTGATGAAGATGTCTCCGGTCAGGGACTGTTGGTTCAGGGGGGAGATAGTTAGTTTCCGGTTGTGTTCTGAGAAGGTGGTTTTGGAGACAGGGAGGAGTGAGTTAAAGGTGGTGACCCAAACGTCTGGTCGGGTGGTGTGGAAAATGTCCATTTTTCTCAGCCCTCTCGTTGAGCAGTGGTAGGTGTCCACGATTAGAGTTTCGGAGTGTTGCCTAATTAAATTCTGTCTAAAGCGTTTTTTGGCTTTGAAGGAGAGGCTGTGTGTGAAGGTAATGGTGTAGGTTTTCCGTCCAAGAGGAGATAAGTGATTAAGTGACGGGCCGGGGTGCATGTCTAAACACAAGGACGGAGGCATTGTAGTAGAACTAGGGGGAGTGAGGCCGCTAGGTGACTGAGGAGAGCGGCGTTAACCAGTGGTGGGAGGACTTTGTTGTAGAATCGGAAGAGAGGGAGTTCAGCCTGAGGCCATCATTACACCTTCCTTGGGGAGACTCGTTGAGATTGGTCAGAGAAGTTTGTTTAAACAAGATTGTGAGATGTCCGAGGTGGCGGCCGTGTTGGGGCCAGGCAGCCCTAGGCAGGGGCGGAGAGAACTGGAGCTTGCGTGAGGGGCAGAGTCAGGTGCTCCTGTGGATCGGCGTATGTCTCCTCTGGTCGCGGCATCGGGCTAGCGCAGTGGGGATCCAGGTGGGGTAATTAGGTTGGGAAACTCCTTATTTGCCCAATACAAGAATACAAGAATATGAGATGTCTGAGGTGGAGGCCGTGATGGGGCCAGGCAGCCCTAGGCAGGGGTGGGAGAGCTAGAGCTAGCGTGGGGGGCAGGGGATGGTGCCCCTGAAGATCTGCGTTTGTCTCCTCAGGTCGTGGCGTCGTGCTAGCGCAACGGGGTCCCAAATGGAGTAGTTGGAGAAAGGAAACTCCTTATTCGCCTTTGCAGGTTTAAGAGAAGTCCAAGGTGGCGACCATATTGGGGTCAGGCAGCCCTAGGTAGGGGTGGAAAGAACTGGAGCTTACGTGGGGGGCAGAGTAAGGTGTCCCTGTAGATCGGCAATAGTCTCTTCTGGTCAGGCCGACAGGCTAGCACAGCGGGATCCCAGCGGGATCCCAGCTGGAGTCGTTAGGTGGGGAATCTCCTTGTTCGTCTTCTATAGATTTGTGGGATGTCCGAGGAGGCGGCCATATTGGGGCCAGGCAGCCCTGGGCAGAGGAGGAAAGAGCTTGAGCAGGCGTGGGGGGGGGCAGAGTATGGTGCCCTTGAAGATTGGCGCCTGTATTGATTGTAGCGCGGCGCTGCGGGGGCCCAAATGGAGCAGTAGAAGTCAGGAATCACCTTTTTGTCTTTAGTTTTGAAGGCGGGCCGCCATCTTGGAAGCAGACAGCCCGGGTTGGATGTCGCGTCTCCTTGGACCGGAGCGGGGGCCACGGCCTCACCGATAAGGGCCTTTCTCACGTCTCTGATGCGCGGAGCAGCGTCACTGCTGCAGTTCCTGGCACCTTACTCCTCTCAACATAGTACCTCGCTGCTTCTTCGGGGCCGTGAACCTGGCCGCGCCGCAACCGGTAAGTGCGGACAGATTTATCAGAGGGGGTAGCTGCGGGTGAGGGGAGGGGTCGAGAGCGATGGCACTGGCCCAGGAAGGGCGGGGATCGCGGTCGCGTACCTCCTCTTGTGGCGGACTCGCTCCGTGTTGATCCCGTGGACGCTTTCAGGGGCACAGGGCGGCAGCCGGTTCCGAGGTGGATCGCCGGGAGCGTTGTTAGACAGTCCTTCCAGTGAGGGGGATTCGGTGGGGTCGCTCTGGTCGGGATTAGCACCAAAAGTGATCCCTTGACCGGAGCTCATCCCAGTTACTCCCTCCTTGCGGCCATCTTGTCGCTTCTTAAGTCTGGTCAAGATTGGAGCAAGGATATTCCTTCTGTTTTTTCAAGTGATCTTGGCTGTTTAAAAAACTATATGCATCGCATAAGAATCAAGACTGATGTCAGTCCTAAGGTTGCGAAGGTCAGGAATTTTAAACTATTAGTTAGGGGGAAATTGAAAACTGAGTTGGACAAGCTTTTGGCCAAAGGGATTATTCAAGAAGTCGAGGAAACATAGCGGGTCTTTCCGGTTGTGATGGCCCGCAAAGCCAATAGTGAGGCCCGGCTCTGTGTGTATTTGTGGGAACTCAATAGGGCTGTCATTGTTGACCACTACCCTTTACCCAACATAACTGAAATGTTGTGTTCACTTGAAGGGGCAAAACACTTCTCCTCCATATACCTTACCTCTGCTTACCACTAGGACAAGCTTCACCCTGCCTCTCAAGATTTGACAGCCTTTGTCACACCTTTTGGCACGTTTAGGTTTCTGAAAATGCCCTTTGGTCTTATTTCTGCTGCGTCAGTGTTTCAGAGAGCAATGGAGGGTATTCTTAGAGGCCTCCACGGTGTCAAAGTGTACTAAGATGATGTGCTCATCTTTGGCGGGGATCTGAAGCAACATGACGCAAGGCTAAAGTCTGTTTTGAAATTGTAAAATTATGCTGGTCTCACTCTTAGAGAGGACAAGGGCAAATTTGATGTAAAAGAAATAGATTACCTTGGTCACTCTCTGTCTGCTGTGGGTATCAAGCCTAAATCTTTGTTGGTGAGTTCTATTAACAGTCTACGAGCTCCGTCAAATAAGGATGAGCTAGTCAAGTTTCTTGGTATGGCAGAGTTTTATCATAAGTTTGTTCCAAATTTTGCTCGGAAAACCTTATGTCTCAGATCGCTGTTAAAGAAGGGAAATTAATTTGTTTGGTCTAAGACTTGTGAGGAGGAATTCCTTAACATCAAGAACCACCTTAATGATGCACCTTGTCTAGGTAGTTTTGACCCAACGAAAGTTTCGTATCTTATTACTGATGCGAGTGCAAATGGTTTGGGTGCTGTTCTGTTGCAGAAAGTTGATGGAGAAGAGAGAACTATTTTCTTTCTTTCCAGGCCATTGAGGGGTGTAGAATGTAGTTATTCTGTAGTGGCTCTTGGTGTGTTCTGGGCAGTGCGCTAACTAAGAAAGTTTTTGTGGGGGAAAAAATGTAAGATTTTTACTGACCACAAACCACTTAAGGATGTGTTTTCAAAAAAGGAATAGATTGTGTTTTTTATCGCATAAGGAAATGGGTGGTGGTCTTACAAGAATTTGATTTTGATATTTCACATTTGCCCGTTCCATGAAAGTCTTGGCAGACTATCTTTCAAGGCTCAGTGGTAAAATAATGAGTTGCAGGATGATGTTGAGTGGTTTGGAGCTGAGGAGCTTGAAGAAGAAGTAAATGTATGCCTGATCATTGAAGGTCTCATTTCTGAGAGTGTATGGAGAGAAAGTTTGGAGAGTGATGCTGCTTTCCAGAAAGTTATCTCCTTTGCCTCTGGTACCTGGTGTGAGAAGAAGGACTGTGAGGAGGATCTCAAGGGATTTTGGAATGTTATAGAAGATCTTGCTGTGGTAGACTGTATCCTCATGCGTGGTAGCAAACTCATTCCACCATTTGTGTTGAGAGACAAGTTGATTGGAAGTGCTCATGCGTCACACATGGGAATTGCTAAAACAAAGGAGAGGATCAGGGAGGCTTATTGGTGGCCAGCAATGGATGGGCATGTGGAAAGACTGGTGTGTGCATGTGTTGAGTGCATGTTCACACAGGGTCCTGAAGTGCAAAACACAGCCCATGGTCATAAGGGAACAAGCCTCGGGTCCATGGACAGACATTTCCATTGACATACTGGGTCCTGTGCAGCTTAGAACTCAGGACCACTATGTGATTGTGTGCATTGACATGTTTTCTAGGTGGCCAGATATCAAGATTGTAAACTCAGTTGAGTCCTCTGTAGTAATTGAATTTCTAGAAGAACTTGACACTTTTATCAGACAATGGGGTTCAATTCACATCAAGTGTCATGGAAGAATTTTTACATTTCAAGGATATTAGGCACAAGAGGGCTGCTCTTTATCACCCAGATATTAAGGGTGTAGTGGAGAAATGTATTAAAATTCTCAAAGAGACCATGCAGCAAGCTGTTGCCTGTGGTAAAAGTTTGAAATTGGCTATAAAAAAAAAATACGAGAGTATCGGTTCGCTTCACATTCTTTCACTGGGGTATCTCTCTTTCGCTTGTTTAAAGGAAGGGTACCTAGCATAGAAGTTGCCCCGTTGTGGGTTACTTCAAAGAGGTAGATGGTGGACAAGGAAGTAAGAGGAATTGAACGCTGGAAGGAGAAAGAAAAAGAGGTGATGAATTAAAGGACAAAAGTAAGACAAAAAAAGTCTTACTTGCGGAGTTCCACAGGGCTCCTCTCTTTCCCCTCTAATATTCAATCTGTATATTCTCCCTCTGATTTCCGATCTTCAGAAGAGACCAGTAATCATCCTCAATTACGCAGATGACCTACAGCTCATCTTCAACATCGACTCCTTCCCTTCTTCCATTGAAAACGTTCAAACCACGATGACTTTTATTAGCAGCTGGAAGAACGCAAACCAGCTCAAGCTCAATCCCGATAAGACCGAGCTGGTTCTGACAGGACCCCCAGGAAACCCAAGGAATACCAACTTTTTGCCAGGCTCCCTGGGCTGTCCTCCATCTCCTGTCAACTCTGTAAAAAGTCTTGGAGTAACCCTTAGCAGCGACCTTTCCATGAGGGCCCAAATTAAATCAGTGGTATCAGTCTGCATATTCCACCTACGTCGCATCAGGAAAATTCGCAGATTTCTTTCCCAAGACGCTCTTATTCAAGTCATTCTGGGGATGGTCATATCTCGGATTGACTACGCGAATGAATTGTATGTTGGAATGCCTGCCTACCAAATGCATCAACTCCAACTCATCCAGAATCAAGCTGCTAGACTCGCCTTTGGCCAGCCCAGTTCTAGTCATACCGCACCTCTCCTTAGGAGCCTTCACTGGCTCCCTGTGGCCCAGCGCAGCTCTTTCAAACTAGGCTGCCTGATTCATAAGGCCCTCTCCTTGCAGGGTCCTGCCTTCATCGCCTCTCGGATTCACCGCTATTCTCCCGCTCGTGCTCTTCGATCCTCTGGCTCTAACCTATTGTCTACATGCATCTTTAGACGTAAGAAACACGGTGGGTTGCAATTTTCCTCACATGCTCCACTCTTCTGGAATTCACTCCCCCAAATCTTCGTCTAACCCCATCCTACCCCCATTTTAGGAGGGCTTTGAAGACCTTGCTCTTCTCTCAAGCCTACAGTTAATTGCTCAGATCCCGTTGCATGTTTCCAGTCTGTCCTCTAAAGCGCCAAGAAACCGTTGGTGTACGTGCGCTGTATAAATATTTGTTATTATATCATATCAGATATGACGAAAGAAAGGGTGTGAAAAACATCTTTGTCAGCGTGGGTGACTGGGTAAGTATTAAATCTCCAAGGAAAACTGGTGGTTCTTCCAAATTCAGTAGTCCTTTTGAGTTGATTAAAGTCTTCAAAAATGCAATAAAGACCAGTAACCATAGAATATGGAATTTGGGAAGAATGGCAAAATATCCAGTTAGATCCACCTCTGCTGCTAGCTCTAAGGGTTGTGCTGCAGCTCAAAATCCTGTTCCGGAAAATGTTATTGTGAGTGAAAGAGGTGGTAGGCCTTGTCATTTGAAGCATATTCCTCGCCACTTACAAGATTACGGGGGATATTCTCAAGAAGGTGTGATAATCATTGCAAAATTGGCTTAACGCAACTTTGCACATCACAGTCTATCGCTGGAGAACAACACTGTGATAACATGGCATTCTCGAGCCAGCTGTACCATGTGATAGGCTCACGATAATGAGTCAAATGTCAGTGATAAAGGCAATGTGACACCGCAAAAATACGAAACACGAACGCAAAAAAAGCTGCAATGAGGCCAACAGGGATACAGACACCAGCAAAAACCAGTGATTGGCCTGCAATTTCCACACTTCATGCGGGGAAATGCACTATAAAAGCAGAGTACGAAAACGGGGAGATTACAATTTTGAGCACAACCCCACATCCGTGATGTAGAATAAATGACCAATGTCACGCATTACATAGCCATCTCCTCACAGACACAATGTACATTGACATGTAGTTTGCATGTAAACTGAGCCAATGCAGACACTTGCATGGAACACACAGTGAAACCGCAACTCCCCTTCACATTGCAGAGGAACAAGAAACCCCTCCTGCACACAGAAGTGTCATGCCCATGATCAATCAATTATGACAGCGTGGACAAATGTAGGGGAAGTGACTCTCGCTTACGTACATGTTGCCCATGTTGTTGGACTTGAGTCACAAGGGCATGCCTGCATCATGATGGTACATATCTGACCCCAAAAGGAGCCCTGTTGTCACCTGTAGGTCACACATGGCATCCAAAATGGAATGATCTTGGACGCATGTGAATCGCAGAAGAGTGAGATACCCTACTAACTGTGACACACAGAATTGGCAGTCCAAATATGTGACACCCCAAAAAGCCTCACTGCACAGAGGTGACACACTCACCATCCATTAACACATCATAAAGTCGTAATCAACACATGTCGCACTCACACTTATCTGAGTGATGTGCCTGTACAGATGAGTGACATGCACTTAGGGAATGTCATTTTGGATTCCATTTATTTGCATATGATGTGCCTGTGGTTACACTGAACTGTCCCATGATTGCCAAGGACTGTCACAATGTGACATGCTCATTTGAAGAAATTTTCAATGAAGGTGTCCCTGTGGGCTATTCCTGCTGCGGCTGCAGTGGGGTGTGGTCCACCTGCCTCATCATCATCATCATCGTCCGATGCCTCTGGAACTGGTATCCATTGTGCCTTGATGCGTACACATTTGATGTGCAACACACAACATGCAACGACCATCTTGCACACAATGTCTTGGCTGTACAGGAGCCTTCCACCTGTGACGTCCAGGCACCTGAAATGTGAATCAACCGCAATGGATTGCACACCGCTAGCCCCTCCTCCGGATCGCCCCTAAGGATTCTGGTACGTATAGTTCATGAGTGGTTCACCTCAGTAGGTGCAAGTGAGTACTTGTTGTTGTGAAGATCTCTAGACCCGAGACATGGCCCGGGTTTCGGGATATCTTCCCTCATCAGTAGAGAACGTATTTGGGGTAGAAAAGAAGGCCGCCAAGCAACCGTCACAGGCCTTGATGCCTAACCGGCACGCAGGGGCGTCATCCAGAAGCTCGTCAGCTTAAAGGCTCAAGGGAGCCCATTTGTAGAATCAACCGCAATGGATCGCACACCGCTAGCCCCTCCTCCGGATCGCCCCTAAGGATTCTGGTACGTATAGTTCATGAGTGGTTCACCTCAGTAGGTGCAAGTGAGTACTTGTTGTTGTGAAGATCTCTAGACCCGAGACATGGCCCGGGTTTTGGGATATCTTCCCTCATCAGTAGAGAACGTATTTGGGGTAGAAAAGAAGGCCGCCAAGCAAAAGTCACAGGCCTTGATGCCTAACCGGCACGCAGGTGCGTCATCCAGAAGCTCGTCAGCTTAAAGGCTCAAGGGAGCCCATTTGTAGAATCAACCGCAATGGATCGCACACCGCTAGCCCCTCCTCCGGATCGCCCCTAAGGATTCTGGTACGTATAGTTCATGAGTGGTTCACCTCAGTAGGTGCAAGTGAGTACTTGTTGTTGTGAAGATCTCTAGACCCGAGACAAGGCCCGGGTTTCGGGATATCTTCCCTCATCAGTAGAGAACGTATTTGGGGTAGAAAAGAAGGCCGCCAAGCAACCGTCACAGGCCTTGATGCCTAACCGGCACGCAGGTGCGTCATCCAGAAGCTCGTCAGCTTAAAGGCTCAAGGGAGCCCATTTGTAGAATCAACCGCAATGGATCGCACACCGCTAGCCCCTCCTCCGGATCGCCCCTAAGGATTCTGGTACGTATAGTTCATGAGTGGTTCACCTCAGTAGGTGCAAGTGAGTACTTGTTGTTGTGAAGATCTCTAGACCCGAGACATGGCCCGGCTTTCGGGATATCTTCCCTCATCAGTAGAGAACATATTTGGGGTAGAAAAGAAGGCCGCCAAGCAACCGTCACAGGCCTTGATGCCTAACCGGCACGCAGGTGCGTCATCCAGAAGTTCGTCAGCTTAAAGGCTCAAGAGAGCCCATTTGTAGAATCAACCGCAATGGATCGCACACCGCTAGCCCCTCCTCCGGATCGCCCCTAAGGATTCTGGTACGTATAGGTCATGAGTGGTTCACCTCAGTAGGTGCAAGTGAATACTTGTTGTTGTGAAGATCTCTAGACCCGAGACATGGCCCGGGTTTCGGGATATCTTCCCTCATCAGTAGAGAACGTATTTGGGGTAGAAAAGAAGGCCGCCAAGCAACCGTCACAGGCCTTGATGCCTAATCGGCACGCAGGTGCGTCATCCAGAAGCTCGTCAGCTTAAAGGCTCAAGGGAGCCCATTTGTAGAATCAACCGCAATGGATCGCACACCGCTAGCCCCTCTTCCGGATCGCCCCTAAGGATTCTGGTACCTATAGGTCATGAGTGGTTCACCTCAGTAGGTGCAAGTGAATACTTGTTGTTGTGAAGATCTCTAGACCCGAGACATGGCCCGGGTTTCGGGATATCTTCCCTCATCAGTAGAGAACGTATTTGGGGTAGAAAAGAAGGCCGCCAAGCAACCGTCACAGGCCTTGATGCCTAACCGGCACGCAGGTGCGTCATCCAGAAGCTCGTCAGCTTAAAGGCTCAAGGGAGCCCATTTGTAGAATCAACCGCAATGGATCGCACACCGCTAGCCCCTCCTCCGGATCGCCCCTAAGGATTCTGGTACGTATAGTTCATGAGTGGTTCACCTCAGTAGGTGCAAGTGAGAACTTGTTGTTGTGAAGATCTCTAGACCCGAGACATGGCCCGGGTTTCGGGATATCTTCCCTCATCAGTAGAGAATGTATTTGGGGTAGAAAAGAAGGCCGCCAAGCAACCGTCACAGGCCTTGATGCCTAACCGGCATGCAGGTACGTCATCCAGAAGCTCGTCAGCTTAAAGGCTCAAGGGAGCCCATTTGTAGAATCAACCGCAATGGATCGCACACCGCTAGCCCCTCCTCCGGATCGCCCCTAAGGATTCTGGTACGTATAGTTCATGAGTGGTTCACCTCAGTAGGTGCAAGTGAGTACTTGTTGTTGTGAAGATCTCTAGACCCGAGACATGGCCCGGCTTTCGGGATATCTTCCCTCATCAGTAGAGAACGTATTTGGGGTAGAAAAGAAGGCCGCCAAGCAACCGTCACAGGCCTTGATGCCTAACCGGCACGCAGGTGCGTCATCCAGAAGCTCGTCAGCTTAAAGGCTCAAGGGAGCCCATTTGTAGAATCAACCGCAATGGATCGCACACCGCTAGCCCCTCCTCCGGATCGCCCCTAAGGATTCTGGTACCTATAGTTCATGAGTGGTTCACCTCAGTAGGTGCAAGTGAGTACTTGTTGTTGTGAAGATCTCTAGACCCGAGACAAGGCCCGGGTTTCGGGATATCTTCCCTCATCAGTAGAGAACGTATTTGGGGTAGAGAAGAAGGCCGCCAAGCAACCGTCACAGGCCTTGATGCCTAATCGGCACGCAGGTGCGTCATCCAGAAGCTCGTCAGCTTAAAGGCTCAAGGGAGCCCATTTGTAGAATCAACCGCAATGGATCGCACACCGCTAGCCCCTCCTCCGGATCGCCCCTAAGGATTCTGGTACGTATAGGTCATGAGTGGTTCACCTCAGTAGGTGCAAGTGAATACTTGTTGTTGTGAAGATCTCTAGACCCGAGACATGGCCCGGGTTTCGGGATATCTTCCCTCATCAGTAGAGAACGTATTTGGGGTAGAAAAGAAGGCCGCCAAGCAACCGTCACAGGCCTTGATGCCTAACCGGCACGCAAGTGCGTCATCCGGAAGCTCGTTAGCTTAAAGGCTCAAGGGAGCCCATTTGTAGAATCAACCGCAATGGATCGCACACCGCTAGCCCCTCCTCCGGATCGCCCCTAAGGATTCTGGTACGTATAGTTCATGAGTGGTTCACCTCAGTAGGAGCAAGTGAGTACTTGTTGTTGTGAAGATCTCTAGACCCTAGACATGGCCCGGGTTTCGGGATATCTTCCCTCATCAGTAGAGAACGTATTTGGGGTAGAAAAGAAAGCCGCCAAGCAACCGTCACAGGCCTTGATGCCTAACCGGCACGCAGGTGCGTCATCCAGAAGCTCGTCAGCTTAAAGGCTCAAGGGAGCCCATTTGTAGAATTAACCGCAATGGAGCGCACACCGCTAGCCCCTCCTCCGGATCGCCCCTAAGGATTCTGGTACTTATAGTTCATGAGTGGTTCACCTCAGTAGGTGCAAGTGAGTACTTGTTGTTGTGAAGATCTCTAGACCCGACACATGGCCCGGGTTTCGGGATATCTTCCCTCATCAGTAGAGAACGTATTTGAGGTAGAAAAGAAGGCCGCCAAGCAACCGTCACAGGCCTTGATGCCTAACCGGCACGCAGGTACGTCATCCAGAAGCTCGTCAGCTTAAAGGCTCAAGGGAGCCCATTTGTAGAATCAACCGCAATGGATCGCATACCGCTAGCCCCTCCTCCGGATCGCTCCTAAGGATTCTGGTACGTATAGTTCATGAGTGGTTCACCTCAGTAGGTGCAAGTGAGTACTTGTTCTTGTGAAGATCTCTAGACCCGAGACATGGCCCGGGTTTCGGGATATCTTCCCTCATCAGTAGAGAACGTATTTGGGGTAGAAAAGAAGGCCGCCAAGCAACCGTCACAGGCCTTGATGCCTAACCGGCACGCAGGTGCGTCATCCAGAAGCTCGTCAGCTTAAAGGCTTAAGGGAGCCCATTTGTAGAATCAACCGCAATGGATCTCACACCGCTAGCCCCTCCTCCGGATCGCCCCTAAGGATTCTGGTACGTATAGTTCATGAGTGGTTCACCTCAGTAGGTGCAAGTGAGTACTTGTTGTTGTGAAGATCTCTAGACCCGAGACATGGCCCGGGTTTCGGGATATCTTCCCTCATCAGTAGAGAAACTGTCCCGAAACCCGGGCCATGTCTCGGGTCCAGAGAACTTGGGGATAACGAGTAACCACTCGCACCAACTGTGATGAACTACTTTTTACTTGTTCATCTACATGCACTACATGTACCAGAGTGCTAAGGAGCGACCCGGAGGATAGGCTAGCGGTGTGCGATCCATCTTGGTTGTACTTAAATGGCTCCCGTGAGCCTTGAGCTGACGAGCTCTTGGAGACGCACCTGCGCGCCGGAGAGGCATCAGGGCCTGTGACGGTTACTTGGCGGCCTTCTCATCCACCCCAAACACTGCTCTGCTGACGAGGGAAACTGTCCCGAAACCCGGGCCATGTCTCGAGTCCAGAGATCTTGGGGATAACGAGTAACCACTCGCTCCAACTGTGGTGAACTACTTTTTACTCGTCCATCTACATGCACTACATGTACCAGATTGCTAAGGGGCGACCCGGAGGAGAGGCTAGCGGTGTGCGATCCATCTTGGTTGTACTTAAATGGCTCCCGTGAGCCTTGAGCTGACGAGCTCTTGGACACGCACCTGCGCGCCGGAGAGGCATCAGGGCCTGTGACGGTTACTTGGCGGCCTTCTCATCCACCCCAAACACTGCTCTGCTGACGATGGAAACTGTCCCGAAACCCGGGCCATGTCTCGGGTCCACAGATCTTGGGGATAACGAGTAACCACTCGCACCAACTGTGGTGAACTACTTTTTACTCGTCCATCTACATGCACTACAGTGCTAAGGGGCGACCCGGAGGAGAGGCTAGCGGTGTACGATCCATCTTGGTTGTACCTGAAACGTGACTTCAACATGCCAAATGTGCATTTCACGATGCCCCTGGTGTGTTTGTGGGCCGCTTTGTACTTCCTCTGGGACTGTGTGTTCGAGGCTCGGAGGGGTGTCATCATCCAAGCACAGAGTGCATATCCTTGGTCACCTGTGACAGTGCAGAGAGACATGAGTCAATAGTTGGTTTTGCATGATGTGTTGGCAGGCTCACTGGTTCATTGGTGTGTGTGATATGTGTGACTTTGTGATTCCTGTATGACAAGTACTGCTTGTTACAAATGTGCAGCATCAATGTGTATTACATAGCCTCATTGCTGCTCCCTCCCCCGAGCCTATTCATTAATGTGCGCAGCGCAGTTGCGTCACTTGCGCACCTAAAGCACACCATTGAGATGCCCTTCAGTGCATGTCCACAAGCCTGACAATGACTCAGTGATGTTGTGCGCTGAAGGTGTGCAGCCACGTGTTTGTAGACTTATAGGGAAGGACAGGCCAGACACATATGTAGAGTTCATACCTGGCTGAACTCGCCCTACGGTTGAGGGTAGACCTTTGGTTTATGCTACAGAGATATCGACACACAGAACAGTTGGCATGTCTGATCCCGGACCCTGGGTGGACTTGCTCACCCTCATGTACCCCTCGGCCTTGGCCGCACTCCGTGGGCATGCTACATAGCAACATTGCACATTACGTGATGGGTGGGGCAGACACTACACCAGAGACACACGCATCAGTTACCTATTTGTCAAGGCCTAAACTCAGACACGCCCAGAGCCACGTGTCGAATGACCACACCCCTACTCCGTACTGCCGTACTCCGGTCAACTGACACTTACAGTGGGGTCTGACACAGGCACATGTCCCAGGTCTAGCCTACTGCCTGAGGTGACAAGGTTGTGCATGTTGTACACAGCACAATGAGATGTGGAATGGCCCGTAGCCCTCATGCATACAAAATGACTACAGGGACACACTGAGATAATTTGTGGAACTGGCTACGGGCACGTGCGCCCAGCACCTTTTATTGCCAGGGTCACACGTTCAGTGGCGCCTGTGCTGGATGGGTGTTGGGTAGTGTAAGCAACCCCTCAGGGGTTGATTGGTGCTGGCTATTGAACTTGGCCTTTTTTTGCAGGGCCGTCCCTGAAATGTTTGCCTTCCTCCTATATTTTTTCTGACCTGTTGTTGGCTGTTACCACTGCTGATCAGTGCTAAAGTGCATATGCTCTCTATTGTAAATTGGTGTATTGATTGGTGACTCCATGATTGGGTTATTTGATTTAATTGTCAGACCCTAGTACAGTGCACCATGTGTGCCCAGGGCTTGTAAATAAAATGCTGCTGGTGGGCTTGCAGCACTGGTTGTGCCACCCACAGAAGCAGCTTGTAAAGTATGTCTCAGGCCTGCCATTGCAGAGCCTGTGAGCAGTCTAGTACTGCCATGTCGACTTGGTAAGTGCACCCACTTGCCAGTCCCTAAACCTTCCCTTTTCTTCATATCAGACACCGCGAAGGTGGGCCCAAGGGTAGGGTGCATTGTAAGTATAAGGTAGGACATGCCCTGGTATGTGTAGCTTGTCCTGATAGTGAATTATAGCCATTTTAGCTTGTCACTATTGCAAGGCTACCTGTTCCCATAGGCCAGAATGGGCAGTTTGATTATAATATATTATAATCCTAACTGACCCAGGGAACATGGTAGAAATTAGGATTTAGTATGCCTGAACTCAGACTGATAAAATACATATTTTAGTAAAGTTGGTTTTAACATTCTGTGTTTGAAAATACCACTTTTAGAAAGTAGGTATTTTCCTACCTAACCATCCAGCTTTCCTTTGCTAGCTCGTGTATTCCCTGTCTGGTTTGTGAGTGACAGGGGCTGAGGTGGCTCCAGGAGAAAGGGTGAGTCCGCACAAGGCTGGATAGTCCTATCTGCATGAGGAGTGGTAGGAGGAGTAGCACCTGGGCCTGAGTAGGACTGTGCCTGCCTTCCTCAATGATTCTGCAATCTTTTGTTAAACCCACAGCTTGCGAGTCTGTAGAAATAGCATCCCAGCAGTTGTGTGATGAGATATCCAATTTCTTCACCACAAAAATTGATAAGATCTATGAAAAAATAATTAATGCTGGTAATGATAAGGTTTCCTCAATAACAGCACTCTCTCAGGCTGATACAGAGTGGAAACAGGATATACATTCTCTGGAATTTTTCCCCCCCATTTCTGGGGAGGAAACTCTGACATTGATGACCAGTATAAAAAGTGGGAGCCCGGAGGACATTATCCCACCCAGGATTATACCTGCTCTAGCAGGGCAGCTCTGCCCTGCTTTTGAGCAACTTGTGAATCTTTCTCTCACCTCCGGCCATGTCCCTAAAGATTGGAAACGACCCCTTGTCCGGCCCATTAGGAAGAACACCGCCATTCCTTGGACGGAATTGTCCAATTTAAGGCCAATCTCACTGCTACCTTTTCTTGGGAAAATATCTGAAAAGCATGTTAATTTCCATCTATCCAGGTATATCGAACTGGCAGACGTTCTTGACTATTCCCAGTCTGGGTTTAGGCCAAGACATAGCACGGAATCCACCTTGGTATCCGTGACTGACGACCTGCACATGTACCAAGACAGGGGCTTTTCAGTGATCCTGGTTTTGCTAGATCTATCAGCGGCGTTCGACACCGTGTCACATTCCATCTTGACAGAACGGTTGTCGAACGCCGGGATCAAAAATAAAGCCCTTGCTTGGCTAAAAAGCTTCCTATCCGACCGCACCCAGAGTGTCACCATGGGTGCATATCGGTCAGCGGAGGTAGAGATCTCCAAAGGGGTGCCACAGGGCTCTTGTTTGAGCCCTACTCTTTTTAACATCTATGTGGCACCCCTGGCTAGAGTGATGCGTAAGTACGGTTTCATCCCCGTGTCATATGCTGATGACACGCAGCTCCTCTTCCCATTCAAAACCATCTCCGCTGAAGTGAAGAGCTCCTTTTCAGCTGGTATGAAGGCAGTGGCACAATGGATGTCGGCCAACTGCCTTCAGTGCAACGTCAGTAAAACTGAGGTTATGTTGTTTGGGGAAGCTAAACTGCTTTGGTCTCCAGACTGGTGGCCCAGCGACTTGGGTGTTGTTCCCGAACTGTGGAAAAGTAAATTTTGCCATGTTCTGTGTCCCTACGTGTCCTCCTTCTTATGTTATGTGTGCATGATTAATATGCATATGTATTCCCCATGTTCGATTAAAGATGCAATTACAGTTGTGTCCATCCCTAGTATGCCAGTTTCCAGTTCTCGTGAATACTATGAATATCAGGCCTATGTAAAGTTACGTTGCCACGTTTCCCAGTGTGCACGTTATTTCATTGAAAAGTCCCCGTTTCTAGGCCTCAAAAGGGCCCGGACACCAGATTCAGCTCCTGTCTCCTGTACCCTCGCTGAGGAGCGATACAGCCCCTACCTGTATCCTCGACCCTTCACTTACTTCCTGCCTCACAGTGCCCGGCTCAGCCTGGCTCTGCCTCTGAGTCTGCCAAGAGTATGTTATGATTCTAGTTATCAGTCCAGCCCTCCTTCTCTGCATTCCTAAGCTACTGAATCGCATCAATAGTTTCCGTCATTGTCTAGCCTTTACGTCTCCATGTAAGAGAAATACTGTATTTAATGGTCATTTAATATTCCTCAACACGCACTACATGTAGAATAATGCATGCTCCAGTCTTAGAGTCCGTTAGCCTCTCCCCTCCTGACTCTTAGTTTATATCAACATGTCCTCTAAACATCAGATACTAGATAGGGTTAGGTACATGTCGCCCTGACTCTCCAGACTTCAGTCTCTACTCCTAGCACAGAGTTCATAGCCCCCAGCTTCTCCTAGTAACACGTCATTGTCAGCTTGCGCGCACCATTAGGTTAGAGGTCCCGGCTCCTTAGGTAGCCCCCTCCATGTTTCCGCCCCATTTATGACATATTCTGTTACGTTTACATCACATGTCTATGTACACGCCTCTTGTTACACCTACTTTCACCCTTATCTTTCGCGACTGCTATTGACCACACCCACTGCTCCGCCTATCGTATGTATTGTAATGCAACTATTTTAGTATATATATACTTGTGTACTGCTATTAAATGTTACCCATTCCCTTACGCCGATCCTGATCCAGCCCCCGGCAGCGCTGCCATCCCATTCCTGTGCAGGTTGTCCTGTTCCTGTCCTTTATGCTGTATTAAACCTGCAAACTCCTACTACCTCGAATCTTGACTCTTATTTATTGAGCTATCTGTTATTTACTATGTCCAGTAAAACCTAGATCCGGTATTATTTATTTATATACCACATAATGGCGCCCGAATAGGGACTTGCCCTTTCCCCACGCGCCGGTGAAGCCACGCCGGCCCCCTGACCCTCTGCAGCCGTGACGGAACCATACCGTGCACGTGCAGATATTTCTGCTTCAAGTATCCCTCAGGCCCACGGAGGAGACGGAGGTGGCGGTCCAGCATCCAGACGAGGCGGTGGAGGAACGCGGCGAGTCCCGACCAGAGCCCAAGCCGAGAGTCCAAGGTCCGAGGTATCCGGAGGCCCACCCGTAACTGAAGTCCGAAGTTCGTCTGTCCGGCGTCGAAGCAGTCCAGTCTAGTCCGAGGCCTTCCGTTCTTGCTGCCCGGTGAGTACCATTGCTGGGGTAGTATCTAGACAGGGTCAATCTAAATTGACTCTGGTCCGTGGGTTGGTGGTACACAGACCCAAAAACGAAGTGTCCACTTCGGTGGATGCGGGTCCTGACGTGTCTCTTTATGAGACCGGTAAGTTTTGTACTGTTTTAGCAGTACATCTAGTTTCTGTTCTAGTCAGTTCTGTTCTCGAGAAATTCATGTATTCTGTTTTCAGTATTCCAGGTAGTATTCTGTTCGAACTGATATTTTAAATGTTCTTCATGTATTTTAATGTCGTGGTATGAATGTGGAGTAATTATCGTGTTCATTGTGTATTGTATTGTGTCTAGATTAACAGTTCAGTCATGCCGTTATTTTCCAGACTACGTCAGTTAAGAACTAGAAAAGGTCTGTTAGAAGAAGCAGTTCCTGTCCCGCCTAGGGACAGTCCAGGTCATTTTATGTATCAGAAGCATGGCATAAGTGCCATATTATATCTAGATTTATGGGTAGAGTATACCAAACAGTTAGAAGAAAAGTATAGATGGCCCGTATCGGGTACATGGGATGCCGAGTGCATCATGCGAGTAGAAGAAGCATTATGGAAAAAGAAAGCCAGACAGTCACAGAAAGATGCCATCGAGTTATGGCGCAAAGAATCTCATAAAAGAACCGAAAAAGAAATCAGAAGGTCAGAATTAAGTAGAGAATCCTTAGAACGAGCCCAAGAAAGGGAACTAATCGAGATAGGTGAACGAGTCAAAACTGAACAGTCAGATAGACAGAGGCATGCCCTCATTAAGGGTATGTATCCTCTTCTTGCCGAGGGCTTGCCAAAAGCGACCCCGGAGGCATCCAGTAATTTTCCGCCACCATTAGTTCCGACCAAGCTACGTCACAAACCGACCGCAGCTGATATTTTTATTTCGTCCTACTTGGACGACACGGTTCCGGAATATGCAAATCCTGTTCCGCCAGTCCCTGTAAATAATGTAAATCCTGCTCCTCCAGACACCGGAGTACCTGCTACGGTACCCCCGGTTCAGCCCACATTACAATTTCCCACTCTGCCAGCACGAAGAGTATCAGTCGACGATTCCAGCATAGGGGCTGCAGGAGGAGGTCCTCCTGGTACCCCGCCACCACACCAACGTAGAACGTTGGCCGAGTTACATGAATGTGCGTTACAACGTACGCCCAAATTTAAGTCCGTTGCAGATATCCGACGAGCTCTTACTGAATGCCGCTATGATCCGGTTGCAGGTGATGATAGTACAGTAATATATTCCATCCGTGTAAGACGGGTGACCGGGTATTTAGACACCCTACCAGATATGAAAGGAGATCTAGACAGAATATATCGTTTCATCCGTACAGGGGATGATCCAGAAAGTATTGGTGAAGCCATGTCCCAAAGGAAAGCTGAGATCCAGCTCATGATATTAAAGTTTCTGATTAATTGTCTAATAAGAGAACAAGACTACCCGACTAAAGATCCGGCCGAAATGAGAATCCTGACAAGGTGGAGTGATAATATAGCCGAGGGTAAGCACAAGACTATCAGTAGTATAGAGAGTATGTACAAGAGAATTCGTAAAGAAATAATAAAGTTACATGAACAACGTAAAGCAGCACAAGTAAGCGAGAAAGAGAATGACTCTTCTACTGAAGAGGTAGAGGACGAGAATCCCACTAGAATAGCGTATGTAGGAAAATCTAGATTTCCAGACCGACATTCACGTCTAGACTACAAGAAAACTGTTCCTCATCCAGCACCAGAACAAGGTTCTCTAGAACAAGTATTTCAAGCTACCGATCACATTCTGAAATCACGAATCGGTTACAGTGAGTTAAGTACTATGCATGAACAAGAACTAGTCCGATCAGTAGTCCGATGGATTACTGATTCTACCACTTTTCCAGACGAAATAGTGGCACAAATGTTTCTGAAACTGCCCCCAGCCGAGCAACGACTGGTGGGTATGTATATGATCCAACACCTCATTACTCTGTATGAGGGTCAACATTCTGATCCAGGTCCGTTACGCGATGTCCTGAACGAGTTACTCCAGTATAGATGGAAAGGTTTAGGTACCGATTTAATTAGTGTCATTCTAGAACAGCGTCACAAATATAGAACGTTTTTGAACCCGCATTTTGTTCATGTCTCACCCCCAGAAAGTAAACCCTTTTACATAGATAGACAGAATCCGTTACGAGAAGTACACCCAGTCAGGACAACAGATGGTGAAATGCAACGAGTGTTTGTTTACACTCCGATTACCAAGATGGAACTCTTAGAGATGAAGAAATTAATTCCCTGTCATGACAAAGATCCAGCAGGGTTCCACCGAGAATTAAAGGACATGCTCCGTATGGGAGAATACACGTATCCAGATATAATTAAAATGCTAAAAGTCCTGTTGCCCGCAGGGGTATACGAGAAACTCAAGGAAAAAGATTGGGAGGTGGGAGAGAAAAAGATCGATTGGGCAGTTCTAGAAGCTGAAGATAAGATACGAGTACCAGGTACCGGTCTTGGAGAGAAATGTAAAGAATTACCAGAACTGTTAATACAAGTTTTGCCAAGATTATTAACAACTAAAAAGGAAGACTGGGATGCAATCTCAGCCTGTAAACAGAAACAAGATGAAGACACTAGTGATTTTTATTCTAGATTTGAAAAATGTTTTATTATAAACAGTGGCCTCAAGACGAGTAGCGAGTCATACCCTCATCTTTTTGTTACTAAATTAGTCGAGAATTCAAGTCCACAAGTTAAGAATCGAGTTTTGAAAGTCGAAAGTACCTGGCAAGCTAATACCCCGTCCCAGATGTTACAGATGCTTCAGTATCACCAGAATAGAATCAGAGAAGAGCAAGATCATGAAAGAAAACGTATGAAAGACACGAAAATGAAAGTACTAGTTGCACAATCTGTTCCTCAAGACAGTCAGAAGAGGGGTACGAATCAAGCCAGTCATCCTGCAGCTCCCGTTAAAGGGACATGCAATTACTGTAAACAGCCAGGTCATTTTATAAACGAGTGTGCAGTTCTAAAACACAATATAGCTACTGGTAAGACTAAAGAAAGACCACGTCCGCCTAGACAAGAACAAGTTTCACAGACTTCTCAGTCACAGAATGCACAACAGACAGTTCCAGCACCGCAGCCTATTGCTGCAACACAGCATGTTACACAGCAGATGTACCAGTATGCACAGTCTGAGTATCCAGAGTATCAGCCATATTCATGAAACAGCCTAGAGAGGGAGGTAGGCTTGCCTCTCATCGAGATTCCTGTAGATCAAGAAGGTCCCTATGTTCATAGTCAAGTACTAGGGAAAGACAGAAAGTTTCTGATTGATACAGGGGCAAGTAGGACGACCATCAGTCACGCCGAAGTTCCAGGGGCTCCGCTCTCAGGCTCTAGAAATATTTCCCTTGGATTTTCAGGAAAGCCTATTGTAAACGAGATATCTAAGCCAGTTACTCTAGAAGTAGGTCCATTGTCCCGAACTACTGATCTGTTACTTACAAAGTCGTGTCCAGAAAATCTGTTAGGCATTAAAACACTGAAAGAATTAGGTGCAGTTATTTGCTGCTCCCCAGAAGGAATACGCCTGTTTCTACGTGACTTCAAGGGTCACTATGTATTACGAGATTTTGATCCGAGATTGTCTAATGTTCCGCAGCATCTATGGGCGCAAGGTCCAACTGATGTAGGTTATATGCAAATCACACCCCATCGTGTGACTCTCAAGCCAGGTGTAGTGTTACCACGAATCAGACAGTACAGATTGCCACCTGAGGCTGTAGCAGCCTTATCCAAAATTATTGACGAGCTCATCGCTCAAGGAGTAGTTGTAGAAACTGACTCCAATGTATGTAATTCTCCGATCATTCCAGTCATGAAACGTACTGATCCAAATGCACCCCCAGTATATCGATTAGTGATTTACCTACGAGAACTTAATAAATGTATTATTCCCCAGTACCCAGTTGTCCCAGATATCTCTTCCCTATTGACAGCCATTGATTCCGAAGCCTCATTTTTTACAGTCATAGACCTCAAGAACGCGTTTTTCAGTGTCCCCATTCATGCAGACAGCCAGTTTCTTTTCGGATTTTGTTTAAATGGAAGGAGCTATATGTTCACACGAGCTCCTCAAGGTTTCACAGAAAGTCCTAGTATTTACAGTCAAGCACTTAAGAGACAACTAGACAACATTCACATGCCAACTGACACTGCCCTGCTCCAGTATGTCGATGATCTACTGATCACAGCCCGTTCTGAACGTACTTGCGAGCGAGCATCACTTACAGTCTTGTATTTTCTCGCCGAGATGGGGCACAAGGTGTCCCCTTCGAAGCTTCAATTCTGTGCCCAGCAAGTGATCTATTTAGGCCACTTACTGTCCAAGAGGGGTAGGCAGTTGACACCAGACCGTATCCAGTTAATAGCGAGTCTTCCTCAGCCCAAGACCCAGAAGGAGGTACGTGCTTTTATCGGCCTTACTTCTTATTGTAGACAATGGATTCCTCAGTATGCATTTCTAGCTAAGCCACTGATACAGTTAACGACACAGGAGGCAGCCGTATCGACTGTCCTCCCTTGGACATCTGAACATACACTTAGTTTCAATGAGTTAAAGAAAGCTTTATGCCAAGCTCCTGTTCTAGCTACACCGAACTACAGTAAGCCTTTTACACTTTTCGTCACTGAACGTGAAGGTACAGCATTATCTGTTCTCACACAAGATCAAGCAGGACAATACAAGCCCTGTGCTTATTTTTCGAGCACATTAGATCCTGTAGCCCAGGCTCTGCCTGCGTGCCTCAAGTCAGTTGCAGCCACAGCACTAGCTATCAGACAAAGTGATTCCATAGTATTAGGACATTCCTTGACAGTACAAGTTCCACATTCCGTGGAAGTTCTTTTAAACCGAACACAAACTCAGCACTTGACAATTGCACGTTTAACAGGTTATGAATTGACACTGTTCCAGCCACACATAGAAATCAGACGCTGCAACGTTCTAAATCCTGCTACACTGTTACCATCAGTTAATTCGAATCCTGCCACACACGACTGTGTGGAAGTAGTTAATATTATGACTAAGCCAAGACAAGATCTGACAGATATTCCATTACCAGATCCAGACCTGACACTTTATGTGGATGGTTCATGTATGAGAACAAGTACAGGAGAACTAGTAGCCGCGTATGCAGTGACTACTGACACTGAAGTTATAGAAACACACCGTATTGACACCCTGTCTGCTCAAGCAGCAGAGCTAGTTGCTCTGACACAAGCCTGCATACACGCTAAGAACCTGAAAGTTAATGTTTACACAGATTCACGCTACGCATTTGGAGTTGTACACGACTTCGGAGTGCTCTGGCAGGAGAGAGGTTTCATGACTTCTCATGGAACCAAGATTCAGCATGGTCTCCTTATTCAGGCTCTGTTAGATGCCATACATTTACCGACATCTATTGCTATCATGAAGTGCAAAGCACATACGAAAGTTACAGACATTATTTCTCAAGGTAATGATCTAGCAGATCGCACAGCCAAGCTTACAGCACAGACTCCAGACATTCCAGTTAATCCAACACAGACACCTACTCCAGATCCGACTACATGCATGACAGTTAAGGACCCTACTCAAGATGTCATAGATATCCAGTTACATGCTACTCCCGATGAAATCAAGAAATGGTCCGAACAAGGAGGGGTCCAGACAGATCAGGGATGGGTAACGAAGGGTAAAGCCACATGGTTTCTCCCCGACTCCATGGTTCAAGTCATTATCAATACCGAACATAGTCCAGCACATTTAGGAGAAAAAGCTATGTTAGACAGTATCCAGAACATTTGGTTCAACAAGCATTTACGAGCTGCAGCCAAGCAGAAAGTCCGTACCTGTATGATATGTTGCCAGTTTAATCCAGGTAAAAGTGTCCCGGTGGAACAAGGTGGATTCCAGCCCCCTGACCACCCTTTTGAAGTCCTCCAGATGGATTATATTCAGATGGAGCGATGTCGAGGTTTCAAGTATGTCCTTGTAGTTGTATGCGCTTTGTCCAGGTGGACAGAGGCATATCCAGTCCCAGATTACACAGCCGCGACCACTGCCAAACAGTTGGTTCGTGAGTTCTTCCCCCGTTATGGACTCCCTAGAGTCGTATATTCTGATAACGGCCAGCCATTCTCATCCGAGTTGATGAAACATGTTTCCCTTTTGTTAGGGTACCAGTGGAAGTTCCATTGTGTACGCCATCCAGAAGCAGCCGGTCTCGTAGAGAGACATAATCAAACCTTGAAAATCCGTATTGCCAAGATTTGTAAAGAGAAAGGTGTGGACTGGCTAGTAGCTCTGCCAGTCGCTTTATTTTATATGCGCATGGTCGCACACTCCAGATCAGGTCTGTCCCCGTATGAAGTCGTATTCGGTCGCCCCCCTAATATGTGGGGTACACCTAGACCTCGAAGTATTACCGATGTTTCAAGTAATATGCTGACAGATTACCTAGCTTCCTTGATGTCTGCCCTCAACTCTTGTCGTTCACAGGTTGCTGCCGCATTTCCAGACAATACCGAGGTGGCACCGCATGACATCGTTCCCGGATGCATGGTTCTTGTCCGGAATTTTGATCGTTCAAGTCCGCTGGAGCCTCGCTGGAAGGAACCCCGACAGGTCCTCCTGGCCACCCGTACTGCCGTCAAGCTGGAAGGCAGGAAGGGCTGGGTCCACCTGTCACATGTGAAAAGATTTTTGGGATTGAAGCCTGTTTCAAAGAACATTTCTGAGGATCTTAAGGACTGCCAAAGTACTATTCTTAAGGACTGTCCCGCAAAAGACAATGATATTGAACCCTCCCTGTTAGAGAAAACTCCGCAACAGGAGTATAAGCTCAAATTAAGGTCTAGTAAAATAAGTCAGCCAGTTTGATTGTCTAAGTCCTCCCCTAGGTGAAACGGTTAGACCGGTTTCTGACATGTATATAATAGACCCCCATAGTGAGAGAGTTAGTCAAAACTCAATCCGATGTATCGTTTTTCTAAGTTTCATATTGTTTTTCAGCCTTATGATTACCTGCACATGTTATGCTTTTTATTTGTATTTTCCAGTTTCTCATGTAAATAAGTCTTCTATTGCTACAGTAGAGCACACGTTTAGTGATCTGCCTCCTCATGAACTCTCATATCGTCTCGCTATGCGAAATAATTCTTTTATCCGCATGTTACATTATTCACACCAGACCAGCAATGCCACTAATTGTTGGGTGTGTGGTCGACTCCCCCCTTTCCAGACACCGAAGGGAGTTCTGCCACTCTTTCCTTATCCATTTTCACATAATGGTTCGTGTGGAGCATGGTCCACGTTAACGTCATCCTCAACAGATATGTCTTTTCTTAACAGTACATGTTTTCCAGACAAGCAAGGTCTTCCCCACAGAACAGGGTTAGATCTAGAAAATGAAGTTTATAATTTAGGTAATTATTCTTCGAATTTCATGGTCCTGAATGTTCAGTCTGATACTACTCCAGACTTACCTGCTATGTCAGTACTACCAGTTAAAGGCGAATTATGTGTCCGAAAGAATGGTTCCGTACATGTAGGCCATAGTGATTGTACTACTATCGTCAAGTATAGTGACAGTGGGAAATCTATTTTCAAAGCTTCACGTCATTCTTATTTTGTTTGTGGTCAGACCGCATATGTTCGTCTGCCCCTCGATTGGGAGGGAACCTGTTACATTGCCTTCCTACTGCCACCAGTTTTTCTAGCCCCACCTGACTACCATAGGAATTCCCACCTAGTACATACTAGACACAAAAGAGACCTCCCGATTGTCGATTATACTGAAACTGCTCTAGAACAATACATAGATATCAATAAAGGTGTCTTCCCCTACTTAGGCACTGTCGGGAATAGTAAACTGATACGTAGATTAACGAGAACCCTTGAAGCAGTAGTGATTGAGACTACTTCTGCTCTAAGTAACTTAACCGAAGAGCAATCCTTTATGAGAATTGTCGTGCTCCAGAATCGTCTCGTCCTTGACGTCATACTGGCCGATAGGGGCGGGGCCTGTAGAGTCATCTGATCTAGTTGCTGCATTTTCATTCCTAATAACGCGCCGTCTGTTTATTCAGCTATAACCAGACTCCATAAAATTGCCCATATGTTACACCAAGATCCAGGCACCTGGACATGGTCCGGTTGGTTCTGGAATATAATTTCCGCCTGGGGATGGAAAGTATTGTCATTTCTGGGTATTGCAGTAGCGATCATATTCAGTTGCTGCCTCTGTATACAATGTGGCCCTGCGATTTGTGGCATTTGTGCTACCTCTTGTATTCCTAGTCCTAAGTCCCGTTCTAAATCCCGTTCCAAGAAAATTCGAGACGAGCAAATGATACTGTATGAAATGATAGATGGTATCATGAATATTGATGTTTCCTGATGGAAACGTAGTGACAAGGAGGGAATGTGGAAAAGTAAATTTTGCCATGTTCTGTGTCCCTACGTGTCCTCCTTCTTATGTTATGTGTGCATGATTAATATGCATATGTATTCCCCATGTTCGATTAAAGATGCAATTACAGTTGTGTCCATCCCTAGTATGCCAGTTTCCAGTTCTCGTGAATACTATGAATATCAGGCCTATGTAAAGTTACGTTGCCACGTTTCCCAGTGTGCACGTTATTTCATTGAAAAGTCCCCGTTTCTAGGCCTCAAAAGGGCCCGGACACCAGATTCAGCTCCTGTCTCCTGTACCCTCGCTGAGGAGCGATACAGCCCCCACCTGTATCCTCGACCCTTCACTTACTTCCTGCCTCACAGTGCCCGGCTCAGCCTGGCTCTGCCTCTGAGTCTGCCAAGAGTATGTTATGATTCTAGTTATCAGTCCAGCCCTCCTTCTCTGCATTCCTAAGCTACTGAATCGCATCAATAGTTTCCGTCATTGTCTAGCCTTTACGTCTCCATGTAAGAGAAATACTGTATTTAATGGTCATTTAATATTCCTCAACACGCACTACATGTAGAATAATGCATGCTCCAGTCTTAGAGTCCGTTAGCCTCTCCCCTCCTGACTCTTAGTTTATATCAACATGTCCTCTAAACATCAGATACTAGATAGGGTTAGGTACATGTCGCCCTGACTCTCCAGACTTCAGTCTCTACTCCTAGCACAGAGTTCATAGCCCCCAGCTTCTCCTAGTAACACGTCATTGTCAGCTTGCGCGCACCATTAGGTTAGAGGTCCCGGCTCCTTAGGTAGCCCCCTCCATGTTTCCGCCCCATTTATGACATATTCTGTTACGTTTACATCACATGTCTATGTACACGCCTCTTGTTACACCTACTTTCACCCTTATCTTTCGCGACTGCTATTGACCACACCCACTGCTCCGCCTATCGTATGTATTGTAATGCAACTATTTTAGTATATATATACTTGTGTACTGCTATTAAATGTTACCCATTCCCTTACGCCGATCCTGATCCAGCCCCCGGCAGCGCTGCCATCCCATTCCTGTGCAGGTTGTCCTGTTCCTGTCCTTTATGCTGTATTAAACCTGCAAACTCCTACTACCTCGAATCTTGACTCTTATTTATTGAGCTATCTGTTATTTACTATGTCCAGTAAAACCTAGATCCGGTATTATTTATTTATTTATTTACCACAAGTCGATTGTAAAGAACCTAGGGGTCCGTCTGGATCAAGATCTGACTCTCAAGCAACATGTGAATTATATCTCAGGTGTATGCTTTCATACCATCAGCCTACTGCGCAAGGTCTTTCCTCTTCTGCCTGATTCGGTGAGGAGAACTTTAGTCCAGGCACTTGTTCTAAGCAGGATTGACTATTGTAATGGTCTACTGCTTGCTGCCAATGAAGGGGTATTGGATAGACTACAAGTCATCCAGAATACGGCGGCCCGCTTAGTTGTTAATGCCCCTCCTAGAACTGCCTCCAAACCCCTTCTTGACCAATTACACTGGCTTTCTGTCCGGCAGAGAACAAAATTCAAAACATGCTGTTTGATTCACAAGTGCCTAAATGGTAAAGGACCTGCCTATTTGAAAAAGAAATTTGTCCCTTACGCCCCCACTCGATCTCTTAGGTCCAGTAATGATCTTCTTCTGCAGGTACCACGGGCTAAGAAAGCCAGACACGGGAGTAAGGCACTTTCCATAGCAGGACCTACTCTCTGGAACAAACTTCCTCTATCACTCAAACAATGCACAGATTTTCTAAAATTCCGGAAACAATTGAAAACAATACTGTTTAAAAATGAAATTTAGCTTCTTCCCACATTTATTTCTTGGTGTTCTACAGGTGTCAAAGCGCAGAGATACTCCACTGAGAGTTGATTCCAGCGCTATACAAACCAATAAATAAATAAATAAATAAATGCTGGCTCCACCTCCTGGGGTGTGTCTGATGACCCTGGCCCACCCTGCCAAAGGAATGAAGGAGTCATGTAAACAAAGTGCTTCAAGACTGCACAGAACTGGTTTGGACTAGGTACAGGACCCTCTGCCTTCAGAGGACAAAGGATTTGCTAGTATAAATATTGGGGCCCGGACCTCGGGACTTTAGATCACTTCTGGAACAAAAAGAGAAACCTCTGCCAAGGAGTGGAACAAAGGAAGCTGTAGGAGTTCGACTGCCCTCTTGCCAGTGTGCTGTGTGGCTGGGTTGGCCTGCAGTGTTATCTTCATTGCCAAGGAGAGGAGAAGGAACTTTTAAAGAACTTTCATCATCTTGCAGAATATTACTCCAAAGGCTTGATTTGAGCTTGCCTCTAGACCGAAGTCTCAGGGATACCAGACTTCACTTGTTCTGTTTGCCTGAATCTGGAACTTGCTGTTCTAGTGATGGAGAAGGAATCTGCAACCCCGACGCCGGCAAGCGACTCCGTAATCTGCAATGAAGCCTCGAGCGCTACTCCAATTTGCAACATAGACCCGACACCGGCCGCTGTGCCACATCGACTCCAGCAAACGACATTGTAAGCCTGCCATAACCGTGAGCGGTGCCCCGACTTGCAATGTAGGCCTGACGCCTGCTGCTGTGCCACATCGACTCCGAAACTGTGCAAGCATACAGGATACCGACGCATTACCTTCCCCGAAGCAAGGAACTAACGCCGCACAGCGCCAACAATGCCGCATCTCCCCGACACCGTGAGCTGTCTTTGTTTTTGCTTTTCCAAGGTACTGTTCTCTGTGGGTCTGTTTTGACTCAGGGCCCGATGACGTGCACCTCGTGGTCATCGCCGTACTTTGGGATTTCTTTGACCTTGACGTCGTGATAACTCCAGTTGGGGTTATCTGTTGGTAAAGACTGCTTTGAAGTGAAAGACCTATTTTGAACCACTTCTACCATCTTGAAGACTTATTATTGATTACAGTATTGTGGATTTTTGTCATGTATGGTCTTGTGATAAGTCTACATAAAGAATACTTATTTTTATAAAACCTGTGTGGTTCCATCTGTAGCGTTTCCACTATATTAATGTATGTGTTCACAAATGCTTAACACACTGCCTCTGAGATAAGCCTGTCTGCTCGTGCCATGCTACTAAGGGGGTGAGCAGGGGTTATCCAGCAGTGTAATCCCCGTTCCCTTACTTAGAAGCAAGGGAACCTATTTGGTCAAAGGTACCTACCTCTGCCAACTAGAGACCCCAATTTCTAACACTGGCAACAACTACAACAGAGATCAGACAATCAGAAGTTCAATGTACAAACAGCAAGGGTCCATGAAGTGAGCTGCACAGAGTTAGTGGCCCCGGATTCACTACAGCTGGCACAGGCATACCTGCAAGGGACGGTGACTTGTGGTGCACTGAGGTTGGGCCATGTGAGGTGAGCAGGTCCTCGTTGATGTCCAAGGAGAATGACGTGGAGTGTTACGGGGACAGTGGAAGGTGTCCATTCAGGGCATGATGCAGAGGGCAGAAGCAAGCAGATACAGGCATTATGGAGGAGGTGAATTCTACTGTCTCATTTTTTCCACCATGTCAGTATCAGCTACATGATGAAGAAGCCAACCCCCAGGCCACAGACTCAGACGCTTTCAAAGTTGAATGGGAGAGTGCCATGACTCCCGTGGCACAGAGTCAGTGGCACCAGAGCTGGAAGGGGATGCAGTCTGTGATGAGGCCTGTACAATGATATAAACTCTGCAATGAACAAATCAAGACTCAGTTCCAATTGTGTGTCCAACTCAACGTAGTGTGTGCCGGAGGCAGCAGTCAGTTTGGGACACCCGCTGTGCAGCAATCTCTTCCTGGATCTCTAACACACAGCATTGAAATGTCATGAGGAGGAGATTCCTGGTTGACGGAGGAGAAGGCACCAGAGCTGAGCGGATGTGCACCCTGCAAAGATGCCGTGTCCTGCCTGGTATACAGTTGGGGGGGTTTTACCCAAATCTAGTCACTGGGACCTGGGCTAGCTAAGTACTCAGAGGAAGGGGTCCCAATGTGAATAAGAACACAGGATAGAAATTAATAGAAAAAATCACATAGACAGTAAATCCAACCACATTGTTTTAATCACAATGGGGATGCGTATTCAATATCATGGATATTCAAACATTCAGCAAGTGGTGGAGCAATGCCCCTGGGAGGGGAGGGGTGTGCGTGATATTGTGAGTATAATGTGATAAGGAGGGAATTCAGGTGACAGAATAATCAATACTTCAAAACCGACTGGTTACAATAGTTACATACTATGTACAGGACAAAGACAGAGAGTTCAAATTATACATCAAAATATATCATACTCCACATAGTACAATAGATGAAGAGTTGGGACGTGGAGTTGATGTTAAAAACAGGTAGTTGTCGACGTTTCGACCCTCTGGAGTGCGCAGGTATTATTACTATCCTTGCAACGGGGTCTTCTTCAGGACAGGAGAGTGGGGCAGACCACCTATTTAGTATATACAAATGGGAGTGTTATTTTTAGATCTATGAGTGAGGGAAATTATTTCCATTATTCTAATAAGAAAACAAGAAAACAGCACACTGGCCGGTATATGGTTCGGGTATAAAGGGAATACAATCATGATTAAAATTGGCATTCAATCTGTTAGCCATTTAATGACACCATTGAATTGGGGATAAACTTGATCAAAATCCAAGTCATCGTAAGTAATTACATGTGTGTAATTTGGGAGGAGAGCGAGTAAAGCCACTGACCCGCCTCGTGATGGTACAAATGGCAGGCAGTTACCGACAAGGTTTACAAAAGGTTATCTGTCATTACCTTGATGGCGTCTGTTCAGGAATTGTTACGATCAGGGGAAACCTTTCGATGTGTCTGAAAGAGAATACAGACACACAGTCCGACATAGGGCCAATTTGTATGATTGAGAGAGCAATATGGCAGTGCGCCATTGTTTCATAGTCTAAGCGTAATCACATTCGGGCGGAGTAACGAGAGGAACTTACCCCGTCAATACATTCACTCCGCAGAAATCGGTCCAAGATCAAGGAACTGGAATAATTCGCTGGACAGGCAATGGTGTCGAGTTTGTCTGAGCGGGATTAAAAGGAACCATAAGTGGCGCTGCCGGCTTAACTAGCAGCTACAAAAAGAAGACGCCATGGTTGGCCGCACATAGAACTTACCAATAGCCGAATGAATCTGGCGCTGAATGCCGCTCGAGTTCGCAATGGCGAGCCTCGGTTCCGGATTCATTATGTTGCCATGGGAACGAAGTCACGTGGTGACCGGCACCCGTGTAAAAATGGAAAAAACACTAAGTTGTATGTGGTCGGTTGCCTAGATACCAACATAATAACAAATATTGTGAACAGAACAACTATAATTTATCGAACATCGGTTATGTTTGCCTGTGCGAGACACTTGCGTTAAGGGAGACAAAAGACTGATTTATTTATAATCAATTGCCTCGATTCCCAACTTTGTCATTAGTATTGCGGAGACTTTTAGTCGACCGTCATGAGTGTTATTGGCAATATTGCCATAATCAGATACCTCGTGTGAGTGAAGCACCCGTGTGAAGATAGACGAAAGACTAAGTCTATTGTGAACAGTTGCCTCGGTTACAAACGTTGCTCAAAAAGAAAATTATGAACGTCAGTCAATGATATTTATGGTATGTTTACCATATCAGATACCTCATATGGTGGTAGGGGGCACCATGTATTACGATGGCGTACCTCTCGCATGAGGGTAAAGGCCAAAAGTAAAACATAGTCTGCCCGAAAGACCAAGTCCATTATGAACAGTTGCCTCGGCTACCAACGTTGTTAAAAAAGAAAATTATGAACGTCAGTCAATGATATTTATGGTATGTTTGCCATATCAGATACCTCATATAGTGGTAGGGGGCACCATGTATTACGATGGCGTACCTCTCGCATGAGGGTAAAGGCCAAAAGTAAAACGTAGTCTGCCCGATAGTAACACAGAGGTCAGCTCATATAAACTTTAGCATGATTACATAGTCAGAATGGCGTACCTCTTACACAAGGGTAAAGGCCATAACGGTGCATTGTAGATTGAATATACACTCAGGGTAGAGTAGCCAACTGAGAAAAAGAGCTGTCATGCTCATTGAGGCCTGTCTCGATAGAGTTAAAGAAAAACATCCATTTTAGTTCCCGTGTATTTAGGATACTGGAGATATTCCCACCCCGGGGTCACAGGAGAGCTTTTTCAATTACTACCCATCTGAGACTATCAGGGGGGTGTGAAGCCGTTGTAAAGTGTTCAACCAGGGGTGCTCCCTGTACCTCGCATCTAATTCTGCTCATGTGTTGAAGGATTCGCACTTTGATTTTTTGTTGCGTTTGGCCTATGTATATCAGTTGACATGGGCATAGTATCGCATAGATGACGTTTGAGGAGTTGTAATTGGTGTGTGTCTTTAAATGAATTTTCAGGTGGCGATGTTGGAATTCCTTTCCTTTGATGGTGGTATCACAGGCTTTGCAATTCCCACATTTAGAGTGGCCGGTCACCGGGAGCAAGTTCCATAAAGTTGTGATGGTTGGGTCTTCTGGGGTCGCTAGGAGAGATCGTACCACGAAGTCTTTAACACTTTTGGCTTTTTTGAAAGCGTGTAAGGGTGTGGCAGGTTGGTTAATATCATCCGATATCAATTTCCAATGTCAATTGACTATACGTTTGATTTGGTTACTTTTGGTGTTGAATGTGGTGACGCACACAATCCTTGTTTCCTGTTGGTTCTGGTTGGCCTTTGGGGACAGTAGTTCCTCCACACGATAAACTTTCTCGACCTTACCATCTATGAGAATGCAGGAATTTTATTAACGACACTCTATCGGAAACCTGCAGAGAGGAACTCACTGTTACATTACGATAGTCATCACCCAAGAGCCCTCCGAGACAATTTGCCCTTTGGGCAATTCTTACGAATCCGCCGGAATTGCTCCAATAAAGACCATTATTTCACGGAATCAGAGGAACTTACAAACCGACTACTACAGAGAGGGTACCCCAGACGGTTAGTAAAGAAATCCAGAAAAAGAGCATGGTTTTACCCACGCGAGGAACTACTGTCCCCAAAGGCCAACCAGAACCAACAGGAAACAAGGATTGTGTGCGTCACCACATTCAACACCAAAAGTAACCAAATCAAACGTATAGTCAATCGCCATTGGAAATTGATATCGGATGATATTAACCAACCTGCCACACCCTTACACGCTTTCAAAAAAGCCAAAAGTGTTAAAGACTTCGTGGTACGATCTCTCCTAGCGACCCCAGAAGACCCAACCATCACCACTTTATGGAACTTGCCCCCGGTGACCGGCCACTCTAAATGTGGGAATTGCAAAGCCTGTGATACCACCATCCAAGGAAAGGAATTCCAACATCGCCACCTGAAAATTCATTTAAAGACACACACCAATTGCAACTCCTCAAACGTCATCTATGCGATACTATGCCCATGTCAACTGATATACATAGGCCAAACGCAACAACGAATCAAAGTGCGAATCCTTCAAAACATGAGCAGAATTAGATGCGAGGTACAGGGAGCACCCCTGGTTGAACACTTTACAACGGCTTCACACCCCCCTGATAGTCTCAGATGGGTAGTAATTGAAAAAGCTCTCCTGGGACCCCGGGGTGGGAATATCTCCAGTATCCTAAATACATGGGAACTAAAATGGATGTTTTTCTTTAACTCTATCGAGACAGGCCTCAATGAGCATGACAGCTCTTTTTCTCAGTTGGCTACTCTACCCTGAGTGTATATGCAATCTACAATGCACCGTTATGGCCTTTACCCTTGTGTAAGAGGTACGCCATTCTGACTCTGTAATCATGCTAAAGTTTATATGAGCTGACCTCTGTGTTACTATCGGGCAGACTACATTTTACTTTTGGCCTTTACCCTCATGCGAGAGGTACGCCATCGTAATACATGGTGCCCCCTACCACTATATGAGGTATCTGATATGGCAAACATACCATAAATATCATTGACTGACGTTCATAATTTTCTTTTTTAACAACGTTGGTAGCCGAGGCAACTGTTCATAATGGACTTGGTCTTTCGGGCAGACTATGTTTTACTTTTGGCCTTTACCCTCATGCGAGAGGTACGCCATCGTAATACATGGTGCCCCCTACCACCATTTGAGGTATCTGATATGGTAAACATACCCTAAATATCATTGACTGACGTTCATAATTTTCTTTTTGAGAAACGTTTGTAACCGAGGCAACTGTTCACAATGGACTTAGTCTTTCGTCTATCTTCACACGGGTGCTTCACTCACACGAGGTATCTGATTATGGCAATATTGCCAATAACACTCATGACGGTCGACTAAAAGTCTCCGCAATACTAATGACAAAGTTGGGAATCGAGGCAATTGATTATAAATAACTCAGTCTTTTGTCTCGTTTAACGCAGGTGTCTCGCACAGGCAAACATAACCAATGTTCGATAAATTATAGTTGTTCTGTTCACAATATTTGTTATTATTTTTTTTTTTTTTTGTAAAACAATTTTTATTGCAGATTCCAATGTAAGCATTACAGTATATTTGCAAGTATGTTTGCGCGGGACCCCAGATTCTCACATTCCTTTTCACAATATTTGTTATTATGTTGGTATCTAGGCAACCGACCACATACAACTTAGTGTTTTTTCCATTTTTATACGGGTGCCGGTCACCACGTGACTTCGTTCCCATGGCAACATAATGAATCCGGAACCGAGGCTCGCCATTGCGAACTCGAGCGGCATTCAGCGCCAGATTCATTCGGCTATTGGTAAGTTCTATGTGCGGCCAACCATGGCGTCTTCTTTTTGTAGCTGCTAGTTAAGCCGGCAGCGCCACTTATGGTTCCTTTTAATCCCGCTCAGACAAACTCGACACCATTGCCTGTCCAGCGAATTATTCCAGTTCCTTGATCTTTGACCGATTTCTGTGGAGTGAATGTATTGACGGGGTAAGTTCCTCTCGTTACTCCGCCCGAATGTGATTACGCTTAGACTATGAAACAATGGCGCACTGCCATATTGCTCTCTCAATCATACAAATTGGCCCTATGTCGGACTGTGTGTCTGTATTCTCTTTCAGACACATCGAAAGGTTTCCCCTGATCGTAACAATTCCTGAACAGACGCCATCAAGGTAATGACAGATAACCTTTTGTAAACCTTGTCGGTACCTGCCTGCCATTTGTACCATCACGAGGCGGGTCAGTGGCTTTACTCGCTCTCCTCCCAAATTACACACATGTAATTACTTACGATGACTTGGATTTTGATCAAGTTTATCCCCAATTCAATGGTGTCATTAAATGTCTAACAGATTGAATGCCAATTTTAATCATGATTGTATTCCCTTTATACCCGAACCATATACCGGTCAGTGTGCTGTTTTCTTGTTTTCTTATTAGAATAATGGAAATAATTTCCCTCACTCATAGATCTAAAAATAACACTCCCATTTGTATATACTAAATAGGTGGTCTGCCCCACTCTCCTGTCCTGAAGAAGACCCCGTTGCAAGGATAGTAATAATACCTGCGCACTCCAGAGGGTCGAAACGTCGACAACTACCTGTTTTTAACATCAACTCCCCGTCCCAACTCTTCATCTATTGTACTATGTGGAGTATGATATATTTTGATGTATAATTTGAACTCTCTGTCTTTGTCCTGTACATAGTATGTAACTATTGTAACCAGTCGGTTTTGAAGTATTGATTATTCTGTCACCTGAATTCCCTCCTTATCACATTATCCTCACAATATCACGCACACCCCTCCCCTCCCAGGGGCATTGCTCCACCACTTGCTGAATGTTTGAATATCCATGATATTGAATACGCATCCCCATTGTGATTAAAACAATGTGGTTGGATTTACTGTCTATGTGATTTTTTCTATTAATTTCTATCCTGTGTTCTTATTCACATTGGGACCGTGTCCTGCCTGGGACAGACTGGACTGGCTTTGTCTGAGGCGTGCTGGACCGGTGTGTAGGCCCAAGGCAGAAGTCCACAAGGGCCTACAGACACGTGTGGTCGGAATGTTATGCACAGAGTGGGTGTCACCTTGTCGAAGGGAGTATAGGAATTTAAACAATGCCATGAATATGTACTCTGTCATCATGTAATCAAGACTCAGTTCCAAATGTGTAACCTACTTGTCCGCTGTGTATGCCGGTGGAGTGCGGCAGTGGGAAAGGAGTACTGCGGGCCTTCCTCACTGAGGCTGCGATGGTCTGAGAAGGCTGCCAAGGTCAAGGGCCTCTGACATGGAGCTATCACAGGCACGTGGTGGGCACTCTTGGAGACACACCGGTGTCAGCAGATGACCAGTGAAGCCTGGATGCGCAGGGGTGGACAAGACTGGCTCGGGGAGCAATGGTCCGGGCTGCGGCAGGCGCACAAGATCGCAGGCACTGCCGCACTTGGCGTCGGGCTTGTGGCAGGGTGAGAGGTGCTGCCCCGGCAGACATGTTGGCCAGGGCTACGTGCTTTTTATTCGCACCCCTACAATAGCCTGGTGTACGCCGGGTAAGCCCAATCCGCACACGCCTACAGGGGGGCCATAACAAGCTACATTTCCATGATCTCCCCCACTGGCTAGGGTGACATGGTTGTGTCCGCTGTCCACAATGCTACCAACACCAGCATTATATGTCGACATGGATATGTCTGTGGTCTGCATACTGCAGTCTGTCCAGCACATCCACGCCACACTTGGCAATGTGTGGATTTTCATTCATGGGTCACTTGCCTCCTTTGCACATGCCTCATTGCCACCTACCTCCACATTCCACTGGTGTGTTGCTGATGTGCCATGACATTGGTGGCTCATGGACATGGCTAGTCTACGTTGCCGCAGTAAGTTGTGCTGTCGTGTCCGGTGGGTGGGCATGTTGTTTGGCATGTTGTATGTGGGTTTGTGACATGTGCATTGCCAGACTTGTGAGTTGCATGATTGTGGTTAGGAGGTGTGTGGTGTGTTCATTTGGTACTTACCAACGAGCACTGCATTTCCATAGGCTCCATCCTGGAAGTGCTGGTTGATGATGGACTGCGGGAAGATGTACGAGTCGTGCACACTGCCTGGGTATTTAGCGACGACATTGGTGAAAAGTCCCCGGTGGTCCACTATTGCCTGCACATTGATGGAATGCGTGTGCTTTCTGTTGCGGTAATTGTGTGCAGGGGCACAAGTAGGATATGTGTGCAGTCAATTGCCCCCAACATGTGCAGGAATCCAGCTATGGCGTAGAAGCCTTGCTTGGTCTCCAGCTGTTCCTGCGCAGTATGGGAGAAGTATAGGTACTAGGGTACCAGGCTGATGATGGCATCCAGGACAGGTTTGAGGAACTTAGATAGGGCTGGCTGTGAGACTCCTCTGACTCTGGTGGTTGTTGGTTGGAATGTCCCCGAGGCCAGCAGGTGCAGCACAGCCAGCAGCTTTGTCTGAGGTGGGATGTTGCTTGTCTGCTGTGTTGCTACCGTCAGGCTGTGGGCAATGAGGGTCAGGATGTGGAGGATGGTTGTCCTTTTGAGTCTAGTGAGCAATGACCTACTCTGGTGTTAATTCTTTGAGGCTGGTGCGTTTTCTGAAGGTCCACTCTCTTTGTCTGCACTGCCTCTGAGGTGATCCGGGGGTGGTGGTCCGGGTGGGAGTGGCAATCCTGGAGGTGGTGGGGTGGATGTTGTGGCCCTGCTGGGGCTCTGAGCTGCATGATGAGTAGCTCCATGGCTTCTGTTTGTCTTCAGGTGTTGCTCTGGCCTGGGCTCCCTTTATGCTGCTGGCTGTCGTCTGGCATTGCACCAGGTCAGAGAAGGTGTTAATTTCCTGCTGCTAACACACCTTATCACCTGTTTTGTGGGCTTATTGCCGATCTAGCTGGTTGTTGTGAATGTTGAGGTGTGGTGTTGTTGCAGCTTTTTGCTCTGGAATGCCTACTCTGCATCTCATCAGCGATAGTTGCTGTGGTCATCCGTGACAATGTCTTTTGAGTCTGCTATCGCAGGTAAAGTGGTGATATGGGCTGTTAACACCAGCATGTGAATGGGGAAAAAGATTTATCACGACTTTGAATGTGCTAAGGTGCCGATAACTCGGCGATAGTTCCTTGAGAATATGCCCCTACGCTTCTTGAGTCTTTTGTATCAGTTGGGTATCATTGGTACTGTTTTGCTAATTTCTTTGTTTTGTTTTCTTGTGTTATAAGTGTTACTTACTTTTAACTTCATTTATATGTATTTTGGGGGCATATGATCAATAACGGCGTTAAAAATATCGTTGCTTTAGCAGCAGTAAACTGCAGCTAAAGCGGCGATAATGGGCTTGATATTATTCCCTTGTGAATTCCCATAGAAATGCAATGTTTGATGCCTTTCACACTAGAACTTGGGCTTCTATGAGAATTCACAAGGGCGTATTATCAAGCCCATTATCGCCGCTTTAGCTGCAGTTTACTACCAATAAAAGCGGCGATACTTTTAACGCTGTTCTTGATAATATGCCCTTTGGTTTGGTAAGGCTTGTACAAAGTTTCTAACTTTACTTGTGGAGGGGGAGGAAGTGTGGTGTCCTGAATGATTCTACCCTTCACATTCCTTATGTTCTGGAGTGTGTGGTTGGTTGCCAGGCACTAATTTGGAACTACTGCTTTGACAGTTAGGCTGACTCCTTCGCTGGATGGGGTCTCTGTAGCTTCGTGTCCTGAATAAAGCTTCTTTCAACACTACTTTGCTGTCTCCTGCTGTGCTTGCTGACAAGACTCACTTCCACACATTCTCATTTCAGAAACATGAGGCACTCGTTTAAAGTGCTTTTCGATACAACAATTTTTCTTTTTTATTGAAGATTTACTATTTTCTACAGTTAATTATCTTTTGACAATACAATGGTTTTATTTTGTTCAAGCTGGGGACCAACAGATACAATGACAATTAAATAACAATTTATCCGCCGTCAAGAGATTACTGCAGATTAACTCGGATTCCCGGCCCAAGGCAGATGAACGGATATATCTTCTCTGTGAAGGTGGCGGTAAAGGTGTAGAGGTGCCGGTGTTCGTCGTCGTCGTAGAAAGACACCAGCCCCTCCTCGTAGTCCACGAACACCCCCACATTGTTTGACATTTTTTGTAAAACGTTCATTTTCCCAGTTTCATCGGTCACGAAAAAATGTGACCCATCTGCTCTCACAGGCCAGACGCCATCCTCGGGTGATCCAAGACTAAGGAAACGTCTCTTCACTGATGCGCTGGTGACCCCCAGCTCCCAAGAGTCTGGCGGTGAGTACTCACTACGGGGGCCCCCAGAGGGACCCGCCGAGAGCTGCCAGTACCACCTCCCTGCAGTCACCCCCGTGGACCCCAGCACGCAGCCGTCTGTCTCATCTCTGTCCGGACTTTGGGGGGCATCAGCAACGAGGGGGGGAGCAGTCACTTCCTTCCCATCACTGCTGATGAGGAGGGTCCCATCTGCAGTCTTCGGATCCACCGCCAGGGGCGCTGCGGAGAGACAGAGGAGATCATGAGGCCACTCACACAACTGCTCAACACAGAGAAAAACATTGAAAAGAGACTGACAATGACGTCACTGGAGAATCCCAAACTAACGGATGCCTTCCCCTTCTGAGGGGTGAGAGACAGAGGAGTGTAGAGCACTGTGCAGCATGTGCAGTGACACCAGGCCCACCCATTGGTGCTTGTGGACTAGTGCACTACGAGCTGAGGCGTAGCTCTCAATGGTGCAGCAGGTGCAGTGATCAGCTCCCAGCAGTGTCGATTCTCTACCACTATAGGGCTGGAGCCACTATCGAGTGTGTTTGATGCACTTACTACTTCAGGACAAAACTGCAAACTGGTTTTTGCTAGAACCAGAGACAAGATGTGCGGCAGGTTAGTGTGAAGGGTGGTGATGTGCGGGCACTTGTTCCAAACGCCTCAGGGTATTGTCACGTCAGGGGGCTCATGAGCTGAGCGGCCACGGGACCCCTCAAGCTGATGTACGCAGAGAGCCAGATCTATCATACCTTCACACAACGCAACACAGCAAAGCACATTGTCGTGCTGCATGAAAGGGACTGTGCAGGAATGTGCCATATTTAACATTGTATGTCGCCCTCCTGCCCTCTGCTTGCTCTGGCGTACAATGTGCTGCCTTGGGCCAAAGCAGCACCCTTGTGCCATGGTGCAAGCGTGGCTGGGTTGTAGGCAGGATTGTTTGTGCAGGAAGCGACACCTTCCTGTGCAAAAACAATCCCAAGAGGTGTTTTACTCTTTTCACTGGTGCTGCAGAATGCAGGACATATGGAAGAAGGAAAAACGCGGGAATAAAACAATATTTTTCCTTGTTATGCCTGCTCTGGGGAGGCGTAAACTTTGAATATATGACGCTACATCGTGGTCTTCACACCACAATACCTTTACAGTGCAGGCATTACAGCGTAAGTTGTAACAATGACTTGCACTGGGGGGAGCTGGACTTAGGAATAGTATGATTTACTATTCCAGCTCTACCCTACGTTACAGTAGGGTAGGTGTTGGAATAGTAAATCATACTATTGCTTAGCTTAGAGTGCCATCCAGCACAAGTCGTTGTAATGACTTGCGTTGTAATGCTTGCGTTCTAAAAGTAGTGCAGTATGAAGACCGCGATGTAACAGATGTCGCCTGTAAAGTTTTGGTGCTGTTCCAGGTTTACGTGATTAAGTAATTCTGAAGCAGCGTCAAAATCCGTGGGTGCTCTGTAGGGAAACCCACCGCAGCGCTCAAGGAAAGCCTCCCTGACGCAGATTAAGCAAAGCCAAAAATTATGCAACAAAACTCGTAAATATGCCCCCTAGTTCTGATGTAAGTAACACTTCTTAAGGCAGACAGCGGGTATAGTTACTAATATTTTGCGCTGAATTTGCATCACAAAAGTGATGAAAAATGTTTTTTTACCCATTTACTTTCCAGCTCAAAACTTGTATAGGGCTGGAAGACCACTTGATAGTAACGCAAAGCAGTGCAAAGGGCCAAGGGGGTGTTCCATGGGTGGTGCACGGGCGTTCCCATGCATCCACCAAAGGTTTCTGATGCTTAAACCCTATTTACTATATAAGGTAGACAGGGTGTTGTGTCAAAAAGTAGGCGCTATCACAAATTAATGCTTTTATTTCTCCTTTCATTTCCGACTTTGCATGTGTTTAAAGTTAGTCTAAGTGTAGTATGTTTTACTGAAAGGCGATCCTACCCGTGGTGCAAGGCTGCCTGATCGAGCACAGGCCCTAGTGAGAGGGGAGGAGAGGGCCATACTTCGGTAAATATGGCCCTCTCCTGCTCTCAAGACACTCAACTCAGCACAGCCTATTTGACTGCTGCGTTGCGTGAGAATTGAGTAAATCTGGGCTGGCGTGTGTTGCTGTGGTGGGAAAGTGGTCACCCACCCTTCTGGACTTTAGACAGATCTGTCTAGACATGGAGAGCGTGTCACATATCTCTTCTAAGTATTGTCACACTGGTGACATATGTTTGTGCATACTGTACCAGGCATGGAGCAGACTGAAGATATACATTCAAGGATGCAAATCAGCTTAAAAATGTACCTTTGAAGACTGTTGGGTCAAAAACACGACTCTCTGCAAAGAAAAAAGAGAAACATGGTAAAATATTTTTATAAATTGTTCCTTGGTTATATGCTGGCAATATAAGCATTAGTCAGCTGACTTTTTATGGTCTCCCGCACCACCTCCCTTTCAGGGAGGCACTACGGTATTTATCATGTCTTCCTCTCGTAACTCCCACATCTACCTCCCAGGATACCTCTCATGTCACCTCTCATAACTCTCAGGTCTACCTTTCATCTATGAATCTCATATCCCTCTCTTGTCTACATCTCATTACTCTTATGTCAGCCTTGCATAACTCTTATGTATACCTGTCATCTGTACCTCTCATTTCTCCCTCTCATGTTTCTCTCATGTCTATCTCGAATGTATACGTCTTGAAACTCTCATATCTGCCCCTCCTGTCTATTTCTGAAGAACTGCTGTGTTGTACATGGCCCTTCTGGCAGGTTCACCCCTAAACTTTTTGCTTTTAATGGTGACCTGGTGATGATGAATTTTGGTTTCTGCGCACTTTCACTGTGTCCCAGTGGAAAGTGCGTGTGCACTCTGAGTGCATGTGATGAGATAGGCCTGCCCTCCCATAGGAATGCATGGGGAATGTATGTGTCCCTGGTAGTTCCAGATGCGTGGGGTGTACATGCTCGAGTCTGGTATGTGCGGACTCGTGTGATTGAATGCTGCGCAATGATGTATGCGGCGTGTATGTGTCTAGTATGGAAGCGCCACTTCTAGACATGGGTGTGCGTGTGCAGTGAGTGTGCTGGCGTGTAATTGGCTGGAGCTGGGTGGTGAGCCTGGCTCCAGGAGTCTGGATGGGTCTGCCCCGGTGGTGAGTGTTGAGATTAGCATGTGTGATGTGAGGGAGTGGTGCACCTGGGACCTGAATAGGGCTGGGCTTTCCCCACACAATGCTGGCTCCGCCCCCTGTGGTGCGACTGATGACCCTAGCCTGCCTGGTGAATGGAAAGGGTGGCTGGGGAAAACAAAGTACTCCAAAACCAGCTGCGAATGGTTTCTCCCCCACCCTGCACCCTGAAACGAAGGGATTTGATGTATAAAAAGGGGCTGTGTCCCCTTGCAATTTGTTCTCTTCTTGGATCCTGTTGCTGAGGGGGGCTGCTGCCGCTGCTGGGCACCAGGAGGACCGCCACTGGGGATTGCCTCCCTGCCTAGGAGAACGCTGTGAGCTGGCTCTGGACCGAGCCTTGCCCCCCCACCTCCTGAAGGACTTTGGGCTGTGCTGGTCCCTGGACTTTTGGGAAACTAGCGCCTGGAAGCGCTGTATTTTGCCCCCAGCGCTTGAGAGTGCTTGATTTTGCCCAGCGCTTAAGAGCGCTTTTTGTTCTCAGCCGGTGCCCACCCGGCATTTGTCTCGTTCATTGGCCGATATTTTTAAAGTCCCCTGGCAGGTGCCCATCCCGCCAGGGGCCTTGCCGCTATTTCTTCTTGGGCCTCCAAGCGAGTGCCCACCTCGCTTCATATTTAAATTACCGAGGGAGCCTACCTCTCTAAATCACCGCCACCAGCCCGGGGATCTGCTGAGAGGCGCTGTCCCGCTTCCACACCCTAGGGCCGCACTGCTATTGGCTGCAGCACGACCCGGAAGTACTTGTGGCCGAAACCAGAAGTCGACGGGAGCCCACCCCATGCTCCGGTGCAGGAAGGTGAGGAGAGGCGTCCGGAGTGCCCGGGAGGACGGGAGCTCACCCTGCCTCCACCCGATGCGGGCAGGAGAAGCGAGGGCAGCCACAGCATTGGAGAGCCCTGAGGAGCGGGAGCTCTCCTGCCACAGCCGCCGCAGGACCGGGTGAGTGACGGCACGCAGTGTTTGTTCAGAAGAAGGGGGAGGCATTTGGGCAAATTGCCGGTGCCCGCCCCCCCCCCAATGCTCTCTCTCCAAGTGAGGGAAATTGTCTGTTAAGAGCCTCCCGGGGGCAGTATTGTAGTTCGAGTCCCCCGAGAGGGACTCCACCAAATCGGGGGCAATTTATTGTTTGAGCCCACGAGGGGCTCCGGGGGCCAGTATTGTTAGAAGAGGCATCGGGGCACATTGCCGGTGCCCGCCCCCTCCTGCTAAGTGCTCCTCCTGATTTGGGGCCATTGTGCTGAGTCGCCAGAGCGGGACTCCACCGTTATTAAGGGCATTTTGTTTACTTAGAGCCCGGGAGGCTCTACCTACGTTCCGGGGGTATTTTGGGAGGTAGAGTGGCCCCTGTTGGCAGCAGGCCGCTCCCCCCATTGTTGCCACATTTGCGAGCCCAAAGAGGCTCAGGGGGACATTGTAATTGTTTAGTGCCACGAGGCTCCCGCGTTGGCCCCATTGTCTCCAAGCTGCCCAGCACTCATGTGTTATGCTTTTATTCCTATACCCCTACATGTATTGTGATACTTAGGTGATTGTTCTTTTTAGTACAGGTGTTACTAGTGAGGTCCTGGTTCCCTGCGTAACATTCTCCTAAGGTGGTTAGGGTTGCATAGGTGGTACTTACCTGTTACCAGTGATTACTGGTGGTGTGCTCTATGTTCTACTTTGCGCTACAGTGATTATTATTACATGTTCTATGTTGTTGTTGTTGTCGTACTACTTTATTCGATATTTACATATCATAAAAGTACAAACAATACAAACATAAATACACATATTTAAAACTCTACTTATTCACACATTTCATACCATAAAAAGATAAAAATCAGAGTATTTACATTTAAAACAAGGGGATTCAGTAGTACATTAGCAGGAGTCGGTATATACATTAGTTTTACAGCTCATCCTTTCTCATGTCTTAAGCCAATAACCTGGCACGGATGAACCACGCGCTGGCTAAATATTTAGCGACCCCGCATACAACTAACATAGATGTAACATCTGACAAGAGCATACGCAAGGCTGTTCTGGCCTCTCTCACACCCAGCTCTCTGCATACCGGTTTTAACCATTTTGTTCTGAGTCTTTTGTAAGCCCTACAAGCGAATAGAAAGTGTGGAAGTGATTCGCTTGTACATGGGCATCCGTGGCAGCTTGGAGAGTAGGCGTTTCCCCCCCTTCCTTTCCAACCCTCAGTGAAGTTTTTCAGGGGTAGGATCCCGTATCTCATTTTCAAGCAAAGAGACTTGTCCCTAGGGTTTTGGATAAAATCTAGGAAGGGCTCGAGTTTTGTACTGGGTTTGAATTCCATGAAGGCAGTTGTTAATGCCCCCCACTTAGCATGTTTTATTTCCTCCTCCTGGACCCATTCCCAATATATTTTTTTAATGATATGCAGGCTCGAGTCTGGTATGTGCAGACTCGTGTGATTTAATGCTGCGCAATGATGTATGCGGCGTGTATGTGTCTAGTATGGAAGCGCCACTTCTAGACATGGGTGTGCGTGTGCAGTGAGTGTGCTGGCGTGTGATTGGCTGGAGCTGGGTGGTGAGCCTGGCTCCAGGAGTCTGGATGGGTCCGCCCCAGTGGTAAGTGTTGATATTAGCATGTGTGATGTGAGGGAGTGGTGCACCTGGGACCTGAATAGGGCTTTCCCCACACAATGCTGGCTCCGCCCCCTGTGGTGCGACTGATGACCCTAGCCTGCCTGGTGAATGGAAAGGGTGGCTGGGGAAAACAAAGTACTCCAAAAACAGCTGTGACTGGTTTCTCCCCCACCCTGCACCCTGAGACAAAGGCATTTGATGTATAAAAAGGGGCTGTGTCCCCTTGCAATTTGTTCTCTTCTTGGATCCTGTTGCTGAGGGGGGGCTGCTGCCGCTGCTGGGCACCAGGAGGACCGCCACTGGGGATTGCCTCCCTGCCCAGGAGGACCCTGTGAGCTGGCTCTGGGCCCAGCCTTGCCCCCCCCACCTCCTGAAGAACTTTGGGCTGTGCTGGTCCTTGGACTTTTGGGAAACTAGCACCTGGAAGCGCTGTATTTTGCCCCCAGCGCTTGAGAGAGCTTGGTTTTGTCCAGCGCTTGAGAGCGCTTTTTGTTCTCAGCCGGTGCCCACTCGGCATTTGTCCCGTTCATTGGCCGATATTTTTAAAGTGCCCTGGCAGGTGCCCATCCCGCCAGGGACCTTGCCGCTATTTCTTCTTGGGACCCCAAGCGAGTGCCCACCTTGCTTCATATTTAAATTACCGAGGGAGCCTACCCCTCTAAATCACCGCCGCCGGCCCGGGGATCTGCTGAGAGGCGCTGTCCCGCCTCCACACCCCAGGGCCGTGCTGCTATTGGCTGCTACACGACCCGGAAGTAATTGTGGCCAAAACCGGAAGTCGACGGGAGCCCACCCCACGCTCCCGTGCAGGAAGTTGAGGAGAGGCGTCCGGAGTGCCCGGTAGGACGGGAGCTCACGCCGCCTCCACCCGACGTGGGCAGGAGAAGCGAGGGCAGCCGCAGCATCGGAGAGCCCCGAGGAGCGGGCACTCTCCTGCAACAGCCGCCGCAGGACCGGGTGAGTGACGGCACGCAGTGTTTGTTCAAAAGAAGGGGGAGGCGTCGGGGCACATTGCAGGTGCCCGCCCCCCCAATGCTCTCTCTCCGAGTGAGGGAAATTGTCTTTTAAGATCCTACCAAGGCTCCCAGTGGCAGTATTGTAGTTCGAGTCCCCCGAGAGGGACTCCACCAAATCGGGGGCAATTTGTTGTTCGAGCCCACGAGGGGCTCCGGGGGCCAGTATTGTTAGAGGGGGCGTCGGGGCACATTGCCGGTGCCCGCCTCCTCCTGCTAAGTGCTCCTCCTGATTTGGGGCCATTGTTCTGAGTCCTCCGAGTGGGACTCCACCGTTATTAAGGGCATTTTGTTTACTTAGAGCCCGAGAGGCTCTACCTACATTCCGGGGGCATTTTGGGAGGTAGAGCGACACCAGTTGGCAGCAGGCCGCTCCCCCCATTGTTGCCACATTTGCAAGCCCAGAGAGGCTCAGGGGGACATTGTAATTGTTTAGGGCCACGAGGCTCCAGCGTTGGCCCCATTGTCTCCACAGCTGCCCAGCATTTAGTGGGCGGCTGCTCCGTTTAGGCCCCTGACATTGGGACACAGGGCATCCTCGCCCAGAGAGGCCAGTTGGCCTGGGGACAAGCCACAGGTGGTGGCTTATGTGAATTCTGCACTATTGTGTTTTTCCTGCACCTCTGAATGTGTTTCTATGCATCATGTGTTATGCTTTTATTCCATACCCCTACATGTATTGTGATACTTAGGTGTTACTAGTGAGGTCTTCGTTACCTGCGTAACATTCTCCAAAGGTGGTTAGGGTTGCGTAGGTGGTACTTACCTGTTACCAGTGATTACTGGTGGTGTGCTCTATGTTCTACTTTGCGCTACAGTGATTATTATTACATTTTCTATGTGCTAATTACTATTCCTACAAGGGCTAATTCTACTAAGTACTAAGTCTAAAAGTGCATATTCTTGACAGTGGTCCAGGTGGCCCTGTCTTGTACATATCCCCTGTAAATTCTGCCCGTGCCTGTTGGCACATTGTAAAGTGTGTGTTTCTATCTAATGTGTTTTGGTGTAATACAAAGGCTATTTTTATACATAACCTTGTGTGGAGTTTCCTTTGTGGTGGGCCTTGGGTGTTGCTGGTGGGTGCGTGCGCAAATGCTTTACACATCGCCTCTGAGATAAGCCTGACTGCTCGTGCTAAGCTACCAAGAGGGTGAGCAGGGGTTGTCTTGGTGGGTGACTTCCTTACCCTGACTTAGGAATGGTGGTTTCTGCCTGGCTTTGGCGCAAGCCTTAGCCAACCAGAAATCTCATTTCTAACACTGAGAGATTGGAAAGTCAGAAAATGAGAGGTGGCTTGTAAACTGGCCCCAGGAATAAACTAGTCCCCGTCCTTCCAGCCTCCTGGAGGAGTGCCTGATGCCCAGCACTGCCAGTCCAGGTCTGGGCTCCATGGTGTTGGCTTTCACAGAGGTCCAAGGCTCAGCGGTGGATGACCGCAGCCTGATGCAGCGTACAGGGTAACACTACCAGCACCAGACCGGATCCACCAATCTTAGCAGCAGTAGGAAGAGGCCAATCCATCTGACCCTCACAGGAGCATATCGCCCTTCACACTGGCCCAACCTCCCTCCTTGATTGCTTTTGTGTGTTATAAGGAGCAGGAGCTAAGACTGGGGCACAGGATTGACCTAGCTTTGGAGAACCTGTCACCTCCTGATGACTGATTTGTACGCTCAGTTTGCGACCTTGCGGTAATGTGAGGAAATTCCCAGAATGTGTTAGTGTAACTCCTGATAACTGCCACTTGGCAGTGTCATGTAGTTCGTATAAACCTATAAAGGATCTGCATGTTTAGGTAACATTGACTGTGGAATTGGTGTCCAGACTGATTCGAGACACCCCCACCGGGTATATGTTCACCTGTATACCAGCGAGCTCACAGTGCCACTGTAAACTTCTCTTACCAAGGAGAGAATAGTTCTTGGCAACTATCAAACATGACAACCCTCATTCCTTAGGATCATGGAAACAGTACAGTACCTTTCCCTCAGTCACTTGTGCTCACTTTATCTCAGAGAAATACACAGAATAAACGGTGGGGATGTTTTCAATAAGCATTTATTGAACCAGCGTCAGTCTAGTGTAAAATAGGTGTGCTGAAACAATCATAGGAAAAACATATACAAACGATATTAAGCACCAACAGAGCAAATGGATTGTAGACATCTACCATCATGCTAAAATAATTGATATATGCAAGCATATGAATACATGACAATAATAATGCATACTCCTACGATGCAACCCAAACTAGATGTATCTAAGTGTACTTCACATGTTTGTAGGTCTAGAGCCAAGCATCCCCCTGGGCTGAAGCCAACCCCATTACCTGAAGTGAGTGATTGTAGGACCCCATCTTAGTCTGCAGATGGAATCCCCGTGGGGAATGTCAGACCACTGCGAGCTGGAGTGTCAGCGTGCAGGAACTTCAGCATCACACGTCAGTGTGTCAGTATGGAAGTCTTTCTCCTCTGCCTGTCCTGGCACAGATTCTGAAGCTCGCTTGGTTTCCGCTGACAGTAAACATAGCGGGGAAGATTTACAAGAAAGTGACTCATCTGTAAAGATCTGTCACTATCCTTTCGCCACCCTGAGAAACCCTTGCACCACCATAGATGCACCGTATTTACAATATGGTGCACCATGTTGCAAGGATTGACAGCTGCATCAGAACTTCTGACCCATCTGTTGGGGCAAAAGTCACACATTGCTAGAGTTGTGTCACAAGCACAGCACAACTCCAGCAAAACATTTTGAGGCCTATTCACTGGATAACTCCTCACGCCTGCTTCAAGCAGGCGTAAAGTTTTGACACAGTGGTGTCCTAGAAGTGACACAGTAAAATCTTGTAGATTTAACAGATCCCTTTTATGAGGCTTTCCTTTGTGGGAACACCCACCCTGTATACACTATACCTGACGCAGGTATAATGTGAGGCAGGCCTTTACAACATGACACATCTCCCTGGATGCGTCATGTTGTTAATTAGCTGCATCTTTTATGCAAATGCTGCATCACAAAAGTGACGCAACAGCATTTCAAAAGTGTCTCAAGGAGCTTGTAAATCTGCCCCATGGTGTGTTCATAGCAAAAAGGTACCTTCAGGGGATTCTCCCTTTATGTGTCATGTTGGCCAAGGATCACGGAAGGGATGGCCCTTGTACATAGTTATTATGTAGAAGATGGTAATCCTGCTGTGATTCTGAGAATCTTGATGCATAATTAATGAGACTATTTTTCAGGAAAAACCACATGACATCTTATGCAACTCTTAACTAGGTAAAAGGTCAATACCAACACCGGTTGTATAGTGTAATGGTATGGTAAATGTAGGTGAAAGGTTGGGAGAATACTCAGGCCTATATTGGTGTACTCTATGAAACTGAACAGCAGGACATCCAGAAATCATACGGATCCAGTATCAGACTGTCCTGCTACGCTCAACTCGAGTTGGCTGATGTCACGCCCTTCGCCCACTCCAGACACTGGACTTCTTCCACACCATCCCTTCTTGATCTCGCATCATGGCATACCCACCTTTCCCCATCTTTCACCTGTTTGCCTATTTGAGAAGTCATCACTTCTTGCAAGGCGTGTCGTACCACCTAGGGTTTTCTACACTTTCCTCATTTCCAAAAGTCGTTTTCCGACGCTCAGAGATCTCCGTCAAGGCACTACTTACTTCCTTGACTTGCACACAAGAGACCCCCCCTCCTCCAGTATTCCTGATATGGACCGCACTTTCCACTAGGATACAGAGGCCGTTTCTGATCCCCGATCGGCCTTGTGACTGCACCGTTCGATTGACACTGTCTTACAGCCCTGAAGTCATGGGATACCTCCCTCATGTGACGAAATTTGTGTCGGTTTTGTGTTTGTTTCTTTGTTGTTGCTTGAATAATTACTTTTGAACAAATATTCTGGTGTCGACCACTAGAATTGATACAATACGAGACATTTCCAACAGTGTGATATCCTCATAACATGTGCCCAGGACTTTGCTCCCATTTCTGGTGTGGGTTTCGTGAGTCACACATTTACGGGGGTTACAGGGTATTTCCCCAGGCCTGGTAGCACCGTGCTCACTCTTAGCATTACATACACAACACATATCAGCCAGAGCACCGAGCTTCCTGTTTTACCAAAAACAATACATCCAAAAAATGGTGTGTAGACCACCCTACACTGTGGAGGCTGTGTGGTCCTCCATTATGTCACTGGATATATCACAGTTTATGCACACAGACCCTATGAAGACCACACATAGGATGTCACGTGAGTGGAGCAGGGAGGCAGAGAGGCAGCAGAGAAGCGGAGTGCTGGAGTGCCAGGTTGTGGGTTAGCAAGAAAACCAGCAACCCGGGTAAAAGGTGGGCAGCGGCACATTGGTAGGCTATGGGGTAGCGGTGTAGCATAGGCAGTCCACCCGCCCCCCCGAAAGAGCTCAGGCAAAGCAACACCAGCAACAGCGTGCACTTCGGGCAAAGAGTAGAGAGCACCGCCGCCATTAGGCGTGGCCGCAGATTGCGAGCCCGGTGAGACCGTGGAGGTGGCCCAACTAGGTTGGGTACAGATTGCGCTCGCACTTGCCCTTTTTGCTCCACATGCTTCATCCGCTTGTCTCGTTGTAGAAAACTGACTTTATATGTACTACACCAAAATGAGGTATAGTGTGTATAGAGTCCAGGTGACCCAAGAGGTAGGCAGAGGTTAATGTTAGATAGAACCTTATTCTCTATTTGTGGTAGAGTGGTCGAGCAATAAGGCAGTATCAGAGGACAGTGTTAAGCATTTAATGTACACACTCAGTCAGCAAATTAATTCACACACCCAAAAACTAAACTCTAGGCCAATTGTTTTTGTATAAAAAATATACTGTTTTATTTTTAGAACCAAGCAAGCCTTGCACAGGTAAGCATTAAATACGTTACAGTAATATGTTGCTGAATGTAGAACAGTTTTAAAATGCAACAGGAATTGTACTTTGTTTGATTTACAGAGGATACAGTAGGTTGCAATACTTAGCAAATACAGTACATTGAAATGAATGGGCTTTTTCAGTAGATTACAGGTAAGTTACTTTTTTACATTACTTTTCTAACTCAGTGCACGATACCTAGATTCAGCACTGGGACATTTCCTGCAAACAGGTAAGTAAATGCGTTTTGGTTATTTGTGCAATATGTAAAGAGTATTTTTAGATTTCAAAACTCCATACTTAGAAACTCTTTGGGAGAAAAATTGTCAATGTTATCCTATGGAGGAAAAACAGGTTTATCGGTTCATAGGTAAGTTATCGACTGTGAGAGTTATGGTTCTGGGGTTAGACTCAGGGGTCCCCCAGGGTCAGTGATGCACTCTCGTTACACCCTGAGAGGCACTAGGGAGGCTGGTGCAGGGTGTTGAGGCCCAATGTTATCCTATAGAAGAGAGGGGGGCTCTGGTTGGTGGCTGCTAGCAAGCAGGCCACACAGCTGTGGGATCAAAGTTCCTAGGGTTTAGATCAGGGCAATTGGGGTTGCAGGTCAGCACAAAATGTGCACCCTCAGCGGCACTGGGGCGGCCAGGTGCAAAGTGATATTTTAGCGCCGGGCGCCCCGTTTTGTGTTATGGAGAGACTCCGCTCGAAATAAACACTGCCAGCTAGGGGAGGAAGATCTTCTGGGTGCGACCACCACATTGAGGGGTAAGTTGGAATGTCTTGGGTTGGCTAGGAACTGTTGGTTGGGGCACACATGGCTGTGGGGCGGCAGGTGCTGGGGTGCCTTTTGGCTTTGGAATTTCTTACCGACTCTGGATTGAGGCTGCAGGCGTCGGCTGGGGTCTCGAGGCTGGTCTGGGATCTCTGGATCTTGGGTCACAATCGCTGGGGAGACTTCCTTCTCATGTTTTTCCACTTGAGCTCGGGCCGGGTTCAGCGAGTGCTGAGTGGGCTGGGTTCACGGTGTCCGGCCGGAGAAAGTGAAAGTGAAGGCAGGCAGGTCCTCAGGGGTTTTTGAGTTTGCTGGCTGCAGGACACACCGGGATTTCGCAGGAGCAGGTTCGAGGGGAGATATGATTCAGAAAAGGGGGTGGTGATGAACAGAGTGCCTGAATTAAGCAGACCACTCTTACCCAGTCCAAAGATCAGGGCTTGATCCATCACCGTTTTTTAGCTCACTGCACCATCCCAGCTCAGAACTTGGCTATATGCAAATTAGTCTGTTCCTGTCCCAGTGCATGATGGGAACAGGGCAAACCAAACTACCAAGCCAATTCTTATACTGGGAAGGAAACAAGCTTCCGGGGACCGGTTTCTGCCATTTCAGGCGTCGTCGGCCCGGCTTGCTTGAATCCTGATGGTGCAATGAGCAAGGGACTCACATCTGAGTATACCCTTCCACGCTTATGGTGGACAAAATGATTCAGAAAAGGGGGTGGTGATGAACAGAGTGCCTGAATTAAGCAGACCACTATTACCCAGTCCAAAGATCAGGGCCTGATCCATCACCGTTTTTTAGCTCACTGCACCATCCCAGCTCAAAACTTGGCTATATGCAAATTAGTCTGTTCCTGTCCCAGTGCATGATGGGAACAGGGCAAACCAAACTACCAAGCCAATTCTTATACTGGGAAGGAAACAAGCTTCCGGGGACCGGTTTCTGCCATTTCAGGCGTCGTCGGCCCGGCTTGCTTGAATCCTGATGGTGCAATGAGCAAGGGACTCACATCTGAGTATACCCTTCCACGCTTATGGTGGACAAAATTATTCAGAAAAGGGAGTGGTGATGAACAGAGTGCCTGAATTAAGCAGACCACTCTTACCCAGTCCAAAGATCAGGGCTTGATCCATCACCGTTTTTTAGCTCACTGCACCATCCCAGCTCAGAACTTGGCTATATGCAAATTAGTCTGTTCCTGTCCCAGTGCATGATGGGAACAGGGCAAACCAAACTACCAAGCCAATTCTTATACTGGGAAGGAAACAAGCTTCCGGGGACCGGTTTCTGCCATTTCAGGCGTCGTCGGCCCGGCTTGCTTGAATCCTGATGGTGCAATGAGCAAGGGACTCACATCTGAGTATACCCTTCCACGCTTATGGTGGACAAAATGATTCAGAAAAGGGGGTGGTGATGAACAGAGTGTCTGAATTAAGCAGACCACTCTTACCCAGTCCAAAGATCAGGGCTTGATCCATCACCGTTTTTTAGCTCACTGCACCATCCCAGCTCAGAACTTGGCTATATGCAAATTAGTCTGTTCCTGTCCCAGTGCATGATGGGAACAGGGCAAACCAAACTACCAAGCCAATTCTTATACTGGGAAGGAAACAAGCTTCCGGGGACCGGTTTCTGCCATTTCAGGCGTCGTCGGCCCGGCTTGCTTGAATCCTGATGGTGCAATGAGCAAGGGACTCACATCTGAGTATACCCTTCCACGCTTATGGTGGACAAAATGATTCAGAAAAGGGGGTGGTGATGAACAGAGTGCCTGAATTAAGCAGACCACTCTTACCCAGTCCAAAGATCAGGGCTTGATCCATCGCCGTTTTTTAGCTCACTGCACCATCCCAGCTCAGAACTTGGCTATATGCAAATTAGTCTGTTCCTGTCCCAGTGCATGATGGGAACAGGACAAACCAAACTACCAAGCCAATTCTTATACTGGGAAGGAAACAAGCTTCCGGGGACCGGTTTCTGCCATTTCAGGCGTCGTCGGCCCGGCTTGCTTGAATCCTGATGGTGCAATGAGCAAGGGACTCACATCTGAGTGTACCCTTCCACGCTTATGGTGGACAAAATGCTCACTGCTCCATCAGGATTCAAGCAAGCCGGGCCGACGACGCCTGAAATGGCAGAAACCGGTCCCCGGAAGCTTGTCTCCTTTCTGGTGAAGAATTGGCTTGGTAGATTGGTCTGCCCTGTTCCCATGATGCACTGGGCCAGGGACAGACTAATTTGCATATAGCCAGGTTCTGAGCTGGGATGGGGCAGTGAGCTAAATAACGGTGATGGATCAAGCCCTGATCTTTGGACTGGGTAAGAGTGGTCTGCTTAATTCAGACACTCTGTTCATCACCACCCCCTTTTCTGAATCATTTTGTCCACCATAAGCGTGGAAGGGTATACTCAGACATGAGTCCCTTGCTCACTGCTCCATCAGGATTCAAGCAAGCCGGGCCGACGACGCCTGAAATGGCAGAAACCGGTCCCCGGAAGCTTGTCTCCTTTCTGGTGAAGAATTGGCTTGGTAGTTTGGTCTGCCCTGTTCCCATGATGCACTGGGCCAGGGACAGACTAATTTGCATATAGCCAGGTTCTGAGCGGGGATGGGGCAGTGAGCTAAATAACGGTGATGGATCAAGCCCTGATCTTTGGACTGGGTAAGAGTGGTCTGCTTAATTCAGACACTCTGTTCATCACCACCCCCTTTTCTGAATCATTTTGTCCACCATAAGCGTGGAAGGGTATACTCAGACATGAGTCCCTTGCTCACTGCTCCATCAGGATTCAAGCAAGCCGGGCCGACGACGCCTGAAATGGCAGAAACCGGTCCCCGGAAGCTTGTCTCCTTTCTGGTGAAGAATTGGCTTGGTAGTTTGGTCTGCCCTGTTCCCATGATGCACTGGGCCAGGGACAGACTAATTTGCATATAGCCAGGTTCTGAGCTGGGATGGGGCAGTGAGCTAAATAACGGTGATGGATCAAGCCCTGATCTTTGGACTGGGTAAGAGTGGTCTGCTTAATTCAGACACTCTGTTCATCACCACCCCCTTTTCTGAATCATTTTGTCCACCATAAGCGTGGAAGGGTATACTCAGACATGAGTCCCTTGCTCACTGCTCCATCAGGATTCAAGCAAGCCGGGCCGACGACGCCTGAAATGGCAGAAACCGGTCCCCGGAAGCTTGTCTCCTTTCTGCTGAAGAATTGGCTTGGTAGTTTGGTCTGCCCTGTTCCCATGATGCACTGGGCCAGGGACAGACTAATTTGCATATAGCCAGGTTCTGAGCGGGGAGGGGGCAGTGAGCTAAATAACGGTGATGGATCAAGCCCTGATCTTTGGACTGGGTAAGAGTGGTCTGCTTAATTCAGACACTCTGTTCATCACCACCCCCTTTTCTGAATCATTTTGTCCACCATAAGCGTGGAAGGGTATACTCAGACATGAGTCCCTTGCTCACTGCTCCATCAGGATTCAAGCAAGCCGGGCCGACGACGCCTGAAATGGCAGAAACCGGTCCCCGGAAGCTTGTCTCCTTTCTGGTGAAGAATTGGCTTGGTAGTATGGTCTGCCCTGTTCCCATGATGCACTGGGCCAGGGACAGACTAATTTGCATATAGCCAGGTTCTGAGCTGGGATGGGGCAGTGAGCTAAATAACGGTGATGGATCAAGCCCTGATCTTTGGACTGGGTAAGAGTGGTCTGCTTAATTCAGACACTCTGTTCATCACCACCCCCTTTTCTGAATCGAGGGAAGATATGTCTGAAGGGCTGGGGCCAAGTCGGTGGGCGTCGTCCTCTTGTTAGCTCTGCACTGCTGTTCGCTCCTTCTTCTTATCTACTTTCATGTTGTTTCTGGATGTGAGGAAGCAAGGTTCAGGGTGCCTCCTAAATACTAGATTTAGGGGTGTTACAGGTAGGTGGAGGGCAGGGACCACTGGGTCCCTTCCCTGGGGTGGGTACACCCCTAATTATGCCACCCTCCAGTGGTAGGGGGCCATGAGCCTGTCTCTGGTTGGTTGGGTCCCCCATCCTCAACATGGTGGGGACTCGGAGTTCTGCTTCACCTCGCGTCCCCCACCTGAGGGGTGGAGTTGGCAGAGGTGGGGACAACTCTCTCCATCACTTGTTTTTCCCACTGGTTCTCCTGCCCAATGTGGGGGGAAGAACCTGTGGGACCAGTTGCTGAAAGCAGAAAGTGGTTTGGGTAAGCTCACAAAGGCGGAATGCCTTTGAAGCCTCCCCTTCATGGACCCTGCCCATCCTGGGGGAGAAGGCTTGGCACCTCGTCCCAGCATGTGAATTGTTTCAGGCCGCCGAGAGCAGCAAGCTCTCGACCCAGAGGTCCAGAAACATGTCTGTTGATAGCACCCTAAGCAGCCACTTAGTCTGAACACTAGAAGTTGGGCGAGTTTCAGGGGGCATCTCTAAGATGCCGTCTGTTGTGCATTTTACATTAAATTCCACACTGGCATCAGTGTGGGTTTAATGTGCTGAGGTGTTTGATAACAAACTTCCCAGTTTTCAGTAAAGCCATCATGGTGCTGTGGAGTTCGTAATGACAAAGTCCCAGCACCATGTACTCTTAACGGCAGCACTGCACTTACACTGTCTTACTACAGGGCTCATGCACCTGTACCCTCACCACTGGCATAGTGCACCCAGCTAGAAGGGGGGCTGATATAGGCCAGGGCAATGGGTTGTAGGTCTGGCACACAGGGTTGTGTGCCATGTCGACTCTTTGCTTTTGGTCTGCACCAAGACACGCAGCCTGCAAAGCAGGGTGTGAGTGAAAAGGTGCAGGGACCATAAGGGTGGCACAATATGTGCTGCAGCCCTTAGGGGCCTTCCCTGGTCACAGTGCCCTGGGTACCTGTGATACCATTTACCAGGGGCTGACCTGTGGACAGAGATGCCAATTGGGTTTAGGTTTCAATGCAATTTTAGGGAAGGAACATAGGCCCTGGGTACCTGATTAGCAGGAACCCAGGGCACACTCAGTCAAAGAACATCAACAATTTAGCAAAAAGTGGGGGCATACCGTGCAGAAAGAGGGCACTTTCTCACACTCATTTCCTGTTTCACAGCACCAGGGCTCAGGGCAGCAGAAGGTGGAGGTGGAGGGGAGGGCCATAGGAACACACAGGCGGGCAGCTGTAGTGCAGAGGGGGCAGTCTACCCCATGCCTTGTGATCTACCTACCCTCCACCATCTTTTTAACTCCCGTCCAATACCACCTCAGACACCACCCTCACTAGCAGACAAGGCTACCTACAAAACGCCATTAGCTTATTACATCTTTCAACCCCTACTTAGTCTGCACCTATTATGAACTGTTGTCCTAGCAGCTTGTGAAAGCATCAAAAGGGTGGACATTGGAGCGCACGAGTACAGTGGCCACAAGAAACATAAGCGCATCCCACGGCAAAATCTACATTTTTCAAACTCTCAGCCAGTTTTCAGCCAGCTTGCTATCTGCCATCTGCTTGCCGTCTGGACATCAAGACCTGTGTGAGGTGCAATTCTCCAAACGATCTCTCTCACCAGCTGGAATTCTACTAAATCCATTGTTAAAAACTCGCTGCAGTCTCAGCAAACGCCCCCGGTGAAGTGAGCTCTTTCAGTCTTTTAAACTTTCAAACTTAAGTCCTGTTGACAGAGCTCCTAAATCGCCTCTCAACTCCACCTCTATTCCATCCACCTCTATCTTTTTCTGGACTGCCTGAAACCTGACTGCATCTGAGGCTCACTGGGACAAAGGGGCAACTAGGTCCCCTTGGGCATTGAGCTATCAAGGGCACCCAACATCAGAGTGCGTTACCTGAAATCAAAGCTTAGGGCAGAGAGGCACATAGAGAGAGAAGGGTTCAGAGGAGTCAGAAACGCACAAGGAGGAACAAGGAGACAAGAGGCAAAAGATAATCAATAGGGGAGCTTCATCCAGAGGGAAATGAGATTGGGCAGGGTGAGAAGGTGCCCAAGACAAAAACAAACAAAAACAAAACAGGGTCCTTATCGCCTAGGGTTTTATGGATGAGCCTCACTCTAAAACCAGACCAGGCGATATTATATGAGGGATGGGCCCCGCCAAGGGGGACGAACAACACGATTCGAGATCTCCCCAGAGCTACCCTCCACTGTTGCAGCCTAAGATTTACACAAAATTCCAGTTTTAAAAAAATGCGGGTGACGCTCTCCTTTCAAGCACAATTGCAGGCCAGGGCCTAAGCATGCCGCTATTGCAACTCAAGCTGCTAAATTGCAGAAACGGCAGCAGTCTTGCCCCCGTGCAACATCTGGCCTAGAAATCCAACTTAGGCCCACAGTACCTATTGCCACCGCTTCAACATCATACTCTCAAAATCATGCCATATCTTCACCACAAGACTCCCAGCGTCCTGCTGAACTATACATGACAGAAGCAAGAGCAACCATTTAACAAATACCAAAAATGGAGATGGCAAAGCCTCCCAGGGGAGTTGGAAGAGGAGACACAGAGCTTCGGAAGGAGGACAGTCGTAACAGGGAAACGAGGAACAACCGCAGCACCTCCATCGGCCCTTCCAAGTCATTTGGTGATTCTTACTCTGGCTGCCCGGCCGGCAGCCAATCCGTGCGCGGCCTTTAGAGGGGTGCGGCCGTGAGGGCCAATGGCTGCGTGGCAAGGGCGGGGGCGCGGCCAATGACGCGGCAGGGCGCCCCCGTCACGTGGGCAGGTCAGGGCTGGCTTCTCGGGCCTGGCGCAGCCCACTCTTCGCTTCAGCGGCCCTCCCTTGGCTCCAGGGGCCGCCGCAATGAGGCTCCTCACAGCTGGGACCTCCCCAGGCGAGCAATGGGCCACGGCAGAGTCCGCGCGGTCCCGACAGCGCTCGCACACCCAGAGGGTAGCACCAGCAATCTCTGGGCCGCAGCAGTGATTCTTCCAGTAGCGCTGCGAAGACGGAGCAGCGCTTTGAGGCACCAACTGTTTTTCGGGGCCCAGCACGTAATCGGTACACCGAGGGGACCAGGGCTGCAGCGGTGATTACAGGCAAGTCCTCCTCAGGAGGCTGGACCCATGGTCACAGGTAAAGACAGCGCTTGGGAGTAATAGCGCTTGGGGGCCAGACAATCAGTTCCTTTGACACAACGCATTACAGGAAATCATAAAATCTATCAAATCGGTCTCCCCCCTTGACCCCTTTCCCCCACAAATCCTCCTTTCACTCGACACCCCTTCCCTCACGCTCATCCTAGAGCTCCTGAACTCTTCTCTAAGAGATGCCAAAGTCCCCAAGACATGGAAACATGCCATGGTTTCACCACTACTGAAGAAAGCCACCGCAGATCCAGATGACCCCGCCAATTTCCGCCCAATCTCGCTGTTACCCTTATTCTCCAAAGTCCTGGAGAAACACATTGTCACCCAACTTACGTATTTCACAGAAATCAATAACCTCCTTCACACATCCCAGTCGGGATTTAGGGCTGGCTTTTCAACCGAATCTACCCTCCTAGGGGTTTTTGAAACTATAGGCCGGCAAGTTGATGAGGGGAGACCGTGGCACTTATCTTACTCGATCTTAGTGCCGCATTTGACACGGTCTCCCATACCATCCTCATTAACACCTTGCAAACCTGTGGCATAACTGGACCTGCCCTGGCATGGCTAAAAAGTTTCCTTTCCGATAGAACCTTCCAAGTCTTCTCCTCTACTTCCTCCTCTAAACCTCATAAATCTCTATTTGGTGTTCCCCAGGGCTCGACTCTCAGCCCCATCTTATTTAATTTATATATCAGTCCCCTTGCTACCTTAGCAGAAAAATCTGGGTTGACGATCTACTCATACGCTGACGACACCCAGATTATTTATTCACTTTCTGCTAACGCTCTGTCCAACCTGTCTTCCCTCCGCTCTGGTCTTAAGAACATTGCCAAATAGATGTTTGATAACAAACTAAAACTCAACGGAGGAAAGACCGAACTGCTTCTGTTTGGGAAACACACTACCCTATGGGGCCCCCAACATTGGCCTCCTCAGATGGGACCTACACCCACCCCCTCCAAAACCGCTCGCAACTTGGGTATCATCTTTGATGAACACCTATCCATGAAACAACAAGCGGTCAGAGTGGCGGCCACTTGTTTTACCATTCTCAAGTGGCTCAAGAAAATCAGGTGGATGCTCCCCCAGAACACACTAAAAACCGTAGTCCAAGCTCTAATTACATCTAGACTGGACTACGGCAACATCTTATATCTGGGGGCAGGTAAAGAAGTCACTAAGAAACTTCAAACAGTGCAAAACGAAGCAGTTAGGTTGATATGCATGCTGCCTAAAAAATCCTCAACTTCATCTTGTCTTCGGAGTCTGCATTGGCTCCGTATCGAACAACGAGCAAAATTTAAAGCTCTGTGTTTTATGCACAGAATCAAGGCAGGCAAGGCCCCTGCCTATTTGAGCACCCTAGTCCACCAATACTTTCCCGCAAGAACCTTACGCTCCTCCAGCCAACACAAGTTTCAGATACCCAGGATTATTCGAGTTAGACAGGGAGGTCGTTCTTTTGCCTACCTGGCCCCCTCTCTATGGAACTCTCTCCCACTTCAGCTTCGCACTAACGACTGTTACCTCCAATTTCGTAAGAACTTAAAAACATGGTTGTTTAACCAATACCTTTGTTTTCAATAGCCCACTGTCCCCTTCTGTATTTTCGCTCTTTATGTCTTTAGCGCCGGGAAACCTCAGGGTAGCTGTGCGCTCTATAAAAATAAATATAATAATAATAATAATAACGCTCGGTGGGCACAGAAGCAGCCTCTTCCAGCTGCGCAGCGCTCCCCAATAGCAGTTCTTCGAGCCCCACAGCGCTTGGAGTACACGGCAGCAGCTCACAGCGTTTGGGCCAGCAGCCGGTCCATGGGCAATGCAGCGCCTAACACGCCCAGCAGTTCAGGAGGCCACAGTTCCCATAACAGCACAGCGCTTCCTCTAGGCACTTCTTTGCACAGCGCTTGCATGGCGTAGCGTCCCGGCAGTTCCAGGGACCTAGGGGGGCCCTCCTTCTTCAGGGGCCCTGGGGACAGAGCATTAGGCACTACTGGGCCAGGTCAGCAGGTAGTGGGGGCATCATCCAAACAGGGTGGTAGGCTTTCACCATCCCCACTGCAGCGTGGCCCTCCTCCTACACAGCAGCCTGAACTCCTGAAGTGGGGCTCACAAGCCCTGGGGACAGTAGGGGGGTCCTAGATGGGTGCAGGGCCCAGCACACAGGCCCAAGTGGCGGTATCCCCTTGCAGCAGGCCCCCTCACATTCCTGTCCCAGCTCTGTCTCTGCACATGGTGGCACATCCCCCTTACTTACACCCTCCTCACCCCACCTCCCAGACAATGCCAGAACCTTCTAGAATTCTGTGGCAAACTGGTTTAGACTGGCTCAGGGGGAGGAGTAGAGCACCCTGGGTGCCAGGCTTTCCCCCCAAATGCTAGGGGTGGCTGGGTACCTAACAACTAGACTGCTAACCTCCTGCAGTCAGGTGGCACAACGCATAGCCTTGCTGCCATTTTAAATGCAAAACACAAATGCAGCATTTCACCAGGGTACATGTTTACAATGGGGGAAAATAAATGTACACACCATTGCATTACATTTAACATTACACAGGGCTTCTCATACCTCACATGGCCTATACACTTTATTCACCATGGTGGAGACATCCTACAATTAGGGGGCGAAAAGCGAAAATGTTTTGGAGAAAAGGGCCATGTCCAACAGGGGGACAGAGTAATTCCAAACAGGAACCGGAGAGGTGCATTGGTTCACGAAGCACATATGGGAGAGGGTCTGACAGATCAAGGTATCTTAAAATCTCCAATAGAATTAGAAGAGATGTACTGGTGGCCGGGAATGAGCGTCCAAGTTTACGAATTCGGAATTAATTGCGATGTCTGTTACAGAGATCATAGCTTTGAAAACCACCATATACCTGACTACAGTGTACAACCTCAAATACCCGCTCCACTGTAATCAGGTGTTGCAGCACAGCCAGGTAGCATTCGGCTACCTGCTGGGACCCGATGATGAAGCATGACACCAACCAGGTTGGTGTGTGAGGGTTTTATTAACAAACCTTTGAGGTGCCAACACATGACACACATCAGACAGTAAATACTCCTGGCCGTCTTCCTTTGGTTAACCGTTAATAGTTAGGAACACAGACGGTCGTCTCATAGTCCTAACTCTCTACCTTTGGTTTTGAATTCTTGGCAGCGCACAGCTGTGAGAGACTTTTTTCTCTTTTTTGGCCCTTACACACACATCTTGGCAGAAAACTTGGGTTTGACCTACCCAGATGAGGTAATTAGCCACATTCTGTCTGCCCCACCACTTATGGCAGACCTCAACATAGCAAGAAATATATCACAAAGTGCTGACTGGGAATCATTGTCTGAAAAGAAACGAAATCACATCAGGACAATTCTACATGGGGTAATACTAACAGAGTATCTACGAGCCAATACCGCACCAAGAGGTCTCATCGTGACCAACGCACGAGAATATTTCTTGGTGATGCAGATTTCCGGCGAGACTGGGCTAAAATTGCATGGAAATGCACAAGAGACTGGATTGTGCTCATCATCCAAACAGCAAAACGACTGGGCGATACTTTTCTCATAGAAATTCAAGCAACTGAAAATCATTTTAAAACCACGCTAACTGCGTACAAAAAGAAACTATATGAGGTTAATAAAAAAGGAATACAAAGAAAACCTAACACAATCAAAGATTCAGAACTTTCAAAAAGATCTTAAAAAGTTCTCATATGCCAAAGTTTACCCCTACTCAGAACCCGACTATGAACCCCAGAAGAACCGCGACAAATCAAATAGCACAGACGACACTGCTTCCAACAGCAGTGGCTCCAGCACTGGAAGCAACCAGAACGGACCAAGAGGAAGAGGGAGAGCCAATAAATGGCAACAAGCATGGAATCAAGGACAACCAAGTGGCCCCATGCCATGCCATCAGTATCACCAGATGACTCCACCAATGTTATACGGTTGGAACCCACATTTTCAACCACCACAGATGCCTTTCGCGAACTCCAATCAAAGGTTCCCTTTCTTAGGGCACGGCCGGAGGGGAAGAGGAAAACGAAGAAGACAAACACAAGTACACTGGGATGACGACATATATGTGGGAGCACAAACGAGGAGCAAAGCCACGGAACAACGAGCGGGTCCGAGCAGCAACAAAACTTAGTGACCAACTACTCCAACTATAACATGGATAAAACAGAAATGGACCTTCTCAACAAAGGACTAGGCTTTGTCCCCACACCTCATCTTGACAAATTTTGCCTTCACTGCGAGATGGCTGATTTCTTCAGAAAAGTCAAACTGGGAGCTTTCTTTTCCAAACAAGAGTCTAGTATTGAAACTCAAGACAGGGGGGACACCGATTTTAAACTCAAATCAACTTTCAAGCCCCCTCCACCGACAATACCTGCTGAAATTATAGCTTTCGAGCAAGCAGTGTTCAATGATATTGAGTCACTCCCAGACAAAAGAGTCTTCAAAAACATGACCAACAAAGAAAAGGATGGTCTCATGGCCCTAAAAGGAAACAGAACAGTGGTGATAAAACCAGCAGACAAGGGCGGAGGCATAGTCCTACAAGACAAAGAGGCATACAGAAGTGAATGTCTCCGCCTTCTAGCAGACCGACACAACTACAAACCTATCAGCGAAGATCCCACCGCCAAACTCAAGGAAACCATCCAGGAATTGGTAACTGAAGCAGAGTGTCAGGGGCACATCAGCAAACAGGAAGCACAATATCTGATAACATCTAAAGAAAAAGTACCCTACTTCTATACAATTCCCAAAGTGCATAAAAATAAGATCCCACCGCCAGGTCGCCCTACAGTTTCGGGCATTGGCTCCATCCTAGAGCCATTATCCAACTTCTGTGATTTCTTTTTAAAAACCACTTGTACAAAACACCACAACATACTTGAGAGATACTAAGAATCTCCTAGGACAACTTCAAAATTTAAATTTCTATCCCCACACAAGCTTCCTAGTCAGTCTAGACATAGAGAGCCTGTATACGAGTCTCCCCCAAGATGACACACTAGGGGTTTTGAGAATGGCTCTGGACAGCAGTGAATGGAACTATCAAACACCGAAAACTCTGGTTTTCAAATTCGCTGAATTAGCACTGAAACACAATTATTTTAAGTTCGAAGGACAACAATACCAGCAAACATTTGGTACTTCAATGGGGAGCACCTTTGCCCCCAGTGTGGCCGGACTTTACGTTTACAGTTTCGAGAAACGATTCCTACTTACCAATCCACAAATCATGGGGAATATCCATTTCTACAAACGATACATCGACAATGTCTTCGTCATCTGGGAAGGCACTAACGAATCCCTACAAACATTCCTGGATTGGATCAATAGGTGTGATCCTAACCTCAAATTTGCCAACAGTGTCAGCAAAAGTACCATGACTTTCGTGGATCTTGACATTTTCCACGACAATGGTAGGCTAATGACAAAGACACATTTCAAGCCTACAGCGAAAAACTCCCTACTACATTTTTCCAGTTTTCACTAGCGCCCATTAAGGGAAAACCTCCCTTATGGGCACTACTTAAGGCTACGCAGAAATTGCAGCAATTTACGAGATTACAAAAACCAGGCCATTTTACTAACCACAAAACTCAATAATCGAGGCTACCCAGAGACAATTACCAAAAAAGCTGAAAAAAGAGCTAGCAATCAAAACCGAGAAGGATTACTGGAACCAAGATGCCTGGAGACAACACGGTCCCATTAACCTGTGTAACAACATACAATCTGGTATCTAATGAAGTAAACAAGATTGTCCGTAGGCATTGGTAAATACTCAATTCAGGATCCCTCAACTGGGAAAAACCACTGTTTTCATACCGCAGAGGAAGAAGTTTGAAAGACACTCTAGTACACACCAGACCCATACAACCACTGCATAAAGAAAATACAATAACTAGATCATGGGGCCTGCCAAAAGTCACGGGACATCATCAATGCGGAGACTGCAGCGTATGCCACTTGACATTAACCACAAAAACACTGAACCTTGAAACTGACAAAATCTGGACCATACAAAAACACACAAACTGTAACTCCCAGAATGCCATCTATCTAATAATCTGCGATTTACGATATGTTGGCATGACTACTCGCAAGTAAAGACCCGAATTGTTGAACATAGGATCAACATCCGCTGTAAGCGCAACATATCGCGAATGACAAACCACTACCTGGAAAAGCACCATACCCTAAATGATATGCAGTGGGTTGTCATTGAACAGCTAGATCGGAATACCAACAACGTCCAACTGGATTTATTTGATAAGGAACAAAGATGGATCTATCGCTTGTTCACACACACCCAAGGACTAAACGATAACATCCCGTGGAATTCTTTGAATCAAAGATAAATATATATACTGTACCTACCTCACAACCCTATAGGTTCAATTATCATAACTATAGGTATTGATAGATATAAGGATTTGTATGAGAACAAACATTTGGTTCCTATTGCTTATATGATTATATGCATTTCCCAGCATTCTACCCTTGGAAACAAGTCAGATCTGCCCTGCTGATGTGACCCACCTAATGTTATTACCGATCAAACCAACAATAATGGGCAACAATGTTCCCAATCATACCAAGGGACATTCAGGGCCCACTCCAAAGGCCATATTGCAATTACTGACCAAACCCATACCAACCATCAGTAATTGCCAACAATGTTCTCAACCAGACTAATGGACAGTCAGCACAGTATAATATTTATAATAATGATTACATGCCCTTGCTCGACTTTTACACCGAGGGCTATTGCACCAATATCAAGGTTAACGGACTAGCGCATCAAATACACCTAGTGTATTCTTACTTTAATTAAGGTTAGCGGTCTAGCACCAAAAACCAACTCCCGCATCACACATCCTTGCGCGTTGACGGTGTGGCTACCCGGAAGTATTCCCGATCGCCCGCGTCTGTTTTATAAACAACTCGGCAGGCCCACAGCGAGCGCCAGCCTTTGCCCCGGAGAGTCCACACTAGGTTACGCTGCAAGATCCTTTTGGAATACAAGTAAGATTGTGAGTGCGGCGGTCCTTTACCGCTGTCCTCTCAATACAGTTAACAGCGAAAAACACATAGCTTCAACACATACTACCTCACATGAACTATGTGGTGCTAGTTAATTCGTTCCTCATGGCATGAAATTATTCACAACGATAGTACATTAATAGTATAGACGGACTCTGTCATATGCACCAGTCACGAATACAATGAAAAGGACACAATCACTAATTAATTTTTTTGTTCTTTGTTTTTGTTTGTTTTTGTGCATGGTATGTCACAGAGTGATAACCACCATAGTCTGACAACTTGGCAAGTACTTAGCACTTGGTTATTATCATCGGTACTGCCGATATCCACGTTATGAATGCGAAACACTGGATATCACAACTGCATTACGGGTGATAAATAATAAGGCATCTATATAATAAAAACGCCTGCTTTTATGTGCATTTTCCTTTGCAGGTACTCTAGATTTTGAAGCGGACAAAAAACGGTCAGTCCTCTATGCATGCAAAACACTCCTTAGTGCTAATGTTAAATATGCTATTCACATGGTAGAGTTTGTAGCACACACTATTTTTCACTTATACTCACTGTTTTGGAAAGGTCCTGAAGAAAGCCCACCCTATTTTTTCCTCCAGGCTGAAACATGTCGACCATCTGATAATACATAGAGTTACACATAGTATCTGGAATATATTATCCACTCTCTGAAGATTTTTAATCATACCCCAGAACCCCATGAATAAAGTACCAAGGTAGTATTCTGGAGGTATTTTTAATAGTAATCTCACTCACATAATCACACATCACACAACCTCAAATACCCGCTCCACTGTAATCAGGTGTTGCAGCACAGCCAGGTAGCATTCGGATACCTGGCTGGGACCCGATGATAAAGCATGACACCAACCAGGTTGGTGTGTGAGGGTTTTATTAACAAACCTTTGAGGTGCCAACACATCACACACGTCAGACAGTAAATACTCCTGGCCGTCTTCCCTTGGTTAACCGTTAATAGTTAGGGACACGGACGGTCGTCTCATAGTTCTAACTCTCTACCTTTGGTTTTGAATACAGTGTAGCCAGCCCAGTACAGACACCATTGTTAGACAGCATTAGACTATCTACACGCAAACGTCACCATGGAAGATTGCGGTCCCAAAACTATTAGGACAAGATTAATTTGAATATGGCCTCAGCGCTCGGCTGACGCCCAAACTGTTTTAAGAGATTTGCGAGTCTTTATCGGCACATACACAATCGGCACACTACATTCTGACCAGGGTCCTGCGTTTAGCTCTCGAGCGTACAAGGAGGCCATGGCCATCCTGGGCGTTGCATTGCGGTACTCAAGTCCATTCCATCCTGAGGGAAATGCAGTAGTGGAAAGAAAAAACTGTGACATAAAGCAATCTATAACAGCTAGGGTATTAGGTTCGGGTGACGGGTGGGTCCAACATCTAATAAGTGTCCAACGTAGTCTTAATAATCTGCCAAGAAATTCTCTGGGTGGAATCACTCCATATGAAATACTTTTTGGTACAAGAATGATTGTCCAAGACCTCGATTGTCAAACTTCAGTGGTAGAACAAAAACCCTTTGATATCAAAGATCGTTTGGCTGTTTTATAGGACTTAAATGAAACAAGAAGAAGTCTGAGTAACACAATACAGAAGCAAACGACCACTGAAGAAAAAACACCTGTCCCAGCAAGACCTGTCTGGATTCCAAAGATTGGGGATCTAGTCAGGGAAAAGATCGCGGTAAAGAAGGAATTTGGGCCTTCTTACAGAAAAGCAGTACCTGTCTAAGCAATCCACGGAACAAGATCAGTGTTACTACCGCCCCTTGCTGGAAAAAGGGAGAACAGTGTCGTGTCCATCGACCTGGTCAAACCACATCATGTGGCCGATAATAAGTAGTAGGCCCAGTGGACTCACAAGATGTAGCAGAAGACCAAATCTTGCTTCAATCCAAGAGGTTCAAACTGAAAGATTTATTACCTTTGATAAACCTGCAGTGAGAAAAGAAGGACTATGCAACAAAGCCATGGAACTTGTACCTCTTGAGACCCAAATAACAGTTCGTCAAGAAACACCTGTCTACAATGATATAGCCTCTGACTATACTAAAATGACAAAGGAAGAAACAACTGCAGCGATTCCAAACAATCCTGATGCAATTCCAACAATTGACAACTGCCTCTGGCTATTTCATCAACTTTGATACATTTTCTGAGTATCCCAGTGAACCTGAAAATACGGCAGCAAACAAAAATTTCAAAGAAAAGATAACAGAACTCCTTCATCAACTTGAAAATACATATCTGGTTTCCCCATGGGTTTAATTTTGGATTGTGTTAGGTGTGCTTTTTCTCCTACTTTGCCTTATTCTTCTTTTAAGTTTGGGAAAGATGATAGATGGAAAATACAGTACAATGGACACAGCAAGTAAACACATCAACTTGCTCCTGAAACCTCACAAATCATCTCATCGTGAGCGAAGAGACCTGTCATCGGTAAATATCACAGCCATTCCTATACTTGGTGGTATAGCATGGGACACAACTGATTATGACATTCATGGCCCGGTGGACCTGTTGAAAATTCCACACCAGTTTAAGGTTACTTTAAGTGATTATGTCTCACCCAGCACATTTTCTGATGATTGGGACTTTGAAACTGTTAATAATATGATGACAGATTTAGAAATGTCTGCTAAATTCACAAAAGATGAATACTTATAAGGTTCATCAGATTATGAACAAATGTATTGTTTTAATCATTATGGTCACCATTATTTGCATAAATCTGCAAACCCTAGACATGTTTTTACTTATAATCAATGGGAACATTGTCCAACACCGCCAAAAGGCAGCTTGAAAACATTTTATGAAAAGTTTCCATACTTCTCAGGGTTTAATGTCACAAATCCAGAAATGTCTTATTTCGAAAATGTGAATAAGACAGGAATGAAAAACATGTTGACTAATACTAAGCAAATTTATTCTGCGAAACTTTATGCTCAGCTGTTTACATTAGGTTTTTACTTTTGGAAAGACAACATTGAGACAAAAACTGTCTGGGGCACAAAAGACTGGCAGGTGCAAGGTTTAGAAGCCTTATTCAGAGCCTGCATTATCCCAGAGCAAATAATGTTTTTAAATGACACTGTTCAACAAACATCTTGTCTTGGCTTGGCTAAGATAAAAGATTTAAACAAACCGTCCATACCTAAGCCCATGCCTGACAGTAATAGCACTGCAGATGAGGAGGTAGACGTAAAACAGATTTTACAACAGAACAGAACTAATCCTGATTGGAAAACATTGTTAATCTGGCCCACAGACACTAATAACTGTCAAGATAGATTCCTGAACAAAACACAAGGGTTCACAGTAACTAGGCCAGGTCCAAGATATTCCCAGAGACAACATCCAGGGATAATTACAACATACAGTGTAGGAAAACTATGCCTTGAATGGCTATAGAAATCCACACTCCCAGAAATTAAACAACACTTAACTTTACTTAAAGAAGGCGTTGATTTACAAGACTTCTTACTTGGACCTCGTAAAGCACGTCAAAAACTTTTCATATACTCCGGTATATACGCTGCTTATAATGAACCATGGAAAGTCACGCAAATGGAAACTACAGAAAGAATACTAGAAATTGATCATATTAATTTAGAGAAAACTTTCTCTGTAGTGGACAATGGGTTAACAACTCTGTCCTCCAGAATGTATTCTTTGGACAACATTGTATCATCTGCCATTGACATAATAGAAGAGGACTTGCTAATGTTACAACATGGCCAGTCTCAATTGCATTCTATAATGCTGCTAGGCTGGGCGTTACAAAATCTCCGTTCAGGCTACGTGCCATGGCGTCTAATCATCACCACGTCATTGTTTACTGTATTTAACCTTACAGATAAACAAATCTCTTTGGCACAAAGAGGAGCAGACTATACGGTGCTGAGCATACCTTTAACTGTTTCTGAGAAGCCAGTTGTGAAATGGATAATACATAGCACCATAACGATACCAGTGATGATTTCCAAGTTTCAGTATTGCTTAAAACACATACCAGTGGGCCTGTATGAAAGGTTGGTTAAAGAGTACATTAAGTCAACCTGGAATTTACCATACACACACAAATGATGGAGTGGGAGAAAGGAGGTATTTCTTAGTGGGACAAATTGTAAGAACTCACTAAGGGGTACACTTTTGTGTCAAGGTATTAATTTACACGGAGCCTGCGAGGGTTCTTCAAATAACAATTCTTGCCACCAGTAGCAGTGATAGATCTAGTTTTTAGGCAGCTATCCAATGGTAGCTACATAATGTTGAATGATCACAGCTGACGTGGCATGTTGCCAGGAAAAGCCTATCTAGTTAGTGTGTCAGCCAGGGTCACTTGTTGTATGCAAGTATTGTTTCCAAAAAGCAAGACAGACAGGGAGTCGTGTTATGGCCTTCACTGAATATCTCTTCTATAGGAATTGATACTTTAAGCAGAATGAAAACCATTCTTTTGCAAAAAACTGTGCCAATGACCTCGTCCAGAGTGATGTATGATCTGTAAGTAGCAAGGACTTCTGCAGCGATGCATACCTTATTATCAACAAACTGCCCAATACATTTCACAGAAATTTTAGGTCGTATCTTAAACATGTCTGATACGAGTGGTATTGCACATGTATTTAAGACAATTTTTTCGGGACTGTTAGCACTCTTTGAAGCAGTCCTAGGCATTTTTCCAAATTTCGTACACTCTGTGTTCGGCGGCCTGCCTCTCATTTTCGGACTCATAGCAGGAATTCTATTTTTGTTTCTTCTGCTCCGATATGGCAAGTCCAGTCACCAACGATACCAAGACTACCATGGAAGACGTTCTCCTAGCCATGCAGTACCATGACAGGATTACACAGATTCTTGGCTTGGCTCGTTTAAGAGATCTGAATACCACATGCTTTCTTTTGTTCAGACCAATCTTGCAAGATTGCATCTTACCTGTCCTGCGATGCCTGCTTTGCGGAGAATATTGCGTGTTAGATGTTTGTCTTACACTTCCATCAGCACCGCCAACGTATGTTGATGCTTTGCTAGGTCCGGTAACAGCTCATGCATCGTGTTGCCCCCAACGGCTGCCAATCCTGATGACGGCATTCATAGAGATCTCACCAGCAACTACAGCTAATGGTGAGGTACGTGGAACAACAGGCATACAGGTACCATCTACTGAGAACATTGCTAATGCGAATGACGCTGACGGTGATGCTTCTCATCTGTGCACAATTGAACTACTTAATGAAGTAGTTCCACTTTCACCTACTGTGGTAGACGATTTCTTTGCCAGCTTAGACGATTTGATGTTTTCTCCTTACACCGAGAATAACTTTTGAAATCTGCACACAGCGTTCCATGGACTCTGAATTTGGCCTTCACTTTTCATAAACAATCCTTCCAAAGCTTTGGAACTATATTTTTCTACTACTAATTTTGACTTTTTCCCCAAAAACTTAAATTCTTTTTTTTTTTTGGGCACAAAGTAATCTGCTTAAGCCGTTGCATGCTCATGACGAGCTCAGCTCGTCATGAGGCACGGGTGAGCTGCACTCTTGACGAGCTGAGCTCGTCATGACCGTTGGAACGTTCACACGCAGGGATAATTTCCCCGCTGTGCTGAACGTTCCAAAATGGGTGTGGTCGTGACGAGCGGAGGTGCAGCTCCACTGTGTCTCATGATGAGCCGAGCTCGTCACAAGCACAGCGGTGCTGCCCGTGCCTCCCTTCCCCCCGCACAGCAGGTGAAAACGCCCCGCAGCGAAGGGGTTAAAGTAGAACTATTCTTAGAGAACAAAAAATTCTTTTTGAAACACTTCCTAGAGACAATAATTAACCGTGTCCTTAAAACCAAAACAGTTTATATATTCTGCTATGACATGGTCTCGACCTTTTCTTCTGTAACTCAGAGCCATTTCATAAATGTCATTACATGATTCATTCAGTTAGCTTTGCCAGCATCATAATTCATGTTTTGAAAGCACTACTCTTAAGCGCCTACTGTACAAATGCTCATTTTTTTGTGTGCAACCATTTTGAAATGCATTTTGTGTATTTTTGGTGGGATTGTAAACACATGGTTTAGATATGTTTTAGTGCTTATAATTTAGTAGTGTTAAACATAAAAAAGTGGAGTGGGTTTTGTATATGAATTTAGAACCCTAGTGTAATTTTCCAGATTCATGCCAATATATAGGTATAAATCACCCTATCCTTATATAGGCATAGAAATCATAACCATATTTAGACTTAGCCTATGCAGTCCAAATACGGCATGGCTACTTCCACTAGTTCCAAAAATCCATAACGATTTCTTGGAAAAACCCGCCTTCAGCAGTCAGGGACTTCCCCTTGCTTGAATATTGATTCATCCAAGAACTCATGGAGTTTTCAAAGAACTGAGCCTTTGATGACGTTACTATGTCCAACCTTACGTCAAACTCGGCACCTTCAAGGTATAAATATGCCCACACTTGCCCAGGCAAACACACGGTGGTTTGGAGCAGTTCGACTATCTACTTACTCGACGCATCTCACTGCAGCAAGTGCCGAAGGAAGCCGACCCTCCAGCAGACGCACTGAGATAGACGCTGTCTTTTCTCTTGCCGAGAAATCCAGCACCAGTGTTTCCAAGCTACCATTGCGGGTTGTTGAGAAATCGAGGCCTGAGAGAAAGATACCAGACGTCCTTCATTCTAAACCAAGGATCGGAGCTGATTAGACCCCTAGAGAATTCTTGGATATATTCTTGGCAAAGAATACTGAAACTAAGCTACACTTCACTTACTTCTATCCTCGTACTAGACCTAGATTAGGTACACCGGGGTAGGCGTATTTTAGAAGCACCAGTCGAGTACTTTTAGTCTTTATTTATTTCTGTATGTATTCAATGTTATTTTATATGACTTAGAAACCATACCATGCTTTTACAGTATTATTTCATAATACTCTTCGTACTGTACGCATTGTACTTTGCAACCAGTATTACGATTGTAGCAGTCCATTTCTTATGCATGAGAAAGAAGACTGTTCAATAAATACTTTTTTTTAAAAACGCCCGTCTGTCTATTTCTCTGCACCTCTGGTGAAACGAAGCATGCACAATTGACTGAGTGAAATAACTATCTATTGTTTCCACGACAGATATATTTCTTACTTTTGGGAAACAAAGTTGTCATGTTAATGCGGTTGTCAGAAACTAATCCCTTCTTGTGAATTTGAGAAAGTTTCTAGTGACCTCTGAGCTAGCTGGCACTCACAATTAAGTCTAATATATTCGATAGAGACCTAGTCGACTTCAGTCCTACGTCTAATCTATAGTATATTTTATTCCAATGCACAGAGCCTATTGGGAATATAGGACCTACACTACACAACATTTATATGACTCAACGTATATTACTGATCACATCATGCGGGATCAAAGTTACTTCCTATGCAGACGATACCCAAATGATACTATCTCTGGATCAAAACTCCAAGGACCCGGAACTCAACTTTAAAAGATGTTTGACCAAGGTTCTTCAGTGGATGAAGGACAACCACCTTAGGTGCAACACCAACAAGACTGAGATCCTACCCATAGGGAAAGAAGTCTCATTTCTACCAAGCGATTGGTGGCCAGAGGGTACTTCACCCTCGCCTGAGACAGTGAAGGTAGGAAGAAATCTCCACCCTCACCTTCCAACCACATGCAGTGTAGGTAGCAGGGGCCTGCTTCAGCATTATAAGATCCTTGAGAAACTTTTTTCGTCCTACTCCCACCCGCAGCAAGGAAATCAGTAGCAGTCGCCTTAATCCTTTTGTGACTTGACTACTGCAACAGCCTCCTGGCATGAGCCAGCAAAAAACACTAAAAAGACTCCAAGTAGTCCAACACGCAGCAGCACGGCTTGTTTTAAAACTTCCTTGTAGGTCTTCCACTTCAGCAGCCCTAAAAACCCTTCATTCGCTACAATTACATAAGAGAATTCTGTTTAAAATCCTTCTAATCACCTTCAGAGCATCCCTCCAGATAGGACCAAAGTATCTCTCATCTAGATTCACCCCCTACATCACAAACATAACTCTCAGGTCCTCATCGGCCAACCTGCTCAAACCTCCCAATTTTAGATGCAAAACAAAAGGATGCAAAACAATAGCAGTATTAGGTTCCAGAGGTGGGAACCTACTGGCTTTGCAACTGAGAATGCTAAAAACCGAAACACAATACAAGAAGGCTCTAAAAACTTAGATATTTGGAGCAAACTTTGCCTCTCTCTCATTTAAGAACCTCAAAGCTTCACCTTACATCAGTATCAGCGCCAGGATGCTCCCTTCGGAGTGACAGTTAGTGCTTTACAAATACTACCTTTCATTTTATTTCATTTCAAGAGGGTGGGGCTCAGTGATGAACCCTGTGGGACACCGCAGGTGATTTTCATGGGGTCGGAGAGGAAGGGTGGGAGTCTGAGCCGTTGGCTTCTTCCAGTGAGAAATAATCGGATCCAGTCCAGTGCTGTTATTTGTATGCCTTAGTCATGTAGTCTGCTTTCTAGTGTGCAGTGGGAGACGGTGTTGAAGACTGCTGATAGGTCAAGTAGGATGAGGGCGGCAGAGTAGCCTTGGTCCAGGAGGGTGTGGATGTCGTCTGTGGCGGCGAGTAGGGCGGTCTCTGTACTGTGGTTTCTTCTGAATCCAGATTGAGATGGGTCAAGGATGGCGTTCTCTTCAATGAATCATGTCAGTTTCTTGTTGACTGTTTTCTCTGCAACTTTGGCTGCAAAGCAGAGGAGTGAGATGGGCCGATAGTTCTTGAGGTTGATGGGGTCAGCTGTCGGCTTCTTGAGCATGGGTCTGACTTGTGCATACTTCCAGTCATCTGGGAAGATGCCTGTTTTGAAGGTGATGTTGATGGTGCGTTGTAATTAGGGTGCGGTGATGGATGCGGCTCTGTGGTAGATGTGAGAGGGGCAGGGGTCAGTGGGAGCCCGAGGGGATGCTTTTTATTTTCAAGGCGGTGTCTTCGGCCATGGTTATTGTCCTGTTGGAGATGGTGAGCTGGCTGGTGTTTCTGTGTGGCGGGGGGCCGTCTGTGGTGCCTGGTGGATGGTCGATGAAGTTGTCATAGAGGTTTTTGATCTTGAGGTGGAAATAGGTTCCAAGCTTGTAGCAGAGGTCTCGGGATGGGGTGATGTATGTGGCTTCACTGGTGGGTTGGTGAATTCTTGAATGACACTGAAAAGTTCCTTGGAGTTGGTGGAGTTGGCCAGGATTTTTTGGTGGAGGAAGTTCCTCTAGGTCGCTCTGATCTGGTTGTGATAGTCCGTCATGGCATCCTTGTAGATGGAGTGGTTTTTGGTTGTCTTGATGTTTCTCCAATTCTTCTCCAGGCATCTGCAGGTGCGTCTGGCTTCTTGGAGAGTGGTGGTGAACTAGGTGGCTTTCCTGGAGAGTTGTCTGTCGGCGTTGCGTAGAGGGCGAGCTCTTCTGTGCACTTGGAGACCCAGGTGTGGAGTTCTCTGGCTGCATCATTTGCATTGTTTGCGTCGGTCTGCCCAGGTGCGGTTGTCTCGGGGGCGGGTGGAGTTAAGTTGCTTTTTGGTAACCTTGCTCCAGTTCCTTCGTGGTGGGCGTGGGGCTGCTTTGGGTGCCTGGGGTTTGTTGATGGCGAAGTGTACGCCATGTTGGTCGGTCCATGGGGTCTGCATTGTGTGGCTGAATTGGATGCTGTTTCCTGCCTTGAAGATGGGGTAGAGGGTGTGTCCTGCTATGTGGTTTGGTGTGTTGATGAAGGATAGTGGAGTTGGGGTCGCTGGGGTTGTCCAGGTGGAATTTCAGGGCTTCAATGAGTATGTAGTTTGTTGAGGCGATGATGTGGGGCACAATGAAGTCGATGATTGTGGTGGCGAATGGTGGTTGGGGTCTGTAGACAAGGATTCCTTGCAGTGTGGCTTCAGGGGTGGTCTGGATCTGGAAGTGCAGGTTTTCGGTGGAGGGGAAGGTTTCGCTGGAGGTGGTGTGGCGGAAGGTGCTGTTGGGGGCGATGGCGAGTGCCCCTCCTGGGTGGTTGGGGCGGTCTTTCCTCTGGATCTTGTATCCGTCTGGGATGGCGGTGCTGATGTCGGGGATGGAGGATGCATTGGTCCAGGTCTCTGTGAAGAAGGCGATGTCGGGCGAGAGAGAGTCGAGCAGGTTCCAGATTTGCATGGCATGTTTGTGTGCGGAGTGTACATTGAGGAGGATGCATTTTAGGGTGTCGCTGATGCTGGTATCTGCTGTGTTGGAGGCAAGGGTGGAGGTGAGGTTCTGGCGGCAGTGGATGCAAGAGAACTGGCCGTGGGTCGTGTTCGGCGAGGCCTGTTGGCATTCTCTAAGTCTTCCAGGGTTAAGTGCGAGGAGGGTGGTGGTGGTGTCATTGTGATGGGCACTGGGAGGTCAAGGGTTCCTGGCGCTGGCCGCAGTTGGGTCACAGACGGGCACAGACGGGCTTGCCTTTGGCACTCCAGCGGCACACTGGCGGCACACTCGCAGTGCATGACTGCGCACCAGCCGCCATTAAGTAGGGGAGGTGGGAGGGAGGAGAAGCTGGGAGGCGGGAGCAGGGGAAATCCAGGGGGGGAATTCCAAGGGGAGGGGTCGCAGGGGCAGCAGCAGGGAACGGAACAGGCAGGCACGATAAAATAAAAACAGTGGTGGAATTAGAGCAAGACGCAGATGGGCACAATAACAGTGGCACAACAGGGAAAAATTAAGAAAAAATCGGCTGAGAAAGGTTAAGTTGCAGGCAGTCTGGTCCCAGTTGGAGCGGGCAGCAGCCAGGAACCTCCCAAGGAGGAGGTCAGGGTCTGGGGGAAAGAGATAGCACAGCAAAGCTGCAGGGAGAGAGAGGACCTAGACCTAGGACCTAGACGGAGGGTTGTTTTAATTGTTTCTATTGTTTAGGATTATATCGGTTACTTAGTTTGAAGGCATGCTTCTTTCTTCCAAGATTTATACTGTGTAATCGTTATATATCATTTCACATGATATTGAAAGACTCACGGTATTGAAAACATGTCTAGAACTTGTTGTTCTTTGTCAACTCAATTCAAAAGAGCTTTATTCAGTATATACAACAACCATAAAAGCAAAAACAAGATTTGAAACACATGTGTAAAAACATTCCAATGCTTAAAACAGTCCAATTATTTGTCAAGCATGATACCTTCTCTAGCAGCAATTGTTTTTGAATAAAAGAAGCAACATGAAAACATATTCCAGGATCATCAAGAGTAAACAATAAGTTCATAGCAGCATGGGTTGTTCTCATATTGAATTTAAAAAAAGAGGGTTTCAAATAAAAACGTCTTAAAAATGAATACAGAAGAGCATAAAATGTATTGTGCTTTGTTTTGCTAGCCCATCACAGGGGCATGGGGTTGACTGACACAATTTCATAGTAGGGAAGGCAACTAGGGGATGTACTATACCTAATCTCAAACAGGTCAGAACAAAGCAGTGTGAGGGCCTGGTCACTACTGACAGGTAATGTTGAAATCCCGCTCTGAACTCAAACTGTTGATAAAATGCAAGAGTGGGTTGCTTCCCTACTACTCTCTTTTGAGTCTCTGTGTCAGGATCCACGGTACTCAGGTAGCTTCCCCCCTCCTTGGAGGACGCTATGGTAGCAGATTTAGATCAGCAGGAGGTTCCTGGTCCGAGCTAAGGCGGAACCGGCATTCAAAGATGGCTGCCGGTTGCGAACTCGGGTCAGCGGTCTAGTTGCCAAGAAAATCGTCATCGGAGTTCAGGTGAGACGCGCGCTGGATTCGAACTGCGCACTTCACCGCGGTTCTTGCCTGAGGAGGAAGTGAGTGTAGAACTCCGGACCAATTTTCAGTCAGAAAATACTTTCTTGGACGCGTTAGGCCAGAGTATCCGTCTCGCTAACGCAGCAGTTTCAGCGGGTGATTCCCAAGTTGTTCGTCGTCTTGAAGAACGTTTCCAGAGGAGTTGGCAGTCGGTATCTGTGAAGAGATGACGACATCACCTGAGCTAAGTCACGCATCAATAAGAACGGTATAGTATAACATTACAATAGAAAAAGAGTCACTTACCTTATATGCAACGAAATAACCTTATAGAAAGTTATCCTTGAAGAGATTAACTAGAAGTTAGGGAATTATTCATTCTAGAGAGAAAAAGAGAAGTTAAGGTATCAGCAATTGTAAAACGAACTAGACAGAAGAAATAAAAGAATAAGAAGGAGCAACATACTCAGAGGAAAGAGAAAAGATACAGTTCAGCCTGATAAATAACTGAGTGAGTAAAATAACTAATAAGAGAATATAAAAAGGGGCAGGAGAAGTTAACAGCATATTAACTACTGTTAATTATGTGTGCAGATTAGCAGGAGAATAAGAAGAAAGCAAGTTACTAGAAAAAAGGCCAAAACGCACATCAAGAAAAGTATATAAGTGAGTACAGAAAGGGTTAGAGAATAAATAGGTCAGGAAGTAGAAAAAGGGAGTATTAATAAATGTCATTTGAATACACAGAGTTGAAAATATAGAGAAGAGAGAAGAACATTAGACAGACAAGAGTAGCATCACATTTCCACTGTGAAGACGTAACAGAGGGTACAAGTGATGAAAACAAGTCTAATGAAAAAGAGAGAAGAGAGGCTAAATCTTGGAAGCTTTAGGTAGGTGTTGATAAAGAGTTTATAAAGTAATAGTAGTAGTAGAGTAGGAATTCAGAGATTGTAATTACAGTTTCGTTACAGGTACCCAATTCAACAGTCTGCAGGACGGACTGACGAAGGGGACAACCAGGACAGTCTCTTCTCTTCTCTTCTCTGTTTGTTATTTTATCCAATATCCCCCTTCCCTCCAAGGTAATAGTTTGGAGCCTCGTCTAATCCGAGCTCCATATTATTGCCTGGGTGGATTTGTGACTGGGCATCTCTGTTCCTGTGCTACTAAAACAGAAAGAGTATTTCAGATCTGACAGAGTGAAGTGCACACGTTGCACTTAGCACCCGAGCAGAGATGGCAGAAGGAATAGATGTTCAGAGTTTAGGAGTGATTTTAGATACCATTCAAAAAGAGTTGAGTGCAGTTAGGGAAGAAAATCAAAGTCTTAAGGCAGAGATAATTAGCTCTAGGAAAGAAACTGCAGAACTGGCACAAAGATTTAGACAACTCTTTAGTTTAGGTCAAGACGCTTCTGGCTCTTTATCTGAGAGTTCGAGTAGAGCGACCACTCAAGTAATCCATTCTTTATCTCCAGTCATCCCTCTAGCAGCCCCAGAACGATTTAGTGATGACCCTCAAAAGGCGCAAATATTTATTACACAGTGTTCACTACATTTCCTATGTCGCCCTTCAATTTTTCCTGATGCACAGTCTAGAGTCGCTTTCGTGTTGTCGTACCTCAGTGGTGATGCACCGTCTTGGTCGCTACCCTTGATAACAAAAAATGATCCTATCTTACGGAATTACGAAGAATTCAAACAGGAATTTCTTCGAATCTTCGACCGAAGAAGAATTTCACAGGCGGTAGACAACGAGTTACTTGACTTAAGACAAGGAAATCGAGATGTAGTTTCCAATCTGGCACAGTTCAACAAATTGGTGGTGGAGACTAACTGGCCTGAGAGCAAGAGAGCGGCAGTTTTCTATCGAGGGTTGAAGGATGAGCTGAAAGATGTGCTAGCTGGAATACCAAACAGACCAACGGAGATTTCAGCATTGGTGGACCTGGTGTTGGAAATAGACTTTCGACAAGGAGAGAGAAAGGGAGAAAAAAGAAAAGACTTTAGACCAACAGTTCCAAGGTTCGACAGAGTCAGATCTGAGGACAATCGGAGAAACAATGGAGAATCTGGTCCTGAGCCAATGCAAATTGGAACTATACGTGGTCCTTTGACAAAAGAGGAAAAAGAAAAAAGAAGGTTAAGTAACCTGTGCATGTACTGTGGATCTGGGGGCCATTTCGTTAGGAATTGTCCAAAGAAACCCAAAACAACATTCAAGCCGAAGGAAAACTGATTGCACCACCTGTTGGAGGAGTTGGACAGGTGGGTGCGATTCAAGAACAAACTCCCACGGAACATCGAGTTGCTAATACTCTGCAATCCGCAGCACCACATTTAATTTTGTCGATGGAAATTAGATTCAGAAACAAGACTTTGACAGACGTTTCGGTAATGATTGATTCAGGAGCCACAGGAAACTTTTGCGATTTGAAGTTTGCTGGTAAAGCAGGAATACAACAAATCAAGAAATTCAAGAGTGAACCCATCAGAGCGGTAAATGGAACTAATTTATCTTCGGGTCCAATTGTGAGCCACAGAGAGATGATTCATCTGATTTCCAGTGATGGGCATGCTAAAGAAATCCAATTTAACTTGATTGATGCTCCTCAATTCGAATTGATACTTGGTCTTCCTTGGCCAACTGAGCATAATCCCAAGATAGATTGGTGTGCAAGAACCATACAAATGAATTCCAGTTATTGCTTGGAAAATTGCTATGAAAATCACAAAGGAATTCGAGAATCAAGTCCAGCCTATTCATTGTGTCAGAATGGTGAGACGATATGCGTCATCGATGCTCAAGAAATACCAGAGGAATATAAGGAGTTTGAAGAAGTGTTCAATGAGGTGGAGGCAGAACAACTCCCACCTCACCGAGTATATGATTGTAAGATCAAAATAGAACCGGGTTCAAATCTGCCTTGCAGTAGAGTGTACGCCCTAACAGAAAAAGAACACTTGCATTTGAAGGAATATCTGGACAAATACCTAGCTAACGGTTTTATTCGGCCGTCGCAATCTCCTGTGTCATCGCCCTTATTTTTCATGCCAAAGAAGGAAGGGGATTTGCGAACGTGCATTGATTATAGAGCTATAAATAAAATAACCAAGAAGAATCGGTATCCATTACCCCTTATTTCAGTGTTACTATACCAGGTCAAAGGAGCTCAGATCTTTACCAAGCTCGACCTGAGGGGAGGGCCTACCACCTGGTAAGGATGCGTGAAGGCGATGAGTGGAAGACCGCCTTTCAGACAAAATTTGGACTGTTCGAATAACACGTTATGCCTTATGGGCTTTGTAACGCCCCAGCTGCCTTCCAGCATTTCATAAATGACGTCTTAAAGGAGTAGATCGATCAATGTGCTATTGTATACATTGACGATATTTTAATTTATTCCACAGATACGGAGAAACATTGAGATCAGGTGAGAGGGGTCCTGAGCAAGCTAAAAGAACATCGTTTATTTGTGAAGCTGAAAAAGTGGGCCTTCCATGTCTCAGAGGTAGAATTTTTGGGGTTCATAATTTCTCCTAATGGAATTATAATGGACAGAAAGAAAATCGAAGCAGTCATCAGTTGGAAATCACCAGCGAGTGTCAAAGAAGTTCAGAGCTTTATAGGCTTCGCAAATTTCTACTAAAGATTCATTAGCGAATTTTCACGAAAGATTCTACCCCTTACTAAATTGCTGAAGAAAGGAATTCAGTTTGAGTGGTCAAAGGAGGCGGAGGAAGCGTTTGAAGCCTTAAAACAGGATTTCACGTCAGCGCCAATTCTTTTGCATCCGGATCCATCTGAACCTTTCTACGTGGAAACGGATGCTTCTGACCAGGGAGTGGGAGGAGTCCTATCTCAACGGAATAAAGGGACTGGGCAACTGCACCCAGTTGCCTATTGGTCCAGAAAATTGAAACCAGCAGAAATCAACTATACCATCACTGAAAAAGAATTGTTGGCAATAAAAGACGAATTCAAGGAGTGGCGACATTATCTCATGGGAGCACAGCATCAAGTAACGGTGTTTACGGATCATCGTAATCTGAAATTTTTGAAAACTGCAAGAACGCTTACTCCAAGACAATTAAGGTGGTCTTCGTATTTCACGGACTATGACTTCGTGATCACCTACAGGCCGGGAGCGCAAAATGGAAAAGCTGACGCTCTATCCCGGATAGGCACTGAAAATTCTAAGACTCCTGTAGAAAACCAATCGATCACCCCGAGTGACAAGATTATTGGAACCATAACCTCAATCAATCTGGAAAAGAGCATCTCTGAAGTGATGGATTCTGAAGCTATGCTTCATTGGGCGAAAGAGAAAGAAGGAAGGAGCATCATTCGTCAATTGCCTTATTTTCAGGAAACCTTTTTCATACCTACTAAGGAGTTGCAGTAACAAGTTATGCAAGAATGTCATGATGACAAGTTGGCAGGACATAAGGGAGAGACGAAGACAAAAGAACTAATAAAAAGACACTATTGGTGGCCTGAGATGTCTAAAGACATAGAGGACTATGTAAAGACTTGCGAGATTTGTGCTCAGGGAAAATCTGAACGGCAATCCCCGAAGGGTCTACTTCAGCCTTTGCCTACACCACCCTACCCCTGGCACACAGTAACTTTAGACCTTATCACAGACCTACCACTTAGTCAGGGGCATAACACAATCTTGGTGGTAGTCGATTCTCTCACCTAGATGACACACTTCATTGCCTTAAAGAGTATCCCAAATGCAAAACAATTAGCTAATCATTTCAGTACTGAAATAGTGAGAATACATGGCATCCCAAAAATTATAATCTCAGACAGGGGAACCCAATTCCTTTCTCATTTTTGGAAATCATTCATGGAAGGTTTAGGAACAGAAGTGAGGTACTCCACCAGTTATCATCCCGAGACAGATGGTCAGACACAAGAAACAAGAAGGGAACTGGTCAGATTACTTGTGGGCAGCTGAGTTTGCCCACAACAATGCTAAGAACGTCTCGACTGGGTTTTCACCATTCTATATGAATTACGGTAGACACCCAAACTCAACGATCAGACAAACCGATATATCAGTTACAGCTGTTGAAGAAATAGTGACTCATCTAGAACAGGTCCATCAGAGTGCTAAAGAAAATCTAGAATTAGCAAAGGAAAAGTATAAAATCTATGCTGACAGGAAAAGGAGAGAAGGACCTCCGATAGAAAAAGGAGACAAAGTCTGGTTGAGTACAAAGAACTTGCGATTAAAAGGAAATCGGAAATTTCAGCCCAGATTCATAGGTCCTTTCCCTGTAGAAGAAAAAATAAACCAAGTGACTTTTCGAATTACCCTGCCACCTAAGCTAAAAATCAATCCGGTCTTCCATGTATCCTTGTTGAAAAAGGCCTCAGTAAATTTACGAAAGATCTTACCTCCGAAAGCTGTTCAGGTCGAAGTCGGAACAGAATTTGAGGTAAAAGAAATTTTAGACTCTAAGTGGTCTAAAGGCCAGTTATACTATCTGGTAGACTGGAAGGGGTATGGCCCAGAGGAGCGATCTTGGGAGAAGGACGATGATGTTCACGCTCCTAGGTTACTAAAACAATTTCACCAACGGTTCCCTACCAAGCCGAGACGGAGGAAATCTACCTTTTTGAGGGGTACTGTCAGGATCCACGGTACTCAGGTAGCTTCCACCCTCCTTGGAGGACGCTATGGTAGGAGATTTAGATCAGCAGGAGGTTCCTGGTCCGAGCTAACGCGGAACCGGCATTCAAAGATGGCCGCCGGTTGCGAACTCGGGTCAGCGGTCTAGTTGCCAAGAAAATCTTCATCAGAGTTCAGGTGAGACGCGCGCTGGATTCGAACTGCGCACTTCACCACGGTTCTTGCCTGAGGAGGAAGCGAGTGTAGAACTCCGGACCAATTTTTAGTCAGAAAATACTTTCTTGGACGCGTTAGGCGAGAGTATCCGTCTCGCTAACGCAGCAGTTTCAGCGGGTCATTCCCAAGTTGTTCGTCGTCTTGAAGAACGTTTCCAGAGGAGTTGGCAGTCGGTATCTGTGAAGAGATAACGACATCACCTGAGCTAAGTCACGCATCAATAAGAACGCTATAGTATAACATTACAATAGAAAAAGAGTCACTTACCTTATATGCAACGAAATAACCTTATAGAAAGTTATCCTTGAAGAGATTAACTAGAAGTTACGGAATTATTCATTCTAGAGAGAAAAAGAGAAGTAAAGGTATCAGCAATTGTAAAACGAACTAGACAGAAGAAATAAAAGAATAAGAAGGAGCAACATACTCAGAGGAAAGAGAAAAGATACAGTTCAGCCTGATAAATAACTGAGTGAGTAAAATAACTAATAAGAGAATATAAAAATGGGCAGGAGAAGATAACAGCATATTAACTACTGTTAATTAGGTGTGCAGATTAGCAGGAGAATAAGAAGAAAGCAAGTTACTAGAAAAAAGGCCAAAACGCACATCAAGAAAAGTATATAAGTGAGTACAGAAAGGGTTAGAGAATAAATAGGTCAGGAAGTAGAAAAAGGGAGTATTAATAAATGTCATTTGAATACACAGAGTTGAAAATATAGAGAAGAGAGAAGAACATTAGACAGACAAGAGAAACATCACATTTCCACTGTGAAGACGTAACAGAGGGTACAAGTGATGAAAACAAGTCTAATGAAAAAGAGAGAAGAGAGGCTAAATCTTGGAAGCTTTAGGTAGGTGTTGATAAAGAGTTTATAAAGTAATAGTAGTAGTAGAGTAGGAATTCAGAGATTGTAATTACAGTTTCGTTACAGGTACCCAATTCAACGGTCTGCAGGACGGACTGACGAAGGGGACAACCAGGACAGTCTCTTCTCTTCTCTGTTTGTTATTTTATCCAATATCCCCCTTCCCTCCAAGGTAATAGTTTGGAGCCTCGTCTAATCCGAGCTCCTTATTATTGCCTGGGTGGATTTGGGACTGGGCATCTCTGTTCCTGTGCTACTAAAACAGAAAGAGTATTTCAGATCTGACACTCTGTTTGAAGTGCTAAAAAGGTATCCTTGATCTCCTGTTTGGATATGATTGTCACGCAGCCTGGGTCTCCCTGGATCTGAAGATTAAATAAATCACTAAACAAGTCGCGAATATATTTGAGCCAGGGGATACTGGAACTTTAATGATGGTTTGAGTAAATGTAGTCTCTTTTTTAGCCCAAATGGATCTCCATAGCATTAATGGCAGCATAGCAATCTGGTCCGATAGGTAGTTAATGCCTACTTCATGATGTATAATTTCAGTAGATGCTGATACAGGTAGGCACAGAAGGTGTTTTATAAAAAATAATTGTCTTTGTGCTGTAGTATCTGGTTATGATTGTGGCCCCAGACCCCTGCGCCATAGAGGGCTATGGTAACACATCTTGCCTAATATGTCTACCACAACTTCAATACAACAAAAGCCTAGCTTGGATGCAAATGTAAAAATCCCATAGGCACTCCATCTTAGAGCGAACATTAACAAGATCATGCATCCAATTCCCATTTCCTGAATACGTTACTCCCAAGTAACTAAAAGTATTAGCAGATTCCACTGGGGAATTCTCCATGTAAAAGGTTTTGCTTTTCTTGTTTTTCTGGCCACAGCCCATGGCAAAGGTTTTGGCTTTGTTAATTAATAATTTACAATTATTGATAAAAAGGCTAAAATTATCCATTAGTCATTGTAAACCAACTGGGGTTCTAGAGAGCAGCACACATCGTCTGCATAAAGTAAGACGGGTATGGGGTTGCCAGCATTTGTGGTGCATCTGCCTGTACCGACCTAACGGATTTGTCAACTTCATTTATAAATAGAGAAAAAAGTAATGGTGCCAAGACGCAGCCCTGTTGGATACCTCTTTTAACCTCATAGTGTGGTGTACACTCCCCACCCTGTCCATGTCACATCTTGTACGAAAGTTTCTCATACAGCTTTGCTAGGAAAAAAATTATCTGGTTAGGAGCCCCTAGATTGAGCAAGGTTAGTGACGGAGCATGCATAGTTTGTCTTCGCACTTTGCAAATTGCACGTAGTACAGTACCAAAACTGTGCTTAATCAGCTTAATCACGTAGCGTAGCATCTAAATCAACAATATTCTCAGATGCTTTGAAAAAGCAATTTTACATGCTTAACAGCATATAACCAATTTACAAAAATTAACTTTTACAATGAAAACATTAGGTAATGAGAGAGCTGATGATTTTGGGGTCCCCCCTAGGGACATCTAGTAACCACCAGTTGAACTGCAGCTATTTGTAGAATTCTTTTGATTTTGCATACTATTTAATATTCACTGCCCACTGCTAATCTCATCCCATAATGCTTTGCAGGGCCTTTGGTTGGGAATGTTTTTTTGCCAGTAACTGTGTTTGGGTTTGTCCTAAGAGGATGGGACCACAACTAAATTGTTCAATAAGATGTGCTTTTTTGTTTTCAAGGCATCTGTTTGGTACTCTCCCTAGGTTAGGGAGGATCCCAAAATCATCACATCTCCCACTGCTTGCTAATTTTTCAGTTTCACCATTGTGAAAGTACTATATGCACTTTAGCATATAAAGATAGAAATACTTATTTTATCATATCTGGTCATGTACAGGAAGCTTTCTGCAATTATTTTGCAATTTTTGCACAGTACAGACAAGTACACAGTGTCATCAGCTATGCTATGCAGACTACATGTACTACGCGAAGTTTAAAGTATACTATGTGAAGCTACGTGTAGTGCTGCTACGCAAACTACGCCCAGGCTTACTAAATAGAATGATCAACAGGGTCAAACACACTGCTAAGATCTGCAAAACACAGGTATAATCTTCCGTGTTTAGCGTGCGTGTATATACAGATCAAGAGTTCTAAATTAATGCATTGCTCGAGGGTTCCCAGTCCTTTTCTGAAGCCATATTAAAGTTTTTGCAAATCCTTTTCGGTTGCCCAATATTCAAGTCTCACCAATAGTATTCTGCTCATTATTTTAACTGATGAATCCAGAAATGAAATGGGACGATAATTTTTCGCTTCAGATTTAATGCCTGTTTTAAAAATAGGGATTATCACGGATTGAGCCCATGACAGCGGTATATACTCCGCCACTACTAAGTTAAAAACTCTAGGTAAAATAGGACTCCATGAATCTATTTCGGTTTTGTAATTGTCAATGGGAACTCCATCTGGACTTGGTGCTTTACCACCCCTACTTCAGTCAATCCATCACAAACTTTGTCAATGGTAATATCTAGGGGCAACACCGACCACTTACTTCCTACTATACTTTGCGACGAGGATACATCGGGGTAGGGTGGATTAAAAATATTAGAAAAGTGTCTCACCCACACATCACAATTGACATGAGAGAGTATTTCGGGGAAGGAATCACTTTTCAAAAACTGTGAGTTAAGAGTTTTCCAAAATAACTTACTATTCACTGCATTTGCTGCCACGGATAACTTGTCCCACGCAAACAAGGGCCAATTTATAATTAAGACGAACGTTTTTAATAATCTGAGTATTTCTAGGTTTACTACACAAAGCTTGTTTAAGTTGGATTACGGCCTGGGTACAAGTATGGTCAAACCATCCTCTATTTTGTCTGCCATTTTCCCTGAGGGGTGCAGTCAGTATCCCCTCGATTACAACATTGATTTTCTGAAGTTGGCTAACAGCAGGAAGGGATTAACATCCTCGTTGAGGCAATAAGAAATCTCTGTATCACATTTAGTAACAATTTCATGTAAAACCTTTGCTGGTTCAACGCCAACCCATTAAATACATGTCCCAGTGGGCCTAATAGAAGCTAAACTAGTAATAACATCTTGATTTGCTACTGTTTTAGTCCCCAAACTAAAGTTGACATAGAAATACAGTTGTGGTCACTCAATACCTGCTCAGTGATCTATGAGGTAGAACACAGATAGCTGCTGCTGGGTGAGATAGGCATATGGTCAATAATAGAAGCAGCATTTGTGCCCGTAAATGTTGGTATAAGACCACCATTGGTATCCCGTGCACAATGTAGCAATTCAAGGTCATATTTGGCCATCAATAAATTAAGAGCGCCTCCATAATCGTTGGGTGTGAAATGCATACCTTCATCGTCCTCCCCATACGTGTTCCCACAGACCTTAGTCATCGACAATGGACAAGAATGAAAATTAAAATCCCCCACCCAAATTATTAAAATATTAGTCTTAATAGTACTTAGCAATCTTTCAAGCCAATTGTCTAACTCTAGTACAATATTACTGTGGGTTGAGTAGAACAGGTTATTGTAATAATTGACCATGACCACATCCCCATTGTCTTTGCAAAGTAACCATAACATCTGGGAGTGTGTGCCTATAGTGATATTTCTTTTGACAGTAATAGCAGATGACTTATTTGAAATAAGAGTCAAAAGCCCCCCTTTGGCTCTACCAGCTGGCGAGGGCACTGCCTGGAGCCAATATGAAGTGAACTGTTCTACATATACCGGTTCAGTACACCAGGCCTCTTGGAGGCAGATTATATCAGGGTCACTAGTAAAAAAATTCTGTCATACTGGTGAATCCTGTTTGCACCATAGGCCTGGAACATTCCAGGTTGTGATAGTGTATCCATTCTCAAGTAATTTCCCTGAATTGACTCGGTGTGCTTACCAGTGCTTCCTTTGTCTAAACTTACAGATGGAACCTTCATAAAAATAGACTCAGTAACGATGGTGTCAGTAGCTTTAATCGGCGGTAGATCAGTTATAGGTAGGCCCCCTGCATCTTTGACATCTACCCACTCTCCAGTAGGACAGGGCTCCGGACTAGGATGCTTAATACCCTTATGACAATCATTTTCTAGGAGAGGAACTCAAAGCCTGGTATCTATTTGAAACTGGTAAATCATGGTGGGGTTGGGTTAGCAAAACAGAATTCCTGCTCGGGGGGGTTTGATCATCTTCCCTATGTTGTGTAAACCTTAAGTGCCTATAGAAAAAACCAAGTGGTTGCAATGTCAAAATCGAATCAAATTGAAATAAAGGGGGTGCTCTAACAAAGGTATTTCTAGCCCAATTTGGGGTTCTAACATTGATTATAATGCAGTCTACTTTAAGACACTTCCGTAAGGGGCAAATCCATCCCACTCTTCGTGTCAGGAGAATCTGATTAGCTCCTGTCTCCGGAAAGCCACAATTCTTGTCAAGGCAGCGTACTACTCTGTTCCTTAGGGTGTCATGGCTCTCCATTTGTCCTGGTTGCAGGCGAGGGACATTCACCAGAACAGCAACATCTGGGTAGCATTCAGGGGGCAAGTTGATAGAGGCATCTGCTTTCCTCTCTTGGGTTATATTGTGGCCTGACGTATTATATGTAGCAATTGGATGTTCCGCATCCATCCTATCCAACCTAGCCCCTAGAACTGGTTGGAGTTTAATAATTGAACCCTGCTGTCTAGTTGGAATATGGTTTGCTAATTCATTATTTCCGCTAGTGAATCCTGCGCTTGCCATGTCATTTCGGCCCCAACAGGTTTTCTACCTGTTCCTTTGTTTCTTCCATTAACAATAGGGGTAGTAATCTTAGACACACGCTCATCTTTCCCTCCCCTGGTTGCGTCCCTGTTTGTCCCAGCACTAGGCCGCAGATCTTGGTCAACGCGCTAGATAGTTTATCAATTTTCTCATGGACCGGGCTAAGCAGCTCCTCAACCTTAGATAAAATTGTAGCTATGATTAGTGTTGTTTGTGAGGCAGGAGTGGTACCTCTATGCTGTCACATATAGGATCTTTAGGGGTCTGCATAGGGCCTTTCTTTTCCTTTAGGATTTCCTACCACCATTTGTCTCTTCTTGCACCCTCTCTTCCTCTTCGAGGATGGTGATCTTGTGAAAACTAGCTGCAATGGCTGTTAGCATCAGCTGAAGCCATTTTGTTTTTGACAGCCATTTTAGTTAGCCACGTGCTCACCATGTGCTTCTCCCTCTTCACTGTTGCCTGCCCTTGAATTCTGCTTGAGTCATCAGTTACAGTTAACTCCTTCAGCATTGAGCCAGAGCACTGCACATGCTCAGAAAAGCTTGTAGCTGCCAGAATGCACCTGCTCTTAGAATAACTGTCAGGCTATTTTAACTAATGTCAGTAATACTGTAATTCCTCGCACTCTGTTGACTAAGCGATTCTTAGGTATCCTTATATGTATTTGTGTGCACACTTGTACTGCCTCTTTTTGATTCTACATGCTAGCTCAGCTATAAACTTAGAATAAAAGGCCCATGGTTTCTGTACTATTTGGACTGTCCCCTACATTGGCCTGAGCGTACCTTATTGATGTAGTCTTCCTCATGTGAGGTTAATAAACGTATTCTTTTGATATTACAGCTTCCGTGCCAATCTCTTCTTTGTTGGTTTAAGGACCGGTGCATCACTAAACCCCTAAAAAGGTTTTTTTTCTACAATCTGTCAAATGTATGCGGGGGGAGAATCAGGTTGAATGAGCAAGTCATGTTCAGATTCTAATACATTTTCTGGGGGCCCAGGTTTTCCATGGGGCACTATATGGGCAGCTTCTGCAGATTGCATAGGATCTCCCTGTAAGAATCTGCTACTGTTGCCTATCTGCTCCCCTACCATCGTGCAAGGGCCCAAGGATAGACGGTGTTCTGTCCTTTCAATTTCATCAGTGATTGCACTAACTGCTCGCACTTAAAATAAGTTCATTGTGGTAAGTGGATTATCGATGATAGCTTTTTGAATCTTGTGTTTGACCATGGTGGCTTCCTAGGCAATATTTTAATTTAGAATATAAACTAGTATGAGACGCCCGATCGCGCACCGCAAGATGGCCGCCGCCGAGTGAGCTCCGGCGCGACGGGCCCGTTTTGAACCATATAATGCCGATTTTTTGTCAGGAAATGGGCAAAAACAGGGGCGCATGGCAGCAGATGGTCTTACCTCCATGGTGTGAGGTTTTCAGCGTTTTTGGTGCGGTGGGCTGTTTTTTTCGTCGTTGTGCTTCCTGCTCCCTGCTTGCTCTCTGCAGTACCCAGGTCAGTCTGTCAGAGGGACGGAGCTACCCCTCAGGAAAGGGCCTGGTCTGGGCCTAGCCACTCCCACAGCATATTATAGCTGCTGCACCAGCTTTCTACAGGATTCCTTTTTGCAGCCTTCTAGTTTTGTTTATTCCTTTTGACTTTAATAATTTATTCAACATGGAAAATAAGGCTCCACTTCATTCCAAAAGAAGGCAACAAGTTTCACCTCCTCCAGTTAAATCCAAAGCAGTTGAGACAGCAGAACTTTCATTGTCTCTGATTTTGGAGGAAATCCAAGCACTTCGTATTAATACTGATACAATTGCTTTAGAAATTAAAAATGTCCGTAAAGAAATGGCGGGTTTATCAATGAAGATCTCTGATAATGCCATTAAAATTCAGGATAATAAATCTAAGCTTGACTCTTTTACTCCACTTGTTGGAAAAATAGTTCCTATGTCTTCTCACTTTTTGGGCATGGAAAATTGTAACAGGCAATACAATCTGCGCATTTTTAATTTGCCAGAAGAAGTGGAGGGTGACAACGCCATATTGTATTTAGAGAATTTGATTTCCGGCCAGTTGCAAATGAAATTTTCAGAAAAATTTGAGATTGACAAGGCCCACAGGATTCCTTCTCGTCGCAATCCTAAGCAGTCTAAACCTCGTCAAATGATTTTCAAAGTTCTTCGACATCATCATTTAGTTTTGATTCGGAAGTCTGCGAGAGAGATTCCTTCTTTGATGGTTAATGGAAATAAAATATTCATTCACCAGGATTTCGCAAAAGAAACTGTTGCAATGTGCAAAGAATTTTCTGCCCTACGTCCTCAATTGCGAAGTCTTGGCTTCAAATATGGACTTTTTGACCCTTCTACTATGCGTATTTGGAAAGACAATTTTTCAAAATCTTTTCAGAGTCCTGATGATCTACACCATTTTTTGGATAAACAATTGCATCATTCCATGGATACCCATGACTCTAACACTATATCCTACCCACATTCGTTTGTCCTGACATGATATCTACTGATATTATCTTTGGGTTCCTACGGTGTCGGTCATTTTTGTGGAACACATGTGCATTTCTTTCTTCATATTAATGTGTTTTGTTTGTCCCTTTCTCCTTGCTTTCTTTTTCCCCTGTCCTGTTTCTTCATCTAGAGTTACTGTTTTCTTTATATTCTCTATTTCTATTCTGTTCGCCTCTTCTTATTTTCTTACTTTTATTCCTTCTTTCATCTTTTACTTATGGCTCATTCTCATAATATTAAGGTTGCTTCTTTAAATGTTAAAGGCTTGCGCCACCCAGTTAAGCGTACCAAAATTTTAGATTATTTAGGCAGTTGTAAAGCTGATATTTGTTTTGTTCAGGAGACTCATATTGATGATAAAATATTGAATTACATGAAAAAAGTGGGTTGATACTATTGTTTCTTCTCCAGTTAATGGTAAAAAAAATGGTGTTGCTGTTTTCTTTGCTAAAAAATTGCATTGTCAAGTTTTAAGTAAAACCTCAGACACGGATGGGAGATTTATTATAGTTAAAATTAAAATTCATGATTCAGTATTGTTCTTACTTAATATTTATGTCCCTACTGCTGATGACCCTTTGTTCTGGGCTACTATTACCACAGAAGTTTTAAAGTTAGGTAAAGTTCCGTTGCTTGTTGGTGGTGATTTTAATGTTATTGCAGATCCTCTTTTAGATAGATTATCTAGTATTAAATGTTGTCCCCCTAAGGTTTTTTATGCGTTTAAGTCCTTTCTGCATACCACCAAGCTGGCTGACATTTGGCGGTTACATTTTCCTACTGACAAATGTTTTACTTTTTTTTCTAATCCCCATAATTCACATTCTAGAATTGATTATTTTTTAATTTCCAATCAACTCCTTCAATCTGCAACTAATCCTATGATTGGTAATATTGATATATCTGACTTCTTTTTTTTTTCATCTACCCTCCACTTTTGCAAAACAAACTAGATGGCGCATGAATACTGACATTGTTCTTAATGACCATAACAAACCGAAACTTTTACAGGCCATTCGAGATTATTTTTTATTTAACCCAGAAAACTCAACTTCTATGGTCACTAGATGGTATGCCTTTAAGGCTTATATTAGGGGTGATACTATTTCTATCATTGCCTATGAGAATAAAACTTTTAATGCTCATATCAATCAGCTAGCTAAACACATTTGCACACTTTGAAAGACTCTTCATTACATCCAATGATCCCCGATACAGAATTAAGTTGCAAAAGCTTCGATATGAATTTAATTTGATTCTCAGTAAAAGAGCTGGTATGAAATCTCCAAATCCAATACTAAATTTCGTTTTAATGCCAATCGATCTGGAAAGCTTTTAGCGAATTATTTGCGTATAAAAAAAGATAAGACGCAGATCACTTCCATTCATGGTCCTAATGGCAAAATTGTTCTATCTGATAATGATATTGTTACTGAGTTTTTGGACTTTTACTCTAATTCATATAATAAACCAGATTTAATTGACTCTTTCATAAATACTTATATTTTGCCCAAAATTTCACTATCTGATAGGTCTACATTAGATCTTCCTATTACTATGGATGAAATTTTGACAGCCATTAAGTCTCTTCCAAAAAATAAATCTCCGGGCCCTGATGGCATTCCGGCAGAATTTTATAAAGATTTTCAAACCCAACTCTTACCTTATTTATTTCAACTTTTTACTTTTTTTGGTTCTTCGGGAACTACTGCAGGTTCTTTTACTGATGCTTTAATTGTTCTGCTTCCCAAACCTGATACAGATCCCACCCTTGTTTCAAATTATCGCCCTATATCTTTAATTAATCAGGATTTTAAATTGTATGCTAAAATTCTTCCCTCTACATTATCCCATATACTCGATTCTATTATTCATCCTGATCAATCAGGTTTTAGGAAGAATAGATATTCTGCAAATAACACCAGAACCCTATTGCATGTAATTAAACAAAGTTCTACTCTAACTGCACCCTCAGGAATTATGGCTTTAGATGCAGAAAAAGACTTTGATAAAATCCACTGGCAATATTTATTTAGGACCCTATTATCATTTAATTTTGGCCCTTTGTTTATCCGGATGATTTCTGCTTTATATTCTGCTCCCACGGCTAGGTTATTTATCAATGGGCAAATATCACCTACATTTTCACTTTTTAGAGGTATAAGGCAAGGTTGTCCCCTTTCCCCACTTTTATCTTTGCTTGGAATTGAACCTTTCCTTCATCATATTAGACATTGTGATGATATTAAAGGCATTACAATAGCCAATGTTACTATCAAAACTTTAGCTTATGCTTATGATGTGTTATTATTTATTAGTGATCCTCTCTCTTCACTCCCTTCCCTCTTAGAAATCATTTCACAATATTCTTTAATTTCTGGTTATAAACTTAATATTAATAAAACTGAGTTTTTTCCCCTAAATGTTTTCTGTACTCCTGATATGTTGCCTATGATTGACATTATTTGTCAAAGAGATAAATTGAAATATCTGGGTATATTATTTTCCTCCTCTGTTAAAGCTGCTTTGGCAATGAATAGTGACTTTATTCTTGCTAATATTAGGGATAAAACGTCTAAAAGGTCATTACTCCATCTATCATGGTGGGGTAGAATGGACTCCATTAAAATGACTATAGCTCCTAAAAAATGTTATACCATTGCTATGCTTCCTACAAAGTTTCCGATCAAATTTTACAAAGATGTTGACAGACTTTTATCCAAATTTTTATGGAATAATAAATCATCTCGTATTAGTTAGAAAAAATTAAATGTAATGCTGGTTTTGGTTTACCTGACGTTCACCTTTATCATAAGGCATTTATACTGAAACAAAGTTCTGCATGGCTTCTTCCTACCCCCGTAATTCATCCTCCTATTTGGTATTGTATAGAGAAATCTATTATTAACCCATTTCCATTTCTTACCCTACTTACTATGTCTAATAAATCTACAGTTTTGCGTCATTCAGTTATTATAAAATCTTCGAAACTAATTCTTAATGATTTAGATGCAAATTTTGCATCTCCTATTGGTAATACTGTGGATTCATCATTATGGCATAATAATGTTGTTAAATTGAATAGAAATACACATTTTTGGAATTCATGGATTAGAGCTGGTATTTATTATCTTAGACACGTATATTGTAATATTGCCTTCGTTCCTTTTGATGTTTTGCAATCCAAATTTCAGCTCTCTGATTCTGATTTTGTTAAGTATGAATCTTTGTGTAATTCAATTTTAGACTCCTTTCCTCATGGTATTCCTTCTATTGTCTCTAAGGATTTAATTATTTATATTCAAGCTGTGTCTTCATCCTCACAAACAGTTTCTATTTTGTATAAGAAAATGGCTGACTCAATAGGCAATAATTTACATGTAATTTCGACATTTTGGAATAGTGAACTTTCTCTTTCTTTATCTAATGACACTTGGAAAATTATTTGGCTTAATAGTATTTCGGGATGGCTTCCGGTATTGCTTTACCAGACCAACTCTTACATCTTATTTAATTGTTTATGGACTCCTCTACGTTTATTCCGTGCTAAGTTGCTACATCTGATGTGTGTTGGCACTGTAAATTGCATAATGGTTCATTACAACATATGTTATTTGATTGCCCTTTCATTTCTAAATTTTGGTATGATGTTTGGGGTATTATAATACAGATTCTACCTATTCAGGATGTCCTTTCTTACAAATTACTAATCTGTAAATCAGTTGGTTTTATGCATAATCTCACTGATTTAGAAGGATAATTGTTTACTTTTTTAATCTCAGCTGCTTTAAAATCCATTACTTTTTGTTGGAAAGATGCTTCCACTCTTTCATGCTTGGGGGTCATGGGTTATTTTTACAAGAAGAGGTGCACAATTATCTCTTTCCGGGATTAATCATAATTCCCATTTTTATAATTTGTTTTGGTCACCTAAAGATACCTATTTGTTATTATAAATGTATTTCTTAATCTACTCTGCATTATTTTGTTACAATTTTGCATTATGTCTATGTTAACAGTAACTATTATATATTTAAGATTATATAATCTGTGCTCCCTCTCCCGCTTCCCCTTCCTCTCTCTCCTTTTTCTTTTCTCCTTTCATCCTATTGTTGAATATAGAAATTCTTGCTACCTTTGTATAATATGCTGATACTATTTTTTATTTGTATTGCTCTTCTTTTCATAAGGTATTTTCGATTATGTTCACTATGTTTTTGTACTGTCTATTTTTGTCATTTATTCTGAAACTCAATGAAATCATTTTGAACACAGAATATAAACTAGTATGAACTATCATACAAGACACAGTTAGTTTCAATATAAAGTGCCAAGTACAAAAGTGCAATGTGCTAGGATCAAAATGCAAGGTGTTAAGATGTTATAAGAAATACTGTAGTGTAGTTCCTATCATCCCAATAGGCTCTGCGCATTGGAATAATACCTACAGCAGTAAAGGCCTAGGCCAGACGTTAACTAGGTCTACTACTGTCGATACTAGACTTAAAGTTTTGGGTTTGCCAGCTTAGCTCAGAGTTCACTAGAAACTTTCTCGAATGTTCAAGGAGGACTTAACTTCCCTGATTAGACAAGAAGGGATTTAGTTTCTGACAACCATAGAACATGACAACTTTGCTCTCCCCTAATCAAGAGTAAATCTCGAGAGTCGTGTGAACAAAAGGCAATTTATTTTACTCAGTCAGTACGTGCATTCTTAGTCTCATCAGAATGTAGAGAAAAGGAAGAGACGGGCGTGTTCAATAAAAAGGTGTTATTTATTGATCAGTCTCTTTTCTCATACAAGAGAAATGGATCGATATTATTGCAATACTTATAGCTAAGTAAAGTGCATACATTAAAAGCAATAGTATAAAATAATACTGTAAAAACATTGATATGGTTTCTAAGCCATAAGATGTTTTAAAATTAATAAAATATATTACATACACATATACATTTGACTAAACGTGCTCAACTGGTGTTTCTAGATACGCCTACCCCGTGTACCTGACCTAAGCCTAATACGTGGGTGGGAATAGAAAGTTACAGTTTAAGTTAAGTTTGTTTTTGCCAAGTGAATAACTAAAGAATTCTCTGCGAGGGGTTATTCAGTTCTGTACCTGGAAGTTAGGATGAATGAGGGATGGTATCTCTCTCTCTGGTCTCGATATTCCAGGCTGCCTGCGAGGGCTGCCCAGAAACGCCGGTGCTGGATTCTCGGCAGGAGAAAGCAGCGCGTCTCTCAGCGCGTCAGGAAGGCGGGACTGCTGCCAGCGGGGTCTGCTCTGCTCTTGGCTTCGGCAAGTATGGCTGCTCCGTCTCGTCACCACGCGTGTGTTTGCATAGGGCAAGATCGGTAATATTTATACCTTTAAGGTGCCGAGATTGACGTAAGGATGGACATAGATACGTCAATAAGGATGTCATACGACTTGCTCGTTAGCACATTCTTTTACTGAAGTTCTCGGTGAAATCAAAACAATGGCCGCAGGGTTTTGCCCAGGTTGTCATAGGTTTGATTTGTTATGAGAACTCCGTATGCCTTATCAGGGGCTGGAGGAATATCGCTTGTCTAATTAGATCGCAAGCGTTATGACCTAATCAGATAACACGTTCCTGTGCCGTAGTGTGACTGCGTCAGATAACGGTATCTGCATCATGGGGGTTTTCTGCCTCATGGGCTGACTGCTAGTTAACTTGTTGGTTTGTTTAACTAGAATAGGGTCAGGAATAGGGGGATCGATTCAGAACCTATAGGAATACATGACACCCACTCCACGCTAACTATGGACATAGTTACTAATCTAGGCATAGTATAACATAGTACAACATACTATAGAGTAGTGTGTATACCTTACCACCCCAAAATACATAAATGCATTTTGAAATTCTTCAAATATACGGAAAATTTGCAGACATATATATTGTATGCACTCAAGCCATGGAATAATGCTAAAGTAATCACGCATTTGTATACATTATTGCTTATTTGGTATATGAGAATTACACATGAAATGGCTTCTTAATACAGAAAAAAGTTTCGAGACCATTCCATCACAGAATAAAATATTTGTGAACATACCAGCGGGCAGCTAAAGTCTATAAAGTATCTAAAAATAGAAATCTTAGTTCTTTAGGAATAGTTTCTTACTTTAAGCAGAAGATAAGTGTCCCGAAAAACCGAAAAAATGAATTGGGGCTTCTGAAAGAGTTGCTGTCCGTGAACTGGAGTGAAAAATAGTTCATGTGACTTTATTATTTAAATTTGAAGGCCGAATTCAGGGAACGCCGTGTGCGAGCTTGCTCAAAAGTCTCTATTTCTGTTCGGGTGAGAACATCATATCATTTAGGCTTTCGAAAAAACTGTCAACAGCTTCCTGGGAAAGTTCCACTAACTCGGAAATAGGTGTAATCATGCATTCTTGTGCATGATTGTCTCCATTGACATTCTGATTCGCATTGCTGACAGAAGGTCGTACCTGTTCGATACTGCTTTCATCTTGAACTTCACTACCCATCAATCGCAGTGGTGAAGCTTCCACGAATGCCGTCATCAGGATTGGTAGCCTTTGAGGCCAGCACAAAGCATGAACCTTGATCGGGCTCAACAATGTTTCTGCATCCATCGGCGCATCCGATTGTAGCGTCAGACATGTGTCTAACACGCATTCTTCTCCGCATAGCAGACACCTCAATACAGGTAAAACACATCTTTGCCACATTGGTCGAAATGATAGAAACCAAGTCATGTTCAGGTCTCTAAGCCGGGAGAGTCCCAGGATTTTTGATATCCGGTCCCGGTATCCAATGGCTAGGATTGTTTCTTCTCTTGTCGCCAGAGTTTTGTCTGTGACATGGGTTACCATAACGAAAAATAAGGACTAAGAATAGGATTCCTGCAATTAGTCCCAGGATCAGGGGAAGTCCGCCAAAAATCGAATGGACGAAATCTGGAAAAATACCCAGTATGGCTTTGAATGGTGTTAATGCCATCGAAAATACTGTCTTAAATACCTTTGAGACCCCATTGGTATCAGAAATATTTAAGATTTCATTCAGGATTTCCGCGAAATGTACGGGGGAATTAGTTGATAATAATGTATGTATCTCTGCAGTCGTCCTTGCGACTTGTAGATCATACGTTTCTTTTGATGACGAGAGCCTGGTAGGCGTCTGAAGAAGCACTGTTTTCATTCTGCTTAAAGTATCTATTCGAATAGAAGTAATTTTCAAATCGGGCCATGCCCTTGCCTCCCTGTCTGGGAAGGAGCTGGGGAACAACGAGCGTCCACAGCACTTGACCTTCGCAGTGGTAGTTACTAGATAAGGAGTCCCGGGCATAAGACTACAACATCTGCGGTCTACAATTAGAATGTAACTCCCATTATAGAGTCTTTGAAAGAATGGTTCTATTTCTGTTGCAGGTGCGCCTTGATGGTGACATGAAAGGTTGTATGAATTCCCTTCACAGGCTCCATGCAAACTAATTCCGTTACACAGAAGTGTGCCACTTAGTGACATCGCACAATTGTTGCCACTAAGAAACACTTTCTGTCCTTTATTACTGACACATGCATGTGAATAGGGCAGGTTCCATGTTGTTTTAAGGTACCCCTTCCCCAATTTCTCGTACATGCCAGCCTGTATATATTTTTGGCAGTATTGAAACCTGAAGACAATTGATAAAACCCTTCCAGGACAAAAAGATGCAGGTTTACCTGATTAATCCGGCACAACTTAAAATAATTAATGCTGGTAAAACTTTGTACTTTTCCTCCGAAATTAAGGCCAGGGAATATCTGGATTCACAGAGTGCTTGATTCTGACGACTAAGTTATCTCTACTATCTCAAAAGGGTGGGGGGAAAAAAAAAAAAAAAAAAAAAACTGTTTAAATGGGATATCGGCTAGTTTAAGAAATCATATGTAAATCAGATCTTAGGCACCTTTATCTATTACTTTATTCATTACTTGAACCTGCAGTGGGGTGGTAGGATGTTGTGTGTGGTTTTTAGGTATTTCAATTATATTCTTCTTCCTTTTTTCTTTTTCTCCGACTCACAGGGTGTGGTTTTATGCACGGCTTTCTCTCGTTAAGTTCCATCTCCACTGCTTCAGACGCTTTTTCCATTGTATGCACAGACCTAGTCTGAGCGCCTCACATGAGGGGGTATTTGGGTGGGGGGGTGGGGGGGGGCAAGATAAGGAAGCAAGGGGGAGGGGTGGGAAAGGGGGGGGAAAAATTAAAAAAAAACAAGATGCTTTGGAGTAAAGAGGTTTCTGTTGCCAATCAGAGGACTACATTGAAAATATTGGCCAAATCAGGGCAGTCGGATTTCTCCTGTCAGGAAAAATTACCTCAAAAATATGGCTCACATTAAAATTTGTTCCGTCAATATTGGTGGGTTAAATGACTGGAGAAAGCGGCAAGGATTATGTCACTTTGTCAAATTTAATAATCTGGATGTTCTGTGTTTGCAGGAGACCCACCTCCCATGGGCCAGTAGAAATTTGCTGCATATAAGGGGGTATGAGATGTTAGCCTGCTCCTCTCAGACTTCAATGACAAGGGGGGTGGCTATTCTTGCTAAACCGATGCTAGGTGGGGTGAAAAGGACTAAAGTAGATAGTTCTGGGAGATGGGCAATAGTGGAACTGAATCTTGGGTGTACGATATGTACGGTATACGGATCGAATCAGGACGATCCGGCAGTGTTTGATACACTAGAAGGGGAACTTGCAGATTGGCCTACCCCTATTATAATTTGTGGGGATCTCAATATTTCGGCAGACTGGAATAGACCTGGTAGCTATTCAGGTGGTAAACCAAAAGTGTTTCATGCTCTGTCCTCTCTAATGAGATCGCATGGTTTGAAAGATGTCTGGAGCGCAAAAGAATCTGGCAATCCAGGTTTTACATATTACTCCTTTCCACATAAAAAATACACTAAGCTGGATTATTTTTTGTTATCTTCAGAGAAACTTGGTAAAGTCAAGATCATAAAGTTGCCCAAAATCCTATCTGATCATAACCCCTTGATTCTATTATTTGATTTAGATAATATTGAAAGAAGGCAATCAAAGTGGTCATTTGAGAGAAAGCTCCTTGCGGATGATAGATTTGTGAGACACATAAGAAAATGGGCCAGGGAATTCTATGACATCAATCGGTACAGTGCCTCTCGCAATGTAGTCTGGGAAACCTTCAAGGCAACTTTGAGGGGCGAGACAATAAGCTGCTCTGCCAGACTGAGGAAGGAGGATAGGATGGAGGTTGAGACCCTGATCAGGGAATTAGGAATAGTAGAAGCACAGCATATTAGAGAGATAGTACAGGGAGTAGATGGTCAGGCATGTTTGAACAAAATGGCTACGATCAAAGCCGACCTCCAGGGAATAGTGACGCAGAAAGAGTCTAGGGAGTATCAATCTTCTAGGGCAAAGAGATATGAGACAGGGGAACAGGCTGGAAAGATATTAGCACTTCGGATTAGGCAGGAGAGATCCAAAAACTTGATCACTAGTATACAGGAAAATGGAAACGAATATACTGAGTCTAAAGAAATATTGAGGGTTTTCCATACGTTCTACCAAAAATTGTATGATGAGGAGGGTGGGAGTGAGGTACAAAATTCTGTTCTCCAAGATGATGGCCCAGAACTAGATCAAAGTAGTAGGGAGATGCTGGATTGTGATCTTACTTTGACCGAGATCAAGATAGCTCTTCAAGAACTAGCAGTTGGTAAGGCGGCGGGTCCGGATGGGCTCCCCTTAGAAATATATAAATGCTTAGAGGAGGAAATTGCCCCAATATTGTTGGATCTGTTTACTGGCATAGTGTGCTCGGGCTCTATCCCTGACTCCTGGAAAGAGACAAATATTGTCATATTCCACAAGAAAGGCAAACCCAAGAATAGTCCAGGTTCGTATCGACCGATCTCTCTTATTAATGCGGACACAAAGTTATACTCCAAGGTGTGGGCAAAAAGATTGGGGGGGATCATTGGCCGCTTAGTCTCCCCGTGGCAGCATGGGTTTGTGCCAGGTCGAGGCACCACGGATCATATAAGGCGAGCAATAGCATTGTTCGATGCCCATGCTGCCACGGGAGGAGACATGGCCATGATCCTCCTCGACGCGGAGAAAGCTTTCGACCGTGTGACGTGGGATTGTTTGTGGGGAATCTTGGCCGGAAGAGGTTTTGGGAATAAGAGTATAAGGGCAATTAAGGCAATGTATAGTGATCCGGTGGCTAGGGTAATGGTTATGGGCCAAAGCTCAGAAAAAATAATAATTAAAAGAGGGACGCGTCAAGGATGCCCCTGCTCCCCGATTCTTTTTTCGTTGTATATTGACCCCATTATCCAAAAAATGGTATTGTCTGAACAGATTACTCCAGTGACACTGAATGGCCACACGACTAAACTTCTGGCCTACGCTGATGACCTGGCAATCATAACAACGGCCCCTCAACAAGCTATGGTTGAGATATGCCAGCTGGCTAAAGATTTCGGTATACGGTCAGGGTATCGTCTGAATGAGGAAAAGACACAAATTATATGTACAAGTAATATTAATAAGCTAGATCAAAGATATGTGGAATCAGCGGTGTATCTGGGGGTAAGGGTGAATGCCAATGTAAATATGATAATTGCGGATAATTACATGCCACTGATAGATTCAATCACAAAGGAGCTTAAGAGGATAGATATTTTGCACCTCTCACTGATCGGTAGGGTAAATGTATTAAAAATGACCATGTTCCCTAAACTCCTGTATTTATTCCGGGCCATTCCTTTGCTGTTGGAAGAATGGATGATCAGGAAAATAGAAGCAATGTTTATCCGTTTTATCTGGCGATATGGGAAAATTAGGAGATCAACTGCTCACATGTCCCTACCACTTGAGAGGGGTGGTTTGGAGATGCCTAATATCAGGTTGTATCATTGGACATGTCTTTTGGTTCAAATGAATGTATTGTTTCAATATGATCTGGAAACAGTAGAATCCCAGCCAGGTCACCAGGTGCTTCCCTCCATCTTCGAGCTCTTAGTGGGTAGCAAAGCAACAGGGTTATTGTTCTGTGAAATTGATCGGAAGTATTATAAGAGGGCCAAATACAAGATACTAATGGGGGCATGGGGAACCTGGAAATCGGTAAGAAAATTTTTGAAAATCCCCAAAATCCATGTTAACATCGATCTCTGGAAATCAAGTATCTTTGCCCATCTAGGCCAAAACAGAAATAGCCGGCTCTGGTGGGAGTTGGGAGTCAGGTCCCTAGGGGATGTTATGCTAGGCAATGAGATTCTTAGCTTTAATGTTCTTCAGCAAACATTTGGACTCCCAGCTAGCCAGTGGTTTCTATATGGGCAGATTATACAAACTATCCGCTCATTTAGGCCGAGGGTATCACTTATGCCGAGCAACCCAATAGTAGAGTATTTGAAAAGGGGAGGGAGAAAAATTGGGATCGGGTATAAAAATCTCCAACAAGAGCTGGAGGATGATATGGAAAAAACAGAAACTACCCTAGCTCAGAAACTTGGTGATCCAGATGTGGACTTAGACCTAGCCCTAGTCTTGAATAAGAAGATCTTTAGGTCCTCAAATTTGAGGGCCCAGCATTATAAGACCCTTTTTAATTTATATTATACACCAGCAAAATTATTGGCCTGGGGGGTTAGAGATAATGATATGTGCCCCAGATGTAATATGGGTCCAGCTGATCTCCTTCATATGTTTTATAAATGTCCGAATCTAACACCGATTATTAGTGAGATACAGCTATTTCTGGAGGGGCTGCTAGAACAAAACATCGTTCTATCCCCTGCCGTTGTTTTAATAGGTATGGATGGCAAACTGAGAGCAGAAGCTGGAGTCGAAGCCTTGGTTTTTATTTCAGTGGCTATATTGCGTCTATTAATTTCCGCTGGATGGAAAGATCCTACAGCACCTACATTTCAGCAGTGGCTAACTAGGCTATTAGGAATGCACAATATTGAGGAATGCCTGTATGATTTTAAGGGTAAGAAAACAAGAGAACTGGGCAGAAATATATGGGCTCCCGTTAAGAAATGGAGGGTGTCCAGACATTGAAAATATAAAGACGCAATAGAAATTGCCTATGGTTTATGATTAGTATATCTATGCCTACTGTAGTATTTTCTCTGTAATCCTGTTTATCTAATTTATGGTATTTATCATCTATTGCTGTATCTGTATTTATTGTATGTATCTATATTGTCCATTGTTTTTATTCTGATTGTGTAATGAAATGATATCTGTAATGCCTCTTTTTTCACCTCTTTTATCCGAAACATCTCAATAAAAAATAAAAATAGAAACCTGAAGGTTGAGATTGGAATATTTATTATCCCATGTATTATCCATTCACTGACAGGTCGTTCTGACATTGTCACTGGTAATCTTTCGAGTTTTTCAATGCTCAAGATTGTATAATCAGCACCCTTTTCTGCCATACTGATTTGTCTATCAGTAAGGTTAAAGATTTGGAATAATGACGTTGTGTTGATTAGACGCCAAGGCACATAGCCTGAACGCAGATTTTGTAACGTCCAGCCAAGCTGTACAATAGAACGCAATTGTGACTGACCGTGTTGTAATAACAGTAAGTCTTGCGATAATATATCGATTGCTGAAGACACAATGCTGTCCAAAGAAAAAATTCTGGAGGACAGAGTCATTAACCCATTGTCCACTACAGAAAGTGATTTTTCCAAATTAATACGGTCAATTTCCCGTATTCTCTCTGCTGTTTCAATTTGAGTAACCTTCCAGGCCTCATTGTATGCTGCATATACAGAGGCTGCTATGAAACGCTTTTGACGCTGTTTGCGTGGTCCCATAGTGAAATCACGCAAGTCAGCACCATCAGTAAGTAAAGTTAGGTGTTGCTTAATTTCTGCCAGTGTGGAAGTTTGTAGCCATTGAAGGCATAATTTGCCCACACTGTAGGTGGTTATTATCCCTGGGTGATGTCTTTGAGGATATCTAGGGTCTGGCCTGGTCATTTTGAACCCCTGCGTTTTGTTCAGGAATCTGTCTTGACAGTTATTAGTATCTGTGGGCCAGATCAACCACTGTTTCCAATCAGGATGTGTTCTGTTTTGGTTAATATATGGTTTACGTCTATCTCTTCATCTGTATCAGAGTTATTGCTAAACATTGTTGGCTTTGGAATAGACGGTTTATTTAAATCTTTGATTTTGGCTAAGCCAAGACAGGTGGTCTGTTGAACAGTGTCATTTAAAAATATCATTTGTTCTGGGATCATGCAGGCTCTAAACAAAGCTTCTATACCCTGTACTTGCCAATCTTTTTTACCCCAAACACTTTTCAATTCAACATTTTTGTCCCAATAATCAAATCCAAAGGTATTCATTTTTTCAAAGAATGAGTCTGAATATAACAATTTTGTGTTGGTTATCATGGTCTTGGTCCCTGTCTTATTTGATAATTTAAAATAAAATGCTTCAGCATTACTTGTGTTAAAACCTGAAAAATATGAATATTTGTCGTAAACGGTTCTTGAGCTCCCTTTTGGAGGTGTTGCACAATGTTCCCATTGATTATAGTTTAAAACATTTCTAGGTTGTGCAGATCTATGTAAAAAATGGTAACCATAGTGGTTATAACAGTACATACTATCATAATTGGTAGAACCCTGCAAATAATCATGTTTGGTAAATTTAGCAGACATTACTAAATCAGACATCATATTATTAATGCTTTCGAAGTCCCAATCATCAGCAAATGAGTTTGGTTTTACAAAGTCACTCAAGGAGATCTTAATTTGGTGTGGATATTTCAGGATCTCGACCGGACTATAAATTTCATAGTCAGTGTTGTCCGAGGCTACCCCACCAGGTATCGGATTGGCTGTGAAGTTGGCTGAAGAAAGTTCTCTTTTCTCGACGTGTGAAGATGTGTGTGGTTTGAGGATCAAGTTGATTTTCTGACTTGCTGTGTCCATTTTTGCATATTTTCCCTCAATGAAGCGTCCCAATGTTAGTATCATGATGAGCCAAAGTATGAGGATAAATGCACCAAAACCCACCCAAAATTCAATCCATGGAGAAATCAGATATGTTTCTTTCAGTTGTTTCAAAAGTTCTTTAGCTTTATCTTTAAAGGTTTTTGATGATGGCTGTGTCTTTGATTCACTGAAGCCTTCAGAGGAATCATCGAAGTTTATGAAGTAGCCAGATGCTGTTCTGTCAATTGTTCCAATTGCTTCAGGATTACTGTTTCTTGCATTTTCACTTGGTACTTCATTATAGATTGGTGTGTCTCTGCTAAATGTTTTTATTTGGGTTTTCAGAGGTCTGAGTTCTATTGCATTGTTGCATAGTCCTTGTTGTTCTTCTGTAGGCGTTTCGAATGTGATGAGCCTCTTCGTTAGGACCTCTGTACTGGTAGCAAACCTTGGTGTTCTGCTACTTATTGGGAGTCCACTTGGCCTACTGTTTGTTATCGGCCACATGTTGTGGTTTTACCAGGTCGATGGATACAACTCGGTTCTCCTTTTTACCAGCAAGTGGCGGTAGTACAACTGATCTTGTCCCGTTGATAGACAAGACAGGAACTGCTTTTCTGTAAGAAGGCCCAAATTCCTTCTTTACCGCGATCTTCTCCCTGACTAGATCCCCGACTTTAGGAATCCAGACAGGTCTTGCTGGGACAGGTGGTGGTTCTTCAGGGGTTGTTGGCTGTTGTTTCAACTTTATGTTGCTCAGGTCTTTTCTTGTTTTGTTTAAGTCCTGCAAAATAGCGAAACGGTCTTTGATATCAAAGCTTTTTTCTTTCACCACTGAAGTCTGACTGTCAAGGTCAGAGATAATCATCCTAGTTCCGAATAATAATTCGTACGGACTGAATCCCATCAGAGAATTTCTTGGCAAGTTATTGAGACTATGTTGGACACTTATTAGATGTTTGACCCACCCAGCTCCCATACCTAATATCCTTTCCGTTATAGATTGCTTTATGCCTTGGTTTTTTCTTTACACCATCCCGTACCCTCAGGAAGGAAGTGAGAAGATTCCCGCTGGGCTATGCTCATTTGGCCATGTTTCCCCTCAGGCTGGAGGGCTAGAGTGAAAACAATGGTCAAACGTAGCGTGCTCTTAGCGTATATGCCATTTAGACTCGCAAATCTTTGTATAACAGTCCGGACGTCAGCCGAGTGCTGGTGATCTACATTATAAGTGGAACTAGCCTGTATAAGTTAATCGCAACCCTTCCTTTTTACTCCTGATTTTTCCTGGAGTAAACCGACGAGGTATTAAACTGTTTCTCTCCCCACTGCGATCTCTGTTGCAGTTTGGGCAGTTTTTTACAAACATGGTGTGACGCAGGCTCATGCCTGGCCACCAGTACCGCGATTGTAATTCTTCCAGAGAATCTTTTAGTTTGAGGTGTCTGAGACCCTCGCCCATATGTGCGTCTGCGATTAACAAGTTTCTCCTGTCCATGTTTGGAATCACTCTATCCCCCACTCCAGGGATTCGAGCAAAAGGGACGGAGTTTGCATCGATTATGTATGTATAATTGAGTGGATAGTTGATCGGTAACGCTGAGCAGTCGCCTTTTGATGACGTTTTCACTGCCAGCACTGTTTCACCGTCAATGTATTTTAATGTACGCTTTTTTCGATCTACAGGAGCCGTTTTAGTTGCTGCCGCTGTGGCTGTTTCAGCCAATGAATTCCCTGCAACGTGAACGCCATCACGCTGATGACTCAGTGAGTGTGTCACGTGAGTCTTTGGTAGTTCTTTTTGTAAAAGAGCTATTTGTTCCCAGAGCAGTTTCTGCTTTATTGGTGCATCTGTGTCATCTTTGTAACCGTTTTGAATCCATGTCTGCAAATCCTTGTTATATGATTTGACGCAGTAATATGAATCTGACACTATAAGTGTCGGGAATTCGCGATCCGCATTATCTAGCGCCATTTTCAATGCTATTATTTCTGTTTGTTGTTCAGAATTAGTTTCTACTGAGTGTGTTTTTGTTAATAGAGGTTTTAGCTTACCTCCGCGCCACACTTCTTTTGTAATCCCACATGTGGGGTTGTATGCTTGTTCTCCCCAAACGGGAGGTTGAGCATGTCCGTCTGTATAAATTACACAGGCGTAATGTCGTAAAGGCAGAATGTCGATTGGCAGAGGATATGTTTCTTCATATTCTAGATTTTTTAATTCTTCTAGTTCTGGATCAAGGTAATAGTATACTTTGTCCGTTGTGATTGAATTCACCCATTGTATCCACTTTGGATTTAATGTTGTTGTTGGTAAATTACACGGTGTTGTTAGTGCCTCAAAGGCTGATTCTGCTGTTCTGACTGTGACATGTCTACCGTCAGCTTGATCTTTTTCTCTAGCTATTGCGGTTTGAACTGCATGAACAATTTTTTCTTTGTTGCTGAATTTCTGTTCAGCTTCTGTGTACAAGTGTGATTTGAATGCAATTGGTACCTTTTCTCCCTCATTAGAGGTCAGGTATGTGAATCCGCATCTTCCTGGGATGACTCGAATCACAAGATTGCGTGTGTTATCACGTGTTTCTAATTTTGTTTTAATTAGCATGTCTGTTTGTAGGGATCTCAAAATTTCTGTGTGTATTTGAGTCCAATTGGATCTTTTAAAATCTGGTTTTATCAGATCATAAAGGGGTTTGACCCTTTCTGCGTAATTTGCAATGTATGTTCTTCCGAAATTTAGGAAGCCTAGAATCGACTGTAGGTTTTTTAGTGTTCTAGGTGCTTGGATTACGGCACATTTCTCTAGGAAATTGTCAGCCAGGCTTTTGCCTTCACTTGATAACTCATATCCTAAGAATAGGACTGTCAGATGGGCAATTCTGGATTTTTTAAAGTTGAATTTGTAACCCTCTGCTGCGAACCCAAGTATTATGGTGTTCACTCTCTTCAAGTGAGTCTCCAAGTCATCATCTGTTAAGTAAATGTCATCGACATAAGATAATGCTTCATCATCATATAGTTGTAGTAATTCTGTTACTCTCGCTGAGAATACCCCCGGGCTGTTCTTGTACCCCTGGGCTAACCGACAGAATTGTTTTTGAGTGCCATTTATTGAGAATGCAGTTAAATATCTGCTCTCTGGTGCTATGTTTTGACAAAAGAATCCATTAGAGATGTCTAATGTTGTTTTGTATTTTTTGCGCACTATGTTATTCATTAGTGCAGCACTGTGTGAGTTTTGCACTGCAAAAGTTTTGCAACATGTGTTAAGGTGTCGGTAATCCAAAACTAGACGATATGAATTGTCTGGTTTGGAGACCGGAAACAAAGGGTTGTTCATTTGTGAGGTGCAAGTTTCAATCACCCCCTGGTATTCTAGCTGATCTAGTATTTCATTTACCTGTTTTTTAGCTTCTTGCTTAATTGGGTACTGCCTTTGTGCAGTTGGTTGTGATTTTAACTGGATTTTGTGAGGAGGAGAGTCCTCATCCCATCCTACATGATTTTTATATAAGGCAGGAGCTAGAGCCACTGCCCATTTTCTGGCAAGTGTGTATTTTTTATGAATCGGGATATGATTCGAGAAGGCAGGCATAATTACTTCTTTGCCATGAGGGCACTCCCTTACAAACTCTGGTGGCCAGTCTTTTTCAGCTAGAAGGATATCATAGCCCTTGGAGAGATTATCCCAAAATAGTCCCCTTATTTTCCTAGTCTTATCTCCCTCTATACGCAATGTTATTTCGTATATTTTGTGAGGTTTGCTAACTCTGGTGTCCGCAGTTTCCACTTGAAGATATTCATTCGTGTCCACTGTCTCCAGATGATTCATAAGGACTTTGCGAGCTATGCTCACTTCTGCTGCGCTGTCTAGCATTGTCTGAGCCCACTCTCCGTTTTTCAGTTGTGTCCTCAGTATTCTCGGCATTGTTAACTACCTTGATACTGGCTACCTTCTTTTTTGGAAATTGTAATTTCTTTTTTAGCTGAGCAGGTTCCTTGTCTTTGGACTTGGTGTGCTCTTCTCTTTGTTCTGATCGTCCTCTTCTTTCCGATTTCTGCGAGGAAGTCTGAAAAGATTGAGAGGGACGTGTATCAATGTCTTGATATCTATCAGGCTTTTTTATATTATCCCTATTTCTAAGGTTATATCTTTTCCCAGAGGGGTCACTCTGGGGTGACCTGTGTCTTTGGTTCGGAGATTTCTCTCTTCGCCTAGGAGACCTTCCTCTGGACTGGAATTTCTTTTCTTTAGGATTGGATTGTTTGTTTCCATCCCAGTTCTTTTTTGGTGAATTGTTATTAAAAAATATTTTTTCTGGACTTTCAGTCAGTTGTGGTTTTACTCGTATTCCACCTAAACTATCTCTACCTAGTTCCTCATAGGATTTTTCTATGATTCTGGCAATTTCAGCTGGTTGGTCTGCTATATCTGTCTCTTTTAACCTCTGGCGGATCGCCACGTTTGCTGCTTCTCCCTTTATGTTGGCTAATAATATAGCCGAGACCTGCTTGAAGTCTTTTAGTAATTTCATACCAAGAGTTAAAGCGGGTTCAGGTCCATATTCATCTTGAATTTGTTTTAGCACATCTGGTATTACCGAAATGGATGGAACACCGTGCGTTTTTGTGTAGATGGAAGCAAAGACTGTACCCCAAGTGTCACAGTCCTCAATGTGTGGTGCGATTCCCATTGGAAGGCAGATAGTCAGAATCCTGTGCTTTTCTAGCGGGATGGTGTCAGGAAACACCGCCTCTATTTGGGTGATTTTTTGCGCTAGCCAGAATGGTATTTGTTCCCGTTTAGCCGGTACTTTACCTAGGCAGGATTGGATGTTCTGTGGTGTAATTTTATTTGTGTTCCCCTGGTGAGGGGTCAGCTGTGGAAGTTTAATCGCTGGCTGAATTGTTGATGTCCGCATCACATACTGAACTAATTGTCTATGAATTTGTATTAATTGTTTTAGCTGTGTTAACAGCTCTGCTGCAGACATCCCATTGATGTCTGGATGTGGTGTGTATCCGGCTAGGACCGGCCACGTTGCTCCTGGTCTACCTAAAGGACCGAGCCTGGTGATGTGATTGTTATGTTTTAGGGCGCCATCAAATAAGAGCAAATGCTCTTGAAATTTGAGTGGTACTTCCACCTCCTCGAAAGGAGTGTACTCATTAGGAGGTTCCTCTATTTTGTAATAGTGGAAGTACTTTGTTACAGCATTTGCTGCTGGAAAATGTATCCATGAATAGTATACCTCTGTCTGCCGATATTCGTGTGCCTCAATTACAAATATGACTGTGCCACCTCTAGGTGTCAGTCCATTTTCTATAAGTTTCAGGGTTATAGATCTCCTTTTGATGACCGGGATGAGTATTATATCCCCGTCCGCATCTAGTGCTGCAGCATCAGCCGCTGCGAGTTCAGCTGCTAATCTAACTGCCTCTCTTTCTTCTTCATTGTCTGACATTTTACTGTCCTGAAGGTTATTTCTTTTGTTTGCAGATCAGGTTTCTTATGGAAACAAAGATTAGATGCACAATATTTTGGAACAGTGTATCCTTCAACGTTGACTATACCAAGAACCATACATAGGAGTTCCCTCCTGCGAGGTCTGGCGGATATTACCTTTCACCCACTCCAGACGTCTTTGGAGTATTATGGGAAAAGGGGTCTGAGTGAGAAAGCACGACTGAGTTACTCTAAATGTCTTACGTTAGTTTTATCGCCCTTTCCAAACGCGTTGGGCGCCATGTAGTGTAGTTCCTATCATCCCAATAGGCTCTGCGCATTGGAATAATACCTACAGCAGTAAAGGCCTAGGCCAGACGTTAACTAGGTCTACTACTGTCGATACTAGACTTAAAGTTTTGGGTTTGCCAGCTTAGCTCAGAGTTCACTAGAAACTTTCTCGAATGTTCAAGGAGGACTTAACTTCCCTGATTAGACAAGAAGGGATTTAGTTTCTGACAACCATAGAACATGACAACTTTGCTCTCCCCTAATCAAGAGTAAATCTCGAGAGTCGTGTGAACAAAAGGCAATTTATTTTACTCAGTCAGTACGTGCATTCTTAGTCTCATCAGAATGTAGAGAAAAGGAAGAGACGGGCGTGTTCAATAAAAAGGTGTTATTTATTGATCAGTCTCTTTTCTCATACAAGAGAAATGGATCGATATTATTGCAATACTTATAGCTAAGTAAAGTGCATACATTAAAAGCAATAGTATAAAATAATACTGTAAAAACATTGATATGGTTTCTAAGCCATAAGATGTTTTAAAATGAATAAAATATATTACATACACATATACATTTGACTAAACGTGCTCAACTGGTGTTTCTAGATACGCCTACCCCGTGTACCTGACCTAAGCCTAATACGTGGGCGGGAATAGAAAGTTACAGTTTAAGTTAAGTTTGTTTTTGCCAAGTGAATAACTAAAGAATTCTCTGCGAGGGGTTATTCAGTTCTGTACCTGGAAGTTAGGATGAATGAGGGATGGTATCTCTCTCTCTGGTCTCGATATTCCAGGCTGCCTGCGAGGGCTGCCCAGAAACGCCGGTGCTGGATTCTCGGCAGGAGAAAGCAGCGCGTCTCTCAGCGCGTCAGGAAGGCGGGGCTGCTGCCAGCGGGGTCTGCTCTGCTCTTGGCTTCGGCAAGTATGGCTGCTCCGTCTCGTCACCACGCGTGTGTTTGCATAGGGCAAGATCGGTAATATTTATACCTTTAAGGTGCCGAGATTGACGTAAGGATGGACATAGATACGTCAATAAGGATGTCATACGACTTGCTCGTTAGCACATTCTTTTACTGAAGTTCTCGGTGAAATCAAAACAATGGCCGCAGGGTTTTGCCCAGGTTGTCATAGGTTTGATTTGTTATGAGAACTCCGTATGCCTTATCAGGGGCTGGAGGAATATCGCTTGTCTAATTAGATCGCAAGCGTTATGACCTAATCAGATAACACGTTCCTGTGCCGTAGTGTGACTGCGTCAGATAACGGTATCTGCATCATGGGGGTTTTCTGCCTCATGGGCTGACTGCTAGTTAACTTGTTGGTTTGTTTAACTAGAATAGGGTCAGGAATAGGGGGATCGATTCAGAACCTATAGGAATACATGACAATACAGTACACAATACAATACAAAGGAGTAAAGAGCTATTGTCAAGGGCAAAATGCAAGATAAGAAGTTATTGTACTAACATGCAAATATAAAACAAAACCGAGCCCTTTAGAATTGTTCTCTTTTGTTAGAAGTATTCCATAAAAAGAAAAGATAAAAGATTAAATGTAAAAGCCAGGACTGAGCAAGGATTTTCCCTAAAACCTCCTTAACACAATATCCTAAACTTCAAACAAAATACGTATAGTATAATAGGGGTACTCTGCTCTTCTAGACACCGTTAACTTGCTCCTCAGTACTACAGTAGATGGAGGCACTTTGTTATATATGACTTAAGCCTCTCACCATTTTACCAGGCAAATGTGTACATTTCAAGACCTGTTTGTCAAGAATAGTATCTGCGATTCCGTCATATCCATGTACACACAAGTAGAAGCTTGGGTGGGAGGGTGAGCTATTAGTGACCCCAGCAGGAGGAGGGCCAAGGGGGGTGCCGCAGCCCGGGATCAAACATCCGCAGACAGGCGCATTTCTTCCAACTCTTGGCTGTGCTTTGAGATGGACACGTCTATGCCTTCTAACCTGCACATGGCTGGATTGTGGGATTTCTTCTAGTACAGAAGGGATGGACATGTTAGGGTCTGAGGCCTCCTACTGCATTAAATGCCTTCAAAGACTTTGCTATCCCTGAAGGCCAACACTACAATCTGAAGCTCCTAATAAATCCAATTCAGTTTTTCAACTTACTGAGATTAATACTACGTTCATTCGTACAATGTATTTGCGTCTGGTTATATTCAACAGTAATATGATGTTGTCATGACAGCAGCGTTTTTGATTAATCCAACTGTACTTTTTTAATTAGTTTGTGACTTTTTTCGATGGAGTTGAAGGATTGCTGTTGGCTTCTCTTACCTCTGCACTGCACTCCACCATCGCTCCTCCACGGGCAGCTGTTGACTCCCCAGGGAGCGCGTGGACAATCGAAGAGAGACTTTTCTGCTCCAGTGCACTTGACGTCACTCATCCACACGGGGAAGACGGCACTTCCAAATATGTAATTTCCTCTTTCTGCTCTGGATGCTGATCCACAGTTCAGTTGTCTACAGACCACCTCAGCATCCATCATGTCCCAGTCGTTATCACAGACCGTTCCCCAGCGATTCTCGTGCTTGATCTCCACCCTCCCACTGCACGCGTCTCCGGAATTCACCAACCGGACAGTGTCTGCTCCCCCTGTGAGCAAAGGACCAGAAAAATAATGTAAGGAAATTGATTGCAAAGGAAAGTGACTTATGAGAGAAATTTTCATCAAATATTTTTTGAAACATCTATGCAACGCTACTGTCATCTCCTGTTGCCTACTGTGGCATGTGTGCCACCAAATAATACTCAGTGGCTAGTGCTAATAACCAACTCAGAACTCTTTCAGGATACCTAAATGGCATCAAGATTTGTATATTAACATTTGGGACAAGAGCATAATTTATCACTGGCCTGGTGACTAATATTCTACACGGCTATAGAAAAGCTTGCAAAAAATGTGTGTCCTTTTGGGGGAACAGCTCTTGATAAACCCCCAGATTCAACACCTTCCTACAAACATGTTTAAGAAAAGCACATCACTCTCTCCCTCATTATTATTATTATTAATAATGCAGCTTATAGAGCATGCGGCTACCTCCAACGGAGGTGTCGCTGACAGCGGAGGCAACAGCCTAACCATGTGAATTAGATGGAATTATAAGGCAGTTCAAAAAAACGTGTTTTCAGTGCTTTCCTGAACAGACGTTCAGACCTCGCCTTGCGGAGGTGTTCTGGCATGGAGTACCAGAGCAGGGCTGTTCTGACAGTAAAGGCCCGTCCACCAATCCTAGCTTTCCTGAAGCGTGGAGTCACCAGAAGCTCCTGATGGTCAAGTTCGGGCATTTATATAGCGCACTACTCACCCAGAGGGTCTCAAGGCGCTGGAGGGAGGGGTTCACTGTTTGTCGAATAGCCAGGTTTTCAGTTCTTTTCTGAAGGAGATGTGGTTCTGAGTAAGGCGGAGGTGGGTGGGGAGTGAGTTCCAGGTCTTGGCAGCCAGGAAGGAGAAGGATCTGCCACCCATGGTGGTTTTTCGGATGCGCGGGACTGCGGCGAGGGCTTGATTGGATGATCTTAGTTGGCGGGTGGGATTGTAGAAGGACAGTCGGGTGTTGAGGCATTCGGGTCCTAGATTATAAAGGGCCTTGTGTGCGTGGGTAAGAAGGCGGAAAGTAATTCTTTTGTTGACGGGAAGCCAGTGGAGGTTTTTTAGGTGTCCGGTGATGTGATCTTGTCGAGGGATGTCTAATATGAGTCTCGCTGATGCGTTTTGGATGCGCTGGAGCTTTTTCTGCAATTTTGTTGTAGTTCCGGCGTAAAGTGTGTTGCCATAGTCCAGTCGACTTGTGACCAGTGCATGGGTGACAGTCTTTCTTGTCTCGAGGGGGATCCAGCGGAAGATCTTTTTGAGGATGCGAAGGACGTTGAAGCAGGAGGACGATACGGCGTTGACTTGTCTGGACATTGAGAGAGAGGAGTCTAGAATGAAGCCAAGGTTACGTGCATGGTCTGTGGGTGTGGGTGCTGATCCCAAAGCGGAAGGCCACCAGGAGTCGTCCCAAGCTGAGGGGGAGGATCCTAGGATGAGCACCTCTGTTTTGTCTGAGTTGAGTTTTAGGCGGCTCTGTTTCATCCATTCGGCTACTTCTTTCATACCTTCGTGAAGATTGGTTTTGGCGGTGTTGGGGTCTTTGGTGAGGGAAAGGATTAGCTGGGTGTCGTCGGCGTAGGAGATGATGTTGAGGTTGTGTTGACGTGCGATGGAGGCGAGAGGACTCATGTAGACGTTGAAGAGGGTGGGACTGAGTGAGGAACCTTGAGGTACGCCGCAGATGACTTCGGTGGGCTCTGAGTAGAATGGGGGGAGTCGGACTCTCTGGGTTCTCCCAGCTAGGAACGAGATGATCCAGTCCAAGGCTTTTCCTTGTATGCCGATGTTGTTGAGGCGTTGTATGAGGGTGCTGTGACAGACAGTGTCGAAGGCGGCGGAGAGGTCGAGTAGAATGAGGGCCACTGTTTCTCCGTTGTCCAGGAGTGGTCGGATGTCGTCGGTCGCCGCAATGAGGGCGGTTTCGGTGCTGTGTTTGGCTCGAAAGCCGTTCTGTGAGGGATCCAGGGAGTTGTTGGATTCAAGGAAGGCGGCGAGTTGGCTGTTGACGGCTTTCTCGATGACTTTGGCCGGGAAAGGGAGGAGGGATATGGGTCGGTAGTTTTTCAGTTCTGAGGGGTCTGCTGTGGGTTTTTTCAGAAGGGCGCTGAGTTCGGCGTGTTTCCAGATTTCTGGAAAGGTGGCAGAGTTGAAAGAGCAGTTGATGACATCGCGGAGTTGGGGAGCGATGATGGAGTCAGCTTTGTTGAAGATGTAGTGGGGACAGGGGTCAGAAGGCGAGCCAGAGTGGATTGAGTTCATGAGGCGAATGGTGTCTTCAATGGTGATTGGGTTCCAGGAGCTGAGGTTGTTAGTTGGAGGGGTGGGATCTGAAGGGGGTGGGGCGGATTGGTCACTGGGAGTATTCTTGAAGCTGTTGTGGATGTCGGCAATTTTGTTGTGGAAGAAGGAGGATAGCGCATCGCAGAGGTCTTGGGAGTTAGTGATGTCGTTGGATGCTGCGGAAGGGTTGGTGAATTCTTTGACGATATTGAAGAGTTCCTTGCTGTTATGAGAATTTTTGTCGAGACGGTCCTTGAATGCTGATTTCTTGGCGGATCGAATCAGTTGGTGGTGTTTGCGGGTGGCTGTCTTGAGGGAGGCCATGTTGTCTGAGGTTGGTTCTTTTCTCCAATTCTTCTCCAGGGTGCGGCATGTCTTCTTGGATTTTTTAAGGTCATCATTGAACCAGGGAGCCTTTTTGCTGGATGATTTCAACTGGTGTTTTTTCAGGGGTGCTAGTTCGTCCGCACTGTGGGTAATCCATTGCCTGAGGTTGGTGGCCGCTTGGTCTGGGTCCATTGCTAGGGTGGGAGGGTTTTGGTTGAGTGATGTGAGGAGTTGATCGGTTAGATCACAAGACCCTCGTTTGATGGTGTTTCCGAAGTCTTTGCTTGAGGTATTGTGAACCAAAGACTCTGATTGCTCTGTATGCCACAGTCAGCGCCTTAAACTCAATTCGCCTTTTAACTGGCAGCCAATGTATGCTTCTGAGATGTGGTGATATATGGTGACGGAGTGGCACATTCCTAAGTAGTCTTGCAGCCGCGTTTTGTATGGTCTGCAGTTTCCTGATTAAATAGTCTGGCAAGCCCAAGTACAGAATATTTCCATAGTCTAGCTGTGAAATGACTAATGCATGGACTACTGATTTTCTACATTCCATCGGAAGATGATGTACGAATTTTCTAAAGGCTTTTAACTTCCAGAAACATGTGGAAGAAACCTGGCTTATTTGAGATTTGCCAGTTAGGTCAGAGTCAAACCTAAACCTGAGATTCCTAGCCGATGCAACCGGAGAAGGTGGTGGATTTAACTCTGAGGGCCACCAAAGGTCAAGCTTGGGGGGAGAAGATTGATTAAAAAAGAGGACCTCTGTTTTATCTGCATTTAACTTCATGCAGCTGTCTGTCATCCAAGTCACCACTGCCAGCAAACACCTCTTAAAATTTGTGAAGGCCACCTCTTAGTGTTCTCTAAAAGAGAACACCAGCTGGGTGTCATCAGCATATGAGATGACCTTCACCCCTGGTAGCTCAATGATTGGGGCTAGCAGAGCCAAATAAACATTAAAAAGAGTCGGTCTCAACGCTGAGCCCTGTGGAACTCCACAAACTAAGGGGTTGGACGAGGACACATGAGGTCGTAGGAATACTTTTTAGGATCGTCCCTCCAAAAAGGACCGGAACCAACTCAAGGTTGTCCCCCTCCACCCACTCCCAGGTGCACCAGTCTTTCTAGGAACAAGTCCAGCAGCACCAACATTGCACAGCTACCCTGATCTACTGTTTCTCTTATAGTTTCTGCCACTTCCAGCAAGGCCGTCTCAGTGCTGTAGCCTGACCTAAAACCCGACTGAGAGTCATGCAGAAGATTGTAAGACTCTAAGAATTCTGCCAATTGTTATTGAACTTCTTTCTCGAGTATCTTAGCCGGTGCCGAAAGGAGTGAGATAGGTCTAAAATTCTTTACAACTGCCAGGTCTGCATCTTCTTTCTTCAGGATTGGTTGCACAAAAGCTGTTTTCCACCTTGTAGGATGAATTCCTTTTTCCAAAGAGGAATTCCAGATAAAATTAAGGAGGGGGTTCAACCAGGTAGCAAGGAGTTTAAAAAAACTAAGTGGACAGGGATCGGCCGGTGAGCCCAACTTAAGTTTATGAAGTTCCAACATTGAAGCTTCAAGGCTAAAAGGCAGAAATTCCGACCATCTCTCCACTTGATGACTTGTGGAGCGTGGTTTGACTGGGAAATTTGCAGGACCTATCTGAGGAAAGATGAGGAAACCTTCTGAATTTTATCCTCCAAAAAAGTAGCTTGCTCTTCACATAGACTAGCTGAAGAAGCAATCGTGCTCTTTAATACTTGTGGCTTCAGAAATCCCTGCACGATCTTAAAAACTTTTAAAGTGTGCAATCTTTTTAATGCACTTCTATATGTGTTCTTGGCCTCTAGCTCATATTCTTTCCGCCATAAACGCTCAAATCGCTTACATAAGCTTTTTTCCTGGTGAAGTTCTAACGAAAACCATGGAGCTGATGTTTTTTTTCTAACCGATTTCGAGGTTTTAATGGGGGCTACTTTATCGAGGGCTGAGGTAATCCAGTCATCAAAGACATACACATCCTGATTGGGATCTCCTGACAGAGATAGGGGCATTTCCTGTAATTCTGGGCCCATGCGTTCGGGTGTAACCTTTCTCCAGTTTCTTCTCTTTTCAGACTCACAGCTAGACTGATTGGGGCTGACCAAATTTGTAAGAATGAAGGGAACTAGATGAAGATCCATCCAAGTCATTGGTAACGGAGCAAGCACTTTCATGGTGGAGTCGTTGGAAAAAATTAAATCCTGTGTGCGGCCTGCTACATAAGTAAGTGCGGTCACCCTTTGTGTGAGATTAAGTCCGTTGAGAGTCTAGGCCAGTTGAAGGGCCAGGAGGCAAGTATCCTTAGGGAAAGGTCTGCAATTGTATCAAACAGCTCTGACCAGTGAGAGGGTAGAGAATCAGGGGGACTATAAACCAGGAGGCCCGCATAAGAGGAGGTGGGAGAGAATCTAATACAGAAGGACATTGCCTCTATGAACCCTGTCAACTCAATTTATTTTGACGAAATATCCCAGTCCTTTCTGAGAATCTCTGCTAGCCCTGCCCCCCGCCTATTTCCGGCACGATTAGCCGTTACTATCCTATAACCATCAGGGATAGCCAGACCTATGTCAGGATTAGAACTTTCTTTTAACCAGGTTTCGGTTAGTAACAAAGCATCCCAAGCATTAGATTCAATATCCCTGCCAAATCTCCTCTGCGTGTTTTGGCAGGGATATGCAATTAATTAAGCAGGCATGCATGTGAATCCTTAGACTCTGCAAATGAGCTATATCTGGTTACGGCAAGGCAATAGCCCTACTCCTACTGTCCTCTCCCCTTGGCCATCTTTCCAGAGAGAAAGTACAGTGTTCACAGCATAGTCTCAGGTCATTCTTCCTGCCCTGTATAATAGACAAGTCTATACAGGCTGGGCTCAAGCAGCCCACCCTGGAGTAGGCGAGTAGTTCTTCTCTGGACATAGAGATTCTTGCTGAAGGCTGGTTTTGGGCAGCATGACCAACGCTAGTCGCGTTCCAGGCGCGGACGGGTGCAGACGGGCTTGCCTTTGACGTGCCTTCGGCGCGCCATTGGCACGCCAGTTGCACACGTCCGTTGCGCGTACGTTTCAGCATGGCCCTTTGAATCAATTCCACCCCCTGGAAATGACAATTAGAGGGGAGGAGCCACGTCTCTCCGCAACGATTGGCACAACAGCCGTGGCGGACCGGGGACTGGCGAAACAAAGCTAATTGTGTTCCCTGTCCGGTAAGTGCTCAAAACATGTGCAAATAGCCGTTAAAATAATTCAAATTCAGCATAGTTTTCAAACAACAACATATATCAAATTAAAACACAGCCTGGAACTGAAACAGCGTGTGCTGCTGCTCACCGGTCATCAGACCTGCCAGTAGTTCTAGGTGGATTCTCCATCTCAGAAATGACAGATCTATGAGGGTTCAGAGTGTGGGTGGATTGAGGCTTGTGCAGAAGAGTATAAGGGCCCTCTTTAAAGCAGAGAGGGCTGTCTGTGAGCCCTGCTGAGATGGTGACCCACCCGCCTTATCTAGAGCTCTATGCCTGCCTGGAAGAGAGAACTGGGCAGCCAGTGATTCAACCAGAGCAGGAGATGCCCCTAATGCTGACCTGGCCACAAAGATTATTTTAAATGTAAATGTAAATGTGGGATACTTGTAAAGCGCACTGTTACTCTAACCGAGTGTCCTGGCGCGGTAGACCTCTGGGGAACCCGTCCTGGTTTTCCCTGTGAGATGGTCCCTACTGGGTATCTCCAGGGTGAAACCAGGCATCCCCGGCGTCTGTGGGGGCCGTTGTAGAGATGAGGCAAGCTTAATGCTCAGAGTTGCTGAGTGTGTTCCCTGGTTAGAGTAGGCACCGAGGCGAGAATTATCGAGTCCGTTGACCCTGGTCCAAGATCCTGCCGCGTCGGGAATTGACCCCTGGTCCCTGGCCGTTCTCTGCTTACAGGTCTGCCGCCTCTAACCAGTGAGCCACACCACTCCACTGCACAGCCACACCCTCTCAGCATTTATTTAGCGTAGGTATTGTGCAGTTTTATATGGAGGGAACTAGACCCAATGGTATTGGAGCGCTTTACATGAGCATCAGTTATGTTACACAAGGGTACATTCAGTTTTTTAGGTGGCACAGGGAGATTAAGTGATTTGCCTAGAATCACAGGATGCTGATCCGACACCATGAATCAAAACTGCTTCCCCATTTCCATAGTCGGTAACTCTGGCCGCATTCTTTTCTGTGCCTGGGAATGCTATGCCTCACATGGTGGACCAGGACAGGGGAAATAAATAAAATGTAGCCTTTCTTAAGTAGGATCTGGGGCTGTATAATGGAAAGTGCCATGGGGGCACAGTGGCAATATGTGCCAGCTTTGGGTGCCCAGGGGCACTTTAGTATTACAGAATGGGCAGCAGACACTTATGCTGGCCTCTCTGTAATATAGATAGCGCTGCTGCTAGAGGGTGGGTGTGCCCTCATTTGCACGGGGGCGTGGCCCCATGCAAAGGAGGGAATCCCTTTACCGCTCCACCTGCGCTGTATTATAGACGCGGGCTCAGATGCAAAGTAGCTGTCAGGAAGCGCAGTGACAGTGTGCCACCTAAAATGTGGCACACTTTCAGCACCCCTCCTGAGACCACACCTCCTGAAAACAGCCACAGCTCACTGCAGCCTGCAATAATGCAGCCAAGACACTCTGCAGATCTATATCAAGCCACCCTGAAGACATTTACAGTGGTTTTGAAGGCTGTCTGTCTCGCTGGACACAGACGCTCATATGAAAGCGTCAAGAAGACCTGCCCAACTACAATGAGCTAAAAAGGCATCAAACACTTACCTTACAGAGTGGTATGTTGTAATGTTATGTTATGTTATGTTATATAGGCTCTTCTATAGCGCACGGCTACTCCAAGGAGTGTCCCGGCGCTTTGGCGAAGAGAAAGAAGGACGAGTACACAACATAGCAATGCACTGAGGCCAGCACAGAATTTACAGAGAGAAGAGCCAAGTCTTCAGCTCCTTTCTGAAGGCTAACAAATTGGCAGCTGTTCTCAAAGAGAAAGGGAGATCGTTCCAGCCACGCGGTGCTAGATACCGGAAAGAACGACCTCCGATGCGTGAGCGCCTGATAGAAGGAACCACGGCCTTGGCCTCGTAAGCAGACCTAAGAGTTCTTCTAGGAACATAGAAGGCAATCCGCTTTCCAAGATAGCTTGGGCCAATCCGGTGGAGCGCCTTGAAAGCCAGAGTCAGAATCTTAAAAGTGACTCTCTTGGCGATCGGAAGCCAGTGAAGATGCTTTAAGAGCTCCGAAGCTCGCGCCCTTCTTGGAAGTCCAAAGATGGCTCTGGCCGCCGAGTTCTGCACGACCTGCAAGCGAGCCATCAGATATTTAGGAAGACCCAAATAGAGAGCGTTCACGTAGTCAAGTCGTGAACCTATCAGGGCCTGCACAGTGATTTTTTTGTGCTGGAAGGACAATAAAGGAAGGAACTTCCGCAGCATTTTGAGAATGCCGAAACACTTCCCCGTAAGCCCGATGATCTGGGGTCTAAAGGAGAGATCGACATCACACAGGAAGCCCAGATTTTTCGCCTTTAATGATGCAGTATCAGGTGGAGACATATCACAAGGCCACCAAGACTTCCAGCCAGGATCCGGCTGGCAGCCAAAGAAGAGTAACTCAGACTTGTCAGAGTTACACTTCAGACTATGCCTTTGAAACCAGTTGAAAACGGCTTCCAGGCATTCCCGAATCCGACCGCTGTCGAAATCTTCCCCCTTGCTACACGAGAACAGAAGCTGGGTGTCATCAGCATAGGATATGATCTGGGCACCAAAAGATTCCGCCACCGCCGCGAGAGGGGCCATATAGATATTGAAAAGGGTGGGGCTCAGGATAGACCCCTGAGGGACCCCCACCTCAAGCGGCGGCATTTCGGCTGAAAACGGAGGTGCCCAGACCACTTGCCGACGGTTGGTTAAAAAGGACTTAAACCATTTCCACACCGTCCCACGGAAGCCAATCTCCCAGAGTCTTAAAAGGAGAGCGGCATGGGGTACGGTGTCGAACGCCGCCGACAAGTCCAGCATGACCAAGATGGCTTTACCCCCTCCATCCAGTGTCTCTCGAATGGCCTCAGTAATTTCGAGGAGAGCTGATTCCGTGCTAAAATTAGTGCAGGGTCTGTTCCTCATATATTCAGATGCTTAATGGAATTGTGGATTTATAGCTCTTAAGGGAACACATGGCCACATGTGTGCCCCACATTCAAGTAGAGTGTAAGCTCTACTGCTCGACCAAAGATGTACCTGACTATGTAGTTCTCTTAAAGCTGAAGTACTATAGTAACAGAGTAAAATGTTGTCATGGTAAGTTAGCACTAGATTTATTTATACCACAGTGTTACAAAGTTATGTATAAAAGGAGATATTAGGACTCCTCATGTCTGCGTTGTTGGCATGTTTCTCTCTATATATACGTTTTGAGACGGTTTAGGCATTCATCAGAACAGTGGCCCTACTAATCTAAACTACCTAAAACTACCTCTGAGTTAGGGGGTTTTAAGGATATGTGTGGAAAATCATTTTATAACACTTTTGTGTCCTTTTGTGGATGATGCTGTTTAGAGTAAATATTATTCAAGTTTCAGGAATGACTTGAAAGATTGAAAAAAATCAAATAATAATCATATTATAATGTAAGCCCCTACTGCCTAAACACACACTTGACACATGACACGCAATGAGGGTGCAAGATGTTGTCGCCTGTCCTTGAATTTGTGGCACTCATTATTCATTGTGATGTAGAAACAAATAGGGTATATTTACAAGAAGGTGGCGAAGCGTGTCGTTCAGCCAAGAAGGCTAACAACATGCGTTGTCACTTCAGAAACGCAGGGCTGCACCATATATAACAACAATATGGTGCAGATCTGTGTTTCCCCCTGCGCTGGCGCTAACTTTAGCTGCCTAGTGCCAACACAGGCACTCTTGCACCATAGTGCAAGGGTGTCTGGGTGCAGGGGAAGATTGTTTATGTGCAGGAAGGTTGCCCTTCCGGCATATAAGCCAATCGTCAAATGCCGTTTTGTAACTTTTATGAGTGCTGCTTAATGAATCACACACACACATAGAAGGTGCAAAATGGCATTTTTTAAAAGTGATTGTTTATGTTAAGGAAGGGACACCTTCCTGCACATAAATAATCATAGGCAATTTGCTGTTTCTATTTGTGGTGCACAAGGCAGCACACATGCAAAAAGCAAAACCGAGGAGAATTAAAGCATTTCTCCTCATTTCGCCAACTTAAGACCAGGTTTTCCCTGGTCTTAATGTTGGTGCTGCCTCCTTTTTAGCCTGCCCGTGTAAATAGGGGAAGCGTCAATGGGTGTTGCGGTGTAACGCCCACAGCAACTCCTATTGCCCTCCCCTTTCACGCTAAGTACATCGTAAAATGGGGCCTTATTTGCAGGGCAGCATTGTCACAATAAGTGGCTTAACACTGCCTTGTAAATAAGGCGAGGCGCCTATCACCATCACAATGCCACTGAAAGCAATAGGGGCTTGTAAATATGCCCCAAAGTATCTAATACAATATCTAATGACAAACATTTACTGGCCCACCCAGTGACACCTAATGTGCTAATGTGCAGGTTAAAAAGGAGTGTAATCCAGGCTATGTGTTACACTCACTAAGGTGTTTCTCTAAGTGTGAGAGGGGGGATTCCCTTCTCATATATGCACTTAGATTTTGCAGCCAATGGTTCCAGGAGTGAAGCGGTAAGGGGTGGACCAGCTTTTCTGGTCAGAGCCTGCCTTGTACCTGTTGCACCTTCCTCGTACTCCGATTACACTCCTTTTTAACCTGCACCACACTCTATTTTAAAAAGGTCCTGAGGAAAGCCAGATTTAGTTTAAGGCACTGGCTGAAACATGCCGACCAACTGATGGATGTAGGAGGTAGTAACTCGCCTCCCTTAAACATCCCCAAGCCTTATTTTAACCGCTGACGGGGCCCAGTTATTAAAATGTAATTTACCCTCGGGTACTGGGACCCTCGCCAAGCCGTTTTAACTCACACTTCATTTTACACCTCACACTGCACTCTCAGTAAAATACCAGCTCCGCTGTAATCAGGCGTCGCAGCACACCCGGGACACATTAGGTGTCACTGGGTGGGACCGATGATGAAGCATGCCACCAACCAGGTTGGTGGGTGAGGGCTTCATGAACTCACCAACGAGGTGCCCATGACAAATCTAATCAGAGTCCTAACAATATTGGTCATATTTAAGCTAGTCTCTTTTGATAACACATATAAACCACGGGGACTCGGACTAGCTTTTTAGTCCTCTCTCTCTCTCTCTTGATACGCGCAAACATTTACTGGCCCTATCATAGCTGTCCAGCTACTGAGGAGAACAAAATGCTCCTTACTACTGTGGAAAAAGGTTGCCCAGAAAATGCTAAGGAAAGAAATGTAGACATTGGGTATTTGGTTTCCTTTTCGCATACCTAGCTTACAGTTCAGCAGCTCATGAACTCTGCTAGTAGAATATGTTAATCACCACCTTGGCAAACAATTCATCAAGCAGTGTTCAGTGTGTTATGATGCCAGTGCATGAAACTTCAAATACGTCAGTGAGCGTGTGTATAAAGATGCAACAACACCTGTGAAAAAACATACGTTATCGCTCATTTCTTCTGAGGTGATGGTGCTGCAGCTATCTGGCTGCCACTAAGATTCAATTGTTTGTTACTTGTCTCTTAATCTAGTAAACATGTTCTGTAGAGAGTGGGGCTGTTGTTAGGCTCTGCCATGCAGTATATGCACTACACCTTCATTTTGATTGATTCATCTGCAACATTATCATGCACACAATATGATAAGCTATTCCTGACAAACTGTTCTAAAGAAGCCAGGTTAATCCCCACAGCCAGGGGAGGTCACCTGGACTCCTTTAGTTGGTCAGTTTTGTATGTAAAATAATGTAGTAGATAAAATATTCAAAATCATGTGTAATGAATATGTATTCTGCTGTCATGGTGTGGAGAAGCGTGGAGAAGCGTGGCTCAGTGGTTAGAGGCGGCAGACCCGGAAGCTGAGATCAGCCGTGGACCAGGGTTCGATTCCTGCCTCGGCAGGTCTCGGGTTCAAAAATTCCACGGACTCGACAATTCTCGCTCCGGTGCCTACTCGACTCACGGGATCACACTCTGCGACTCTGGGCAATAGCTTGCTTAATGTCCACTACGGCCCCTCGCGGCGGGATGCCTGGCTTTCACCTTGTGAATACCCTGCCGGGGTATCTCACAGGGGAATACCAGGACGGGTTCCCTAAGCAAGCGCCTTGAGACCCCTGGGCGATTAGTGCGCTATATAATTGAAATACATTTACATTTACATTTACATGGTGAGGGAAGTTTGATTTTAGTTTTGAAAGACAGCCAGACTTCAGGCAGGCAGGTGGATGAATGGATGGATGGGTTGGTGGATTGATGGACGGACGTCTGGGTGGGTGGGTAGATAGATAGATAGATAGATAGATAGATAGATAGATAGATAGATAGATAGATAGATAGATAGATAGATAGATAGATAGATAGATAGATAGATAGATAGATAGACAGATAGATAGACGCAATTCGGTCTTTATTCTCTTCTCTGATAATTTTGCATTCCTCATGAAATACTTTGCACCTCCCTATCTCCCAGGATTGTTCTGTATAAACGTTCCCTTTTGCAGGTCACATAAATATTATTTTTAAATCATCATATGCATTTAGCATAGTGAAAGAGTCCACCCAAGGGTCTTTCAGGTTATTAGGGCTTAGACCCATAACGTTGCCCCACAATCTTTGAAGTTCGGGTTCTGTCACTCCCTCTGCCTCAATCAAGGCCCAGTACTAGAAGGATAGCTCTTTTTTCCATCCGCCCTTTCTGCTTACTAGATCAAACTTTGGATTGGATGCATTAAAATCCCATGACATAGTTGCCCACCAACCTGACAGCTGATAGTACTTGAACCTAGTAAGAGTCCCGCCTGTCAGTCCAGATAGAGATTCCCAATCCAAAAGCAATGAATCCTTTTGCAAGTCACGCCAGAGTGTTATTCCTGCTAATTTAAGAGGGCGTGATAGCTGATCATTGAGACAATCTGGCGTCCCTGGAGCATCCCATATCGGGGCCTGAGGCACATAGTAGGGAATTCCTAGTCTTTTCGTAATAAAAATCCAATTTTTCAGGGCCCTAGCCGTTAGGCCAACTCCTCTCTCCCTTTAACCTCACCTTCTTATAGAAGCTTGGATCGCCATACTTAAACAAAAAGTATTCATGCCCTTGTGGGATACCATGGAGCAGTGCCTGGAACAGTAGACCTAAAGAGGATGCATCAGCCTTATCTGCCAAAAGTCTAAAGTTCTTGAAGTGAAAAGAGTGACAGTAGATAAGTAGGTCCGGCAAAGCTAACCCTCCAGCTTTTAGATTTCTCCTCAATTTTTTCCAAGAAATTCTTGGTATCTTCGTGTTCCAGATGAAAGAACCAATTTTTCCCTGTACTTTGGCTATGTCAAAGGGACTAAACATTAGTGGTATTGAATTGAAAATAAAGGTGATTTTGGGTAGAATGATCATTTTAATTAGATTCACTCTTCCAAAGATGTTCAGCCGGTGGCCTGACCAGCGTTGCAGAAGGCCGCAGACATCCTTATATACTCTATTTAGATTTATTTTCGATATCTCTGAGATATCCTGAGCCAGATGTATTCCAAGATATCTCATACTCGACTTTACACCCAGTGCCACCACCTCCTGGTTCCATTGCATAATCTCAGTTTTTTCTTTATTTATTTTGTAGCCCGAAATTTCCCCAAAGAACTCCGCCTGATCAAATAACCTGGAGATGGCCACTTCCGGGTTGGAGGTAAACATTAAGAGATCATCTGCGTATAGGGCAAATTTTAAAGCCAGATCTGCGATGTTAAAAGATTTAATTAAAGGGTCTGACCTTAGCTGACAGACAAAGGGTTCAATGTACAAGTTGAACAAAAGCAGGTAAAGGGGGCACCCCGGCCTAGTTCCACGCGATATACGGACCCAGTCTGTAAGGAGTCCGTTTATAAGAATTTTTGCCCTGGGGCTGGAATAGAGTGATCTAATTGATGTTATAAAATTCTCCGGAATTCCAAAGCCAGATAATGCCGACCATGACTATGGCCAATTTACTTGATCGAAGGCCTTAGCGGCATCGATAGCTACAATAGTCAAGGGGAGTTTTTTATCAGTAGCGGAATCTATGGCAGCAATAACTTGGTATGTTAGTTCGTTCAGCTGTCTGCCCGGAATAAAGCCTCTCTGATCTTTATGAACTATAGATTTAATAACTTTAGCCAATCTTGCTGCCAAAACTCATGCAAAGATCTTGTAGTCGGTGTTTAGCAACGAGATTTGTGTTGTAAATTAAATCTACCTGCTGCTCAGCTAGAATGTGTGTGATGTGGAATGTTGGATGGATTGAATGTGAGATGTCTGTGAGTGTCAGTTGGGTAAGGGCTGAGTAGCAGGGCAGTTGCTCCTGATGGGGGTTCCCTTATTACTTCTAATACCAACTTAAATAAAAGAATGTATCTAATCTACGCTTGTAGTCCGGACTTCTATTTGTTTACAACATTTTGGCGATGGTTTTGAAGAAGAATCCACGTGTGCAACTTCAAGGAAACTGAATACCTAACAGAAACTTGGCTGAAACAGAAAAGAGAAGTCCAAGGTTGTTGGAAACTGAAACCTGACAGGTACAGAAAATAGAAGCAAAGTAAATCTCGAGGTAAAAGACTTTTTACAGAAATTTAAAGTATGTGTGTAACGCTGTCTGGCACCCAAACCCCACCAGTGACCCTGCCATCAGTCGCCCTAAAACCCTGATTTAGGTGTGCCATATTCAGCAGTGTTGATGTCTGTGAGTGTCAGTTGGGTAAGGGCTGAGCAGCAGGGCAGCTGCTCCTGGTGGGGTTTCCCTTATTACTTCTTATACCAACTTAAATAAAAGAACTTATCTAATCTTTGCTTGGAGTCGGACTTCTATTTGTTTACAACATTTGGCCTATAAGACTCAATAGTTAGGGGGTCCTTATTAGGTTTTAAGATGAGAGTAACTGTAGCTTCTGACCAGGTTTGTGGAATAGTCTCACCTGACATATGTTTCTTATTGAACAAGGTCGTAAGTGCAGGGACGACTTTATCAGAGCCTATTTTATAGATCTGTACCGGGAGCCCATTGGGCCGGCTGCCTTTCCCTTGGCCATTTTTTTATCTGCTTATGGACTTCACCCTCTTTGATGTTTGAAGTCAGAAATGCTCTATCTGCCTCTGTTAACTGTGGTAGTTCGAGCTGATTTAGCCAGTCTTCTGCTCTTTGAGCTGGAGGGCCATTCTCTTCTGTATAGAGATTTTACATGAACAGTTTAGCCTCCTCAGAGATCACAACATTGTCATGGGAGATGACCCCAGTGCTACGCACGATCAGACACTTGATCTGGTTTCTGACCCTGTCAGACCTTGCCTTCCAGGCAAGAAATCGTCCACATTTTTCCCCATAGGAGAAATTTTGCAATTTACATCCCACCTATCTTTAATTATTTTATCGAGATTGGCCTGATATTCGGCCCGTAGGGAATCTAGCTCACTCTGTATAACAGATAGATTAGTCTGCTGGTATAACGAGGTCCTCTGTAGCTGCTGTTCTTTTTGTTTTATTTTAAAGAGAGAATCTTCTTCCGCTTTTTTTCTGGATCTATTTCTCCTAATCATACGAGTAGTTAGGAATCCTCTCATACAGGCCTTAAAGGCCTCCCATACAGTTGGATCAGCTGCGGTACCGCAATTTATCATAAGGTACTCGGCTACCTGTATCTCTAGATCGACTTTCACCTCCTCTTTCAAAAGTATTGATCTATCAAAAGTCCATCTTCTTAGTTGATCTTCCTGCTTAAGCTTGATCGTTAATTCCACCATAGAATGGTCCGATACCAGGGCTGTAATGTATGATACGGTGTCGACAGCAGGCAGTAATGCTTGATCTAGGAGAAAAAAGTCAATTCTCGAGTGATGGTCTGTATCTGCGACTATAAAAGGAATAATCTCTTCCATTGCCATTTTTAACCCTCCAAATATCCAGTAAATTGAAGTCTTTCATGATATTTTTAAGCTCAATTTGTGACTTGCGTGGAGGGGTAAACTTGGCCCTAGAAGTGCGATCCAAAGTTGCATCAAAGATCAGGTTGAAATCTCCTCCCATAATAATGGGTATTTCCATGCAAATCATTCTTGACCCTGCACCCAATGGGAACAATCCAGCCCAGTACAAAAGGAAAGGGAGGTAGAGGGACAAGAGGGCTAGGCTCACCCTCCAAAAACTGTAATCAACAGAAGATTTCTCAAAGAGAAATCAAAAAAGCCTAACCGATCACTATAATTCCATTCACAACACTCATTTGGGTTGGACTGGTAGGTATAGTGGATAGAAAAAGATAGAATTGCTCTTTTTCTTGGTGTCCCCTCACTCACCAGGGTTGCCCCATGGTGACATGCTTCATCATAGGGGCCATCCCAGCCCTCTACGGACTGGGGCGTGCTGCGACTGGCGAATTACGTAGGAGCACTTATAGTTTGACTATGTGTGGTGCGGGTGTGATAGTGGAGTGGGCTAAGTGATTAGTTTAAAAATACCTGCCTAGTAAGCTTTCAATAAACTTTATTCCTGCTTCCAGGTGGTAACCTTAAAATACGGGGTGGAAGAGCTAGGATAGCCTAAACGCAATGTGTCAAGGTGTACCTATCAACTCCTGTCGACATGTTTCGTGCATACCCCAAGCACTTCTTCAGGACTACACAGGGACCAGCCCTGTGTTCGCCACTCCTTAAACGCTAAAAATGAGCCTTTTTAATGCAATCAATACATGCATATAATACCTACGTATTCTATTGAATCACGTGGTTTCTGTAAAAACAAAGAACAACTTGAAAAGTCAAGGGGTGTTACCCCCAACAAAAGCACACATAGATATGTACAATAGATTGCACAAGGGAAAAGTTGATTTCTATTCCGTGGTTTTCAACGTGGCGTTTTTTGTGTAAAAAAACGTGAATGTTTTTCATGCCTCAAACGTGATAGTTCTCATGCATAAAAAACGTGATCGGCACCTTTCTGTGAGGAAACCACGCATTCATCCAACATTCATACTCTTACATATTTCTACATACATGTAATGGGACCTAACTGTGCCCCATGGACTCGAAGGGGATCAGTATCCCAGCGATCTAAAAGGAAAAGGAAAACGGGCTGATAATTCATCTGTTTGTCTTGCTTCTTATTACCTACAAGGTTGTCTACTGGTCGATCAGTCCGTAAACAGGCACATCGTTTTGCCTAACACACTCGTTTCATATCACTTACTTGCTAACAGGATACCTCCCTCTTTTAAGCACCTATTCGCGCCGCTTCGGTCCGAATGTTGTTGGACCTTGGCGACCGGGTTTGTTTTAAGAGATCGGCTGGCCGGTTACTTCCGCATAGCCTGTAGCGCTACTCATCAACTAGGGCGCGTTAGGCAACGATCTTTGTTGGCGGCCATCTTAGGTGTATTCGATACACTTTTGTGTTGTAAAGGAGTGAATATTTCTTCCTCAGGGTGACTTTTATTATACTTAATGAATTTTGGGCATACTGCTATGGATCCTTATAATTGTCAAGCGGATTCCCATAGTTTTTCTCAAAAATATTTGAAACGGTTTTCTATATACGTAAAACACGCTGGGTCAGGATTCATGAGGTTAAATAGTGAGAGCCAAACCAGATCCATTTGTAAAGTCTAGAAATGTTTCACTGTGTATTGGGGTTTCTTTAGGGAAATCAATGTGAATCACTAGTTATTTCCACTAGCTTCAGTACTCTCACTATGCAAATTGTCCCCAAGGAATATCATCATTCAAACCCACAATATGTGAACGGAGTCTGAACACCCAACGTTGTTCTTTCTCTAGTAGTTTTTTCTCCATGTCTGTGTGTGGTTGTTGTATTTCCAGAACCACCCACCGCATGTCATTGGGGGTATGTCCTTTCTCCAAAAAATGTGTGGTCATTTTAGTATTGGAATGTTTGCATCTGAAATTACTACGGTGTTCCACCATCCGTGTGTTGACCTTCCTGGTGGTCATACCAATATAGTGTAGATCACAGGTACATGTAATCATATAGACCACCCCAGTAGTGTTACAGTTAGAATAGGATTTCAAATCCCAGGTTATGCCATTATTACATCTGACCTGTTTGGTCGCACTCGTTAGATGACATACACTGCAGTTAGAACATGGGTAGTGTCCCACTGGTAGTGGATGCAAACGGCGAACTGGACCTTCTGCAATCTTGGGGCGTGTATGGACTATTAAGTCCTTCAGGTTCTTGCCTTTGCGGTGACTAAACATGGGTTGGGTGAGATTCAGACCCCCACTATTCAGTGTCCTCCAATGTTTTTTGACAATCTTAGTTACTTTTTGCGAGGCCACGGTGTAGGTGGAACACATATGGGCCTCTTATCAGTCTCATTCTTGGGGTCTGGTCTCTCCTTTATTTCTAGAAGAGCATCTCTATCATTGTTTGACGCCCTCTTTTTTGCTTTTGACACAATCTTGCGTGGATATTGTCTCTGAATTAGTTTCGTGGTCAGTTCTTTTGCCTGTGTCTCATAGTCTCTTTTTTCTGAGCAGTTTCTTCTTAGGCGTAAGAACTGCCCGAAGGGCAAATATTCCCGTAGTTGTCGTGGGTGGAAACTCTCAAAATTTAAGAGGCAATTTCTGGATGTAGGTTTGAAATGTGTGGTGGTGGTTAATTGACCACCTTCTGCTTTTATGTTTAGGTCTAAGAAAACCAGTAGCTCTCTACTTATTGTGGCAGTAAACTTCAGAAAAGGATCTTGTGAATTCAACCAGATGAGGAATTGGTCAAATTCCACCTCATTTCCATTCCAGATGAGGAGGACGTCATCAATATAACGCCTCCACATCTGGATATGCGTTGAGTATGGATTGTTCGGAGTCAAAATTCTTTTGTTCTCTAGTTGGTGGACGTACAATCCGGCCACGCTCGGCGCGAATGTGCTTCCCATGCTAGTTCCATGGGTCTGCCTATACATGGTTTGTTGGAATTTGAAAAAATTCTCGGTCAGGGCTAGGCGGCAGCATTCCAGAACAACGTGTCTAGGTGTTTTGTATTGCCATTCATTTTCAAACAGAATCTCTTCTAAGATCTGTAAGGTCTCTCTATGGGGCAAACTAGTATAGAGACTCTCCACATCAAGTCCTACCAGTATTTGTGTGGCAGGGTCAAATTCAAAGTCCTTTATTAGGCATAGTACTGCTTTGGTATCTTGTAGATAAGTCTCTGTTTTTTGCACCAGGGGTCGCAGGAACGCGTCTGCAAATTTTGACAGAGGCTCTAAAACCGACCCGATCCCAGAGACCATCGGTCTCCCGGGTGGATTTTCTAACCTTTTGTGGATTTTCGGGATCGTATAAAAGTATGGTGTCCTAGGATGTTTGTTGTCCAGAAAATTGGCTTCTTTTCTAGATAGCCAGTCATTTATTAGGCATTCCTCTACCATTGTTGCAATTTCAACCCTCAGACGTGCTGTTGGATCCACAGTTAAGATTTCATAATTCCGTTGATCCGCCAAAAGTCTGAGACATTCGGTCTCATAGTCTTGTGAATTCTGCACCACCGTTGCACCGCCTTTATCAGCCGGTTTTATTGTTATGCTAGTGTAATTTGCCAATTCTTGTATTGCATCTTTTTCGGATCTGCTGGTATTATAAAAGGCTCTTGATGAACCTGTTTCCAAATCCATCACATCCTTCAGGATTGCTTTTTCAAAAGCCAGCAGTTCCACTGGTAGACTTGCTGCTGGTGGAGTAAAGGTAGATTTTTTCTTTAGTCCTGTGTCATTCCAGATACCCACTGGTTCTGGTTTGTCTTTGAAAAATACTTGTAACTTTATACTGCGGATGAACTCCTTCAATTCACAATATAGTTTGAATTTGTCTAAGTTGGTTGTCGGAACAAAACCCAGACCCCTTTCTAGTATTTTCGTTTGGTCTTGGGTAAGGACTTTGCTTGATAGATTTACCACTAGACTCAGATGTTGCTGGTCGAAGGTACGCTCACCGGACCCTGGCTCCTTGTGTGTGTTCTGCCTGTTTCCAAGGGCTGTGCCCATTGTACTTGTTGGCCTCTGGTCTTTCCTCTTCCCGGCCTTTTGCCTCTCCCTAAAAAAGGCTGCTGCTGAATGCCTGGTGTTTGGGTATTATCCCAAAACGGGAAGGGTTGTTGGGGATATGGTTGGTGGAAAGGTGGAGGACCATAGAAATACTGTGGTGGTGGTTGTCCTTGAAAAATTGGCCAGAAATTTCCCCTATTTCTCATCCATCCCGTTCTGTTTTGTCTGTTTCTTGGTTGGTTACGATTGTAACTCGAGCCTGAGGAGTCGGATCCTGAATCTGAGCTCCCAGTGTCTGTATTATAACCGGGATTTTTTCCTGAGAGGACGTGGTCCACCTTAATATATGGATACACTTTCTCAGTTGAAAAAGATTTTTTGTCTTTATGAAACTTCACATATTTCGTATCCTTCAATGAGATCTCAAATTCAGTCATTGATTTGTTCAATTCATCTAGTCTTTTCTTAAGGTCCGCTGGTGATTGGTAGCTCTTCAATTTAACTTCTAAGTCATGAATTTCAATTTTCATTGCTTCAGCTCGACGTGCCGCAGTTTTTACAATAAGGACTAGCCAGTCTCTGGTGCAGTGCCAGCTAATCAGAGACCAATCTTTCTTAAAGACAAGATCGTCCTTGCAGATGAAAGGTTCATTATTTACTATTAGGCCACGTGGTGCTGCATTGGCCCTATGATATTCACTTATCATGATTCCATGTATAATTGTTTTAATTAGGTTGCGTTTCAATTCTGTTACCTCATCCCAACATTGCTGGGCTTCACTAGTATCTTTGTGAGATATGCTGGTGTGGGGAAGCATTGAAGCTATTATCCTGTCTGCCTCATCTTCAGTAAAAGAGAGTCCCGTAATCTCCGCCATGGTGGTATCTACTATATACTGATGTATTGACTATGTATTTTGTGAGTTGAATAATACAATGTTTTTTTGTCACAGGACTAGGTGCATTAGAAAACTCCCGCAGCTGCACGCTGCGTATAGACTAGTACAAAAGGAAAGGGAGGTAGAGGGACAAGAGGGCTAGGCTCACCCTCCAAAAACTGTAATCAACAGAAGATTTCTCAAAGAGAAATCAAAAAAGCCTAACCGATCACTATAATTCCATTCACAACACTCATTTGGGTTGGACTGGTAGGTATAGTGGATAGAAAAAGAGAGAATTGCTATTTTTCTTGGTGTCCCCTCACTCACCAGGGTTGCCCCATGGTGACATGCTTCATCATAGGGGCCATCCCAGCCCTCTACGGACTGGGGCGTGCTGCAACTGGCGAATTACGTAGGAGCACTTATAGTTTGACTATGTGTGGTGCGGGTGTGATAGTGGAGTGGGCTAAGTGATTAGTTTAAAAATACCTGCCTAGTAAGCTTTCAATAAACTTTATTCCTGCTTCCAGGTGGTAACCTTAAAATACGGGGTGGAAGAGCTAGGATAGCCTAAACGCAATGTGTCAAGGTGTACCTATCAACTCCTGTCGACATGTTTCGTGCATACCCCAAGCACTTCTTCGGGACTACACAGGGACCAGCCCTGTGTTCGCCACACCTTAAACGCTAAAAATGAGCCTTTTTAATGCAATCAATACATGCATATAATACCTACGTATTCTATTGAATCACGTGGTTCCTGTAAAAACAAAGAACAACTTGAAAAGTCAAGGGGTGTTACCCCCAACAAAAGCACACATAGATATATACAATAGATTGCACAAGGGAAAAGTTGATTTCTATTCCGTGGTTTTCAACGTGGCGTTTTTTGTGTAAAAAAACGTGAATGTTTTCCATGCCTCAAACGTGATAGTTCTCATGCATAAAAAACGTGATCGGCACCTTTCTGTGAGGAAACCACGCATTCATCCAACATTCATACTCTTACATATTTCTACATTCATGTAATGGGACCTAACTGTGCCCCATGGACTCGAAGGGGATCAGTATCCCAGCGATCTAAAAGGAAAAGGAAAACGGGCTGATAATTCATCTGTTTGTCTTGCTTCTTATTACCTACAAGGTTGTCTACTGGTCGATCGGTCCGTAAACAGGCACATCGTTTTGCCTAACACACTCGTTTCATATCACTTACTTGCTAACAGGATACCTCCCTCTTTTAAGCACCTATTCGCGCCGCTTCGGTCCGAATGTTGTTGAACACTTTTGTGTTGTAAAGGAGTGAATATTTCTTCCTCAGGGTGACTTTTATTATACTTAATGAATTTTGGGCATACTGCTATGGATCCTTATAATTGTCAAGCGGATTCCCATAGTTGTTCTCAAAAATATTTGAAACGGTTTTCTATATACGTAAAACACGCTGGGTCAGGATTCATGAGGTTAAATAGTCAGAGCCAAACCAGATCCATTTGTAAAGTCTAGAAATGTTTCACTGTGTATTGGGGTTTCTTTAGGGAAATCAATGTGAATCACTAGTTATTTCCACTAGCTTCAGTACTCTTACTATGCAAATTGTCCCCAAGGAATATCATCATTCAAACCCACAATATGTGAACGGAGTCTGAACACCCAACGTTGTTCTTTCTCTAGTAGTTTTTTCTCCATGTCTGTGTGTGGTTGTTGTATTTCCAGAACCACCCACCGCATGTCATTGGGGGTATGTCCTTTCTCCAAAAAATGTGTGGTCATTTTAGTATTGGAATGTTTGCATCTGAAATTACTACGGTGTTCCACCATCCGTGTGTTGACCTTCCTGGTGGTCATACCAATATAGTGTAGATCACAGGTACATGTAATCATATAGACCACCCCAGTAGTGTTACAGTTAGAATAGGATTTCAAATCCCAGGTTATGCCATTATTACATCTGACCTGTTTGGTCGCACTCGTTAGATGACATACACTGCAGTTGGAACATGGGTAGTGTCCCACTGGTAGTGGATGCAAACGGCGAACTGGACCTTCTGCAATCTTGGGGCGTGTATGGACTATTAAGTCCTTCAGGTTCTTGCCTTTGCGGTGACTAAACATGGGTTGGGTGAGATTCAGACCCCCACTATTCAGTGTCCTCCAATGTTTTTTGACAATCTTAGTTACTTTTTGCGAGGCAACGGTGTAGGTAGTAACACATATGGGCCTCTTATCAGTCTCATTCTTGGGGTCTGGTCTCTCCTTTATTTCTAGAAGAGCATCTCTATCATTGTTTGACGCCCTCTTTTTTGCTTTTGACAAAATCTTGCGTGGATATTGTCTCTGAATTAGTTTCGTGGTCAGTTCTTTTGCCTGTGTCTCATAGTCTCTTTTTTCTGAGCAGTTTCTTCTTAGGCGTAAGAACTGCCCGAAGGGCAAATTTTCCCGTAGTTGTCGTGGGTGAAAACTCTCAAAATTTAAGAGGCAATTTCTGGATGTAGGTTTGAAATGTGTGGTGGTGGTTAATTGACCACCTTCTGCTTTTATGTTTAGGTCTAAGAAAACCAGTAGCTCTCTACTTATTGTGGCAGTAAACTTCAGAAAAGGATCTTGTGAATTCAACCAGATGAGGAATTGGTCAAATTCCACCTCATTTCCATTCCAGATGAGGAGGACGTCATCAATATAACGCCTCCACATCTGGATATGCGTTGAGTATGGATTGTTCGGAGTCAAAATTCTTTTGTTCTCTAGTTGGTGGACGTACAATCCGGCCACGCTCGGCGCGAATGTGCTTCCCATGCTAGTTCCATGGGTCTGCCTATACATGGTTTGTTGGAATTTGAAAAAATTCTCGGTCAGGGCTAGGCGGCAGCATTCCAGAACAACGTGTCTAGGTGTTTTGTATTGCCATTCATTTTCAAACAGAATCTCTTCTAAGATCTGTAAGGTCTCTCTATGGGGCAAACTAGTATAGAGACTCTCCACATCAAGTCCTACCAGTATTTGTGTGGCAGGGTCAAATTCAAAGTCCTTTATTAGGCATAGTACTGCTTTGGTATCTTGTAGTTAAGTCTCTGTTTTTTGCACCAGGGGTCGCAGGAACGCGTCTGCAAATTTTGACAGAGGCTCTAAAACCGACCCGATCCCAGAGACGATCGGTGTCCCAGGTGGATTTTCTAACCTTTTGTGGATTTTCGGGATCGTATAAAAGTATGGTGTCCTAGAATGTTTGTTGTCCAGAAAATCGGCTTCTTTTCTAGATAGCCAGTCATTTATTAGGCATTCCTCTACCATTGTTGCAATTTGAACCCTCAAACGTGCTGTTGGATCCACAGATAAGATTTCATAATTACGTTGATCCGCCAAAAGTCTGAGACATTCGGTCTCATAGTCTTGTGAATTCTGCACCACCGTTGCACCGCCTTTATCAGCCGGTTTTATTGTTATGCTAGTGTCATTTGCCAATTCTTGTATTGCATCTTTTTCGGATCTGCTGGTATTATAAAAGGCTCTTGATGAACCTGTTTCCAAATCCATCACATCCTTCAGGATTGCTTTTTCAAAAGCCAGCAGTTCCACTGGTAGACTTGCTGCTGGTGGAGTAAAGGTAGATGTTTTCTTTAGTCCTGTGTCATTCCAGATACCCACTGGTTCTGGTTTGTCTTTGAAAAATACTTGTAACTTTATACTGCGGATGAACTCCTTCAATTCACAATATAGTTTGAATTTGTCTAAGTTGGTTGTCGGAACAAAACCCAGACCCCTTTCTAGTATTTTCGTTTGGTCTTGGGTAAGGACTTTGCTTGATAGATTTACCACTAGACTCAGATGTTGCTGGTCGAAGGTACGCTCACCGGGCCCTGGCTCCTTGTGTGTGTTCTGCCTGTTTCCAAGGGCTGTGCCCATTGTACTTGTTGGCCTCTGGTCTTTCCTCTTCCCGGCCTTTTGCCTCTCCCTAAAAAAGGCTGCTGCTGATCGTCTCTGGGATCGGGTCGGTTTTAGAGCCTCTGTCAAAATTTGCAGACGCGTTCCTGCGACCCCTGGTGCAAAAAACAGAGACTTATCTACAAGATACCAAAGCAGTACTATGCCTAATAAAGGACTTTGAATTTGACCCTGCCACACAAATACTGATAGGACTTGATGTGGAGAGTCTCTATACTAGTTTACCCCATACAGAGACCTTACAGATCTTAGAAGAGATTCTGTTTGAAAATGAATGGCAATACAAAACACCTAGACACGTTGTTCTGGAATGCTGCCGCCTAGCCCTGACCGAGAATTTTTTCAAATTCCAACAAACCATGTATAGGCAGACCCATGGAACTAGCATGGGAAGCACATTCGCGCCGAGCGTGGCCGGATTGTACGTCCACCAACTAGAGAACAAAAGAATTTTGACTCCGAACAATCCATACTCAACGCATATCCAGATGTGGAGGCGTTATATTGATGACGTCCTCCTCATCTGGAATGGAAATGAGGTGGAATTTGACCAATTCCTCATCTGGTTGAATTCACAAGATCCTTTTCTGAAGTTTATTGCCACAATAAGTAGAGAGCTACTGGTTTTCTTAGACCTAAACATAAAAGCAGAAGGTGGTCAATTAACCACCACCACACATTTCAAACCACATCCAGAAATTGCCTCTTAAATTTTGAGAGTTTCCACCCACGACAACTACGGGAAAATTTGCCCTTCGGGCAGTTCTTACGCCTAAGAAGAAACTGCTCAGAAAAAAGAGACTATGAGACACAGGCAAAAGAACTGACCACGAAACTAATTCAGAGACAATATCCACGCAAGATTGTGTCAAAAGCAAAAAAGAGGGCGGCAAACAATGATAGAGATGCTCTTCTAGAAATAAAGGAGAGACCAGACCCCAAGAATGAGACTGATAAGAGGCCCATATGTGTTACTACCTACACCGTGGCCTCGCAAAAAGTAACTAAGATTGTCAAAAAACATTGGAGGACACTGAATAGTGGGGGTCTGAATCTCACCCAACCCATGTTTAGTCACCGCAAAGGCAAGAACCTGAAGGACTTAATAGTCCATACACGCCCCAAGATTGCAGAAGGTCCAGTTCGCCGTTTGCATCCACTACCAGTGGGACACTACCCATGTTCCAACTGCAGTGGATGTCATCTAACGAGTGCGTCAGATGTAATAATGGCATAACCTGGGATTTGAAATCCTATTCTAACTGTAACACTACTGGGGTGGTCTATATGATTACATGTACCTGTGATCTACACTATATTGGTATGACCACCAGGAAGGTCAACACACGGATGGTGAAACACCGTAGTAATTTCAGATGCAAACATTCCAATACTAAAATGACCACACATTTTTTGGAGAAAGGACATACCCCCAATGACATGCGGTGGGTGGTTCTGGAAATACAACAACCACACACAGACATGGAGAACAAACTACTAGAGAAAGAACAACGTTGGGTGTTCAGACTCCGTTCACATATTGTGGGTTTGAATGATGATATTCCTTGGGGACAATTTGCATAGTGAGAGTACTGAAGCTAGTGGAAATAACTAGTGATTCACATTGATTTCCCTAAAGAAACCCCAATACACAGTGAAACATTTCTAGACTTTACAAATGGATCTGGTTTGGCTCTGACTATTTAACCTCATGAATCCTGACCCAGCGTGTTTTACGTATATAGAAAACCGTTTCAAATATTTTTGAGAACAACTATGGGAATCCGCTTGACAATTATAAGGATCCATAGCAGTATGCCCAAAATTCATTAAGTATAATAAAAGTCACCCTGAGGAAGAAATATTCACTCCTTTACAACACAAAAGTGTATCGAATACACCTAAGATGGCCACCAACAAAGATCGTTGCCTAACGCGCCCTAGTTGATGAGTAGCGCTACAGGCTATGCGGAAGTAACCGGCCAGCCGATCTCTTAAAACAAACCCGGTCGCCAAGGTCCAACAACATTCGGACCGAAGCGGCGCGAATAGGTGCTTAAAAGAGGGAGGTATCCTGTTAGCAAGTAAGTGATATGAAACGAGTGTGTTAGGCAAAACGATGTGCCTGTTTACGGACTGATCGACCAGTAGACAACCTTGTAGGTAATAAGAAGCAAGACAAACAGATGAATTATCAGCCCGTTTTCCTTTTCCTTTTAGATCGCTGGGATACTGATCCCCTTCGAGTCCATGGGGCACTGTTAGGTCCCATTACATGTATGTAGAAATATGTAAGAATATGAATGTTGGATGAATGCGTGGTTTCCATACAGAAAGGTGCCGATCACGTTTTTTATGCATGAGAACTATCACGTTTGAGGCATGAAAAACATTCACGTTTTTTTACACAAAAAACGCCACGTTGAAAACCACGGAATAGAAATCAACTTTTTCCTTGTGCAATCTATTGTATATATCTATGTGTGCTTTTGTTGGGGGTAACACCCCTTGACTTTTCAAGTTGTTCTTTGTTTTTACAGGAACCACGTGATTCAATAGAATACGTAGGTATTATATGCATGTATTGATTGCATTAAAAAGGCTCATTTTTAGCGTTTAAGGAGTGGCGAACACAGGGCTGGTCCCTGTGTAGTCCCGAAGAAGTGCTTGGGGTATGCATGAAACATGTCGACAGGAGTTGATAGGTACACCTTGACACATTGCGTTTAGGCTATCCTAGCTCTTCCACCCCGTATTTTAAGGTTACCACCTGGAAGCAGGAATAAAGTTTATTGAAAGCTTACTAGGCAGGTATTTTTAAACTAATCACTTAGCCCACTCCACTATCACACCCGCACCACACATAGTCAAACTATAAGTGCTCCTACGTAATTCGCCAGTCGCAGCACGCCCCAGTCCGTAGAGGGCTGGGATGGCCCCTATGATGAAGCATGTCACCATGGGGCAACCCTGGTGAGTGAGGGGACACCAAGAAAAAGAGAAATTCTCTCTTTTTCTATCCACTATACCTACCAGTCCAACCCAAATGAGTGTTGTGAATGGAATTATAGTGATCGGTTAGGCTTTTTTGATTTCTCTTTGAGAAATCTTCTGTTGATTACAGTTTTTGGAGGGTGAGCCTAGCCCTCTTGTCCCTCTACCTCCCTTTCCTTTTGTACTAGTCTATATGCAGCGTGCAGCTGCGGGAGTTTTCTAATGCACCTAGTCCTGTGACAAAAAACCATTGTATCATTCAACTCACAAAATACATAGTCAATACATCAGTATATAGTAGATACCACCATGGCGGAGATTACGGGACTCTCTTTTACTGAAGACGAGGCAGACAGGATAATAGCTTCAATGCTTCCCCACACCAGCATATCTCACAAAGATACTAGTGAAGCCCAGCAATGTTGGGATGAGGTAACAGAATTGAAACTCAACCTAATTAAAACAATTATACATGGAATCATGATGAGTGAATATCATAGGCCAATGCAGCACCACGTGGCCTAATAGTAAATAATGAACCTTTCATCTTCCAGGACGATCTTGTCTTTAAGAAAGATTGGTCTCTGATTATCTGGCCCTGCACCAGGGACTGGCTAGTCCTTATTGTAAAAACTGCGGCACGTCGAGCTAAAGCAATGAAAATTGAAATTCATGACTTAGAAGTTAAATTGAAGAGCTACCAATCACCAGCGGACCTTAAGAAAAGACTAGATGAATTGAACAAATCAATGACTGAATTTGAGATCTCATTGAAGGATACGAAATATGTGAAGTTTCATAAAGACAAAAAATCTTTTTCACATGAGAAAGTGTATCCATATATTAAGGTGGACCACGTCCTCTCAGGAAAAAATCCCGGTTATAATACAGACACTGGGAGCTCAGATTCAGGATCCGACTCCTCAGGCTCGAGTTACAATCGTAACCAACCAAGAAACAGACAAAACAGAACAGGAAGGATGAGAAATAGGGGAAATTTCTGGCCAATTTTTCAAGGACAACCACCACCACAGTATTTCTATAGTCCTCCACCTTTCCACCAACCATATCCCCAACAACCCTTCCCGTTTTGGGATAATACCCAAACACCAGGCATTCAGCAGCAGCCTTTTTTAGGGAGAGGCAAAAGGCCGGGAAGAGGAAAGACCAGAGGCCAACAGGTACAATGGGCACAGCCCTTGGAAACAGGCAGAACACACACAAGGAGCCAGGGTCCGGTGAGCGTACCTTCGACCAGCAACATCTGAGTCTAGTGGTAAATCTATCAAGCAAAGTCCTTACCCAAGACCAAACGAAAATACTAGAAAGGGGTCTGGGTTTTGTTCCGACAACCAACTTAGACAAATTCAAACTATATTGTGAATTGAAGGAGTTCATCCGCAGTATAAAGTTACAAGTATTTTTCAAAGACAAACCAGAACCAGTGGGTATCTGGAATGACACAGGACTAAAGAAAAAATCTACCTTTACTCCACCAGCAGCAAGTCTACCAGTGGAACTGCTGGCTTTTGAAAAAGCAATCCTGAAGGATGTGATGGATTTGGAAACAGGTTCATCAAGAGCCTTTTATAATACAAGCAGATCCGAAAAAGATGCAATACAAGAATTGGCAAATGACACTAGCATAACAATAAAACCGGCTGATAAAGGCGGTGCAACGGTGGTGCAGAATTCACAAGACTATGAGACCGAATGTCTCAGACTTTTGGCGGATCAACGGAATTATGAAATCTTAACTGTGGATCCAACAGCACGTCTGAGGGTTGAAATTGCAACAATGGTAGAGGAATGCCTAATAAATGACTGGCTATCTAGAAAAGAAGCCAATTTTCTGGACAACAAACATCCTATGACACCATACTTTTATACGATCCCGAAAATCCACAAAAGGTTAGAAAATCCACCCGGGAGACCGATGGTCTCTGGGATCGGGTCGGTTTTAGAGCCTCTGTCAAAATTTGCAGACGCGTTCCTGCGACCCCTGGTGCAAAAAACAGAGACTTATCTACAAAATACCAAAGCAGTACTATGCCTAATAAAGGACTTTGAATTTGACCCTGCCACACAAATACTGGTAGGACTTGATGTGGAGAGTCTCTATACTAGTTTGCCCCATAGAGAGACCTTACAGATCTTAGAAGAGATTCTGTTTGAAAATGAATGGCAATACAAAACACCTAGACACGTTGTTCTGGAATGCTGCCGCCTAGCCCTGACCGAGAATTTTTTCAAATTCTAACAAACCATGTATAGGCAGACCCATGGAACTAGCATGGGAAGCACATTCGCGCCGAGCGTGGCCGGATTGTACGTCCACCAACTAGAGAACAAAAGAATTTTGACTCCGAACAATCCATACTCAACGCATATCCAGATGTGGAGGCGTTATATTGATGACGTCCTCCTCATCTGGAATGGAAATGAGGTGGAATTTGACCAATTCCTCATCTGGTTGAATTCACAAGATCCTTTTCTGAAGTTTACTGCCACAATAAGTAGAGAGCTACTGGTTTTCTTAGACCTAAACATAAAAGCAGAAGGTGGTCAATTAACCACCACCACACATTTCAAACCTACATCCAGAAATTGCCTCTTAAATTTTGAGAGTTTTCACCCACGACAACTACGGGAAAATTTGCCCTTCGGGCAGTTCTTACGCCTAAGAAGAAACTGCTCAGAAAAAAGAGACTATGAGACACAGGCAAAAGAACTGACCACGAAACTAATTCAGAGACAATATCCACGCAAGATTGTGTCAAAAGCAAAAAAGAGGGCGTCAAACAATGATAGAGATGCTCTTCTAGAAATAAAGGAGAGACCAGACCCCAAGAATGAGACTGATAAGAGGCCCATATGTGTTACTACCTACACCGTGGCCTCGCAAAAAGTAACTAAGATTGTCAAAAAACATTGGAGGACACTGAATAGTGGGGGTCTGAATCTCACCCAACCCATGTTTAGTCACCGCAAAGGCAAGAACCTGAAGGACTTAATAGTCCATACACGCCCCAAGATTGCAGAAGGTCCAGTTCGCCGTTTGCATCCACTACCAGTGGGACACTACCCATGTTCCAACTGCAGTGTATGTCATCTAACGAGTGCGACCAAACAGGTCAGATGTAATAATGGCATAACCTGGGATTTGAAATCCTATTCTAACTGTAACACTACTGGGGTGGTCTATATGATTACATGTACCTGTGATCTACACTATATTGGTATGACCACCAGGAAGGTCAACACACGGATGGTGGAACACCGTAGTAATTTCAGATGCAAACATTCCAATACTAAAATGACCACACATTTTTTGGAGAAAGGACATACCCCCAATGACATGCGGTGGGTGGTTCTGGAAATACAACAACCACACACAGACATGGAGAAAAAACTACTAGAGAAAGAACAACGTTGGGTGTTCAGACTCCGTTCACATATTGTGGGTTTGAATGATGATATTCCTTGGGGACAATTTGCATAGTAAGAGTACTGAAGCTAGTGGAAATAACTAGTGATTCACATTGATTTCCCTAAAGAAACCCCAATACACAGTGAAACATTTCTAGACTTTACAAATGGATCTGGTTTGGCTCTGACTATTTAACCTCATGAATCCTGACCCAGCGTGTTTTACGTATATAGAAAACCGTTTCAAATATTTTTGAGAACAACTATGGGAATCCGCTTGACAATTATAAGGATCCATAGCAGTATGCCCAAAATTCATTAAGTATAATAAAAGTCACCCTGAGGAAGAAATATTCACTCCTTTACAACACAAAAGTGTATCGAATACACCTAAGATGGCCGCCAACAAAGATCATTGCCTAACGCGCCCTAGTTGATGAGTAGCGCTACAGGCTATGCGGAAGTAACCGGCCAGCCGATCTCTTAAAACAAACCCGGTCGCCAAGGTCCAACAACATTCGGACCGAAGCGGCGCGAATAGGTGCTTAAAAGAGGGAGGTATCCTGTTAGCAAGTAAGTGATATGAAACGAGTGTGTTAGGCAAAACGATGTGCCTGTTTACGGACTGATCGACCAGTAGACAACCTTGTAGGTAATAAGAAGCAAGACAAACAGATGAATTATCAGCCCGTTTTCCTTTTCGTTTTAGATCGCTGGGATACTGATCCCCTTCGAGTCCATGGGGCACTTTTAGGTCCCATTACATGTATGTAGAAATATGTAAGAGTATGAATGTTGGATGAATGCGTGGTTTCCTCACAGAAAGGTGTCGATCACGTTTTTTATGCATGAGAACTATCACGTTTGAGGCATGAAAAACATTCACGTTTTTTTACACAAAAAACGCCACGTTGAAAACCACGGAATAGAAATCAACTTTTTCCTTGTGCAATCTATTGTATATATCTATGTGTGCTTTTGTTGGGGGTAACACCCCTTGACTTTTCAAGTTGTTCTTTGTTTTTACAGGAACCACGTGATTCAATAGAATACGTAGGTATTATATGCATGTATTGATTGCATTAAAAAGGCTCATTTTTAGCGTTTAAGGAGTGGCGAACACAGGGCTGGTCCCTGTGTAGTCCCGAAGAAGTGCTTGGGGTATGCATGAAACATGTCGACAGGAGTTGATAGGTACACCTTGACACATTGCGTTTAGGCTATCCTAGCTCTTCCACCCCGTATTTTAAGGTTACCACCTGGAAGCAGGAATAAAGTTTATTGAAAGCTTACTAGGCAGGTATTTTTAAACTAATCACTTAGCCCACTCCACTATCACACCCGCACCACACATAGTCAAACTATAAGTGCTCCTAAGTAATTCGCCAGTCGCAGCACGCCCCAGTCCGTAGAGGGCTGGGATGGCCCCTCTGATGAAGCATGTCACCATGGGGCAACCCTGGTGAGTGAGGGGACACCAAGAAAAAGAGAAATTCTCTCTTTTTCTATCCACTATACCTACCAGTCCAACCCAAATGAGTGTTGTGAATGGAATTATAGTGATCGGTTAGGCTTTTTTGATTTCTCTTTGAGAAATCTTCTGTTGATTACAGTTTTTGGAGGGTGAGCCTAGCCCTCTTGTCCCTCTACCTCCCTTTCCTTTTGTACTAGTCTATATGCAGCGTGCAGCTGCGGGAGTTTTCTAATGCACCTAGTCCTGTGACAAAAAACCATTGTATCATTCAACTCACAAAATACATAGTCAATACATCAGTATATAGTAGATACCACCATGGCGGAGATTACGGGACTCTCTTTTACTGAAGACGAGGCAGACAGGATAATAGCTTCAATGCTTCCCCACACCAGCATATCTCACAAAGATACTAGTAAAGCCCAGCAATGTTGGGATGAGGTAACAGAATTGAAACGCAACCTAATTAAAACAATTATACATGGAATCATGATGAGTGAATATCATAGGGCCAATGCAGCACCACGTGGCCTAATAGTAAATAATGAACCTTTCATCTTCCAGGACGATCTTGTCTTTAAGAAAGATTGGTCTCTGATTATCTGGCCCTGCACCAGGGACTGGCTAGTCCTTATTGTAAAAACTGCGGCACGTCGAGCTGAAGCAATGAAAATTGAAATTCATGACTTAGAAGTTAAATTGAAGAGCTACCAATCACCAGCGGACCTTAAGAAAAGACTAGATGAATTGAACAAATCAATGACTGAATTTGAGATCTCATTGAAGGATACGAAATATGTGAAGTTTCATAAAGACAAAAAATCTTTTTCACATGAGAAAGTGTATCCATATATTAAGGTGGACCACGTCCTCTCAGGAAAAAATCCCGGTTATAATACAGACACTGGGAGCTCAGATTCAGGATCCGACTCCTCAGGCTCGAGTTACAATCGTAACCAACCAAGAAACAGACAAAACAGAACAGGAAGGATGAGAAATAGGGGAAATTTCTGGCCAATTTTTCAAGGACAACCACCACCACAGTATTTCTATAGTCCTCCACCTTTCCACCAACCATATCCCCAACAACCCTTCCCGTTTTGGGATAATACCCAAACACCAGGCATTCAGCAGCAGCCTTTTTTAGGGAGAGGCAAAAGGCCGGGAAGAGGAAAGACCAGAGGCCAACAAGTACAATGGGCACAGCCCTTGGAAACAGGCAGAACACACACAAGGAGCCAGGGTCCGGTGAGCGTACCTTCGACCAGCAACATCTGAGTCTAGTGGTAAATCTATCAAGCAAAGTCCTTACCCAAGACCAAACGAAAATACTAGAAAGGGGTCTGGGTTTTGTTCCGACAACCAACTTAGACAAATTCAAACTATATTGTGAATTGAAGGAGTTCATCCGCAGTATAAAGTTACAAGTATTTTTCAAAGACAAACCAGAACCAGTGGGTATCTGGAATGACACAGGACTAAAGAAAAAATCTACCTTTACTCCACCAGCAGCAAGTCTACCAGTGGAACTGCTGGCTTTTGAAAAAGCAATCCTGAAGGATGTGATGGATTTGGAAACAGGTTCATCAAGAGCCTTTTATAATACCAGCAGATCCGAAAAAGATGCAATACAAGAATTGGCAAATGACACTAGCATAACAATAAAACCGGCTGATAAAGGCGGTGCAACGGTGGTGCAGAATTCACAAGACTATGAGACCGAATGTCTCAGACTTTTGGCGGATCAACGGAATTATGAAATCTTAACTGTGGATCCAACAGCACGTCTGAGGGTTGAAATTGCAACAATGGTAGAGGAATGCCTAATAAATGACTGGCTATCTAGAAAAGAAGCCGATTTTCTGGACAACAAACATCCTAGGACACCATACTTTTATAGGATCCCGAAAATCCACAAAAGGTTAGAAAATCCACCCGGGAGACCGATTGTCTCTGGGATCGGGTCGGTTTTAGAGCCTCTGTCAAAATTTGCAGACGCGTTCCTGCGACCCCTGGTGCAAAAACCAGAGACTTATCTACAAAATACCAAAGCAGTACTATGCCTAATAAAGGACTTTGAATTTGACCCTGCCACACAAATACTGGTAGGACTTGATGTGGAGAGTCTCTATACTAGTTTGCCCCATAGAGAGACCTTACAGATCTTAGAAGAGATTCTGTTTGAAAATGAATGGCAATACAAAACACCTAGACACGTTGTTCTGGAATGCTGCCGCCTAGCCCTGACCGAGAATTTTTTCAAATTCCAACAAACCATGTATAGGCAGACCCATGGAACTAGCATGGGAAGCACATTCGCGCCGAGCGTGGCCGGATTGTACGTCCACCAACTAGAGAACAAAAGAATTTTGACTCCGAACAATCCATACTCAACGCATATCCAGATGTGGAGGCATTATATTGATGACGTCCTCCTCATCTGGAATGGAAATGAGGTGGAATTTGACCAATTCCTCATCTGGTTGAATTCACAAGATCCTTTTCTGAAGTTTACTGCCACAATAAGTAGAGAGCTACTGGTTTTCTTAGACCTAAACATAAAAGCAGAAGGTGGTCAATTAACCACCACCACACATTTCAAACCTACATCCAGAAATTGCCTCTTAAATTTTGAGAGTTTTCACCCACGACAACTACGGGAAAATTTGCCCTTCGGGCAGTTCTTACGCCTAAGAAGAAACTGCTCAGAAAAAAGAGACTATGAGACACAGGCAAAAGAACTGACCACGAAACTAATTCAGAGACAATATCCACGCAAGATTTTGTCAAAAGCAAAAAAGAGGGCGTCAAACAATGATAGAGATGCTCTTCTAGAAATAAAGGAGAGACCAGACCCCAAGAATGAGACTGATAAGAGGCCCATATGTGTTACTGCCAACACCGTGGCCTCGCAAAAAGTAACTAAGATTGTCAAAAAACATTGGAGGACACTGAATAGTGGGGGTCTGAATCTCACCCAACCCATGTTTAGTCACCGCAAAGGCAAGAACCTGAAGGACTTAATAGTCCATACACGCCCCAAGATTGCAGAAGGTCCAGTTCGCCGTTTGCATCCACTACCAGTGGGACACTACCCATGTTCCAACTGCAGTGTATGTCATCTAACGAGTGCGACCAAACAGGGCAGATGTAATAATGGCATAACCTGGGATTTGAAATCCTATTCTAACTGTAACACTACTGGGGTGTTCTATATGATTACATGTACCTGTGATCTACACTATATTGGTATGACCACCAGGAAGGTCAACACACGGATGGTGAAACACCGTAGTAATTTCAGATGCAAACATTCCAATACTAAAATGACCACACATTTTTTGGAGAAAGGACATACCCCCAATGACATGCGGTGGGTGGTTCTGGAAATACAACAACCACACACAGACATGGAGAACAAACTACTAGAGAAAGAACAACGTTGGGTGTTCAGACTCCGTTCACATATTGTGGGTTTGAATGATGATATTCCTTGGGGACAATTTGCATAGTGAGAGTACTGAAGCTAGTGGAAATAACTAGTGATTCACATTGATTTCCCTAAAGAAACCCCAATACACAGTGAAACATTTCTAGACTTTACAAATGGATCTGGTTTGGCTCTGAGTATTTAACCTCATGAATCCTGACCCAGCGTGTTTTACGTATATAGAAAACCGTTTCAAATATTTTTGAGAAAAACTATGGGAATCCGCTTGACAATTATAAGGATCCATAGCAGTATGCCCACAATTCATTAAGTATAATAAAAGTCACCCTGAGGAAGAAATATTCACTCCTTTACAACACAAAAGTGTATCGAATACACCTAAGATGGCCGCCAACAAAGATCGTTGCCTAACGCGCCCTAGTTGATGAGTAGCGCTACAGGCTATGCGGAAGTAACCAGCCAGCCGATCTCTTAAAACAAACCCGGTCGCCAAGGTCCAACAACATTCGGACCGAAGCGGCGCGAATAGGTGCTTAAAAGAGGGAGGTATCCTGTTAGCAAGTAAGTGATATGAAACGAGTGTGTTAGGCAAAACGATGTGCCTGTTTACGGACTGATCGACCAGTAGACAACCTTGTAGGTAATAAGAAGCAAGACAAACAGATGAATTATCAGCCCGTTTTCCTTTTCCTTTTAGATCGCTGGGATACTGATCCCCTTCGAGTCCATGGGGCACTGTTAGGTCCCATTACATGTATGTAGAAATATGTAAGAGTATGAATGTTGGATGAATGTGTGGTTTCCTCACAGAAAGGTGCCGATCACGTTTTTTATGCATGAGAACTATCACGTTTGAGGCATGAAAAACATTCACGTTTTTTTACACAAAAAACGCCACGTTGAAAACCACGGAATAGAAATCAACTTTTTCCTTGTGCAATCTTTTGTATATATCTATGTGTGCTTTTGTTGGGGGTAACACCCCTTGACTTTTCAAGTTGTTCTTTGTTTTTACAGGAACCACGTGATTCAATAGAATACGTAGGTATTATATGCATGTATTGATTGCATTAAAAAGGCTCATTTTTAGTGTTTAAGGAGTGGCGAACACTGGGCTGGTCCCTGTGTAGTCCCGAAGAAGTGCTTGGGGTATGCACGAAACATGTCGACAGGAGTTGATAGGTACACCTTGACACATTGCGTTTAGGCTATCCTAGCTCTTCCACCCCGTATTTTAAGGTTACCACCTGGAAGCAGGAATAAAGTATATTGAAAGCTTACTAGGCAGGTATTTTTAAACTAATCACTTAGCCCACTCCACTATCACACCCGCACCACACATAGTCAAACTATAAGTGCTCCTTCAGAGCTGACCTGCAGTGAGTGCTGCTCTCTTCACCCTCTTATCCTGCTGTTTGTAAACCGACGCCTCGCGGCCCCCGCTCCGCGGGAGCCGCTCGTAGGCCAAGTGCTTTGCCAGTCTTTTGTTCCTGGACTCCCTTAAGTGCATAGGAGCACCAACGCGACCTCAACGGCACTGTAACTGCACCCCAAGGCTTGAGGCGGGACTGCGAGGACCAGCGTGCAGCGCGGCGCTGATCGGCCGCAGCTGGTCCTCTTCCCGCCCCTCCACCCATTATTACCATCGCGGTGTGTGAGCAACCTGGGATTCTCTTCAGAGCTGACCTGCAGTGAGTGCTGCTCTCTTCACCCTCTTATCCTGCTGTTTGTAAACCGACGCCTCGCGGCCCCCCCTCCGCGGGTGCCGCTCGTAGGCCAAGTGCTTTGCCAGTCTTTTGTTCCTGGACTCCCTTAAGTGCATAGGAGCACCAACGCGACCTCAACGGCACTGTAACTGCACCCCAAGGCTTGAGGCGGGACTGCGAGGACCAGCGTGCAGCGCGGCGCTGATCGGCCGCAGCTGGTCCTCTTCCCGCCCCTCCACCCATTATTACCATCGCGGTGTGTGAGCAACCTGGGATTCTCTTCAGAGCTGACCTGCAGTGAGTGCTGCTCTCTTCACCCTCTTATCCTGCTGTTTGTAAACCGACGCCTCGCGGCCCCCGCTCCGCGGGAGCCGCTCGTAGGCCAAGTGCTTTGCCAGTCTTTTGTTCCTGGACTCCCTTAAGTGCATAGGAGCACCAACGCGACCTCAACGGCACTGTAACTGCACCCCAAGGCTTGAGGCGGGACTGCGAGGACCAGCGTGCAGCGCGGCGCTGATCGGCCGCAGCTGGTCCTCTTCCCGCCCCTCCACCTGATCCTCCCATATAATCTGTGGCAGCAACGCGCACGCGGGACGCGCGCGGGGCTAAGGCCGGGGCTAAGACCGGGCAAAGAGCGGGCCGTTTAAGGCCGTTCAAGGACGGCAGAGGACGGCCCTGGCCCTGAACCTCTGTCTTATTGCTCACAATCAATTGCTAAGGTAGGCGGAACTGTGTCTTCTACTTTGTACCGTAACACCGGCGGCCGCCTTTCAGCTATATTACCATCTTCTACTGTCCTTGCGTCACAGATGTCAGCTATGCGTAACAGAACTAGAAGTTGCACCAAAAAAGCTACGGCGGTAGCACAGGTGACTGGACCCATAGACCTTTTCATTTCACGGGTGAATGAGACTATTGACAAAAGCATTGTTTTATTAGAAAAAAGAGTCTCCTTGGATCTTGCGAACGCAAAGCGTTCGTCTTTGGGTTCTCTTGCAAATGCTAAATCACCCTCCCAACAGTTATCGAATAATTGTTCTTTACCCTTACCTTTGCCTACTACTGGTGCACTGACTGTACCGAATGCTGTTGATTTATCGGTCGCCCTATCAGACTCGGATCCGTCTTTTGTCGATTTGGAGGCTACCCCAGACCTAGAAGCCTGTCAGTTATCCGGCAGAGCGGAGCCGAGTCTGGATGGGCTAACTGATGTGGAAACAGCTCCTGTACTTATAGATTCTGGGGGAAGGGTTATCATTCCTCCAAAAGTTACGTCCAAGAGTAAGAACAAGGAAAAATTAAAAGTTGCAGCCAGGAACCATAACCTGATATCACCTTCCCCGCAAATAGCACCAGGTATACCCTGCTGGGTTCAAAATATGGTAACAGATCTTAAATTGGACCTTGAAGCCTCACTAGCAGCACAAATTAATCCCTTAATTTCAAAACTTGACAGGCTCACGTCTTTAATGCACTCGAAATGGCCCAATAAGACGAACGGGCCAGGGCCTGTTCAGCCACAAGTGACCACAGAAGCAGCCCCTAAATGCCCATCTTGTGACCAGCTTCCTAAAGATGTATCAAATAAAGCACAAGTAACCGTGGTTTCTGGGAATTCAGCTTTATTACATCGGTCCCAAATAGGGAACAATTCTGTCAAGTCCCCAGTTTTACCCATTCCGAAGGTGGGGGGTTCTATTTCAACTTGTCAACACTCTGTCGATGGAAATAAAACCGCCACTTCACAAGCAAAAGATGTTGTAGGAAAGTCTAGTAACCCTTCAGTACCTATTCTTACAAATAAGACTGAAGGTTTTAAGCCAAAGCAAGCTCGTTTTAAGTCAATCAGCCTGCCACCAGAAGTCTCCCCTTTTGTGGTCGTGTTGACGGCAGTTCCCCCCCTGAAGGAGGGAGCAAAAGAAACTTTTGTTGAGTTAAGAAATAAATGCGCTCAGTGGCTCCACTTACATAAACCTTTACCTAATAATATGAATGGTGAAATTCTTACTGTGCGTAGAGGGGATTGGGTGGGCAGAAGTAAGAAAACAATAGCAGGGGACGTGATTACAGTTAATTTTAGGGATATAGGGGCAGCTAGTTACATTTGTAATGCACCTAACAGTGGTCCTGCCACTCAAATCAATCCACTCCCTCTGTCCTATTTTTTCCCCATGCCATCAAGACCAAATCCTCCCCGTTCTACTTTTCCTAGCAATAGAGGATCTGTGTATCCCCCGCAACAGTTCACTAAACCTTGGCAGCAACCACCACACCTTTTTCCTTTTTTCCCACAACATGCTAGTTATCAGCAGCAGCCGCCACATCCCTTATCTTTTCCCCCACACCATGTTAGTCCCCAGTGGCAACAACCCCCCCACCATCCTCCACCTTCATATCAGTTTGCTCATCAGTGGCAGCAACCTTTTCAGCCCCTACAACCCGTTAAACCCCAGTGGCAACAAACATGGCAGGATATGCCCCCTTCCCTTGATCCCTCGTACTCACAATTTGCCCATCCTAACAGATATGGTGTGTTAGACGAGGTAGATTGACTCAGCTTCACAAATGCTTCAGACTCAATTATCTGTATGTCCAAAAAAGATATGGAGAGTGTTTTTCCAGCCATACCTCTCCCTACACCTTCCGAATCCCCAATAGTGGCATCGCTAATACCCCTCCCGCATATATTAAGTAGGGATAGCCTTGATGCATGTACATCTACCGCTTCCCCCAGATTAGGCCTAGATACCAACTTCCAGGAAGATAGTCCTATCCTACCACGTGTAATCCAGCCAGAGTCGACTACTCATGGCGACACTGGCAAGCCAGCGGGACTCTCCCTTATTTCCTGGAACATTGCTGGCCTTGCTAGTAAAATAGGTTCACCTTTTTGGACCAGTTTTATTGGGGAGGGATTAGACTTAATTCTTCTGCAGGAAACGTGGTGTTTGGACCTTATTAATATTGAAGGGTACACATCTCACTGCCTTAAAGCTACTAAATCTAGCTCGGGCAGGGCCAAGGGGGGCCTTTTGATGCTTTTGTCTAATAAGCTGTGTGATTGTACAGTTAAAAGTAGCACGACAGTTGGGACCCACAGTCAAGTTATAAGGGTAGAGTGCAGGAAGAGTATCGACCTCGTTGTAGTAAATTTCTACAACAACATTTTTGATGCCACCAGAGGAGATATTCTACCGCCTCTAGAAAAGGAAATTACCAAGGCCTTGGGCATTTCAAAAAGAAAGGCTGAGGTTGTTTGGGCAGGGGATTTTAATTTGCAGCCCTGCCATTTGTCCAATGGGAATATCTGTGGCTTTGGAGCGGCTATGAGCAGTCATTGGGGGGGTCCGGGTGTGAGGGAGGATGTTCTTCACTTCCAACACTGCAGTTACGGTTCTACATTAAATAACATGCTAGTCACATTTGATTTGACCCTGTTAAACTGTAATTTAAACAACCGGGCAATAACATGCCCTACATTTACAGGTAGAGACGCAGGATCATTTATAGATCATATTCTTTTGTCTAGCAGTGGAGACTTTACTGACTTGTATGTAAATGAAGAAAGTCTCAGTGACCATAACAGCATTCGTGTTACCCTCCTAGGGCATGGTACCCCGACAGTTTCAGGTGAAAAATGCTCTACTGATCTAGTACCCTTTAGACCGAAGGGTCTTAGGATTAAATGGACTGGAATTAATTCTAAGGCCAAGCAGAAGGAGGTTCTTACTAGTTGTAAGAACCAAATCAGTTCCTGTCTAGATAATGATTGTGACCCAGGTTGCTTATTAGTCCACTTTGTCTCTATGAATAGTATTATTGATGGCATTTTTACTAAGGCCCCGTCATCTAATAGTGGTCCGAAGCAGGGGTGGTTTGACAAGAACTGTATAGTCGCCCTTCGAGAACTTAAGAACGCTTTAGGTACTAAACCACGAGATAAGGAGGTTATAAAACACCTTAGGTCTAGATATAAAATAGCAATTAATAATAGGAAACGGGTACTACAGACTGAGGCGTGGGATAAGTTGAAAGAAGCAGCTGAGACCAAAAACTGCAAACTTTATTGGGAAACAATTAATAGTCCTTTTCTCAATAAAGAAGATGCCCCAGAATTAACATCATATGTGGCATGCAGCGATTGGGTCAGTCACTTTTCTAAAATTTTTAATCCGGAAGGGTTATTCCCTGAGTCACTGTCCCCTGAGTCTACCCCTTGGCTACTCCTCCCGTTGGGAATAACATTAGAGGAATGCCATGAAGGAATTTCTATTAGCAAAGGAGGCAAGGCCCCTGGCCCTGATGGGGTCCCGCTGGATTTATACAAAGATGAATCAGATCTGTGGGCTCCCATCCTGGTGCGGATATTCAATTGTGCGGCAGAAACTAATTTCCCTTCTACCTGGGGTCAATCGGTTATTATCCCCTTACATAAGAAAGGTAACAAATCAGAGGCTTCCAATTATCGGCCAATTTCCTTGTTGGACGCCTCTGTAAAGGTAATGAGTAGGATTTTGCTCAAAAGGCTAGAAAATTGGGCAACTGATTTGAATATTTTAACTAGAGTCCAATACGGCTTCCGGAAAGGTTTGGGCACATTGGATCAATGTGTAAATTTGGACCTTTTAATTAATAAATATACTGTGGCTAAAAATGGCAATCTCTTTTTATGTTTTGCTGATTTGAGTAGCGCTTTTGATTTGGTTAACCACGCTATTCTTTGGGAGGTTTTACTTGATGCAGGGGCACCGAGGGAAATTGTCCATTTCTTAGCTAGACTTTATGAAAAACTCTCCTGTAAGGTCCGCTATGGCACCCTAGGCGAATGCACCCCTTTTTTTAAAGTTTCACGGGGCATACGCCAGGGATGTGTTTTGGCCCCTCTTTTATTTTCCCTCTTTATCAATAATGTTGACCGATCTCTGGTTGACATCCCAGCTGACGCTCCCCTGATTGGAGGAAAACCTGTTCCGCTGTTACTTTATGCGGATGACGCTGTTCTTTTATCTCGAACACAGATTGGCCTCCAGCGCCTAATTGATAATTTTTTGCAGTTTATCCAAGTTAGGAGGCTTCGAGTGAACAAAACTAAGACGTATGTCATGTCTTGCGGTCAGGTAGCAAAGCAGTCAAAGCATACCTTTTTCTTGGATAAAGAAAAATTGACTCATGTTAAATCCTTTTGTTATTTGGGAATAATACAACATAATATAATAGATACATACATACATACAATAATAGTGGGACTTGGACCTCTGAATTTGATTCTATTAGACTAAAAATGCTGCGGTCCACCAGCAGTATTTTTCGATTTGCCTCTAAACTTGGCTCACGCAGCATTCCAGATATGATGAATATATATAATGTTTGTTGTGTCTCTTCTGCACTGTATGGGGCAGGTGTATGGGGCCATAGTGAGGGCACATCCCTACAGAAGGAGGAAAATAAGTTTTTAAGGAGGTTGTTATGTGTTCCTCCTTCTGCCTCTGTTCAATTGATCCACGAAGAGGTCGGGGTCGAGTTTATTTCTGACTTAGCAGCAGTTCGGCCACTTTTATTGTGGCGTTCTATTTGGGCTAAGCCAGAGACTCGATTCACTCAAGACATTATCCTTGATTGTATAGGTTTGGACCATTCTTCACGCATACAGTGGTTGAGATACATTCATCGCTGGTATCTCCTTCTCTTTAATATTGATGTGTTTCTTGAGCCAGAAGAGGTTGTTTCTATTTCAAAAAAAGAAATTAAGACAACGTTTCTAAATTTTCAAAAGGTAGAGCGGGATAAAATTTCTGGTAACCTTACCACCGTGAAATTTTACAAGGACCTGAATTTAATTTCGGGGCTCCAACCCTACCTTGTGTACGTGACCCGTCCCTCTCATCAGTATGTATTAACACGTGTCAGATTGGGTATTGTTCATCATTTGGTTGCATTCCCAAACACGAGAGCTAGATCAGAGACACCCTGCCCGTGTGACAGTACTTCCCGCCAGAGTAGTTGCCATTTTTTACTTTTCTGTAAATTTTTTCATTTTCTTAGGATAAAATACCTTAAACCGATTTTTATAAAGTATAATATTCGTACCACAGAAACTGCATTGATACTTTTATCCTCACTGGAGAACGAGGATATCTGTTTCTTTCTGGCTACTTTTATTTTGAAGTGTACAGCTGCCAGGAAAAGTATTGTACTATAATATCTTTTATACTTACCTGTCTGTACCTAAGTTATACAGCTGCCAGGAATTGTATTATGCTGCTATTACTTTTTACACTCCTGTCTGTATATATATGTCTAAGTTTTATACTATTTTTTTGTAATTAAGGTATTATTTTTATCTGTTGATGCCCACAGTATGCTATGATTATCTAAATTGAAATGTACAGCTGCCAGGAAATGTTTATCAAGTAAACCCTATTGATTTCCTGTCTGTTCATTATGAATGCCTTTTCACTGTTGCACACTAGCCTTTGCACATCTTCCTACTCCTTTTCTTATTCGTGTTCATATGGTGATTTTAATATTTTAACTATGTATTTTATTATGCTTGTATGATTTGTATGTACAAATCGAATAAAAGCTTTTTGAATTGAATTGAATTTGAATTGAAGTGCTCCTACGTAATTCGCCAGTCGCAGCACGCCCCAGTCCGTAGAGGGCTGGGATGGCCCCTATGATGAAGCATGTCACCATGGGGAAACCCTGGTGAGTGATGGGACACCAAGAAAAAGAGCAATTCTCTCTTTTTCTATCCACTATACCTACCAGTCCAACCCAAATGAGTGTTGTGAATGGAATTATAGTGATCGGTTAGGCTTTTTTGATTTCTCTTTGAGAAATCTTCTGTTGATTACAGTTTTTGGAGGGTGAGCCTAGCCCTCTTGTCCCTCTACCTCCCTTACCTTTTGTACTAGTCTATATGCAGCGTGCAGCTGCAGGAGTTTTCTAATGCACCTAGTCCTGTGACAAAAAACCATTGTATCATTCAACTCACAAAATACATAGTCAATACATCAGTATATAGTAGATACCACCATGGCGGAGATTACGGGACTCTCTTTTACTGAAGACGAGGCAGACAGGATAATAGCTTCAATGCTTCCCCACACCAGCATATCTCACAAAGATACTAGTGAAGCCCAGCAATGTTGGGATGAGGTAACAGAATTGAAACGCAACCTAATTAAAACAATTATACATGGAATCATGATGAGTGAATATCATAGGGCCAATGCAGCACCACGTGGCCTAATAGTAAATAATGAACCTTTCATCTTCCAGGACGATCTTGTCTTTAAGAAAGATTGGTCTCTGATTATCTGGCCCTGCACCAGGGACTGGCTAGTCCTTATTGTAAAAACTGCGGCACGTCGAGCTGAAGCAATGAAAATTGAAATTCATGACTTAGAAGTTAAATTGAAGAGCTACCAATCACCAGCGGACCTTAAGAAAAGACTAGATGAATTGAACAAATCAATGACTGAATTTGAGATCTCATTGAAGGATACGAAATATGTGAAGTTTCATAAAGACAAAAAAACTTTTTCACATGAGAAAGTGTATCCATATATTAAGGTGGACCACGTCCTCTCAGGAAAAAATCCCGGTTATAATACAGACACTGGGAGCTCAGATTCAGGGTCCGACTCCTCAGGCTCGAGTTACAATCGTAACCAACCAAGAAACAGACAAAACAGAACAGGAAGGATGAGAAATAGGGGAAATTTCTGGCCAATTTTTCAAGGACAACCACCACCACAGTATTTCTATAGTCCTCCACCTTTCCACCAACCATATCCCCAACAACCCTTCCCGTTTTGGGATAATACCCAAACACCAGGCATTCAGCAGCAGCCTTTTTTAGGGAGAGGGAAAAGGCCGGGAAGAGGAAAGACCAGAGGCCAACAAGTACAATGGGCACAGCCCTTGGAAACAGGCAGAACACACACAAGGAGCCAGGGTCCGGTGAGCGTACCTTCGACCAGCAACATCTGAGTCTAGTGGTAAATCTATCAAACAAAGTCCTTACCCAAGACCAAACGAAAATACTAGAAAGGGGTCTGGGTTTTGTTCCGACAACCAACTTAGACAAATTCAAACTATATTGTGAATTGAAGGAGTTCATCCGCAGTATAAAGTTACAAGTATTTTTCAAAGACAAACCAGAACCAGTGGGTATCTGGAATGACACAGGACTAAAGAAAAAATCTACCTTTACTCCACCAGCAGCAAGTCTACCAGTGGAACTGCTGGCTTTTGAAAAAGCAATCCTGAAGGATGTGATGGATTTGGAAACAGGTTCATCAAGAGCCTTTTATAATACCAGCAGATCCGAAAAAGATGCAATACAAGAATTGGCAAATGACACTAGCATAACAATAAAACCGGCTGATAAAGGCGGTGCAACGGTGGTGCAGAATTCACAAGACTATGAGACCGAATGTCTCAGACTTTTGGCGGATCAACGGAATTATGAAATCTTAACTGTGGATCCAACAGCACGTCTGAGGGTTGAAATTGCAACAATGGTAGAGGAATGCCTAATAAATGACTGGCTATCTAGAAAAGAAGCCGATTTTCTGGACAACAAACATCCTAGGACACCATACTTTTATACGATCCCGAAAATCCACAAAAGGTTAGAAAATCCACCCGGGAGACCGATTGTCTCTGGGATCGAGTCGGTTTTAGAGCCTCTGTCAAAATTTGCAGACGCGTTCCTGCGACCCCTGGTGCAAAAAACAGAGACTTATCTACAAAATACCAAAGCAGTACTATGCCTAATAAAGGACTTTGAATTTGACCCTGCCACACAAATACTGGTAGGACTTGATGTGGAGAGTCTCTATACTAGTTTGCCCCATAGAGAGACCTTACAGATCTTAGAAGAGATTCTGTTTGAAAATGAATGGCAATACAAAACACCTAGACACGTTGTTCTGGAATGCTGCCGCCTAGCCTGACCGAGAATTTTTTCAAATTCCAACAAACCATGTATAGGCAGACCCATGGAACTAGCATGGGAAGCACATTCGCGCCGAGCGTGGCCGGATTGTACGTCCACCAACTAGAGAACAAAAGAATTTTGACTCCGAACAATCCATACTCAACGCATATCCAGATGTGGAGGCGTTATATTGATGACGTCCTCCTCATCTGGAATGGAAATGAGGTGGAATTTGACCAATTCCTCATCTGGTTGAATTCACAAGATCCTTTTCTGAAGTTTACTGCCACAATAAGTAGAGAGCTACTGGTTTTCTTAGACCTAAACATAAAAGCAGAAGGTGGTCAATTAACCACCACCACACATTTCAAACCTACATCCAGAAATTGCCTCTTAAATTTTGAGAGTTTTCACCCACGACAACTACGGGAAAATTTGCCCTTCGGGCAGTTCTTACGCCTAAGAAGAAACTGCTCAGAAAAAAGAGACTATGAGACACAGGCAAAAGAACTGACCACGATACTAATTCAGAGACAATATCCACGCAAGATTTTGTCAAAAGCAAAAAAGAGGGCATCAAACAATGATAGAGATGCTCTTCTAGAAATAAAGGAGAGACCAGACCCCAAGAATGAGACTGTTAAGAGGCCCATATGTGTTACTACCTACACCGTGGCCTCGCAAAAAGTAACTAAGATTGTCAAAAAACATTGGAGGACACTGAATAGTGGGGGTCTGAATCTCACCCAACCCATGTTTAGTCACCGCAAAGGCAAGAACCTGAAGGACTTAATAGTCCATACACGCCCCAAGATTGCAGAAGGTCCAGTTCGCCGTTTGCATCCACTACCAGTGGGACACTACCCATGTTCCAACTGCAGTGTATGTCATCTAACGAGTGCGACCAAACAGTTCAGATGTAATAATGGCATAACCTGGGATTTGAAATCCTATTCTAACTGTAACACCACTGGGGTGGTCTATATGATTACATGTACCTGTGATCTACACTATATTGGTATGACCACCAGGAAGGTCAACACACGGATGGTGGAACACCGTAGTAATTTCAGATGCAAACATTCCAATACTAAAATGACCACACATTTTTTGGAGAAAGGACATACCCCCAATGACATGCGGTGGGTGGTTCTGGAAATACAACAACCACACACAGACATGGAGAAAAAACTACTAGAGAAAGAACAACGTTGGGTGTTCAGACTCCGTTCACATATTGTGGGTTTGAATGATGATATTCCTTGGGGACAATTTGCATAGTAAGAGTACTGAAGCTAGTGGAAATAACTAGTGATTCACATTGATTTCCCTAAAGAAACCCCAATACACAGTGAAACATTTCTAGACTTTACAAATGGATCTGGTTTGGCTCTGACTATTTAACCTCATGAATCCTGACCCAGCGTGTTTTACGTATATAGAAAACCGTTTCAAATATTTTTGAGAACAACTATGGGAATCCGCTTGACAATTATAAGGATCCATAGCAGTATGCCCAAAATTCATTAAGTATAATAAAAGTCACCCTGAGGAAGAAATATTCACTCCTTTACAACACAAAAGTGTATCGAATACACCTAAGATGGCCGCCAACAAAGATCGTTGCCTAACGCGCCCTAGTTGATGAGTAGCGCTACAGGCTATGCGGAAGTAACCGGCCAGCCGATCTCTTAAAACAAACCCGGTCGCCAAGGTCCAACAACATTCGGACCGAAGCGGCGCGAATAGGTGCTTAAAAGAGGGAGGTATCCTGTTAGCAAGTAAGTGATATGAAACGAGTGTGTTAGGCAAAACGATGTGCCTGTTTACGGACTGATCGACCAGTAGACAACCTTGTAGGTAATAAGAAGCAAGACAAACAGATGAATTATCAGCCCGTTTTCCTTTTCCTTTTAGATCGCTGGGATACTGATCCCCTTCGAGTCCATGGGGAACTGTTAGGTCCCATTACATGTATGTAGAAATATGTAAGAGTATGAATGTTGGATGAATGCGTGGTTTCCTCACAGAAAGGTGCCGATCACGTTTTTTATGCATGAGAACTATCACGTTTGAGGCATGAAAAACATTCACGTTTTTTTACACAAAAAACGCCACGTTGAAAACCACGGAATAGAAATCAACTTTTCCCTTGTGCAATCTATTGTATATATCTATGTGTGCTTTTGTTGGGGGTAACACCCCTTGACTTTTCAAGTTGTTCTTTGTTTTTACAGGAACCACGTGATTCAATAGAATACGTAGGTATTATATGCATGTATTGATTGCATTAAAAAGGCTAATTTTTAGCGTTTAAGGAGTGGCGAACACAGGGCTGGTCCCTGTGTAGTCCCGAAGAAGTGCTTGGGGTATGCACGAAACATGTCGACAGGAGTTGATAGGTACACCTTGACACATTGCGTTTAGGCTATCCTAGCTCTTCCACCCCGTATTTTAAGGTTACCACCTGGAAGCAGGAATAAAGTTTATTGAAAGCTTACTAGGCAGGTATTTTTAAACTAATCACTTAGCCCACTCCACTATCACACCCGCACCACACATAGTCAAACTATAAGTGCTCCTACGTAATTCGCCAGTCGCAGCACGGCCCAGTCCGTAGAGGGCTGGGATGGCCCCTATGATGAAGCATGTCACCATGGGGCAACCCTGGTGAGTGAGGGGACACGAAGAAAAAGAGCAATTCTCTCTTTTTCTATCCACTATACCTACCAGTCCAACCCAAATGAGTGTTGTGAATGGAATTATAGTGATCGGTTAGGCTTTTTTGATTTCTCTTTGAGAAATCTTCTGTTGATTACAGTTTTTGGAGGGTGAGCCTAGCCCTCTTGTCCCTCTACCTCCCTTACCTTTTGTACTAGTCTATATGCAGCGTGCAGCTGCAGGAGTTTTCTAATGCACCTAGTCCTGTGACAAAAAACCATTGTATCATTCAACTCACAAAATACATAGTCAATACATCAGTATATAGTAGATACCACCATGGCGGAGATTACGGGACTCTCTTTTACTGAAGACGAGGCAGACAGGATAATAGCTTCAATGCTTCCCCACACCAGCATATCTCACAAAGATACTAGTGAAGCCCAGCAATGTTGGGATGAGGTAACAGAATTGAAACGCAACCTAATTAAAACAATTATACATAGAATCATGATGAGTGAATATCATAGGGCCAATGCAGCACCACGTGGCCTAATAGTAAATAATGAACCTTTCATCTTCCAGGACGATCTTGTCTTTAAGAAAGATTGGTCTCTGATTAGCTGGCACTGCACCAGGGACTGGCTAGTCCTTATTGTAAAAACTGCGGCACGTCGAGCTGAAGCAATGAAAATTGAAATTCATGACTTAGAAGTTAAATTGAAGAGCTACCAATCACCAGCGGACCTTAAGAAAAGACTAGATGAATTGAACAAATCAATGACTGAATTTGAGATCTCATTGAAGGATACGAAATATGTGAAGTTTCATAAAGACAAAAAATCTTTTTCACATGAGAAAGTGTATCCATATATTAAGGTGGACCACGTCCTCTCAGGAAAAAATCCCGGTTATAATACAGACACTGGGAGCTCAGATTCAGGATCCGACTCCTCAGGCTCGAGTTACAATCGTAACCAACCAAGAAACAGACAAAACAGAACAGGAAGGATGAGAAATAGGGGAAATTTCTGGCCAATTTTTCGAGGGCAACCACCACCACAGTATTTCTATAGTCCTCCACCTTTCCACCAACCATATCCCCAACAACCCTTCCCGTTTTGGGATAATACCCAAACACCAGGCATTCAGCAGCAGCCTTTTTTAGGGAGAGGCAAAAGGCCGGGAAGAGGAAAGACCAGAGGCCAACAAGTACAATGGGCACAACCCTTGGAAACAGGCAGAACACACACAAGGAGCCAGGGTCCGGTGAGCGTACGTTCGACCAGCAACAACTGAGTCTAGTGGTAAATCTATCAAACAAAGTCCTTACCCAAGACCAAACGAAAATACTAGAAAGGGGTCTGGGTTTTGTTCCGACAACCAACTTAGACAAATTCAAACTATATTGTGAATTGAAGGAGTTCATCTGCAGTATAAAGTTACAAGTATTTTTCAAAGACAAACCAGAACCAGTGGGTATCTGGAATGACACAGGACTAAAGAAAAAATCTACCTTTACTCCACCAGCAGCAAGTCTACCAGTGGAACTGCTGGCTTTTGAAAAAGCAATCCTGAAGGATGTGATGGATTTGGAAACAGGTTCATCAAGAGCCTTTTATAATACCAGCAGATCCGAAAAAGATGCAATACAAGAATTGGCAAATGACACTAGCATAACAATAAAACCGGCTGATAAAGGCGGTGCAACGGTGGTGCAGAATTCACAAGACTATGAGACCAAATGTCTCAGACTTTTGGCGGATCAACGGAATTATGAAATCTTAACTGTGGATCCAACAGCACGTCTGAGGGTTGAAATTGCAACAATGGTAGAGGAATGCCTAATAAATGACTGGCTATCTAGAAAAGAAGCCGATTTCTGGACAACAAACATCCTAGGACACCATACTTTTATACGATCCCGAAAATCCACAAAAGGTTTGAAAATCCACCCGGGAGACCGATTGTCTCTGGGATCGGGTCGGTTTTAGAGCCTCTGTCAAAATTTGCAGACGCGTTCCTGCGACCCCTGGTGCAAAAAACAGAGACTTATCTACAAAATACCAAAGCAGTACTATGCCTAATAAAGGACTTTGAATTTGACCCTGCCACACAAATACTGGTAGGACTTGATGTGGAGAGTCTCTATACTAGTTTGCCCCATAGAGAGACCTTACAGATCTTAGAAGAGATTCTGTTTGAAAATGAATGGCAATACAAAACACCTAGACACGTTGTTCTGGAATGCTGCCGCCTAGCCCTGACCGAGAATTTTTTCAAATTCCAACAAACCATGTATAGGCAGACCCATGGAACTAGCATGGGAAGCACATTCGCGCCGAGCGTGGCCGGATTGTACGTCCACCAACTAGAGAACAAAAGAATTTTGACTCCGAACAATCCATACTCAATGCATATCCAGATGTGGAGGCGTTATATTGATGACGTCCTCCTCATCTGGAATGGAAATGAGGTGGAATTTGACCAATTCCTCATCTGGTTGAATTCACAAGATCCTTTTCTGAAGTTCACTGCCACAATAAGTAGAGAGCTACTGGTTTTCTTAGACCTAAACATAAAAGGAGAAGGTGGTCAATTAACCACCACCACACATTTCAAACCTACATCCAGAAATTGCCTCTTAAATTTTGAGAGTTTTCACCCACGACAACTACGGGAAAATTTGCCCTTCGGGCAGTTCTTACGCCTAAGAAGAAACTGCTCAGAAAAAAGAGACTATGAGACACAGGCAAAAGAACTGACCACGAAACTAATTCAGAGACAATATCCACGCAAGATTTTGTCAAAAGCAAAAAAGAGGGCGTCAAACAATGATAGAGATGCTCTTCTAGAAATAAAGGAGAGACCAGACCCCAAGAATGAGACTGTTAAGAGGCCCATATGTGTTACTACCTACACCGTGGCCTCGCAAAAAGTAACTAAGATTGTCAAAAAACATTGGAGGACACTGAATAGTGGGGGTCTGAATCTCACCCAACCCATGTTTAGTCACCGCAAAGGCAAGAACCTGAAGGACTTAATAGTCCATACACGCCCCAAGATTGCAGAAGGTCCAGTTCGCCGTTTGCATCCACTACCAGTGGGACACTACCCATGTTCCAACTGCAGTGTATGTCATCTAACGAGTGCCACCAAACAGGTCAGATGTAATAATGGCATAACCTGGGATTTGAAATCCTATTCTAACTGTAACACTACTGGGGTGGTCTATATGATTACATGTACCTGTGATCTACACTATATTGGTATGACCACCAGGAAGGTCAACACACGGATGGTGGAACACCGTAGTAATTTCAGATGCAAACATTCCAATACTAAAATGACCACACATTTTTTGGAGAAAGGACATACCCCTAATGACATGCGGTGGGTGGTTCTGGAAATACAACAACCACACACAGACATGGAGAAAAAACTACTAGAGAAAGAACAACGTTGGGTGTTCAGACTCCGTTCACATATTGTGGGTTTGAATGATGATATTCCTTGGGGACAATTTGCATAGTAAGAGTACTGAAGCTAGTGGAAATAACTAGTGATTCACATTGATTTCCCTAAAGAAACCCCAATACACAGTGAAACATTTCTAGACTTTACAAATGGATCTGGTTTGGCTCTGACTATTTAACCTCATGAATCCTGACCCAGCGTGTTTTAGGTATATAGAAAACCGTTTCAAATATTTTTGAGAACAACTATGGGAATCCGCTTGACAATTATAAGGATCCATAGCAGTATGCCCAAAATTCATTAAGTATAATAAAAGTCACCCTGAGGAAGAAATATTCACTCCTTTACAACACAAAAGTGTATCGAATACACCTAAGATGGCCGCCAACAAAGATCGTTGCCTAACGCGCCCTAGTTGATGAGTAGCGCTACAGGCTATGCGGAAGTAACCGGCCAGCCGATCTCTTAAAACAAACCCGGTCGCCAAGGTCCAACAACATTCGGACCGAAGCGGCGCGAATAGGTGCTTAAAAGAGGGAGGTATCCTGTTAGCAAGTAAGTGATATGAAACGAGTGTGTTAGGCAAAACGATGTGCCTGTTTACGGACTGATCGACCAGTAGACAACCTTGTAGGTAATAAGAAGCAAGACAAACAGATGAATTATCAGCCCATTTTCCTTTTCCTTTTAGATCGCTGGGATACTGATCCCCTTCGAGTCCATGGGGCACTGTTAGGTCCCATTACATGTATGTAGAAATATGTAAGAGTATGAATGTTGGATGAATGCGTGGTTTCCTCACAGAAAGGTGCCGATCACGTTTTTTATGCATGAGAACTATCACGTTTGAGGCATGAAAAACATTCACGTTTTTTTACACAAAAAACGCCACGTTGAAAACCACGGAATAGAAATCAACTTTTTCCTTGTGCAATCTATTGTATATATCTATGTGTGCTTTTGTTGGGGGTAACATCCCTTGACTTTTCAAGTTGTTCTTTGTTTTTACAGGAACCACGTGATTCAATAGAATACGTAGGTATTATATGCATGTATTGATTGCATTAAAAAGGCTCATTTTTAGCGTTTAAGGAGTGGCGAACACAGGGCTGGTCCCTGTGTAGTCCCGAAGAAGTGCTTGGGGTATGCACGAAACATGTCGACAGGAGTTGATAGGTACACCTTGACACATTGCGTTTAGGCTATCCTAGCTCTTCCACCCCGTATTTTAAGGTTACCACCTGGAAGCAGGAATAAAGTATATTGAAAGCTTACTAGGCAGGTATTTTTAAACTAATCACTTAGCCCACTCCACTATCACACCCGCACCACACATAGTCAAACTATAAGTGCTCCTACGTAATTCGCCAGTCGCAGCACGCCCCAGTCCGTAGAGGGCTGGGATGGCCCCTATGATGAAGCATGTCACCATGGGGCAACCCTGGTGAGTGAGGGGACACCAAGAAAAAGAGCAATTCTCTCTTTTTCTATCCACTATACCTACCAGTCCAACCCAAATGAGTGTTGTGAATGGAATTATAGTGATCGGTTAGGCTTTTTTGATTTCTCTTTGAGAAATCTTCTGTTGATTACAGTTTTTGGAGGGTGAGCCTAGCCCTCTTGTCCCTCTACCTCCCTTACCTTTTGTACTAGTCTATATGCAGCGTGCAGCTGCGGGAGTTTTCTAATGCACCTAGTCCTGTGACAAAAAACCATTGTATCATTCAACTCACAAAATACATAGTCAATACATCAGTATATAGTAGATACCACCATGGCAGAGATTACGGGACTCTCTTTTACTGAAGACGAGGCAGACAGGATAATAGCTTCAATGCTTCCCCACACCAGCATATCTCACAAAGATACTAGTGAAGCCCAGCAATGTTGGGATGAGGTAACAGAATTGAAACGCAACCTAATTAAAACAATTATACATGGAATCATGATGAGTGAATATCATAGGGCCAATGCAGCACCACGTGGCATAATAGTAAATAATGAACCTTTCATCTTCCAGGACGATCTTGTCTTTAAGAAAGATTGGTCTCTGATTATCTGGCCCTGCACCAGGGACTGGCTAGTCCTTATTGTAAAAACTGCGGCACGTCGAGCTGAAGCAATGAAAATTGAAATTCATGACTTAGAAGTTAAATTGAAGAGCTACCAATCACCAGCGGACCTTAAGAAAAGACTAGATGAATTGAATAAATCAATGACTGAATTTAAGATCTCATTGAAGGATACGAAATATGTGAAGTTTCATAAAGACAAAAAATCTTTTTCACATGAGAAAGTGTATCCATATATTAAGGTGGACCACGTCCTCTCAGGAAAAAATCCCGGTTATAATACAGACACTGGGAGCTCAAATTCAGGATCCGACTCCTCAGGCTCGAGTTACAATCGTAACCAACCAAGAAACAGACAAAACAGAACAGGAAGGATGAGAAATAGGGGAAATTTCTGGCCAATTTTTCAAGGACAACCACCACCACAGTATTTCTATAGTCCTCCACCTTTCCACAAACCATATCCCCAACAACCCTTCCCGTTTTGGGATAATACCCAAACAACAGGCATTCAGCAGCAGCCTTTTTTAGGGAGAGGCAAAAGGCCGGGAAGAGGAAAGACCAGAGGCCAACAAGTACAATGGGCACAACCCTTGGAAACAGGCAGAACACACACAAGGAGCCAGGGTCCGGTGAGCGTACCTTCGACCAGCAACATCTGAGTCCAGTGGTAAGTCTATCAAACAAAGTCCTTACCCAAGACCAAACGAAAATACTAGAAAGGGGTCTGGGTTTTGTTCCGACAACCAACTTAGACAAATGCAAACTATATTGTGAATTGAAGGAGTTCATCCGCAGTATAAAGTTACAAGTATTTTTCAAAGACAAACCAGAACCAGTGGGTATCTGGAATGACACAGGACTAAAGAAAAAATCTACCTTTACTCCACCAGCAGCAAGTCTACCAGTGGAACTGCTGGCTTTTGAAAAAGCAATCCTGAAGGATGTGATGGATTTGGAAACAGGTTCATTAAGAGCCTTTTATAATACCAGCAGATCCGAAAAAGATGCAATACAAGAATTGGCAAATGACACTAGCATAACAATAAAACCGGCTGATAAAGGCGGTGCAACGGTGGTGCAGAATTCACAAGACTATGAGACCGAATGTCTCAGACTTTTGGCGGATCAACGGAATTATGAAATCTTAACTGTGGATCCATCAGCACGTCTGAGGGTTGAAATTGCAACAATGGTAGAGGAATGCCTAATAAATGACTGGCTATCTAGAAAAGAAGCCGATTTTCTGGACAACAAACATCCTAGGACACCATACTTTTATACGATCCCGAAAATCCACAAAAGGTTAGAAAATCCACCCGGGAGACCGATTGTCTCTGGGATCGGGTCGGTTTTAGAGCCTCTGTCAAAATTTGCAGACGCGTTCCTGCGACCCCTGGTGCAAAAAACAGAGACTTATCTACAAAATACCAAAGCAGTACTATGCCTAATAAAGGACTTTGAATTTGACCCTGCCACACAAATACTGGTAGGACTTGATGTGGAGAGTCTCTATATTAGTTTGCCCCATAGAGAGACCTTACAGATCTTAGAAGAGATTCTGTTTGAAAATGAATGGCAATACAAAACACCTAGACACGCTGTTCTGGAATGCTGCCGCCTAGCCCTGACCGAGAATTTTTTCAAATTCCAACAAACCATGTATAGGCAGACCCATGGAACTAGCATGGGAAGCACATTCGCGCCGAGCGTGGCCGGATTGTACGTCCACCAACTAGAGAACAAAAGAATTTTGACTCCGAACAATCCATACTCAACGCATATGCAGATGTGGAGGCGTTATATTGATGACGTCCTCCTCATCTGGAATGGAAATGAGGTTGAATTTGACCAATTCCTCATCTGGTTGAATTCACAAGATCCTTTTCTGAAGTTTACTGCCACAATAAGTAGAGAGCTACTGGTTTTCCTAGACCTAAACATAAAAGCAGAAGGTGGTCAATTAACCACCACCACACATTTCAAACCTACATCCAGAAATTGCCTCTTAAATTTTTAGAGTTTTCACCCACGACAACTACGGGAAAATTTGACCTTCGGGCAGTTCTTACGCCTAAGAAGAAACTGCTCAGAAAAAAGAGACTATGAGACACAGGCAAAAGAACTGACCACTAAACTAATTCAGAGACAATATCCACGCAAGATTTTGTCAAAAGCAAAAAAGAGGGCGTCAAACAATGAAAGAGATGCTCTTCTAGAAATAAAGGAGAGACCAGACCCCAAGAATGAGACTGATAAGAGGCCCATATGTGTTACTACCTACACCGTGGCCTCGCAAAAAGTAACTAAGATTGTCAAAAAACATTGGAGGACACTGAATAGTGGGGGTCTGAATCTCACCCAACCCATGTTTAGTCACCGCAAAGGCAAGAACCTGAAGGACTTAATAGTCCATACACGCCCCAAGATTGCAGAAGGTCCAGTTCGCCGTTTGCATCCACTACCAGTGGGACACTACCCATGTTCCAACTGCAGTGTATGTCATCTAACGGTGGCGACCAAACAGGTCAGATGTAATAATGGCATAACCTGGGATTTGAAATCCTATTCTAACTGTAACACTACTGGGGTGGTCTATATGATTACATGTACCTGTGATCTACACTATATTGGTATGACCACCAGGAAGGTCAACACACGGATGGTGGAACACCGTAGTAATTTCAGATGCAAACATTCCAATACTAAAATGACCACACATTTTTGGGAGAAAGGACATACCCCCAATGACATGCGGTGGGTGGTTCTGGAAATACAACAGCCACACACAGACATGGAGAAAAAACTACTAGAGAAAGAACAACGTTGGGTGTTCAGACTCCGTTCACATATTGTGGGTTTGAATGATGATATTCCTTGGGGACAATTTGCATAGTAAGAGTACTGAAGCTAGTGGAAATGACTAGTGATTCACATTGATTTCCCTAAAGAAACCCCAATACACAGTGAAACATTTCTAGAGTTTACAAATGGATCTGGTTTGGCTCTGACTATTTAACCTCATGAATCCTGACCCAGCGTGTTTTACGTATATAGAAAACCGTTTCAAATATTTTTGAGAACAACTATGGGAATCCGCTTGACAATTATAAGGATCCATAGCAGTATGCCCAAAATTCATTAAGTATAATAAAAGTCACCCTGAGGAAGAAATATTCACTCCTTTACAACACAAAAGTGTATCGAATACACCTAAGATGGCCGCCAACAAAGATCGTTGCCTAACGCGCCCTAGTTGATGAGTAGCGCTACAGGCTATGCGGAAGTAACCAGCCAGCCGATCTCTTAAAACAAACCCGGTCGCCAAGGTCCAACAACATTCGGATCGAAGCGGCGCGAATAGGTGCTTAAAAGAGGGAGGTATCCTGTTAGCAAGTAAGTGATATGAAACGAGTGTGTTAGGCAAAACGATGTGCCTGTTTACGGACTGATCGACCAGTAGACAACCTTGTAGGTAATAAGAAGCAAGACAAACAGATGAATTATCAGCCCGTTTTCCTTTTCCTTTTAGATCGCTGGGATACTGATCCCCTTCGAGTCCATGGGGCACAGTTAGGTCCCATTACATGTATGTAGACATATGTAAGAGTATGAATGTTGGATGAATGTGTGGTTTCCTCACAGAAAGGTGCCGATCACGTTTTTTATGCATGAGAACTATCACGTTTGAGGCATGAAAAACATTCACGTTTTTTTACACAAAAAACGCCACGTTGAAAACCACAGAATAGAAATCAACTTTTCCCTTGTGCAATCTATTGTATATATCTATGTGTGCTTTTGTTGGGGGTAACACCCCTTGACTTTTCAAGTTGTTCTTTGTTTTTACAGGAACCACGTGATTCAATAGAATACGTAGGTATTATATGCATGTATTGATTGCATTAAAAAGGCTCATATTTAGCGTTTAAGGAGTGGCGAACACAGGGCTGGTCCCTGTGTAGTCCCGAAGAAGTGCTTGGGGTATGCACGAAACATGTCGACAGGAGTTGATAGGTACACCTTGACACATTGCGTTTAGGCTATCCTAGCTCTTCCACCCCGTATTTTAAGGTTACCACCTGGAAGCAGGAATAAAGTTTATTGAAAGCTTACTAGGCAGGTATTTTTAAACTAATCACTTAGCCCACTCCACTATCACACCCGCACCACACATAGTCAAACTATAAGTGCTCCTACGTAATTCGCCAGTCGCAGCACGCCCCAGTCCATAGAGGGCTGGGATGGCCCCTATGATGAAGCATGTCACCATGGGGCAACCCTGGTGAGTGAGGGGACACCAAGAAAAAGAGCAATTCTCTCTTTTTCTATCCACTACACCTACCAGTCCAACCCAAATGAGTGTTGTGAATGGAATTATAGTGATCGGTTAGGCTTTTTTGATTTCTCTTTGAGAAATCTTCTGTTGATTACAGTTTTTGGAGGGTGAGCCTAGCCCTCTTGTCCCTCTACCTCCCTTTCCTTTTGTACTAGTCTATATGCAGCGTGCAGCTGCGGGAGTTTTCTAATGCACCTAGTCCTGTGACAAAAAACCATTGTATCATTCAACTCACAAAATACATAGTCAATACATCAGTATATAGTAGATACCACCATGGCGGAGATTACGGGACTCTCTTTTACTGAAGACGAGGCAGACAGGATAATAGCTTCAATGCTTCCCCACACCAGCACATCTCACAAAGATACTAGTGAAGCCCAGCAATGTTGGGATGAGGTAACAGAATTGAAACGCAACCTAATTAAAACAATTATACATGGAATCATGATGAGTGAATATCATAGGGCCAATGCAGCACCACGTGGCCTAATAGTAAATAATGAACCTTTCATCTTCCAGGACGATCTTGTCTTTAAGAAAGATTGGTCTCTGATTAGCTGGCACTGCACCAGGGACTGGCTAGTCCTTATTGTAAAAACTGCGGCACGTCGAGCTGAAGCAATGAAAATTGAAATTCATGACTTAGAAGTTAATTTGAAGAGCTACCAATCACCAGCGGACCTTAAGAAAAGACTAGATGAATTGAACAAATCAATGACTGAATTTGAGATCTCATTGAAGGATACGAAATATGTGAAGTTTCATAAAGACAAAAAATCTTTTTCACATGAGAAAGTGTATCCATATATTAAGGTGGACCACGTCCTCTCAGGAAAAAATCCCGGTTATAATACAGACACTGGGAGCTCAGATTCAGGATCCGACTCCTCAGGCTCGAGTTACAATCGTAACCAACCAAGAAACAGACAAAACAGAACGGGAAGGATGAGAAATAGGGGAAATTTCTGGCCAATTTTTCAAGGACAACCACCACCACAGTATTTCTATAGTCCTCCACCTTTCCACCAACCATATCCCCAACAACTCTTCCCGTTTTGGGATAATACCCAAACACCAGGCATTCAGCAGCAGCCTTTTTTAGGGAGAGGCAAAAGGCCGGGAAGAGGAAAGACCAGAGGCCAACAAGTACAATGGGCACAACCCTTGGAAACAGGCAGAACACACACAAGGAGCCAGGGTCCGGTGAGCGTACCTTCGACCAGCAACATCTGAGTCTAGTGGTAAATCTATCAAACAAAGTCCTTACCCAAGACCAAACGAAAATACTAGAAAGGGGTCTGGGTTTTGTTCCGACAAACAACTTAGACAAATTCAAACTATATTGTGAATTGAAGGAGTTCATCCGCAGTATAAAGTTACAAGTATTTTTCAAAGACAAACCAGAACCAGTGGGTATCTGGAATGACACAGGACTAAAGAAAAAATCTACCTTTACTCCACCAGCAGCAAGTCTACCAGTGGAACTGCTGGCTTTTGAAAAAGCAATCCTGAAGGATGTGATGGATTTGGAAACAGGTTCATCAAGAGCCTTTTATAATACCAGCAGATCCGAAAAAGATGCAATACAAGAATTGGCAAATGACACTAGCATAACAATAAAACCGGCTGATAAAGGCGGTGCAACGGTGGTGCAGAATTCACAAGACTATGAGACCGAATGTCTCAGACTTTTGGCGGATCAACGGAATTATGAAATCTTAACTGTGGATCCAACAGCACGTCTGAGGGTTGAAATTGCAACAATGGTAGAGGAATGCCTAATAAATGACTGGCTATCTAGAAAAGAAGCCGATTTTCTGGACAACAAACATCCTAGGACACCATACTTTTATACGATCCTGAAAATCCACAAAAGGTTAGAAAATCCACCCGGGAGACCGATTGTCTCTGGGATCGGGTCGGTTTTAGAGCCTCTGTCAAAATTTGCACACGCGTTCCTGCGACCCCTGGTGCAAAAAACAGAGACTTATCTACAAAATACCAAAGCAGTACTATGCCTAATAAAGGACTTTGAATTTGACCCAGCCACACAAATACTGGTAGGACTTGATGTGGAAAGTCTCTATACTAGTTTGCCCCATAGAGAGACCTTACAGATCTTAGAAGAGATTCTGTTTGAAAATGAATGGCAATACAAAACACCTAGACACGTTGTTCTGGAATGCTGTCGCCTAGCCCTGACCAAGAATTTTTTCAAATTCCAACAAACCATGTATAGGCAGACCCATGGAACTAGCATGGGAAGCACATTCGCGCCGAGCGTGGCCGGATTGTACGTCCACCAACTAGAGAACAAAAGAATTTTGACTCCGAACAATCCATACTCAACGCATATGCAGATGTGGAGGCGTTATATTGATGACGTCCTCCTCATCTGGAATGGAAATGAGGTTGAATTTGACCAATTCCTCATCTGGTTGAATTCACAAGATCCTTTTCTGAAGTTTACTGCCACAATAAGTAGAGAGCTACTGGTTTTCCTAGACCTAAACATAAAAGCAGAAGGTGGTCAATTAACCACCACCACACATTTCAAACCTACATCCAGAAATTGCCTCTTACATTTTTAGAGTTTTCACCCACGACAACTACGGGAAAATTTGCCCTTCGGGCAGTTCTTACGCCTAAGAAGAAACTGCTCAGAAAAAAGAGACTATGAGACACAGGCAAAAGAACTGACCACTAAACTAATTCAGAGACAATATCCACGCAAGATTTTGTCAAAAGCAAAAAAGAGGGCGTCAAACAATGAAAGAGATGCTCTTCTAGAAATAAAGGAGAGACCAGACCCCAAGAATGAGACTGATAAGAGGCCCATAAGTGTTACTACCTACACCGTGGCCTCGCAAAAAGTAACTAAGATTGTCAAAAAACATTGGAGGACACTGAATAGTGGGGGTCTGAATCTCACCCAACCCATGTTTAGTCACCGCAAAGGCAAGAACCTGAAGGACTTAATAGTCCATACACGCCCCAAGATTGCAGAAGGTCCAGTTCACCGTTTGCATCCACTACCAGTGGGACACTACCCATGTTCCAACTGCAGTGTATGTCATCTAACGAGTGCGACCAAACAGGTCAGATGTAATAATGGCATAACCTGGGATTTGAAATCCTATTCTAACTGCAACACTACTGGGGTGGTCTATATGATTACATGTACCTGTGATCTACACTATATTGGTATGACTACCAGGAAGGTCAACACACGGATGGTGGAACACCGTAGTAATTTCAGATGCAAACATTCCAATACTAAAATGACCACACATTTTTTGGAGAAAGGACATACCCCCAATGACATGCGGTGGGTGGTTCTGGAAATACAACAACCACACACAGACATGGAGAAAAAACTACTAGAGAAAGAACAACGTTGGGTGTTCAGACTCCGTTCACATATTGTGGGTTTGAATGATGATATTCCTTGGGGACAATTTGCATAGTGAGAGTACTGAAGCTAGTGGAAATAACTAGTGATTCACATTGATTTCCCTAAAGAAACCCCAATACACAGTGAAACATTTCTAGACTTTACAAATGGATCTGGTTTGGCTCTGACTATTTAACCTCATGAATCCTGACCCAGCGTGTTTTACGTATATACAAAACCGTTTCAAATATTTTTGAGAAAAACTATGGGAATCCGCTTGACAATTATAAGGATCCATAGCAGTATGCCCAAAATTCATTAAGTATAATAAAAGTCACCCTGAGGAAGAAATATTCACTCCTTTACAACACAAAAGTGTATCGAATACACCTAAGATGGCCGCCAACAAAGATCGTTGCCTAACGCGCCCTAGTTGATGAGTAGCGCTACAGGCTATGCGGAAGTAACCGGCCAGCCGATCTCTTAAAACAAACCTGGTCGCCAAGGTCCAACAACATTCGGACCGAAGCGGCGCGAATAGGTGCTTAAAAGAGGGAGGTATCCTGTTAGCAAGTAAGTGATATGAAACGAGTGTGTTAGGCAAAACGATGTGCCTGTTTACGGACTGATCGACCAGTAGACAACCTTGTAGGTAATAAGAAGCAAGACAAACAGATGAATTATCAGCCCGTTTTCCTTTTCCTTTTAGATCGCTGGGATACTGATCCCCTTCGAGTCCATGGGGCACAGTTAGGTCCCATTACATGTATGTAGAAATATGTAAGAGTATGAATGTTGGATGAATGCGTGGTTTCCTCACAGAAAGGTGCCGATCACGTTTTTTATGCATGAGAACTATCACGTTTGAGGCATGAAAAACATTCACTTTTTTTACACAAAAAACGCCACGTTGAAAACCACGGAATAGAAATCAACTTTTCCCTTGTGCAATCTATTGTATATATCTATGTGTGCTTTTGTTGGGGGTAACAGCCCTTGACTTTTCAAGTTGTTCTTTGTTTTTACAGGAACCACGTGATTCAATAGAATACGTAGGTATTATATGCATGTATTGATTGCATTAAAAAGGCTAATTTTTAGTGTTTAAGGAGTGGCGAACACAGGGCTGGTCCCTGTGTAGTCCCGAAGAAGTGCTTGGGGTATGCACGAAACATGTCGACAGGAGTTGATAGGTACACCTTGACACATTGCGTTTAGGCTATCCTAGCTCTTCCAACCCATATTTTAAGGTTACCACCTGGAAGCAGGAATAAAGTTTATTGAAAGCTTACTAGGCAGGTATTTTTAAACTAATCACTTAGCCCACTCCACTATCACACCCGCACCACACATAGTCAAACTATAAGTGCTCCTACGTAATTCGCCAGTTGCAGCACGCCCCAGTCCGTAGAGGGCTGGGATGGCCCCTATGATGAAGCATGTCACCATGGGGCAACCCTGGTGAGTGAGGGGACACCAAGAAAAAGAGCAATTCTCTCTTTTTCTATCCACTATACCTACCAGTCCAACCCAAATGAGTGTTGTGAATGGAATTATAACAATCCAGCCCAAACTGCCAGGCCAGGTCTTACCTGGACTGGAAACAAGCATCCGAGGACCGGTTTCGGGCCTTCAGCCCTCATCAGCCAGGTTAGCTTGACTCCAGTGGCATGGAGAGCAAGGCACCCACGTCTGGGCATACCCGTCCCACTCGGGTGACAAATTCAAAAAGAACAATTAATGGACAGAATGCAGAACAATGTCATACATTCATCCCAGTACAGAGATCTGGGCCTAAATCCATATTTTTTTTGCTCACCTGCCATTCCAGTTAGGACCCAACCATATGCAAATCAGTCTTTACCCTGCGACAATGGGAACAGTCTAGCCTGAACTGCCAGATCAGGTCCTCCCTAGACTGGAAACAAGCATCCTAGGACCGGTTTCAGGCTTTCAGCCCTCATCAGCCAGGATAGCTTGACTCAAGTTGCATGGGGAGCACGCGACCCATGACTGCGCATACCGAGATCTGGACCTAAATCCATCTTTTTTTTGCTCACCATGCCATTGTAGTTTGGACCCAGCAATAAGAAAATCAGTCTTGGCCCTGTGCCCAATGGGAACAGTCCAGCCCGGGCTAGACTGTTCTGACAAGGAACAGGGTCAAGACTTATTTGCATATGGCTGGGTCAAAACTGGGGTGGTGTGGTGAGCAAAAGAATGATGGATTAAACCCAGATCCTTGTGACTGGGGTGAATGTTTGCATTGTCCAGCATTCCGGCCATCAATTGTTTCTTTTGCATATGTCACCCTAAGAGGGAAGGGTATGCCCAGACGTGGGTCCTGTGCTCACTACAGCACTGGATTCAAGCTAGCCTGGCTGATGAAGGGTGATGCCCTGAAACCGGTCCATGGATGCTTGTTTACGGTCCAGTGAGGTGCTTGCTTGGCAGCTCGGGCTTGACTGTTCCCACAAGGAACAGGGTGAAGACTGATTTGCATATGGCTAGGTTCAAAATGGGTGGTGTGGTGAGCAAAAGAATTATGCATTAAACCCAGATCCTTGTGACTGTCATATGTCCCCAGTTTGCCCAAGACCTAGTATCCGCCCTCGGAGCCTTCATATTAATGATTGCAAGGCCTGGAAGAGTTTAAATGCAGCCTCGTGTCCTCAGGCCAAAACAGACAGGCTTCGGGTAAGTGCCAGTCGAAATTAGACCACGTACTTTCCAGGATGGTTACCCACAGTGGAACTATTTACTGGTTTACGTGCGGCCCGGTAATACAGAGATTATTCATGCCCTTGGTCATTGCAGTAATGCTGTTTAAGATTGTGAAAGATGGATAAGATGTAAAAAATGGAAGAGTGCAGTTATTTCATAGCCTGCAAGATAACTAAAATATTGAAAATATCCAAATATTAAAACATTGTAAAATGTTAAAATATTCAACACCTAAAACAGACAAATGATTCAAGAAATTCCACTGTGAATTAGATGGTATCTAATATGGTATAACTATTCCGAGGTAAAACTAAGTGACACAACAAACCCCTGTGTACATGGCTGATAATGGATATATATAAAAATAGATATAAATGAATTGACGTGAGTGAAATGAGCATATTGTTTTTATTGCTAGGCTGGAATGAGCATGCTGAGCATCTCAGGCGGCAGTGTGTCCAAGTGGCCCTGTTAGCTGAATGCGCTACAAGGGATCTCTTCGTTGACGCCTTTCCTATGTGTCTGAAGTCCTTGTCCTCTATTAAACAGGATATTCTCTGAGTTGCTGTTGTTCTCAAGTTGTTCCAGTACAAACTAGTTCAAATCAGTGTGTGCGTGCAGATCTCTCATTTGTTGGTTTCTCTTTTTCATCGTATGTTACTACAATGATTGCAGGTTCTGGGATTCACCTTCCTACAAGTTGCTATCATCCAATGCCTCGGGGGGCTATCAATCCAACTGTCCTGCAGAGCAATAACATTTCTCAAAATGGCAGCAATAGAACTGGAAAAAAGGAAATAACTCACTAATTTAATAAGTTCCAGCATACCCAATAAGGGCATTGTCTTAATGTTTCAAATTCTTTTGTTTTTAAACTTAAAATGTATTTTTACTTATGGTGGTTCCCCACCCTTTTGGATGTTTTTTTAAATGAAATCAAATAAAAGTATTTAGGACTGACTGACTGACTTCCTACAAGTCATGCCCACATAGCCGAGTCCACAGGGGCACAGGACCAAGATTTTTCTGAGGTGAACATACTGTGGGTGGTCACTCTCAGAGGGGTTCTGGTCTTCCTTTCATTGGATGTTTCCAACAGTTTTGCGTCTTGTTCTCTGTGGTCCTCGGCCTCTCCTATAAAAGGGAAAGCCCTTGTTGTGGAAGCATGGGGGTCGGTAGGGCAAATGATTGTCACCCAAGATGTCATAGTTTGGATCAGTCGTTTGTGGTGGGTGCATGTAGTATGGGGCTCCAACTGGTGGCCCATAGTTGAACCACAGTTGGTCTCTTCTGCCTCTTCTGAAATCTCTGGTGTTTCTTTTTTGTCCCCAAATTTGTGCTTGTATAACTTCTTATTTAGGGGGCAGCTGACCAGTCTGAGGCGCTGCCTTCATCACTATTTGTGTTACTGCCCCCTTCCAGAATGTATTCTTCCCTGGTGTACTGATACACTCAAATCCAGGGTGATGTGCATTTCCTACATTGGTTGGAAGCACATTGTGTTTCTTAAATACCCCTCACACACCAAAAGGGCCCTTGGTGTCATGCTTCAGCATAAGGGTCTTCGCACCCCTCTATGGGACGCGGCGTGATGCTACCTGCTTATGGTATCGTATTTTAGATTGAGACAATAGTTTCCCCTACATGTAGCACTCACTACCTGTATAATTTGTATCTAACCATTGATGACATTGTCATACATGATATGTGAGTAGGGTAGGGATCTGAAGAAGCAGCACGCTTTGAAACATGTTGACACACGCAGGAGGTCTTGTGCATTGACACAACACACCTACGTCTCACACCTTTTTAACAATACTGGCACCGTGGAATACTACAGTTTTCTACTCCACTGGAGGTAGGTATTTTTTAACATTTACTGATCACTCACTCCTGACCCTTCCTCTCACTCACTTCCTCAGCACACATAGTGAATAAGAGCAGAGCTCCCGCGTATTGGCAGGTAGCAGTACACCGCGTCCCGTAGAGGGACGCGAAGACCCGTATGATGAAGCATAACACCAAGGGCCCTTTCGGTGTGTGAGGGGTATTTAAGAAACACAATGTGATTCCAACCAATGTAGGAAATGCTCATCACCCTAATAATAATAATAATAATAATAATAATCCACATTTGTAAAGCGCACAATCACCCGTAAGGGTCTCTAGGCGCTGGGGGCCGTCGGGAAGATTAAGCAAGCTATTGCCCAGAGTCACATGGTGCTGGGCTAACCTGCCGCCGGAGCCGGGGATCGGACCGTGATCCCCAGATTCCAGCGTCAGTCGCCCTGGCCGCGGCGCCACACCTCTCCCTGGATTTAAGTAATCCTTCAAGGGTGGATCCTATTGTTTACAAATAATTGCAAGGGGAGGTCGAATCCACCCCCGGTGTTCGTGTAGGACACCACCTCTCCACTCCCTCCTTTGTTAATTATAGTATTGATATGCTACTGATATACTCCTCTTGCGAAAACCTTTTTACATCTTTGTTTAGTTTTTCTATTTTTGATGCTTTCAGGTATTCGCCAAATGCATGCATTTCTTTATTCAGTTCATGCAGTCTCTTTTTGTACTTACTAGTGGACACATTAACTGGAAGTTTGATTTCAACAGCGTCAATTTCTACCGTGTGTTCCTCTGATAGTCTTGTAGCAGGTACAGAAAAGGAGCAGAGCAGCGGTAGCTTCATCCAGCAAAGACTGGGATTCTCTATCAGATTCGAGAAACCCCAAATCAAAACCTCTATTCATGAGGGACGGACGAAGGGAGGAAGGGAGGGATGGAGGGAGGGAGGGAGGGAAGGAGAGAGGGAGGGAGGGAGGGAGGGACAGAGGGGCGGAGGAAAGGAGGGACAAGAGGTGGAGGGAAGGAGGGACGAGGGGCGGAGGAAAGGAGGGACGAGGGGTGGAGGAAAGGAGGGACGAGAGGCGGAGGGAAGGAGGGACAAGGGGTGGAGGGAAGGAGGGACGAGGGGCGCAGGGAAGGAGCTATGAGGGGCAGAGAGAAGGAGGGACGAGGGGCGGAGGGAAGGAGGGATGAGGGGTGGAGGGAAGGAGGAACGAGGGGTGGAGGGAAGGAGGTATGAGGGGCAGAGGGAAGGAGGGGCGGAGGGAAGGAGGGATGAGGAAAGGAGGGACAAGGGGCAGAGAGAAGGAGGGATGAGGGGCGGAGGGAAGGAGGGACGAGGGAAGGAGGGGCGGAGGGAAGGAGGGACGAGGGGCGGAGGGAAGGAGGGATGAGGGGCGGAGAGAAGGAGGGACGAGGGGCAGAGGGAAGGAGGGATGATGGGCGTAGGGAAGGAGGGACAAGGGGCGGAGAGAAGGAGGGACGAGGGAAGGAGGGAGGGAGGGACGAGAGAAAGAGGGATGGAGGGGTAGAGCGAAGGAGGGACGAGGGAAGGAGGGGCGGAGGGAAGGTGGGACGAGGGAAGGAGGGAGAGGGATGAGGGGCGGAGGGAAGGAGAGAAGGATGGAGGGAGGGACAGAGGTAAAGGGACTATGATAAGAAGAGTAGAGCTCAGGCTAGTGAAAATTATCAGTAAGTAATAGGATCATTTCCAAGTGCTTAAAATAAAAAATAAAACCCCTCAGTGGACGATACAAACTAGACTCAGGCAAGAAAAATCACAATATCTGCTTTCAGGTGGCTCAACACAAAGCAGGGATCGACTTGTGAAACCCTCCTTCCCCCTATAGGAGTCATAAGGAGCACACACAGGCAGGAAGGGGGTCCGTAAGTCCACCCTTGGCTCCAGAGTGCATAATTATCTTTATTTATTTAATGAAGAGCATTAATGTTTCATCCACCCCTACTTCATGACATGGTTGCTACTCAAGGTCATTTTTTTATTTTGACTGAAGAGACTTATGTCTTCATTATGCGAGGACATTCGTTTTTACACACAGGTCACACCTCTTACCTGTACAGGTGACTCCAGCGTTCCTCCCCGTTGGACAGGTATTAACACTCCAGCCTCGCTGGGCACACTTCCACAGGGCAGACTCATCTCCTTGGCATTGGACATCACTCATAAGAACTGGTGAAGGGCTGACCCCGAATGATGAATTATACTGATAGCTTTGCACAGCTCCACATCCAAGCTGTCTGCAGACCACCGACGCGTCCTCCTGACCCCAGGCGTCATCACACACGGCCCCCCACACTCCATGGTGCCTGACCTCCACTCTTCCAGCACAGAGAGAGGGGCCGTTCACCAACCGGACCTCATCAGGACCTGGAAGAGATGAACAGAGCGATGGGAAGGAATGCAAAGTAAAGGAAGCAAGACAACATAATATCCTCTTCATCGAAGGGAAGCTTGAATGGTTATATTCAGTAGTGCATGGCAAATGACGTGCTATGGGAATACATCCTATCAAAATGTGAATGTTCTTTTTCTAGTCTCGCAGCAGACGTGTTGGCCTCATCCTCCACTTGGCACCCACGCGATCCCATAAGAACGCAAGAGTGCAATAGGATCGAATGCACGGGATCAGAGTCCCTTATCGATACATTGGCGCCTCTTTGGACTCAGCTCCACTGGTCAGCTATTTACCATGGTGGCCAGAGTCATACAACCCCTCTGACACGGACATTCGTCATTGGTCAGCGACTATTCCCTCTAGACCAGAGGTCTTCTAACTTTTATTTCAAATCGTTTTTTTTATTGAAATTTCAGGAAAAGAACAATAAAGAAAAGAAGAAAAAAAATGATAAAATGATAAACACAAGAATACTGACAAATAATAAAAGTATTTACAAAGCAATAGGTCTCACAGTGACATTATTTTGAGCTATTCACATTGTAAATGGCAATGCCTTAAAAAAATAAAAGGCATTGTTATTTACAATAACAAAAGCAACACCTATTGCATTACCAGACGCGGGGTCCGTGAACATGGCGCCGTGCTTATTAAAGTTACAAAAAAAAGAGTGTGTTGGGGTGCAGAGCCCTGTGGTGACACTCTGGACAACGAGGGCCTTAGTTTATTGTCAGACCCTAGTCTAGTGCACTGAGTGTGCCAGGGCGTGTAATCCAAATGCTGCTGGTGGGCCTGCAGCACTGGTTGTACCACCCACAGAAGCAGCCTTGTAAAATGTGTCTAAGGTCTGCCATTGCAGAGCCCGCGTGTAGTCTGGTACTGTCATGCTGACTGGGCAAGTGCACCCACTTCCCAGTCCCTAAACCTTCTCTTTTCTTCATATTAGTCACCCCTATGGTAGGCCCAAGGGTAGGGTGCATTGAAGTATAAGGTAGGACAAGCCCTGATGTGTGTGACATGTCCTAATAGTGAATTACAGCCATTTTTTTTCACTATTGCAAGGCTACCTGTTCTCCATAGGCCAGAATGGGCTGTTAGAGTTATTACATTTTATAATCCTAACTGTCTCAGAGAACATGGTAGAAATTCGAATTTAGATGCCTGAACTCAGAATAATAAAATACATCTTTTAGTGAAGTTTATTTTAATATTCTGTGTTTGCAAATACCACTTTTAGAAAGTAGGTATTTTGCTTGTCTAACCATTGAAACCTGCCTCTCCTAGTTTGTGTATTCCTATGTCTGGTTTTGTGAGTGACAGGGCTGGGGAATTCCAGGAGACAGGCTGAGTCACCCAGTGGTGAATAGAGAGATCTGTATCTAGATGGGGTGGAGGAGTTACACCTGAACCTTGAATAGAGCTCTGCCTGCCTTCCACAATGCTGGCTCCACCCCCTGGGGAGCGGCTGATGTCTCTGCCCTGCACACTGAAAGAAAAGAAGGAGTCCTGTAAACAAAGTGATCCAGGACTGTACTTGCCTTCCACAATGCTGGCTCCACCTCCTGTGGGGATTCTGATGTGCCTGCCCTGCACTGTGAAAGGAAAGGAGAAGTCTGGTAAACAGAGTGCTTCATAACTGGTTTGGACTGGGCAAAGGCCCCTCTCCCCTCAGAGAACAAAGGATTTCTGGGTATAAATATTGGGACCCTGATCCCATGAAATTAGATCACTTTTGGACTACAAGAAGAAACCTTTACTGAGGAGAGGAACCTGAAGAAACTGAGGAGAGACTATTCCCAAGCTGAAGTGCTGCTTGGGGGATTAACCTGCAGTGGTTGCCTTACTGCCAAAGGAAGGAGAAAGGAACTTTGTGTACTTTGCTTTCAACTCGTGAAGGATCTCCAAGGGCTTGGAAAAGAGCTTGCCTCCTGCTGAAGTCTCAGGGACAACTTACTTCACCCCCCAGCTCCCCAGAGTTCTTTTGGAAGTGCCTGCTGCTATTTTGGGCCTTCTGAGGAACTGCGTGTCGCAAGGAGCTTGAAGCGCGACTCAATGAGAAGAAGCGTGTCGCCGTCGCTGTGCCTGCCATCGCAACTCCGAAGAAGGGGGGTCGACACTGGAACTGTCGCACTGCACCGCATCGGAGAGAAGCGTGCCGCAATGAAGAGGAAGCGTGTCGCCATCACTGCTGCTGCCGTTGCAACTCCGAAGAAGGAAGGTGTCGCCACTGGAGCTGTCGCACTGCACCGCATCAGGAGAAGAATCTCGCAACGAGGTCAGAGCGTGTCGCCGTCGCTTTTCCTGCCGTCGCAACTCGTAAGCAGGAGGGTGTCACCACTGGAACTGTCGCATTGCACCGCATCAGCCAAGAGCACCTCGCATTCCCGAGAAGAGCACCGCCATCGGAGCTGCTGCCATTGCATCATGGATGTCGCCGTTGTAGTTGTCACATCGAGCAGAAGCTTCACGCATCGTGGAGAAGAGCGTCGCTGCTGGAACTGTTGCCCTCGCATCATAAGGGTGTCGCCGCTGCAGTCCACGCATCGAACGGAGAGTTTCTCGCATCAACGAGAAGCGTGCCTCATCTGGAAGATCTTCACGTCTTTATTTCTTTGCACCTGAACTTTTCAGCATTTATCATCGCTGCGACATTGCTTGTCGTGGAAGCGCAACGCAACCTAAGGTACATTGACGCAGAGTGTCGCATCTAAGAACTAAACTGACCTAAGCTTAAATCTACCATCTTAAAGTAATCATAGTGTGTATTTTTGTCGTTTATGGTCTTGTGGTAACTCTATATAAAGTCTACTTATTTTTTATATAAAACCTGTGTGGTGTCCATTTGTAGTGTTGTCACTGAGTTACAGTATATGGTCACAACTGCTTAACTTACAAAGCCTCTGAAATAAGCCTTGCCTGCTCGCGCCACGCAACCTGGAGGGTGAGCAGGGGTTATTTTAGGAGTGTAATCCACTTGCACTGACTAGAGGAGAGGGTCCCTATTTGTCACAAGTACCTACATGTGCCAACTAGAGACCCTCAAATCTAACAAGAATCTACACCGACCCAATCTAAAGGGAACTAATGCTACTTTGCCACGTATAGACCTGCCTCCAGCCTCCACTCTGTATGTGGTTATATTAGCTGGAGTACCGGAGTTGGAAACAGGTAGTGTGGAACTTTACCCAGAACTAAAGAATAAAACTATTCACTGGTTAAATAAAAATAGACCATTACCACCTCAGATTCTCAGCGAAATTCTATTCGCATGTAGGGTGGGTTGGCTGGGACTGAGGCAGAAAGAAATTATGGGAGATTGTGTCTTGATTAATTTCAGGGACAGTCGGGCATTTCAACATATTCTTGAGCGGAGACACCATAGGGTAACTAGTGGCATTCAGACACTTCCCTTAGGCTTCTTTTATCCCCCTAACCCCCTACCTGCGAGAATGGGAAGTGTGTTTAAAAAGTAGCAAATGAGAGCTCAGCCAGGCAATCCATCAAACATGGGCTGGGGTTCTGAAATTAATTCACTGTTCAACATTCCTGTCAGCAACCAATATAGTGCTCTAGATCAGGTGGACTGACTAAATAATTGAACCTTCCGACCAACATACCATGGGAAACCAAGATGCTCTACCGGTGGCTAATATTTTAGGAAACGCAGAGTGCCCATGGGTCTAGAATAAGTAAACCTTGGTACGACATGAACCAACAAAATAAACACAATTGGAGTGTGGAAAGAGTACCCTAAAGTTACAACTAATGAGATAGGGATACCTCTTAGTGAATAAGGATGCCCATCAGTCACTGTCCGATACCGCCCTAGTCATCCTCTGGGCTTCCTCGCACCTCTCATACCGTGGAACATAAGAGCTGTATAGGAGGACTAGATGTATATGTCCAACAACTCAATTATGAATTCCGGGATATGTGAGGAGGTGTGGAGTCAAGGCTTGCAGTGCGTAAAGGTATGTGGAATAATCAGTGCATTAAAATTGGGTAAATGAGACAAACATGAATTTATTATTATCCCTCAGTTACCCAAGGCTAACAACAGTGCAAAGAATGGCAGTTTTAACAAATATCTGCCAATGGAATTTTTGTGGTCAACATGTTTCAGCTGAAAAAACGGACACAATTGTCCTCTGCCTTCGTCAGGACCTTAATGCATGATTGCTACTGCAATGAGTGAAATGAAATAGAAATAATAAAAATAATAAACCATTTCACCTGGAATCCTATATATTCTGGTGACACCTCCTGTCAGTGGATTTCGCAACCATTGTTGTTAGATGATGTTGGTTTCCTGTCATAGAAAAGGAATACAAAGAACAAAAGATATGGGTGTCTTAAGTATTGACATCCAAATATAGCACAGTCGCCATTCAACCAGTGTCATCATATAATTAACAACCGACAATCCAGTATACTAAAATATGTATCTGTTCCTGCTTACCTACTTAACAGGAGGGTACGGCCTCACCTCACCTGGCTGTAGCTCAGGGGAATGAAGCACCGCTCTATTAAAAATAAAAAGAAGGCATGGACATAACCAATGTCACAAGACCTACTTTCTGTGGTAAGTATGTGCATATTGGGACAAATCACGCCATATTCTATTTTAGTATACTGGATTGTCGGTTGTTAATTATGTGATGACACTGGCTGAATGGCGACTGTGCTATATTTGGATGTCAATACTTAAGACACCAATATCTTATGTTCTTTGTATTCCTTTTCTATGACATGAAACCAACATCATCTAACAACAGTGGTTGCGAAATCCACTGACAGGAGGTGTAACCAGAAAACCTAGGATTCCTGGTGAAATGGTTTATTATTATTTCTATTTCATTTCACTCATTGCAGTAGCAATCATTTATTAAGGTCCTGAGGAAGGCAGAGGACAATGGTGTCCATTTTTTCTGCTGAAACATATTGACCACATAGATTCCATTGGCAGATATTTGTTAAAACTGCCATTCTTTGCACTGTTTTTAGCCTTGGGCAACTGAGGGATAATAATAAATTCATGTTTCTCTCATTTACCCAATTTTAATGCACTGAATATTCCACACACCTTTACGCACTGCATTTTATTTTTCACTCGTCATTTTATACCTTGACTCCACACCTCCTCACATAGCCCGGATTTCATAATTGAGTTGTTGGACATATACATCTAGTCCTCTTATACGGCTCTTATGGTCCACGGTATGAGGGGTGTAAGGAAGCCCAGATGATGACTAGGGCGGTATCAGACAGCGACTGATGGGTATCCTTATTCACTAAGAGGTATCCCTATCTCATTAGTTGTACCTTTAGGGTACTCTTTCCACACTCCAATTGTTTTTATTTTGTTGTTTCATGTCGTACCAAGGTTTACTTATTCCAGACCCATGGGCACTCTGCGTTTTCTATGTTGAATGTTGGGGGCTGTGTCCATGCTAGGTCTGAAAACATGCCCTAGGACCCTTCTTCATCGGTTTGTGTTTATAGTATTTTAGGAGCCATTGATGGAACATCTGAGGTTCTTCCTTGTTCTACACAGGGACGGGTGGGGACCCCATATTTAGTACTATGTCAACAGGAGGAATATTTGCGCTCGCAACTCTTGCCCTCGCAACTCGCAAAGATAGTAAATATGCAGTGCACTAAGCTCTTATCCTGGAACATAGCAGGTTTAATATCAAAAATGGATCTCTGGGACTGGGGAGATTTCATAGGTTCCCATGAGCTATGTATTTTCCATGAAACTTGGGCAACTACACCATTGTACAGAGTAGGATATGTCGCCTACTGCATAGCTGCCGCACAGGGGAAGACCCTCAGGGGGCCTATGTATTTGGATTGGTATTCATCTGGGCTCCACCATCAAGATGGTAGACACCTCCTTCCCTGATATCCTGTGTATTCTTCTCTCTTCAGATACCCTCCCTAAGCTAGCCATTATTAATGTTTATTCGCGCCCAGTGAGTTATGGCCTAAGCTCGCAGACCTTAGATTGTCTGGCCTCTTTTCTTTCTACATTACCTGAGTCAATATATGTAATCATTGGAGGAGATTTCAATTGTCATTTCGAACCTCTGAATGGAATATCCTCCTCCATAACAAGTGAGGAAGATTCGGTTTTGGGAATACCAGAATGTAACATCTACTCGACCAGGGGGTGGACCCCTCTTGTCCTCCAAATGAACACGCTTACACTTACCCACTTGCTTAGGGCGTGCAACGGTCGCTTCCCTTCTGATAGTCCGGGTAATGCCACTTTTGAAAAAATGGGACAGACATCTACAATGGATTACATTCTGGTAGACGTTGAGCTGTGGCATAGGTCTAAGAACCTTTTGGTACTGCCACGCTGTGAAAGTGACCACAATCCACTGGTCCTAGCATTAGAGTGGTTTCAGCTTAAAGAAGATCAGAGAACACCAGAACCATGTCCCCCCAATTTAATCGCAATTGAAGGTGGCAGAAGAGTACGCGTGGGAACATTTGTACAATCAGGTGAAAAAATGTCCTCCATGTATGAACAAATCATTCCCTTTTTAGAATCTGCATTTGTGGTGCTCAAAGTAGTGGTGGCCATGAAACTCATTTAACGATAGCTAAGAACCACCAAGATATGGTTTTGAAATTGTCAGAGTTCTTTTACAACAGTAAAATTCCTAAAAAATCTATCCCCAAAGTAAAAATCCCTGGTTTACCAAAGCGTGCAGGGAAGCTAAATTCGCTTTGATTTTAGAGACTAGGGTAGGGGATAGTATATGTATCAGAGTTGCCAGGAAGCACTACAAAGAAACTCTTGCTGAAGCCAAAACAGCATGGGACCTCAACAGATGGGAAGCAATTAAAAAAGCTTTAGATGACAGAGATATGAGAGGCTTTTGGAACCTAGTTAAAACAGGAAAATCCGAAGGCAACTCAGTTATCGAACCTAACCTAGGAGAAGAAGCTTGGAGATCCCATTTTAAAGTTGTATATACAAAACCTTGTGATGGAGAAATTGATGATATGGCTATAGGTTTTAATCAGCCCCCTTTTAATAACACCACTACACCAATCTGCACATTGGCAGAGATAACCTTGGCGTTGGACAAATTACTGCCAAATAGGGCACCTGGGCTAGACAGGATCCCTGGAAACTTGTTTAGAAACGCCCAAGTTGTATGGGTACCCTATTTATGAACCCTATTTAATGCCGTTCTCCAAGGTATGGAGCTCCCCCCTCACTTGGGCTGGTGCAGAAATTATTCCAATTTATAAAAAAAGGCTCCCGACACAACCCGGCAAATTATCGCCCAATTAGTCTTATTGATGTAACGCAAAAGATTTTTGCTAGTGTACTCCTTACGATTACAATCATGGATGGATGAGACGAATGTATTGACCCCTTTACAAGCTGGCTATAGGTCTAAAGTCTCAACCATCGATCAGTTATTTAGATTGCAACAGATCTATTGGAAAACTGTAGTCGTGGAGGGTGGTACTCTTTATTTGACCCTTTTGGACCTTATAATCGCCTTTGACATGGTGCATCGCGATCAGCTCTGGGGCCTACTCCATGACATGGGAGTCCCATCATACTTATGCCACCAGCTGAAGCTCCTGCATGAAGGCACTTACACAAGGATAAGACACGGCAAGAATGGAGAACTAACAGCTCCACTAACAGCTCCGTTCCCTGTTGAGAAGGGCGTGAGGCAGGGATGTGTGATAGCCCCGACTCTATTCTCCCGCTTTCTCAACGGTTTAATTAACACTCTCCTTGCTGTTAAGGACATAGATTACCCTAGGTTGGCAAATCGTAAAATGCCAGCTCTAATGTTTGCTGACGATACCCTCCTTTTATCTAAGACACCCATGGGTATGCAGCGGGTATTGGATACATTTAATTTATTTTGTAAGAAAAGGGACATGGAGATAAATATCCAGAAAACTAAATACATGGTTTTCCACGCCAATACCAGTAACTGTCCACACCCTCGATTGGAAGGAAGGCCCTTGGAGCTGGTGTACACTTTCGACTACCTGGGTCGTACTTTAACTGATAAGATGGATTGGGGGTCTCAAGTTAAGAAAGCCAACCTTAGATTAATACAGTCCACAGGGGGAATCCTAAAAGTGTACAAGAGCTGTACCCAAAAAATGGTAGGCCCACCAGCAGAAATTTTTAAGATTCAAGTGAGGGGAGCTTCGCTATATGGCGCTGAACTTTGGGGCCACTCCCCGTCCAATGCCCTTACAGCGACAGAGAATAGTTTTGTCAGGCAGCCGTTGGGACTTCCAAAAAGTACTCCCTTAACCCCACTTAGGATGGACTTGGAAATTTGCCCTATTTCTGATCTAATTGCCGTTCGTCCTTTCCTCTATTGGTCTTGGATACTATCCAAACTCTAATGGCCAAGAAGTTATTCTTACAATTTAGGCACGGGACGCTTCTGTTGCGTGCAACTACGAATAAATGGAAAGGAGCCATTAAACAAGATTGCCCTGGGTGCTCCCTAACAGAAGAAACCGAACTCCATGTCATACTCTTTTGACCTGCCTGTGAGAAGTTGGCCTGATATATGATGTTCACTAGTTCTAGTGATCACCTTGTATAAGTCCAAACAACCCTTATGGTGATTGGTTGTAAAGTCAACCGTATAGACCAGCTATCCTAGTAGCGTGGACAAAAGCAGTCTTTTAGGCTAATCTCTTTTGGCATGTGAAGCCAGCTGTTTTACCATAGTATAACCCCTTGAATACCAAATGAAAGGACAACACACAGGTTGTTATGAAAATAAACAGTCTATTTATTAATAACAACACCTATGAACTCTTTATGAGATCAGAGGGCTAAGCACATGACAATACTAAAAAGGAATTAAGAGTTCGCACAATATTTACACAAGTGCCTTAGGGGCACGACAAACCATATACTTAAAACAATGGAATGCGAGGAAAGAAAGTACTGTAAGGAGATCCAGAGGCTGGAGGATCGGTGGGACTATGCTACAAACTAGGTAAGTAAGGAGCAGGAGGCCCACGGGACTCACGTGCAGAGTGGGAACTCTCACGCGGGATGCGTACCAACATCTATGGATGCAACAGTTTACAAAGTTACGGATTCCGGACGAACCCGACTGGATGGAGGGAAAACAACAGTGGACCTGGACACTAGGATAGTGGACACAGACTTCAGGACCTAGAAGTATTAGTGACCTAACCCACAGGCTGCGGGTGCATAGGGCTGGAGTAGTGTCGGGTTTGCTGCGTTGATCCCGGTGATGCCTGAAACAAGAAGTTGCTGGCAGGCAGCCAGATGGAGGAGTCCGGTGGTTCCAAGGATGGAACTAGGAAGAAGGAAGTCCTGAAAAGGAAGGGGACAGAGTCTTGGTCACTAGCCAGTGACGGTGCTGGAACCAGGAGGGAACCAGATGCTGTTGCCGCGTTCAGGTGAAGTAAGGGTCGCTTCTCTCTGTAGCTGCGTAGACCAGGAGCTGTTCTTCACGACCAGGCTGGAGGCACGAGCTGTCCCACGTAGTCTGCTTCTGTTGGCGGTGTCGGATCGTCGATCTGGGCAACAGGCCTTGGCTAATGCAAGCCATGCGGTGAAACAAAGATGGCGTCTTGAGTGGACCAGGAGGGTGCGGGGTGCTCCTCTTTTACAAGGAAGCAAGGGCCAGTCTGGGGGACCAGACTAGCAGTGTCGAAATCTTCGGGTCGTCGTCTCAGATGGCACAAGCCAGCCGGCAAGTGACCAGACAACAGGAAGGGCAGCAACCAGGCAAAAGGGGCCCCACGCAGATCACGGGGATGCTGGGGGGCTGGTCTTTGGTGCAGGAGCTGCGTCGGTGTGGGGCTTCTCAGTCCCCAATGCACTCACTTGAGGAACCCTCAGGGGTCGTGCAGGAAGCGCTGTGCAGGTTTCTTCAAGATGACCGTCTCCACGTTGCTCGTCGCACCCACGGGTCCCAGCTGTGCTGTGGATGTGGGTAGAGGTCAGAGAGGTCTGGAGGTCCAGATCTTGTTGAGCTGGGTCGTCGGATTCCGGGATGGAAGGACTTTACAGCAAACTGCACAGGAGCTTGATGGTGCCTGCGAAGCAGGATGGTCACTCCCTGACCATAGGGGAGATTCTTCAGTCTTCTGGTGTCCAGGAGGTCGAAGGTCAAGAGTTCTTCGTGGAAGTTGTCAAGATTAATCTAACTTGGAATGGGACCAGCTCCTACCTTTATCCGGCTAAAGGGGGCTGCACTACGACTAGGTCCCTCCTCTGGGTGGGACCAGGAAGGGGGTGGCTACACCCCCTTTCCTTTGTCCAGTTTCCCGCCAGAGCTGGGGCTGGAGTGCCCCAGCAACTGGTTGGAACTGGTGTATGCACAGGGCACCTTGTGTGCCCCAGGCATGTCTCATTCCTTTCAGCCTGGCCCTACCTAATACACAAAATCCTGTCTGGGGTGGTGCTAGCACCTCCCAAGGCAGGAAACCCTTTGTCTGAGCCTCCCTCGCTGGAAGGACTCCCAGCAGCAGGAGGTCAGACTTGTGTCTGTGGTGGCAGCATCCATTTTGTGATGCTGAGGCTTGAGTTAACTTTAACCGGGGTTTACAGTTACCTACATGTCGTGTCCCTCTAGAAGGGTGGAATGCTAACCCCGTTGCCAGAATTGGCGAGGGGTTAGTATTCCAATTCGTATGACACCTTACTCGACATGTTAGCATTTAACCGCGAGGATTATAATGCACTTAAGAGTATATGGTATAGCGTTATCATGGAACAGCTATTAGGACTTGGTTCCGCAAGCTGCAAACGGGCTCAGCTCATGCCAGAGCACCATTTTACATAATTCCAAGCACTCTGCCTTCAGGATTGATAAGGCCTGCCATAGGAGTGACTGACATGAATATATGTGTCCATTTTAGGGTTAGATATAGGAATACTATATCTAAAGCAAAGGGTGTTTACACCACCTTGCCCCAGCTGTCGTGCAGCCAGTTGTGTCAGATTTGGGTGAGTAGCCAGGGGTGGCATAATACATGCTGCAGCCCCTGGTAGGCCCTGGGTACACCTATGCCCTGGATACCTAAGGTATACTGTACAGGGACTGATAAGGTGGCCCAGTACCAATTGGTAAATGCACCTAAGGTACATGCTTGTCAATTTAGAGAGAGAACAGCTAGGCTGTGGGTCTGATTGGCAGGCCCACAGCCAGGGAAAGTCGTAAACCAGTGAAGCAAAAAGCAAAGATCTGGGGTGGCCATGGGATTGCAGACCCCACTCTCCTACATAACCCCCCCCCCCAAACTTAGGGACATTAAACTAACCTTGACCAGGTGAGTCTTCTTGCTCTAAGTGGAAGTACCTGGAGAGACCATCTGCATTACCATGGTCAGTCCCTGGGTGGTGCTCCACTGTAAAGTCCATCCCCTGTAGGGAAATGGACCACCTAAGAAGTTTGGGGTTTTCACCCTTCATTTGATTTAGCCATAAGAGGGGCTTATGGTCGGTCTGAACTTTGAAGTGAGTACCAAACAAGTATGGCCTCAACTTCTTCAGGGCCCAAACCACAGCGAAGGCCTCCCTCTCAATAGCTGACCAACGTTTCTCTCTAGGGGTCAGCCTTCTACTTATAAAAGCAATGGGCTGGTCATGACCATCAATATTCAGCTGAGATAGAACAGCTCCCACACCCAACTCAGAAGCATCTGTTTGGACAATGAAAGGTTTGGAGTAGTCTGGACTCTTGAAAATAGGTGCAGTGCACATGGCCTGCTTTAGGTCATCGAATGCCTTCTGACAGCTAACTGTCCACTGAACTTTCTTTGGCATTTTCTTACTTGTCAGGTCATTAAGTGGAGTCACAATGGTTCCATAATTTCTGACAAATGTCCTGGAATAACCAGACAGGCCCAAGAAAGCTCTGACCTGTGTCTGGGTGGTTGGAGGAGCCCAGTCCTTTATGGCCTGTATCTTGCTCTCCAGAGGTTGAACTTGACCTCCACCTACAAGGTGACCCAAGTATACAACTTGACTCTGCCCTATCTGGCACTTAGTAGCCTTGATAGTGAGGCCTGCCTTTTGCAGGGCCTCTAAAACTTTCCTCAGGTGGATCAGGTGATCCTCCCAGGTGGAGCTAAAGACAGCAATATCATCTAGATATGCTGCACAAAAGTCATCCAACCCAGTGAGAACTTGGTTCACCAACCTTTGAAAAGTGGCAGGGGCATTTTTCAAACCAAAGGGCATCACCACAAATTGGTAATGACCTCCTGGGGTAGAAAATGCTGTCTTGGCCTTGGCATCCTCAGCTAACCTGATTTGCCAATAGCCAGCTGTCAGGTCAAATGTACTCAAGAACTTGGCAGAAGCCAATCTGTCAATGAGTTCATCTGCTCTTGGTATTGGATGGGCATCTGTCTTAGTGACAGCATTGAGACCCCTGTAGTCTACACAAAACCTCATCTCTCTCTTACCATCCTGGGTGTGAGGTTTAGGCACTAGAACTACAGGACTAGCCCAAGGGCTCTCTGAGGGTTCAATGACTCCCAATTCCAACATCTTTTGTACTTCAGTTTTTATGCAGTCCCTGATGTGGTCAGGTTGCCTGTAGATTTTACTCTTTATAGGCAGACTGTCTCCAGTGTCCACCTCATGTGTGCACCAGTTTGTCTGACTGGGGGTCAGAGAAAACATTTGTCTGAAGGATTGAAGGACTTGCTTACAATCCTTTTGCTGATGCTCAGAGAGGCTGTCAGAAAAGACTACACCATCTACTGACCCATCATCAGGGTTCTGAGTGAGCAGGTCTGGGAGAGGGTCACTCTCTTCCTCCTGTCCCTCATCTGTGGCCATGAGCAAGCCCATGTCCTCCCCGTCAACAAATGCTTTGAGCCTATTCACATGAAGTACTCTGTGAGGGCTCCTGGGAGTTCCCATGTCCACCAAATAGGTGACTTCTCCCTTTTGTTCAATGATGATGTGGGGTCCAGACCATTTGTCTTGGAGAGCTGCTGGGGCCACTGGCTCCAATATCCACACCTTCTGTCCTGCATGGTAAACAGTTAGGACAGCCTTTTGGTCATGCCAAGCTTTTTGAAGTTCTTGGCTGGCCTCTAGGTTTTTAGATGCCTTCTCCATGTACTCTGCCATCCTGGAGCGGAGACCAAGTACATAGTCCACTATGTCAAGTTTAGGCTTTCTGAGAGGTAACTCCCATCCTTCCTTTACAAGACATAGGGGTCCTCTTACAGAATGTCCAAACAAAAGCTCAAAAGGGCTGTAACCAACCCCCTTCTGTGGGACCTCTCTGTAAGCAAACAGAAGGCAGGGTAAAAGGATGTCCCATCTTCGCCTAAGCTTTTCAGGTAACCCTTTTATCATCCCTTTGAGGGTCTTGTTGAACCTTTCAACAAGCCCATTGCATTGTGGGTGATAGGGGGTGGTGAATTTGTAATTGACACCCCATTCCTTCCACATAGCAGTCAAGTATCCTGACATGAAGTTTGCACCCCTGTCAGAGATCACCTCCTTAGGGAACCCCACTCTGGAGAAAACTCCAACCAGGGCCCTTGCCACAACAGGAGCTGTAGTGGTTCTAAGGGGAATAGCTTCTGGATACCTGGTGGCATGATCCACTACCACCAGTATAAATCTGTGCCCAGATGCTGTTGGGGGGTCCATTGGTCCAACAATGTCAATCCCCACTCTCTCAAAGGGAACCCCCACCACAGGTAGTGGTATAAGGGGGGCCTTTGTTGTGCCACCTGATTTGCCACTGGCTTGGCAGGTGATACATGAACGACAAAAGTCCTTATTGTCCTCAGACATGTGAGGCCAGTGAAAGTGTGGGGCAAGCATGTCCCAAGTCTTGTTCTGGCCTAAGTGACCTGCAAGAGGAATTTCATGGGCTAAGGTGAGAAGGAAACCTCTAAGAGACAAGGGGATGACCATCCTCCTGGTAGCACCAGGCGTGGGGTCTCTTGCCTCAGAGTATAGGAGTCCATCGTCCCAATATACCTTATGGGCACCTGTAGCATTCCCTGCAGCCTCAGCAGCAGCCTGCTGTCTGAGGGGTTCAAGAGATGGGCAGTCTAACTGTGCCTGTCTCAAGTCTGCCCTGGAAGGTCCCCCTGTCCCAAGAAACTCAACCTGTTCAGGCTCAAGCTCTTCTAGGACAGTTCCTTCTGGGGTCTTGGGATAAGTCTCCTGAGAGAGCTGACCCTCCACCTGAGGCAGGGGGGAAGAGTCAACCTTACCCCTACTGCTCTTTCTCTTGGTTAGTGTCTGGTCCATTCTTCCAGGATCCAGCACTAGTTCAGCTGGGCATTTCTTGGCATGTGACCTAGTCACAGCAAGGACATGTGCTGACAAACCTAACATTTCCACATGAGTCCTATACTCCACATCTGACCATAAGGAGGATTCCAAATCATTGCCCAAAAGACAGTCCACTGGGAGGTCTGAACTAACAACAACCCTCTTGAGGCCATTTACCCCTCCCCAGGAGAAATTAACAAGTGCCATACTATGGGAGGTAGTGGCATTGCTAGCATTGGTCACCAGGTAGTCTGAACCCAGTATTACCTGGTCAGGGTCCACATAGTTTGGTGTCACCATAGTGACACTGGCACAAGTGTCCCTGTAGGCCTGAGCCATTTTTCCATTAATCAAAGGCGTTTGCCTGTACTTGCTCAGAGTACTGGGACTTTTTGTAGGGGTCATATCCATGTCCCCAGTACAAACAAGAACAGCCTGAGTAGGTGTTCTGACTAAGTCAGAGCCCGCCTCAGTTCCCAGGGTTAATCCCACTATAGCCTTAGGAGGATTACTACCTCTACTAACTGTACTAGGGGGTACAGATGCCGTAGGGGCAGTAGTGGTAGGAGTTGGGCCTTTCTTGGTGCACTCACTAAACCAGTGAGTATTACTTTTACAGTGTTGGCACCATGGTTTCTTCTGACCATTATTCTTCTTCTTTTGGGAATTCTGGGAATTCTGGATCCCACCCTCTTTAGATTGTTGGGGCCCTGTTGAAGACTTCTGGTCATTTTGTTTATTCTCATTACCCTTGGGATCTGCTTTCTTCTGGCCAGCACCCTGGTTCTGGTTCTGCTGCTTGACCCTTGTCCTGACCCATCTGTCTGCCTTCTTTCCCAATTCTTGGGGAGAGGTCGGATCTGAGTCACTAAGGTGCTGATGCAACAACTGATTTTGACAATTACTTAAGATTTGTTCTCTCATAATTAGATTATACAATCCTGTGTAATCAGTAACTTTACTTCCCAGTAACCAGCCTTCAAAAGCCTTAGTGGCACAATCAACAAAGTCAGCCCAATCTTGAGACTGAATTTTCTGGGTGTCTCTGAACAGCAACCTGTACTGCTCAGTGGTTAAGCCAAACCCATCAATCAGTGTATTCTTCAAGACTTGGTAATTTTTAGCATCCTCAGCTCTAGTAGTGAGGAGCTTATCTCTACCTTTACCTTCAAAGGAGAGCCACAATATAGCTGCCCACTGACTCTGGGGGATGCACTGGACAGTGCAGGCCCTCTCCAAAGCAGTCATCCATTTGTGGATGTCATCCCCTTGTTTAAAGGGGGGCACTATTTTACTCAGGTGTCTAGTATCAAAACTCCTGTCTTTATCCTTAGGGATATTGCTGCCACCAGTGGGGACTACCCCACTTAACTGTTGCTCTCTAGCAAAGGCAAGTTTCTCCTTGGCAAGGGCAAGTTCTTCCCTCTGAATCCTCAGATTAGCCTGTTTCATCCTTGCTTCATGTTCTCTTCTGTGAGGGGAAGTCATTCTCCTCTGGGGAGAAGTCATTCTCCTCTGAGCAGAGGCATGAGAGTGCACAGATCTATTGGAGTCCCTAGAATGGGACCTATCTCTTCTAACTCCAAAGTTAGGCCTGCTTAGGGTCAGTACTGGGGGTCCCCCAGATCCTTCCCTATGTAGGTCTAAGTTGGCCCTAGTAAGTCTGCTGACTAGCTCAGGACCATTGTCTGCCTCATCCTCAGAAAGAACCTCTTCATCCTCCTCCTCCTCTACTTCTTCATGATCAGGGAGGTCAGGATCACCACGGGTCCCTTCTAAGGCTGGCATGCTCCCATCTGTATGAGTAGCCTTTCTAGCATCATATGTCTCTAAGAGACCTAACAGAAAAGGAGTGGTAGGGTTAGAACCCTGTTTCAATTTCCTGGAGGTACACAATTGTCTCATCTCCTGGAAACTGAGAGCTGCATATCTGGAAAGGACCTGTGGAGGGTCACTAACCACTAGGGGAGTCTCTGTGGACTCTCCATGGGTAGACATGCTTCTAGTGTGGTGTAAGTGATGCACCTACCTACACTATGGGTTTTCCTACTGATCCCTTGCTAAGAGTTGTAGTCAGGGTGTGCTAAGCCCTGTTACACTACAACAGCTGGTTCAGTAGAACTCAGAGTATGTCTAAGCTTGTTATATGTACCTAGGTACCTTATGTGATCTTTCAAATGATATCTCAAGATTATACGTGGTAAAACAACAGCAAGCTCAAATCCCAACCACTGCACACCAATGTGAGAAGTTGGCCTGATATATGATGCTCACTAGTTCTTAGTGATCACCTTGTATCAGTCCAAACAACCCTTATGGTGATTGGTTGTAAAGTCAACCGTATAGACCAGCTATCCTAGTAGCGTGGACAAAAGCAGTCTTTTAGGCTAATCTCTTTTGGCATGTGAAGCCAGCTGTTTTACCATAGTATAACCCCTTGAATACCAAATGAAAGGACACCACACAGGTTGTTATGAAAATAAACAGTCTATTTATTAATAACAACACCTCTGAACTCTTTATGAGATCAGAGGGCTAAGCACATGACAATACTAAAAAGGAAATACGAGTTCGCACAATATTTACACAAGTGTCTTAGGGGCACGACAAACCATATACTTAAAACAATGGAATGCGAGGAAAGAAAGTACTGTAAGGAGATCCAGAGGCTGGAGGATCGGTGGGACTATGCTACAAACTAGGTAAGTAAGGAGCAGGAGGCCCACGGGACTCACGTGCAGAGTGGGAACTCTCACGCGGGATGCATACCAACGTCTATGGATGCAACAGTTTACAAAGTTACGGATTCCGGACGAACCCGACTGGATGGAGGGAAAACAACAGTGGACCTGGACACTAGGATAGTGGACACAGACTTCAGGACCTAGAAGTATTAGTTACCTAACCCACAGGCTGCGGGTGCAAAGGGCTGGAGTAGTGTCGGGTTTGCTGCGTTGATCCCGGTGATGCCTGAAACAAGAAGTTGCTGGCAGGCAGCCAGATGGAGGAGTCCGGTGGTTCCAAGGATGGAACTAGGAAGAAGGAAGTCCTGAAAAGGAAGGGGACAGAGTCTTGGTCACTAGCCAGTGACGGTGCTGGAACCAGGAGGGAACCAGATGCTGTCGCCGCGTTCAGGTGAAGTAAGGGTCGCTTCTCTCTGTAGCTGCGTGGACCAGGAGCTGTTCTTCATGACCAGGCTGGAGGCACGAGCTGTCCCACGTAGTCTGCTGCTGTTGGCGGTGTCGGATCGTCGATCTGGGCAACAGGCCTTGGCTAATGCAAGCCACGCGGTGAAACAAAGATGGCGTCTTGAGTGGATCAGGAGGGTCCGGGGTGCTCCTCTTTTACAAGGAAGCAAGGGCCAGTCTGGGGGACCAGACTAGCAGTGTCGAAATCTTCAGGTCGTCGTCTCAGAGGGCACAAGCCAGCTGGCAAGTGACCAGACAACAGGAAGGGCAGCAACCAGGCAAAAGGGGCCCCACGCAGATCACGGGGATGCTGGGGGGCTGGTCTTTGGTGCAGGAGCTGCGTCGGTGTGGGGCTTCTCAGTCCCCAATGCACTCACTTGAGGAATCCTCAGGGGTCGTGCAGGAAGCGCTGTTCAGGTTTCTTCAAGATGACCGTCTCCACGTTGCTTGTCGCACCCACGGGTCCCAGCTGTGCTGTGGATGTGGGTAGAGGTCAGAGAGGTCTGGAGGTCTGGGTCTTGTCGAGCTGGGTCATCGGATTCCGGGATGGAAGGACTTTACAGCAAACCGCACAGGAGCTTGATGGTGCCTGCGAAGCAGGATGGTCACTCCCTGACCATAGGGGAGATTCTTCAGTCTTCTGGTGTCCAGGAGGTCGAAGGTCAAGAGTTCTTCGTGGAAGTTGTCAAGATTAATCTAACTTGGAATGGGACCAGCTCCTACCTTTATCCGGCTAAAGGGGGCTGCACTACGACTAGGTCCCTCCTCTGGGTGGGACCAGGAAGGGGGGTGGCTACACCCCCTTTCCTTTGTCCAGTTTCCCGCCAGAGCTGGGGCTGGAGTGCCCCAGCAACTGTTTGGAACCGGTGTATGCACAGGGCACCTTGTGTGCCCCAGGCATGTCTCATTCCTTTCAGCCTGGCCCTACCTAATACACATAATCCTGTCTGGGGTGGTGCTAGCACCTCCCAAGGCAGGAAACCCTTTGTCTGAGCCTCCCTCGCTGGAAGGACTCCCAGCAGCAGGAGGTCAGACTTGTGTCTGTGGTGGCAGCATCCATTTTGTGAAGCTGAGGCTTGAGTTAACTTTAACCGGGGTTTACAGTTACCTACATGTCGTGTCCCTCTAGAAGGGTGGAATGCTAACCCGTCACCAGAATTGGCAAGGGGTTAGTATTCCAATTCATATGACACCTTACTCAACATGTTTTGATAATGCTATGCCAAAGTTAGCATTTAACCGCGAGGATTATAATGCACTTAAGAGTATATGGTATAGCGTTATCATGGAACAGCTATTAGGACTTGGTTCCGCAAGCTGCAAACGGGCTCAGCTCATGCCAGAGCACCATTTCACATAATTCCAAGCGCTCTGCCTTCAGGATTGATAAGGCCTGCCATAGGAGTGACTGACAGGAATATATGTGTCTATTTTAGGGTTAGATATAGGAATACTATATCTAAAGCAAAGGGTGTTTACACCACCTTGCCCCAGCTGTCGTGCAGCCAGTTGTGTCAGATTTGGGTGGCCAGCCAGGGGTGGCATAATACATGCTGCAGCCCCTGGTAGGCCCTGAGTTCACCTATGCCCTGGATACCTAAGGTATACTGTACAGGGACTGATAAGGTGGCCCAGTACCAATTGGTAAATGCACCTAAGGTACATGCTTGTCAATTTAGAGAGAGAACAGCTAGGCTGTGGGTCTGATTGGCAGGCCCACAGCCAGGGAAAGTCGTAAACCAGTGAAGCAAAAAGCAAAAATCTGGGGTGGCCATGGGATTGCAGAACCCACTCTCCTACACTGCTTATAAGAAGACAAGGTTTAAGTGGGTTCTCTAGTTCTGTAGGAATATGGGGATACGTAACTACATCGAGGTTTTCAGACTACTTAAGTATAACAAGCACCCATAAATTGTAGCCATCACCTCTAGATTTTTATTTGCGATGTGGTGTATTTGTAGAGGCATCATAAAGGCAAATCAGCCGGCTAGTAATGCAACTCTGGCCTCCGGCTAGGTACACTATGGCCCAAAGCACCATATCTCTCCCACTTGGGGAAATTATTCGAAATCTTTGTATAGTTATTTGTTCTTAAATAATCTTACTCTTAAATAATGTTTTTATCTGTACAGATTTTAATTTTCTCATTGTTTTAAACTATCGTTTTGGCTCTAGGTAACCCTTATAGAATTGTAGTATAACATCTTACTTGGCATCAGTTACATTTTGTACAAACTGATATAAGTTTATAACTGTTGTCTATTGTAACTCTTGTAACATTGTGTAATGTTTAACAATCTGTGCTTTTATGGCTGTGAAGCCGAAATAAAGTTTTTTGACTGACTGACTGAGAAGTCACTGCTTACTGCCTCACAAAGAAACCCTTTACAGAGAAACCCACAGGTCCATACTCATTGTTAAGAGAGTTCATCTCCGTCCTGGTTCTGATGACACACCTTTCTTTATAAAAAAAGAACCATAAAGTAATTTGTAAAGTGCATAGTTACTTCCATCAAATGTCTAGCTCCCAGAAATCAGGAAAATGCAGCTAGCGAATGACCAGACACAATCAGGCCGACCTGAACAGCCAGGATTTTGACCATGAAAAGCACCAGGGTCTAAACCTCCCATGCGGAATGTGCAGTTTATTAGCAGTACTGAGGAAGGGGAGGGGTGTCATGACCCCTCCTCACGCCCAACAGGGGTCCGAAATAGCACATTATACTCTACATACCTGTCTGTTCCTTAATACCGTGTTGGTCAGGCAGATTCCCCCCTGGCTGGCAGCCCGCCCCCATCTCTCCCGCCTCGGGATTGTGCTATCGATACTGACGTGTGTTGGTGGAAATTGCAGTTTGCACCGGTGACACTGGGCAGTGAGTGATGGCGGTGAGGCTGACAGGCCGCTGTCCGGGCTGCGTGCAGACGGTAACGGGGGGCTGGGGGTCTTTATTACCGGATCATCCGCAATCTGGGGACGTGCTAGGGCTGCAGGGGTGTGGATGCACGGGCTTGTGATGGCGCCTCTGACGCGATGTACATTACATATATGCACAAGTGACGTGGGTCAAGTTTTAAAACATTTGAGCTCAATGGTATTTTCAGTAACTTCACATCATTATTGATATGTAGAGTTTTTTTTATTTGTTTATAACGACAAACATATATATTTTTTAGAGACACTGCTGCATTTTCAGCCTTTGAGAGTTAAATATAAGCCCTCCGCTGTGTGGCTGTAGATCTCACGACGTAGCTAATTGTTCAGACCAGCTGTCACTCTTGCTTTCGGTTTCTAGTTATTATTTTTTTCCTGCATTGAGAAAAGATTTTCTTTCATGCATATTTAATGCCCATTACAAAAGAGAGCCCAGGACGCCTTTTAGTTTTGACAAAAGCACAAGACAGGTGGGTCAGTGCCAGGGGGCGTACGGGGCAGGGAGAGCTCGACACTTCGGGAGGGGCAGAGCGCGGCGGGCTGCTCGGCCAGCAGCTTGTGGCTCTTGCTTATCGGGCCTGGAATCGCCACTATGTCTATGCCCGTTGCATTTATTTTAAATAAACAATCATGTCACAAACACAGATCATCCTACCTTGAGATAAGCATTGAAGAACTCAGACAAGACGGAAGTCCTCATCCTCGAACCATCCCCTTCCGCCTGGACAACTCCTGGTGGCCCCCTGCACTGGGCACCGCACCCAAGCCAATGGACCACGCACGTAACCTGGGCATCATCCTGGACTCCCCCCCTCACGATGACCAAGCAAGTCAACACTGTCTCGTCTTCCTGCTTCAACACCCCGCGCATGCTCTGAAAGATCTTCCGGTGGATCCCCACCGAAACCAGGAAGACGGTTACCCAGGCCCTCGTCACCAGCCGCCTGGACTACGGGAACACCCTCTACGCCGGAACCACCGCCAAACTCCAGAAAAGACTCCAGCGCATACAGAACGCTTCTGCACCACTCATCCTGGACATCCCTCGCCACAGCCACATCTCTGCCCATCTGAAAGACCTGCACTGGCTCCCCGTCAGCAAGAGGATCACGTTCAGACTCCATTCACCCACGCACACAAGGCTCTCCACGACATGAACCCGAAATACCTCATCAGCCGCCTCACATTCTAAACACCCAATCGCCAGCTCCGATCCGCCAGCCTCGCCCTTGCCTCCGTCCCACGAATCCGCAAATGCACCGCCGGAGGAAGATCCTTCTCCATGTCTTGGCCTGGCGGCCAAGACATGGAACTCCCTCCCCACCCACCTTCGGATGACCCAGGACCATTTCTCCTTCAGAAAGCAACTCAAGACCTGGCTGTTCGAGCAGTAGCGATTGCCCCCCCTCAAAGCGCCTTGAGACCCTAGCGGGTGAGTAGCGTGCTCTACAAATTTGCTGATTGATTGATTGATTGAAGAACCATGAATATTTAACACAATAAGCAGCCCACATATTGCTAAAATAACTAGGAAAGTGAAAGCGTGCCATGCGCGTTGTGCGTGCCTGCAGTGAAAACAAGTGATGAACTAATTAGGAACAGATGGCCCCTAAAGCTCACTCTGGAGAATGAAACAAGCAATGAACTAATTAGAAACAGATGGCCCCCTATATAGATAAGGAATTGCTTCACAACAGCCGTGAAGCAGACAACCCAATCCTGATGGGCCATCCAAGAGGGAGAAAGGGCAGTGGCCCAAAAGCATCCTTATCAATGAACGCTGATGCAACCCAATGAAAATGATGGGCGGGGCTTCAAGTCCCCTTCTGAAATCTCCTCTCTCACTTTAGGTCTCGCCGAGCGAGCAGCGCATGTGCTGCATTGACAGGCGGGACGTAAAATCCACGAGAAATACCAAGGAAGAAGAAAGCAGCAAGTTACTCAAGAGCATTACCGTGGATGTTGCAGTGAAACTGGGAAGAAAAACTGGTGGTTTGTCAAACTCAATTTTCACGTGTCATAAGGGAAAATACCAAGCAGTACAGGTGTACAACAGAGGACATCGCATTCAATAAACACTGCATTATAGGAGATTGAAATAATTTTCCCAGTGGGTCGTATGTGAAGGAAAAGGCATCAAGGGACTTCCATAATTTCCTATGTGATTTACATCAGAGCGAGGCGTGAAGTGAGATGTTGTCAGGCCCTCTGAGGAAGGACAACAACTCTTGCCACATCCTGAAGGAGATTTCTTTGGAGTCGTTCTACTTATTGAGAACAACTTTACAGGCCACAGTGAGCATAAGATCTAACAAATAATGATCTTTCTCATCTTTGATCTTTGGGTCCCGAGAGCCTAGTAAGATATAGGAAAATTCCCTTTGGGGGACTATGTTGAATGTTTTGCTTATGTATTTGTACATCTTATCCCAGTATGTTTGTAGTATATGGCATTGGAATAATATGTGAGCAAGGTTACCAACATGGGATTTACAATTCCAGCATGTAGGGCTCTGGCTGAGGTTAAGTTTAAAGATCTTCTCCGGGGTCCAACATGTCCTGTTTATTAGCATAAGCTAGGTTTGGGATAGTATTGGAGAGATTTTATTCTTCAAGTTATCCCCCTTGAGGTTCATTCTTCAAGTTAATGCTTTTTGTGGATCACCTACATTGTGAATAGAGGTCTTCTAACATTTTGATGCCTAGACCCCCTTGTCGAACTTTTTTAGGCATAGGGCCCCCTTCTGACAAAATATCCAAAACCTGGTACTCATCATCATCAACAACTATCGACAACCAGAAACGCCCCAAATTCCCACAGCACATATTTTTGGGGGTGGGGAAATAATATCGAACAGTGTTTAGCAAACTAAAGGTCAGTGAGCGTGGGGTGTAGTCGGAGGTGTAGCTAAAAACAAAGAGTCTCACGTATGAGGAATTGGTGTAAAGCAGTGCCGCAAGTCTTCTTTCTACGCTGCCCTATGCCAATGTAAAAGGCCTGGAATGCACTGTACCCATGAAATACGGTGCATTCCTGTCCTTTTCCTTTGCATTCGCGCACAATTTGCTGCTTAGCACCAAGGGCACCTCCCTTCACAGAGGCAATCCAGAGAGGCGTTTCGTTCGTTCTACGTGAGCTGCAGAATGCAACACACATGGAAAGAGGAAAGAACGAGGAGAAATGAAACCATTTTCTCCTTGGTACGCCTCTGCTGGGGAGGCGTCTGTTTTTGGAGCTGCCCCAGGTTTACTTGATTTTGTAATTATGGGTGTTCCATGGGAACCCCTTGCAAAGCCCATGGAGCGCCTCCTTGACGCAGAGTAAGGCAACGCAGTGACTTGCGCTGTTTGTCACATTCCATATCAATGAGGCCATGTAAAGCCACGCAGGGTGACTTTGCAGCGCCTCAAAAGTATGGTTGAGAAGCTTGCGCCGCCGGAGCGTCAAAAAAAGTGATGCTCTGGCAATGCAAGCCTCTCATATATAAGCCCCAACATATTCACCATCAGGTATCTACAAATACAATAAAGAGCAGTGTAATCAAAAATAGTTTTAAAAGTTGTTACTCAGTGGGAAATGAACTGCAGTACATGATGAAACCTCTATTAGTTAATGCACTGCAGAGGTCTATGTGTAATCAGAGAGTCACATAATTAAATCTTGATTGGTGCAGTGGAGAATAGTGGCGTGTATTTGTAGTTCTATGAGGTCACAGCCTATGTCAGAAATCACTGTGAATGTGTAAATCCATATTTTATACTTGCATTACACATGTGCAAATAGTTTACAGTAAAATAGTGGTTCTAAAGTGTAGAGTTTAGTGATACCAGAGTGTATGAATGAAATTTGTTTTACATAACTTTCCCTTCAACACCTCTTTAGAGGTACTAAGGGCTGTGTAAATGCAGTTAAAATTAAAAGCAAGCACTTCACAGCCCAGTTGTTAACTCTTTGCACCCTTTACACTTTCAGATTGACTCATAGGGACATTTCCATTTAATTCAGGCAAGCAGGCCCCATGGCACGAGAGCTTTTCACATCACTAGAGACTCAATGAATGAAACTTCAGCTGATAACGATGTAAATTAGCCATGCGTGACCCCCTTCCCGGGACTCCACGGCCCCCCTGTCGGTCGAGCTCCACAGAATGAAGACCTCTGCTCTACACCCTCACACTTCTAAGACATTACCTCAATAGTCTAAAATATGTCCAATGTGCCCATCAGAATATGTCCTTCTGATTGACTTTGAATGTGGAGGCAGAAAAGCTTTACCCAGTGTAAATGTTGGCTGTCCTGCCTCCATCTTGGCTCTCAATCTTTACTCAAGGCTGGGTGAATGGTGAGAGTTTCAGTCCTTGATACATGTGCAGATGATATTAACTATCAAAAGAACACTTTCACTCTAGGTATTCATTTCCCATTGGCAATAAACTACACAAGTAGCATAGGGCAGACATCTCACCTGTGATGCCCACTGCATGCCCATTGCTGAGTCAATGCACCTCAACCCTCTAAGACGCGTCTCTGATTGATTTATTTATAAGATCTGAAGCACACATAGATGTGGGGACTTTTTATCACTGGGATCACTGTAGGTGCACAGGAAGGTAGATTAAGAAAACATATATTTTTCATGTTGTCCAAAAGTCTTGGAGAGGTGATGGTGACTAACAGCTGGGGACCCCAGAGCCCTAAAGTATTCACCGCCACATCTGACTATGCCTGGGAATAATTTTCGTTATGTGGCTTAATTTAGCATAATCTGGGGACTTTTTTGTTGTGAAAATTCAATGTCGTGCATGAGATTATGCCATTGCACCACCTCACATAGACGAGATGTCCAGTAACAATGCGCGCGACTTGAACACAAGCAGAATTTCTTAAAGGCAGTCACCAATAAAATTACTCCAAAAGTCATGTTGTGTAAACCTTTTTGCTCAAGCTGACCATTCAGGTACATTTTGAGTGAAAAATACATTTTTTTTAATTCTTTTTTTTTGTTACACGGAGAAAGTCCCACAGAGAGTGAGGCTATTGTACAGACAGTCTCAACTTCCTCGTTCTGTCCTGAAACCTCCTCCTTATACTTTCTCCCACCCGTGTTCATTTTGGATTTGTGTTTAGGAGGGGAAGTATCACTCTTTTTAGGTCGAGAATTACTTCAGCGTTGGGTGGTCCAGAGGAACAAGGCAACTACAATTCGTCCAATGCACTAGACCATCTGGACTTAGACGATCCCACTGAGGACCCGGTGGCGTTTTTGGATCCATAACGTTGTTTTACATGCAGGGGACTAGTGCCAGCATTCCTGCGGAGTCTGCGGGTTCTTCATGCTCTTTCAGGGGTTCCTCTGTCTGGGGGTAGCAAGTGTTAGCCTAGGACGAGTCTCAATCACAAAGCTCTAGGAGCAGTGCCACAAAGAAAAGGTATCCCTCTTTAGGTCTGGTTTAAGCAAAGTCCAGTTGTGACAGGCGTGTTTCTCTTCTTTGTCCTCTTCGATGCAAGTTGATTCAGAACTAAGGTACTGGTGTCAGGGGTGTCCCTTATTTGGATTAAGGAGTGTTAGGTGTGTGGAAGCAAGTAGCCAATGGGGCTGCTTGTCCCTATAGCTAATTTGCCCCTGGGGTGACCATATCTGGGTGTGTAGGTCACCTTTTCTACCCAGACCCCACTATTTCTACCACTTTTAAAAATGCCAGAAGTCTTCCTTAGATGATTAGACCAGGCAGACCACCCTGGAGGTGTGACTAGCCTTCTGAGAGTGTACACCTCCTGCATAATTCATTTTTTTCCTGCCTGTCTAGGTGCAAATATGTCCGGGCAGGGGAGGGTTGTTTCCTCTGCTCTGAGTCAACCCTGATGCACAGCGAAGGCAGTGTATTCTTTTAAGCTTACCAACTTGATGTTCCACTTTACTAGCTACCTTTGGAGGGAGGATATGTGACCTCCTTCCTGCCAGGCCTTTGTTCCTGACTCTGGGGAGTGATCAAACTGTCTAGCAGGAGGCCAGAATCCTGACTTGGCAGCAGCAAGCGTGGACTTGCCAGCCAGATCACAGAGAAGCTGGGGCAACCAGGTGGGCAACCTCTAAGTCAGCCACCTGGGTGCATGTCACATAGACCTTTGACGCAAGATTTGTGTAAGGGGTGAGAAGGCACATTGTTTTCTATAGAGATATTAGGTTTTATCATAATGGAGCTAGCGACCACAGGTGTGCCCGGGTGCAAGCCCCTGTTATCCTACGGACCTCCTATCATTTAAAGTGTACTTTAATGTTAAAGGCCACTATTGGGACATATGATCTTTCACTTACATGCTAATACCTTTTTATACAAGGCACTCTACCTTCCGGGCTCAGGAGCCTTCCCTAGGGGGGGCTGACATGCTGAGGGCACAGTCAAGTTGGAGCTGTTTGCACTGCTCCTGTGGTCTGCAATGTCAGGCCAGGTGGCAGTAGCTTACTTGGGTCACCGAAGGGGGGCACAGACAGTGCTGTAAGCCCTGAGGACCCCTGGGTACCACGGAATCATATAAGGGGGACTTATAGTGAGGGCGTAAAGTCCTTATCTATTGGGGTTACCAATTAAAACATAATGATTTTAGGGAGAGAGAACGGGCGCTGGGGCCTGAGTAGCAGAGAAATTCATCAGCATTGGAGAAAAAAAGGAGGGGGGGTTGGCCATACAAAAAGGGCACTTTCTTAAACACAGATTTCTCTACTTTTTTAATTGGTGTTGGATTTTTATTGTGTGTTGTCTTGTACTTATTTACTGCATTGCTGTTTTTACATACTTTACACATCTGTCTCCTAAGTTAAGCCTGTCTGCTAACAGCCAAGCTACCATGGGTTGAGCAAGGATTAATTTATTGAGACTTGACTGGGCCTTATTTGTGATTGTGGTGTTATTACTAGCTGTAGGTACCCACCTCTACCGACTAATAAACCACCTCCAGCATAATAGATTTAGATATTTATTGGGGTTTAGTAGAAATAGTGTAGGGGGTGCTATAAAACAAACATGTGAATTAGCTGTATTTCAGCTTATATGTGCACAAAGAACATTATGTAAATAATGAGATTTTTTTCAGGTTTAGCGTAATGGGGATGATTAACATTAGTAAGCAAAGAATGAATGCCGACAGTCTGCGGCAGCAGAAGTCTTGCTATTCTGAGGGGGGAAGCACCCTCCCTTAGCTTGACTCTATGTATCAATGGCTCTAAAAGGCTTGTTTGAATAGTTCAGCTTCTCAGGGAGGTGGTCCTTAGCCAGGGCTTTCTAGAAGTATTGGCGAGCATGGGCCTACCCAGAGCCTGGTGAGGGAGATTGCACTCCTCCCCGCGAGCGGGAGCTCGACATGAGGCGTATCCCAACTCTCCATGGACTGGCGGTATAGTGTCATGAGACGGGCGCAGGCTGCACCAAAGGATCTTTGACCCACAGCGGCCCCCTTGGGGGTCGCGTGTGGGGGTCGCGTGGCCTGACCAGAGTTCGAGCTGCAGAGGAAAGGGTGGGCCACCTGGGTCCCTCACAGTTGCGCAACCAGCGTATTAACCCATCGAGGCCCGCAGAGCCACCCTCCCCGTGAATCCAGTGATAGGTGAAGGGGCCCACCCTGCCCCCTACAGCTCGAACTCTGGTCAGGTGAAGCAGAGGATAGGTCTCATGTCGAGCTCTCGCTCGCGGGGAAAAGTACAATCTTCATAACCAGGCTCTGTGTAGGCCCGCTTATCCACTGGAGGCATCCAGCACGTTCAGTAGCATTCAAGCTTAATCCTCGAAGATCACGGGAGTGTCCGGAGGAAACGCACCGCAGCTGGCGTTGTATTTAGCAGGCTGTTTCTGATGATAGACAGGATTCTTGGTGGGCCTGCAGCGGAGCTGCTTAATGTGCATCCGCACTTGCCGCCATCTTAGCCACGCTCCTCCATCCAGGTTCCAGTCTTAGATATAATATCAGAGTCAAGATCCAAAATAAGGGTCAGATTTACAAGCCCCTTGCGTCTCTTTTACGCTGCCGTTGCGTCACTTTTGTGACCAGAAGCAGCGCAAAGCCTGCACCATGCTGCGGGGTATTTACAACGTGAAGCATCTGGGAGATGCGTCACGTTGTAAAGCCCTGCACCACATGTAGGCGTTCCGGCGCAGGGGGGGCGTTCCAGCGCAGGAACGCCTCCTAAAAGTGGCTGAGTGAAATCTACAAGATTTCACTCAGCCACTTTTACGGCCATGCTGCGTCATAACCCTGCGCCTGCTTGAAGGAGGCGTAAGGATTGACGCAGCATTTTAAGGATAGGGCACCCCCGAGTCTTGCTGGAGCTGCGTGACGCTTGCGATGCAACTCCAGCAATGCGCCGCCTTTACGGCAGCAGATGCGTCACACATCTGTCCATTTTTGCCCCATGGTGCGCCTCTTTGTAAATGTGGCACATCCATGGTGGTGGAGCTGTGACGCATAATAACTGGCACATCCCTGCTGATATGCAGGGATGCGCCAGTTATTGTAAATCTGCCCCTAAGTTCTTTAAGACAGGCAGCATTCGGAACAGCTGATCAAGTATTAATAAAAGACCATATATCATAAAGATATGACTGGACATGAAGGGAGGAAGAGGGAAGAGAGGTGGAATCTTTTCAACATTCAGACCTGGATCCCTCAGGGTTGATACAGGTCCTTCACAGCCCCATGGAGAGAGGAGTGGAGATTACACACAGAGGCATGGATGAGTGGAAGAGAGAGACAGACTGATACAAGCTGGGATGAAACCGGCTGCTGTCACTGACAGTGTCCATCAAATACCTCCCTCAACATTGGTAATAATGGTCTATTCTGCAGAACATGCGTCTGGGGTTAAAAATGCAGAAACTTTGTGTATGAACTTCATGTTTTGAATCCACAGTGCAGGCTCACCATTAGAGAAGGTATTGCAACCAGTTTGAAGAACAAAGGGGCATATTATCAAGCAGGGCGATAGGCAATTATCGCCAATTTAGCGTCCGTTTTCAGCCGCTAAGCGGCGATAATTCTATCGCTCTATTATCAAGCTGTCGCTAACAGCAGTTAGCGACAGCTTTTAGGCGATAGCGAGCGGTTTGGGGCCCGCTTTGCATGTCAGCGATATTTATCGCTAATGACATGCAAAGTGGGCGTACCCAACCTGTTAGCGACTGAAAGCAGTCGCTAACGTCGCTATCGCCTATTAGCAAGGCAGGCATAGCGATGGAAATATTCACGCTATCGCCAAAAACTAATGCCTGCTCTGACCAGTTCTTTGCCATGTTATCCAATGGGAGGTGGATAACATGGCTAAGAGCATTTTGTCGCTAATGCCTGAATATCGCTGTATTCTCAGCGATATTCACGCTATCGCCGGAAAGGTTATCGCTTTGGAGATAAACCTTGCTAATAGCAAGTTATCTCAGCAATAATTTCCGGCGATGCTTAGAGATAAAACATTTGTTGCTAAGCCTAGTTAGCGATAAATATCGCTAATCGTTGGTAATATGTCCCAAAGAGCCATGTTTCATGAGGGCACAAAAAATGGGCCAGATATGTAAGTGAGAGACTGACATGGGCTCTAAGTTAGTCCAGGAGTGAGAAAGAGTGAAGAGTTTGTGTAATTACACAGGATGTCACAAAGCGGCACTGTCCAACAAATAAAAAGCAATCAAGAGCAGGACGAAGCCTGGTGAGTCACAATTTACTCTCATAGGTTTTGCCTACATATGGAAACCAGCAGAGTGCAGCAGAGAGCAGACGCCAGACCGCGACACTCTGGGCAACGCTGCAGAGAGCTGATCCCCGATTCCCTGATTCTCTGATTTGCAGCGAGAGCCGCCGCCACTGAAGCCCCCGCCAGCCCCCCTCATCTGGTGCTGTGCTTGTGTCTAACGAGTCCTAACTGCCGAGTTTTCAGCGGAGTTGTGGCGGAGTTTAGCAGAGCTCGGCTGAGGCCAGCGGAGCTGTGCACGAGGCGGACTACAGGACGCGATGAGCTGCAGGGAGGGGCCGGCAGGTGGCCGGCGGTCGGTGAGCTGGTGCAGCATCTTCGATATCGACGGAGCTGAGAGACGTGCGAGTAAGGGGAAGAGAGGTTGCAGAGGCTACAGAGGCTGTCGAGGCTACAGTGGCTGGAGGGCGCTGCTTAATCGCTGTTTCGTCGCCCAGCTGACGGTGCTTGCATCTAGGGCCGGTAAGCAGTGGCATCCATTGTGTAGCGGGTCTTTATTTGCCTCAACCTCCCCCCTGCTTAATAAAAGCTTCAGGCTGGCTCCCGGCTCCCGTACCCTGAAAAGATCTTGAAAAAGGCGCACCTGCTGGCGGTCTATAAAATTAAGTGCGCTGAGTGTTAGCGTGCTTGCTATCCACTATTTACTACTTGGAAAGAGGAGCAGAAGCTGTTAAGAGACCTTTCTTTGTTGAGACGTTCCGCTGGTAGAAAAAGGACTACAGCAGGGGGCACCGCTCAATTTCAATCACAGTCTACTAAGCTTTTCTTCATCGCCTACCTGTGCTTGCTGAGAATTGGTGTTACGGACAGCGCTTTCTTCTGCCTGGTTCTGCGTGGTGTATACCGCCACAGTTCGCCGGACCCGCTCCGCGGGTTCCGCGTCATTGACTGTCTCTGTGGGGGCGTGTGTGTAATCCAGGGCTGCGAGCGTGCAGGCAGGGACTCGATCTCCCAGGAGTCCCTGCGAGGCCGATAATTTACACCTGGCCCGCTATCCCTGTTGACACGCCCACAACTAATCACATACATAAACAGCGTATTTTTCCCGCGTATGCGGGACGAAGCGCGGTCCCTCTTAGGCCCTCTGAGGCTGAAGTAGGCCGGGCTGGGCCCTATTACTTTCAATTTTAATTTGATAGCACTGTTCTTTTGTTGGTGTTGTACTTAATTTTTGTCTGCCCGCTGGCTTGCTCTCACTTTGCACATTTGTTCTGTTGAATAATACAAAACTATACATACCAGATTTCTTACTCTGTTTCATAGTTTATAGTTGTTATTTCTTTGTAAATATGACTGCTAAAAAGCTTCTTTCAGGGAGGCTTTTTTTTAGGAAGGTCTTGCGCAAAAACAAGGTCTAACCCACTAAGAAATAAAGAGGTCCTAAATTTGCAACTTAAGGGCCAAAGTCAGCTATTTCAATTATGGGACAAACCTAAAGATAAGAACAACCACTTGGAAATGGATGTAGATAGCTCTTCTGGGGGGTTTCCTAAGCCGGTCCTTGAGGGTCCTCCTATTGAAGTCAAAATCAATATGATTTCACAGTCCTGTGTAGAAATAAATCTGACAAATCCTACTACGTTACCCATTTCTAAATCTCCCTCTCCTAAAGCTGTATATGTGCAGCAGCAAAATACTCTTGTAATTCCTGGGGTCACTCAGACTCAAGAATTTACAGGAGATTCCCCCAAAAGGGAAGTAGGAAATGAAGATTCCCATATGCTGGATATTGACTTGGAACTTTGTGGGCGCTATCTTATGGAAGGATCTTCGAAGCTTTTCGAGGCCTCAAAAACCCCGCTTGGTTCCGTTCCCTCGGGTCTTCGACTTTATACTAGTTCACCTTCAATTGCATCTCAAGATATCTCCTCCCAGTCTAATGTCACAAATAGCCCCGAGCTGAATTTATCTGGTATTTATCCTACTTCTCTCCCCTGTCCAGAGAACCCCGATAAACCCATTTCAGAGTCCCTGTTTGCTTTAGAACATCTGCTGTCCTCTATTTTATTGCTACTGGGTAAATTTGTGGGCAGCAATGATTGTGTTTTTGACACAGTTACCCAGATACTAAAGGTCCTCTTGCATAATTCTTTGGAAAAGTCATCGGGTACAGTTATCCATGAAGATCAGCTAGGGTCTAAAGTTGTTGGAGATACTCCATCAGGATTGGGACAACTAAAATCAAACCTCCCCCCATTTCTGACTTGAAATCCTCGCCTGTTCCCTCCAGAAATGAGGTTAAAACCAGGGAGCTTCCATCTGTCCCTAAATCTTCCGCACATAATTGTATTGCGGACTTATATCTTGAAGTTGTTGAAGATACTGACGTAGCAGTTGTCTCAAATTCTGCTAAAGAGTTCTTTCCTATCTTCGCCCAAGAAGCTAAGGAGAAGGGGATTAAGGAAAATCTGGAAAGGCAAAAAAAGTGTAGAGGAAAAAAGAGGAAACCTTTACGCCGAATCAAAAAAAAGAGACAGAGACAAATAATTTTTGATGAAGTGTTAGATCAATATGCTAAGAGGGATGATACGATCCTTTTGCCAGCTACTATTGGGATTGAAGAAGATAATAGTAATCAGGGCCCTAATATGTTAGGTGATGATGCTCTTCTCCCTGCTGTTGAATATAATGACATCATTTCCAGCTGTAAGAATCCTATTCCTGAAAACCCTAATACCGGAGTGGGGAAGTCTACAATCCCTTTTCCGGTAGTGAAGATAATAAAAACCGCCTCAGAGCCTGCCTCAACTCTTAATGCAACTGCTCCTTCTTTCTTGTCCCTGGTAAATGAGGCAGTATACTCTAACAAATCCTCGGTATCTGCAATGGATGATTGCACTGATACGCTAACGTTGGATTTTCTCCCTCTCTTTGATACCGAATTAATAATGAATAGATCTTGGTTACTCAAGTGTTTCAAGGAGACGGAGAGCCTAAAATTAATCCAAACAAGCGATATTGATTTAGTATCAATTTTGGGAGTTGAGGCAAATTCTTGTACTAGGGTAAGGTTCTACTCAAAACTCATTGTGAACCTTATTCTGAAGCAAGCTGAGAGCTTTCAGAGTCGAGGGATCGGTGTGATGCCCTTTTCCCCCCTCTGTAGAGCTGACGCCTCTGATCGGAGGTCTTCAGGCTCGAGACAAGCTGGTCCTTTGTTTACCTTTGAGGATTTAAAGATCTCCCTCTCTAAATCTAAACGCCTAGTGACGCATATAATTCCTACCTCTTTATCTCTCATTGAAAATAAAGTAGAAGACACTCAGCAATGGAATTGTTTACCTGGCGCATTATCTAATAAAACTTCCAATAATCCTAAATTATTTTCTCATCTTTAGCAACAGTTTAAAAATAATCTCATGGAATGCTGCTGGAATTAATAATTGCCCTGAAAAAATGCAATACCTTTACTCCCTGGGGGCCAATGTTATTTGTATCCAAGAGACGTGGTGTGTAGACAATATGATTGTGGGGAGGGACTATACTGTCCTAGAAGGAGGGGCTGTGGCTTCCAAGAGAGGACATGCCAAAGGGGGAATTGCATGCCTGTTGTCAAATCGTATAAAGTGGGATTTTTCTCACTACCGTGATCCGAGTAAGCTCTTTCAGGCTGTAACTCTATTTAGTTTTGATAACGTGGAAAAGAAACATCCCCTGGTAATAATAAATGCTTATATCCCCCCTGATGACTGCTTTAATGAAGTGTTAAAACTTGTTTTTTACTTCATTAAACAAATTAAGGATACTACTCCCTCCCCTCACGTAGTTTTATTGGGCGATTTCAACTGCAAAATTTCCAATTTAAGTTTGGATTTATTCAGAAATAAGCTCAAAGAGGAAAACTTTCAGATCCCACAAGCTCTTTTTCCTGCAAAAATCAGGACAAATAAGAGAGGGAAATTGCTTTTGCAAGAATTGTCTGAAACTGAGGGCATCATAGTTAATGGACGACTCCCCTCTGACACTCCTGCGTCTTTTACGCATACATCCTCTCATAGTGAATCGATTCTGGACTACATAATCGTTGAATATTGTATTTTTTATCTTTTACGGGATCTGGTGGTTTCACAGTCCGTTTTCAGCGATCATAAGATAATTTTCCTAACCCTTTCTATACTTCCGCCCCCCACCGACCCCTGGACTTTAAATGGTGATCAGGTCAATTTTGGTACTAAAACCGGAAGGTGTTTCTGGAACTATAATGCTATGAGGAATCTGGAACACATTCTCGATATGACATTAAAAGATCTCCATAACTGGTCAGGGGTTGAATAAATTTCTTTGGAGGGTTTTATGATGGTGGTCACCTCAGTCGCTAGAAAAACCAATTTAACTATAAAAAAGTCCCTCCAACCTAGATCGATTATCTCCCTAAATAAGAAAATAAATAAATTAGTGAGGGAGCAATACCTATCTAGACCTCAAGAAAGATACCGAGAAATAGCCCTCTTAAAAAGAAGGAGACGAAGGGCGAAGATTCAAACAAAAAAAGAAAAAGAAGATTCTATCTGGATCAGTTTGCGAGAGGCCATAGTAAATGGTCACGTTTGACTTTTTTGGTCCATAATCGGAGAAGGCTGTGGAACTAGAGTTAGTTCCCGTCCCATTCCCATCCCGGAGCAAATCTGGATCACTTACATTACTAATTTATATGCCAGTAATGGGCCTGCGGATGAGAATACGGTATCGTATACTGATAACGATCTTTTAACTGTTTTCCCTACAGAGAGAACTATTGAATTAGCTATAAAAGATCTCCGCCTCTCAGGCGCAATGGGGCCTGACGAGCTCCCTATATCTGTCTTAAAGCAGGACCCCATTTCCTGGAGTAAAATTTTATTTACTGTGTTTAGGTTTTGTTTTTTGAATAAATCTGTCCCCTTGTCTTGGAAAGGGAGCATATTGGTACCATTGTTCAAGAAGGGTGATAGGAATGAACCTAAGAATTATCGGCAAATTGCCTTTCTCGACGCAATTGGTAAAGTGTTCTCCAAATGTCTCCTTTATTCCATTAACGACTGGGTTGAGAAGAATCATATTTTACCTCTGGAACAAACAGGTTTTCGTAAAGAACATGGCACTTTGGATAATCTCACTGCCCTTCAGATTATTTCAGATAAATATGTAAAGTTACGAGGAGGAAGAATATATGCAGCATTTATAGACTTCTCCACGGCATTCAATAAAGTGGATCGGCCGTTGCTGTGGAGAGCATTCGCCGCTCTAGGTATGCCTCGTCTCCTACTAGATTTGGTTAAGGCCCTTTATTCAGATACATGGTGCCAAGTTCTACTAGGGGGAGACAGGGGGCTATCTCGAACAATTCCCTCCATTAATGGACTAAAGCAGGGTTGTCTTCTAGCGCCTTTGCTTTTCTCCTTATATATCTCTGATCTCCCTATATCTTTATCTGACTGTGTTGGTATTGCACCTTCTTTGGGGGGTTCTCCAATTTCCTGCTTATTATATGCAGACGATATTCTCATATTGGATTTAACACCTAGTGGATTAAACAATCGTCTACATGCTTTACATTTATATGCTGAACGCCATTACCTAAAGATAAATATAGATAAAAGTAAAATCATGAGTATTTCAGGGAGGAAAAAAATAAAATATGAGAATTTTGGTTGGTCCGTAGTAGGTCATAGGCTGGAGGTAGTTAAGTCGTATGTCTTTCTGGGGAAAATTATATCTGATAACCTCAGTGACAAGACCCACACTGAAAATAACTCCCGAAAGGCCCTATCACAAGGTAAAAGTTTGGGCGCTTTGTACCCTGCCACTGGAAGAAGGCATTTTTCTCACTTATTAGAGGTTTTTAGGGCAAAAATCCCATCATCCCTTTTGTACGGGGTTGAAATAGTGGATATAGGGCAATGGTTTTTTTTGCATGGTATAGAAGGAAAAATTTTACGATCTTTAGCCTCTATTAACACTTCCTTCACAGTGGCTTCCCTAAGACTTGAATATGGAATCCGAAGTAGCTGGGTGCAAGGCTTGGCAGGGCTAGTGCGTTGGGTAGCCAGATTGGCAAGAGGGGAAGTGGGGACTTTAAGACACCTAATGAAGGTAGAATTGTTGGGCAGCCTAAAGGATTTTTCCTTAATTGTGAAGAATTTCAGGAGGGCTGTTGTGCTCTTACAGCTGGAGGAGAGCACTCTCTTTACTTTGTCTCCCTTACAGCTAAAATTACTTTTGAAACAGGCCTCTTGGGATCTTAGTTTCAGGTTGGATAGGGAGTCAATGCTAGCAAAGAAGGGAACATCTCCTCTTATTGAATCTTATGTAATAAAATGCAAGCAGCCTTATGTATCTTGGAATCTTTCCCACGCTATACGGCGCTTTTGGCTTCTTCTGAGGCATGATTTACTCCCTCTTAACAAGCTTATGGCTAGGTGGTATCGATGTTCTGCAATTTGCAATTTTTGTAATTTGTCTACTCAGGACTTTAAACATGTTCTTTTTATTTGTCCTGCACTACGCCCTTTTCGTAGTAAGTGGTTAAGACATATTTGTTTAAAATTGAACATCCTTACTGCTGATTCTTTTCTATTCGCTTTGTATAATTCACCAAATGAAATGTTTTGTTCTTGTATTTTTAATTTTTTTAAATGTTTCTTAGATATTTACTAGATGTTTTTATTAATTGGATTATTTTCGTTCTTTGTTAATAATCTGTTATTAATCCCTGAAATGGTATGAATGCCTTGTAGTATGTATCATTTTATGTGGACCTCTTTTGAGTTCCAAAACATAATAAATAAACTTGAAACTTGACTAAACAACTGATTTTTTTTGTATTACTTTGTAGATCTGCCGCGTTTCTTACCTGTGCACTGTACAGACGCATCCCTTTTATGGTCACAAGATGGTTGTGTTCTGGTGCTGTAGGAACACTGTAACACGCTGGGCTCGTCTCCTCTGCAGTCCACATTATTTATTTTAGGAGACTTGTACCCAAAGGCTCCGTAGGCAGACCCTCCAGGCGCTGAGATTGGCGCCCCGCACCCCAGCTGTCTACAGACCACAGCGGCATCGTTCATATCCCAAGACAAGTCACAAATTGTTCCTTCTAAGCCATCTACAGTAACCAGCACAACCCCAGCACAAGGATCCGCAGCATTAGAGAGGCGAACAAAATCTGTATCAACTGCAAAGAAACAGAGAAATGAAAGTTTACTTAGTTATCAGAACAGAAATGTAATAATTAGGAACCCCTCCCAGCACAGTCTCATCATATGAATCTCACCCAATCACAGAGAGGCAAGGAGGAGGCAGAGAGAGAGAGACAGAGAATGTAAGAGACAGAGAAAGATAAAGAGAGAGTGACAGATAGGGAGAGAGTGAGAACAAGAGTGAGCAGGAGAGAGGTGAGAAAGAAGAATAAGAGAAAGAAGAATAAGAGAAAGGAGAAGAGAGAACAGGGGGATAGAGAGCTAAAGATGGGTTAAGGGAGAGTAAGGAGAGGGGCAGAGAACAAGAGTGAACATGAGAGATAGATGAGTAAGGAAGGGTGAGAACAAATGAGGAAGAGAAAGAAGGAGAAAAGGGGAGAGAACAAGAACCATCAATCAATCAATCAGTACATTTGTAGAGCGCGCTACTCACCCGTGAGGGTCTCAAGGCGCTAAAAGGAGGGGTGATGTCATTGCTCGAATAGCCAGGTCTTGAGGTGCTTCCTGAAGGTGAGATGGTCCTGGGTCAGTCGAAGGTGTGCGGGGAGTGAGTTCCATGTCTTGGCGGCCAGGTAGGAAAAAGACCTTCCTCCGGCAGTCGTTCTGTGGCGAGGGCGATGCTGGATGAATGGAGCTGGTGGTTGGGGGTGTAGAACGAGAGGCGATTGTTGAGGTATTCGAGTCCTTTGTCGTGGAGCGCTTTGTGTGTGTGGGTGAGGAGCCTGAACGTGATCCTCTTGTTGTCGGGGAGCCAGTGCAGGTTTTTTAGGTGGGCGGATGTGTGGCTGTGGCGAGGGATGTCGAGGATGAGTCGGGCAGAGGCGTTTTGTATGTGCTGAAGTCGTTTCTGGAGTTTGGCTGTGGTTCCTGCGTAGAGGGCGTTTCCGTAGTCCAGTCGGCTGGTTACAAGGGCCTGGGTGACGGTCTTTCTTGTCTCGGTGGGGATCCATCTGAAGATTTTTCGGAGCTTGCTCAGGGTGATGAAGCAGGATGATAAGACAGCGTTGACTTGCCTGGTCATCGAGAGGGAGGAGTCCAGGATGAATCCCAGGTTTACGTGCGTGGTCCGTGGGAGTAGGCGCGGAGCCCAGCACAGTGGGCCACCAGGAGTCATCCCAGGCGGAAGGGGATTGTCCGAGGATTATTTATTTATTTATTTTATTTTCAAAGTTTTATATAGCGCGAACAAGATCTTTGCAGATATCAGAGCGCTTTACAGAAGGAAGGGGTAAGGGAAACAAGAGGGTGATTGAGCAGACTTTTTGTTACAATAATAGTAATAGGTAGTACGTGAGTAACAAAATAAGATCGCAGTCAGATAAAAGCATAATACATGTAGATCATAAAATAAACAGATAATAAAGAGTCGGTGTAAAGTCTTAGATCAGACCAAAATAGAGTTCAAGTGAATTTAGCCATTAGGATGGCTTTGACTTCTTTCTTAAAAAATGCAGTGGAGGAGATCAGCCTCGTTTCGGGAGGGAGTGCATTCCAGATCCTGGGTGTCATTCCTGAGAAGGAGCGTTTGTATGTTTTCTCCTTCCGGAATCTTCGTGGTTTCAGGAGGAGATTTTTTGAGCTTCTGTTGGTTCTCGAGCCTCCTGATACAGTCAGCCTTTGGGTGAGGTAGTTGGGTGACTTGTGGTGTACAGCCATGTGTGTCATGCAGGCAATTTTCAACTGTATTCTGGCTTCAAAAGGCAGCCAGTTTAGGGATCTGAAGTCAGGGGAGATATGCGAATGTTTTCTTGATCCAGTGATCAGTCTCGCTGCAGCGTTCAGGGAGGCTCTTAGTGGTGCGGTTGTAGATAGGGGGAGTCCGCTGAGAGCCACAATTCCGTAGTCTATGCGTGGGATGACTAGGGCTTGTACTGCGGTTTGGAAGTCCTTAGCTGGGAAGAAGGGTTTAAGTTTCCTCAAAGTGTTGATTTGGAAATTAGCTCCCTTAGTTGCTTTGCTGATATGCTGCTGCATGTTGAGATTGGCGTCAAGTGTGATGCCTAAGGATTTCACTGAGTCCACGATGGTGGGTTGGATATTGAGTGCGGTTAGGTGCTTGAACCAAGATTGTGTGGTGGAGGTTTTCGCAGGAGGTGAGATCAGAAGGAACTCAGTTTTCTGCGCATTAAGTTTGAGGTGATTATCGGCCAACCAAGATTGGGTGTTTCTGAGTGTGGAGTTCAGAAGTTTGATGTCTTCCGGGGATTCTAGTTTGAGGTAGAGTTGAGTGTCATCAGCGTACATGTGAAAGTGCACATTCGATGCTTGAAGCAAGGTGGTGAGTGGCTCCATGACTAGATTGAACAAAGTGGGGGATAGGGAAGATCCTTGTGGGACGCCTAATGTTACAGGTACAGATGAGGACAACACGTTGTTGATCTTGAACTTCTGAGACCGGTTATGTAAGAAGGAAGTGAACCATTTGAGAACAGTCCCAGATAGACCCATTCTGGTGTTTAACAGTTCAAGTAGATTCTCATGTTTGACGGTGTCAAATGCCGAGGAGAGATCAAGTAGGATGAGAAGGCAGGAGTCATTGTGATCAAGGATTTGGGGGGCGTCGTCAAATATGTGCGTCATAGCCGTTTCCGTACTATGTCTTGCTCGGAAGCCTGATTGATGAGGATTGAGGAGGTCAAACTGATCAATGTGTTTTGTCAGTTGGAGTTGTACGCATTTTTACAGCAGTTTGGCCAAGGTGGGGATATTGGTGATAGGGCGGTAATTGTTTAGGTCGACCGGATCAGCGCTAGGTTTCTTGAGTATAGGCGAGACTTGTCCTACCTTGAGGGAGTCGGGGATGAGTCCTTGTTGTAGGGAACTGTTAATGATTTTAGTCCAGAGTGGAAGGAGCAGGGGGGTGAAGTCTTTTACAGCATTAGCAGGTAAGGGGTCTGTGAGGTGATTAGAGGGTTTCAAGGTGCCGAGCAGTTTGTTAATTGATTCTTCTGAGTAGGTGTCGAAGGACGACCATGCCGCGTTATTTTTAGGTTGAATGGTAGTTCTGCTGATGGGGCTGGAGTATCGGTTTACATCATTGAGGAGTTCGCTTTTTATATTATCAGTTTTTTGCTTAAAGAAAGCAGAAAAGTCTTCACAGGATGGTATATTACTTGTTGTGCTATTAGATTGTAGAGGTTGTTCCTTGGTTTGTGTTTTGACTAGTTCAAACAGTTTTCTTGGTCGATTTTTTTGCTTGGTCGAGCTGGAGGCTGAAGAAGTCTGTTTTAGAGCGCTTGATTTTCCTGAAGTAGGCGTTCCTCTTTTTCTTGAGCGTTTTAAGGTGCAATGCCGAGGGATCTGATCTCCAGGTGCGCTCTGCCATTTGCATGGCACGCCTATCTTCATTGAGTCGGCCGTCATACCATGGGTTCGAGATCTTGGTGGAGGCTCTCTTCAGTTGCAGTGGGGCGGCTTCATTGATTATTGAGGTCATAGAGTTGAGGTATAGGTCGGTCAGAGATTGTACGTCAGAGGCGCCGGTGGGGGGAAGGAGGAGGCTGGTGCTGTGGGAATGCAGGGAGTTGGGGTTAAGCTTCTTCATGTCCCTTTTCCAGATCTTGGGTTTGTAGGGTTGAACCGGGTTGAGTTTAACCTTTTCCTTTATGTAGAATGTGATAATGTGGTGATCTGACCAGTCACAGGGTTGGATTGCCCCCAGATGGGTGGAGTCCTCTTTGGCGATGATAAGGTCGAGGATAGAGCCTTTGTCATGTGTCGGGCTGTTGCAGATTTGGGTGAGATCAAGCGCATTAAGGAAAGATTTAAGACTATTCACCACTGCATCTTTCTGATCGTTCCAGTGGAGGTTGAAGTCACCCAGGTAGATTTGAGTGTTCTGCCGTCTGGAGTTGGTTGAAATCGTGTCCATGAGTTGTTGGGAGAAGGTGAGGTTGTCCCCGGGTGGGTGGTAGATGACATGTAAGGAGCATACAGGTTTGCCCCCGCTGGTGATCTCGAGGCAGATGAGTTCACAGGAGGTGAGTGAGGGGACAGTGACTTTAGTCACAGAGAGGTTGTTCCTAGAAATGCATGCGATTCCCCCGCCCGTCTTGCTGTTCCTGTCGAGTCTAATGATGTGGTAGTTGGGGGGAACTAGAATGTCCAATATAGGTGTAGAAGATTCAGATAGCCAGGTTTCGGTCAGAATAGCTAGGTCGAGGTCCATTGATATGATGAGATCCGCGATGGCGGAGGAGTGTCTAGGGGCCGATCTGCAGTTGAGTAGGATGCATTTGAGTCTGGGGGTGAATAGGGAGGTGGAGGGTTCTAGTGAGAGAGGGACTTTGCTGAGGTTCTTGGGGACGGAGCTTCTGTTGTTTTGTGTGGGGGACCTAAGGGGATTTGAGAGAATCGTGGGTATGGAAAGGTGTGTGGTGGTTGTGTTGTTTAGGGGAGCTGGGACATATGAACGGAGGAGGGTGTGTATGTCGTGGTCCGAGAAGGGATTGAGGGCGCGTTGGGGGCGGTTGGTGTTATTGCGAGCAGGGATAGATAGCCAACGTGGGGCATGTTGAGTGAGAGGGTCAGTGGGGCGGGTGGGGCGGGTGGGGTGCTTGTTGAGCGCGGGGCGGGTGGGATGCTTGTTGAGCGCGGTAGTAGAGGTGAGTCGGGGCTGTCTGAGGTGTATGAAGAGGAGTTCTTTGATGGTGTGAAGATCTTCTTTGACTTGTAAGAGGGTGGAGATAATCATGTCCAGTGTGGGATTAGGGATGGTGTTGGGGAAGAGAGCCGAGGGTAAATGATTGAATAGGGAACTGGCGAGGGGGGGGAGGGTTGCGCTAGTGTTAGTGCAGGGTTCTGCGGAATCAGTAAGTGGTATGAAATTCGGTAGGTGAGGGAGTTTGGGGGTGAAAGGTGTGGGTGAGATAGGGGGAAGGTTGGTGGTATAGGTGAGGGCATTGGCGGGAGGCAGTGAAGGCAAGTTGGGGGATGAGTATAGGCTTGAGATGGTGGAGGTGCGTGGAGGGAAGTGGGGGCTGAGAATGGGGGGGAGAGAGGAGGAGGGGATAGGGTAGAGGAGGTGGTGTGTTCTGAGAGACTGGTTGGGAGGGTGGGGAAGTGGGGACTGAGCGTGGATAGTGAGAGAGGGTGGGAGATTATACTGCTGCGGGGAAGGGGAGATGAGTTAAGGGAGGTGAGGGGATCTGCGGGACTAGTAGGAGGTGTGAGGTGGGGGGTGGGAGGGGTGTGGGTGTGGAGAATGTAAGAGGAGGAAGAGGAGTGCTCGATGCCTGTGGTTGAGGGGTGTGTAGTAGTTACGGTGGGTTTGTGAGTGACAAGAGCGTTGGGAGGGGGGGAGAGGTGCGTGTCATTCTGATGCTGTGCTGGGTTAGGAGAGTCAGATAGGCGATTAGAGGTGGGGGGTGTTGCGTAGTCTGAGGGGCTAGGATAGGAGATCCGAAGGTTGGAGATATGATCTTTGAGGGTGGGGAACACATTGTCGAGTAGTTCAAGGTTCTTGTCTGTGGATTGACAGAGGATGATCCCCTTGTTGTAGATAGTGATGGTAGCTTTGCCTGGGAAGAGCTGGGATGGTGTGATAGAAAGTGTTAGACCATGGGCGGATTTTCTAGTGGTGGAGACAGTGAGAGAGGCGAGGAGCGTTTTCCTCCATTGTGCTCTACGTTTGGTGTAGAAGATGATGTTGGTGCTCGTGGCTCCATTGATCAGTGAGTAGTAGGTGTCCACGAAGGGGATTTCCAGGTGGGCCTTCAGAAGTTGTGTTTGAAGCGTTTGGCGTTTTTTTTGGTGAGCTCGGGTGGGTAGGTAATTTTATAGGTGTGTTTGCCCGTGGGTTCCATGTTGGGAGAGGTGGTGTAGTTATTTATGCAATTTTATGTGGTGCGGACTTTACACGAAGGTGTCAGCGCGCTTACCACAAGGAACAAATTAGAAGACAAACATTAAGTTACAAGGATAAAGGATAGAGGATGAGGACCTCCATCTTGTCTGAGTTCAATTTCAGGCGGCTGAGCTTCATCCATTCTGCGACGTCTCTCATTCCTTCCTGCAGGTTGGTTTTGGCAGAGGCTGGGTCCTTGGTGAGGGAGAGTAGTAGTTGGGTGTCGTCGGCGTAGGAGATGATGTTGATGTGTGTTTGCGTGCGATGGCGGCGAGGGGGCGCATGTAGATATTGAAGAGTGTTGGGCTGAGCCAGGAGCCTTGGGGTACGCCGCAGATGATCCTGATGGCCGTTGAGCGGAAGGGAGGAGGCGGACTTTCTGGGTTCTGTCGGAGAGAAAGGAGGTGATCCATTCCAGGGCCTTTCCTTGGATCCTGGTGTGGAAGAGGCGGGTTATTAGGGTGCGATGGCATACGGTGTCGAAAGCTGCCGAGAGGTCTAGGAGGATTAGAGCGAATGTTTCTCCATTGTCCATCATGGTCCGGATGTCGTCGGTGGCTGCGATGAGAGCGGTCTCAGTGCTGTGGTTGGCTCGAAATCCGGACTGGGACGGGTCGAGTGAGTTGTTAGTCTCGAGGAAGGCAGTCAGCTATTTATTTACTATTGACGGTCTTCTCGATGACTTTGGCCGGGAAGGGGAGAAGAGAGATGGGACGGAAGTTCTTGAGATCTTTGGGGTCTGCCGTGGGTTTCTTCAGGAGGGCGTTGATCTCTGCGTGCCTCCAGCTCTCCGGGAAGATGGGTGATGTGAAGGAGCTGTTTATGACATTCCAGAGGTGGGGTGCGATGAGGCTGTCAGCTTTGTTGAAGATGTGGTGGGGGCATGGGTCAGAGGGGGAGCCGGAGTGGTTGGTGTTCATGATGAGGGTGGTGTCTTCTGTGCTGATGGGGGTCCATGTGCTGAGGGTGGTTGTAGTGGTTGTTGGTTCTATGACTGGAGGCAGAATCTGGGGTCCGAAGCTGTCGTGTATGTCTGCGATCTTCTGGTGGAAGAATGTGGCGAGGGAGTTGCAGAGGTCTTGTGACGGTGTGATGTCGTTGTTGTTGGCGCTGGGGTTGGAGAGCTCTTTGATGATGCTGAAGAGTTCCTTGCTGCTGTGGGTGTTTTTGTCTAATCGTTCTTTGAATGATGTCCTTTTGGCGGTGCGGATCAGCTGGTGGTTTTCACGGGTGGCGTTTTGAGGGCTGTCATGTTTTCTGAGGTCCGATCGTGGCGCCAGGTTTTTTCGAGGGTCCGGTAGGATTTCCTTGATTCTTTGAGGGCGTCTGTGAACCATGATGTTTTCCTGTTGCTGGTCTTGCCTGGGGGGTTCTTCAGAGGGGCGACTTCGTCGGCGCAGTTGGTGATCCATTGTGCAAGGTTGTGGGCTGCGTCATTGGGTTCAGCGATGTCGTCTGGCGGGTTCTGGCTCAGTGATGAGAGCAGTTGGTCTGTGGTGATTTTGCTCCAGCATCTGCGGAGGATTTGTTGAGTCCGAGGTTGGCCAGGTTGTCAAGCAGGGTGGTGGTGTTGTTGTCGTTGTTTTCCTCCAGGTGAAAATTCAGGTCCCCTAGGAGGATGTATTCTGGTGAGGCTAGGGCGTGCGGGCTGCTGAAGTCGGTGATGGTTTTGCTGAATTGTGTGCGTGGGCCCGGGGTCTGTAGATGAGCGTTCCTCTCAGGGTGGTTTTGGGGTTGGTGTGAATTTGGAAGTGTAGATGTTCGGCGGCGGGGAGTGTGTCCTCAGCGTTGGTCTTGACGTTGATGGTGTTCTTGTAGATGATGGCGATTCCTCCTCCGGTTTGGTTGATGCAGTCCTTCCGGGTGATCTTGTAGCCATCCGGGATGGCTTTGGCGATGTCTGGGGCCGAGGATGCATTCATCCAGGTCTCTGTGAGGAAGGCAACGTCTGGGGCTGTTGAGTCGAGGAGGTCCCAGAGTTCGATGTCGTGCTTGTGGACGGAGCGTGTGTTGAGGAGGATGCACTTGAGGTGGTTGTTGTTGACGTTGGGTCCGGGGGGTGGTCTGCAGGTTCGGAGGCAGGTGAATTTGCAGGCTTGACTGGTGAAGGAGCCGTGGGTTTGCTTCGGGGTGGCTCGGTAGCAGGCGGGTGTTCGTCCGGAGTTGAGTGCTTTGAGGGTGGCGGAGTCGTATCTCAGTCGGGTTCTCTGGTTCTGGCTGGGGCCAGGTGTTCTGGCGCTGGGCGCAGTCCAGGTGCAAACGGGCGCAGACGGGCTTGCCGGAGCGCCAGCGGCGCGCCCGCTGCACACGTCCACTGCGAGGTTGCTTTGCGGCCTCCATATGATGGGTGGAGGGAGGGAGGAGCAGCTGGGAGGTGGGAGCGGGGTGGCCTATAGGAGTGTAGGGGGGCCGGGCCGCAGGGGCACAGCGGTGGGAAAACGGAGAGGGTCACGGAGGGGGGGAACAGAAGAGAAGGGGGTCCAATGGAAAGGAAATGGGTAGTGTCACAAAAGGAGATGAGGGCACAACCAGGAGGAATACAATACAATAGAAAATACAATACAATCACGCAGCGGCAAGCAGGGAGAAAACAATCAGGCAGAGGCAAGCAGCCAAGTTACCACGGCAACACAGCACTAGCCGGGAAGCAGGCGGCTGTCACGAGCGCAGAGACAGCAGATACGGACACACAGGGGGCTGCGTGGCGGTGAGGGGAGCGACCTGCCTGGAGACAGGGTCAAAGAACGAGATGGAGAGAGAAAGAGAGAGAATAACACAAAGAGGGGACAAGAACAAAAAATAGAGATGGAGAGAGAAAGAGGGAGAGAGGGGAAGGAAACAAGAGAGATAGAGATGGAGCAAGAGAGAGAAAGAGAGGAAGAGAGAACAATAGAGGAATGAAGAGTGGGAATGACAGAGAACAAAAAAAGAGAATTAGAACAAGAGATACGGAGGGTGAGAGGAAAAGCAAGAGACAAAAAGAGGCAGGAGAGAGAAAAATAGAAGGAGACAGAGCCCAGAAGAGAGAAATGGGAAGGAAGAGATAACAAGTCAGAGGAAGATAGAAAACGAGACAGGGGTAGGAATAAAGAAAACTAGTGACAGATCAAGAGAGAGAAAACAAGAGTGTGATAGAGGGAGAGAGCAGAAAGATAGGCAGAGAGCACGAGAGACAGAAGGAGAGAAAAATAGGAAAAGTGAGGCTGATAGAAGAGAGATAGTGAGAGAGAGAAAGTAAGACAGAGTGAAAGAGAGCGAGAAACAAGCAGAGCAAAGAAGAGAGTAAAAGAGGGAAAACAAAAGAGAGAGAGACCGATCTAAAAAGAACATTAGAGAGGGCAGAGAAAAGGAGAGAAAGGAAGAGAGAGAATGAGAGAGAAGGGGAGAGAACAAGAGAGGCAGAGAGAAAGAGAGTGATAGAGACGGGTCTGGAAAATAAAACTTCACTGTAAATAACACTAAGAAATATGATGTGAATGTCGTGGATGGAGAGATCAGAATATTTGATGTAATTCATATTGCAAATTACATTACACCTCTGTATTGAGAGCGTTGTGATATTTACAAAAGCAAGCACTGAGGGGAATAACACACTGACATAGCGCCTAGACTCCTCTGGAGACCCCCAGCAGTATCCAGGGGGGTTTCAAGGTGCTTGATTTGTTCAGTAGTGATAGCAAAGATGCTGAATGATGCTCCTGTTGTGTGCACTGTGCCAGTGCATAAGGAGTCTGGTCATTTCTTTTCCCTGTCTCCATCACAGATACTACTTGGGAATCTCTTGGAGTCAGTGCCTGGGGTGCAGACAGCAGCGCCTGGAAGCACAGGGCTGGCACTGACTCTTTCTGTTCAATGTCTGCACCCACCCTGTGCCAGCACGGCATCATGAAATGGCACCAGGTCATGCCATAGAAAGTGAGACCCTGAGCAGGAGCTGAGGGTGCAATGGGTAAATGATGCCGCCCAGATCCATAATTCTTTGCGAAAGTTGCTGCCCTGCAATATGTGAAGAGGAGAACAGCATGAGGCCATATTCACTATCAATGGACTGCTGCTGTTGGTGTCATTGTGGAGGCAGGGGCACTATAAAGGTGCCGTCTATGATGCACAACCTCAGAAACAGCTGCAGAGGTGAGTGTGGTCTGTCCAGCACAGGAGTTGTAATGGAAGCAAACCCTTCCATTGCATGTTTCAATGCTGTTAAAAACAATGAAATATCCCACAGATTAGATGTGTGCTTTGCACTTCCGCACACATGCAATGCAAAGGTTCCAGGAGAGTGGAGTATTATGTGGTGATGCTGGTTTGGCCTCACCAAGTAATACTAACACGATACCCCAAGGAAGATCCTTGGATTGACACTAATAAATCCTTAGCTCAGTCCTGGTAGAGTGGCAAAGAGCAGTCAGGCTTTACTAGAGCCGGGGTCTGCAACCAGTACCCATGACAGTGGACAGCCGGCAACATGACTTCCTACCTCCACTCACAGCCTGGCAAGGTGGCATGAGACTGGTCATGTTAAAGGCTCTGCTCTATCAATCACACTGTGTGAATGACCCCTCGGTCATGAAAGAATGACAGAAGGAGTGAGTCATATCAGTAATGCTATAGGGAGGTCAGAAATGGAATTTTATTGAGGGGCGTGGCTTGTGCCCACGGAAGATGTCGGCAACCTAGTGACTCTCCTTGTGACCGTGTGGGTGCACACAGCACTACGGTGTCTTTTCTCTTCAGCCGACCAAACAAACTTGCGGCACAAACACCAGGGATGTCAGAGGTAACTTACGTTTGAGTCATCCTCCCCTCGCTGGTTGCAAACTGGGGTGGCATTGTGAGCAAAAGAACGATGGTATGACCCACGTCTCTTTACCTGGGTCAATCTTTGATTTGCTCTGCATTCCATCCATTATCTCTGTGTCTTTTGCTTTCTCGCCCTAAGTGCACCAGGTATGCCCAGATGCGGGCACCGGGCTTAGTGTGTCACTGGATTCAAACTAGCCTGGCTGATGAGGGGTGATGCCCTGAAACCGATCCCAGAATGCTTATTTCTGGTCCAGGGTGGACTTGGCTTGGTCCTTTGGGCTAGACCGTTCCCATGAGGCACAGATTAAAGACTGATTTGCCTGTGGCTAGGCCCAAACTGGGGTGGCATGGTGAGAAAAAAATATTGGAATTAACCTAGATATCTTGACTGGAGGTGAATGTTTGATTTGCTCTGCATTCTGCCCATCATCTGTGTGTCTTTTGCTTTCTTGCCCTAAGTTCGGTAGGTATGCCCAGACGTGGGTCCCAGGCTCACTGTGTCACTGGATTCAAGTTAGCCCTGCTGATACGGGTGATGGAGTAAAACTGGTCCCAGGATGCTTGCTTCCAGACCAGGGAGGACCTGGCTTTGCAGGTCAGGCTGGACTGTATTCATGAGCCAGAGGGTCAAGACTGATTTGCGTATGGCTGGGTGCAAACTGGGGTGGCATGGTGAGCAAAAGAATTATGGATTTGATGCAGATCTCTTGATTGTGGGTGTATGTTTGATTTGCTCAACATTCCGTCCATCATCTGTGGGTGTTTTGCTTTCTCGCCCTAAGTGCGCCGGTTATGCCTAGACGTCTGTCCTGGGCTCACTGTGTCACTGGATTCAAGCTAGCCCGGCTGATAAAGGTGATGCAGTGAAACTGGTCCCAGGATGCTTGCTTCTGGTCCAGGGAGGACCTGGCTTTGCAGGTCAGGCTGGACTGTATTCATGAGCCAGAGGGTCAAGACTGATTTGCATATGGCTGGGTTCAAATTAGGGTGAGATGGTGAGCAAAATAACAATGGATTTAACCCCGATATCTTGACAGGGGTGAATGTTGGATTTGCTCTGCATTCCATCCATCATCTGTGTGTATTTTGCTTTCTTGCCCTAAGTGCACTGGATATCCCCAGACATGGGTCCCGGGCTCACTGTGTCACTGGATTCAAACTGGCCCTGGCTGATGAGGAGAAATGCCCTGAAACTAGTCCCAGGATGCTTGTTTCCCATCCAGGGAGGACCTGGCTTCGGAGGTCGGTCTGGACTATTCCCATGAGGCACAGGGTCAAGACTGATTTGTAAATGGCTGGGTCTAAACTGGGGTGAAATAGTGAGCAAAAGAACAATGGATGTAACCCATATCCTTTGGGGTTAATGTCTGATTTGCTTTGCATTCCGTCCATCATCTGTGTGTATTTTGCTTTCTCTCCATAATTGTGCCGGGTATGGTCGCACGTGGCTCCCATGCTCACTATGTGCTGGAGTAAAGCTAGCCTGGCTGATGAGGGGTTTATACCCCAAAACTGGTCCCAGGATGTTTGTTCCAGTCCAGGGAGGACATGGTTTGGCAGTTCGGGCTGGCCTGTTCCCATGTGGCACAGGGTCAAGACTGATTTGCATATGCCTGGGTACAAACTGCGGTGAAATGGTGAGCAAAAGAATGATGCATTTAACCCAGATCTCTTGACTGGGGGTGAATGTTTGATTTGCTCTGCATTCCATCCATCATCTGTGTTGCACAGCTCTCCTTGCAATGCCGCCTGCCATTTTGGGAGGCTGAAATTCAACCCGTGCACCAAGCAGCTTCTCTCTTCAACTATTTAACCCCTCTGTGCCTTCAGCTTCAGAAAATGCCCACTTCGAGACTCACCTTATTGCTCCAGAATCAGCAGTGATGGTGTTTTAATGACTTGCTCCTTTTTGACCCTCCTTGTACCTCCTAATCAGTTTCTTTTTTTCATGAATTTTGTTCTATTAACCTAACTGATGCTCTATCCTTCCACACCATTTGGGGTGCGTTCAAAGCTGCAGCTCGCTATTTTAGTATTAGATATATTCTAATAAGCAAAAACAATCAATCTAGTATTTCCACTGCAGAACTCCTCACAAAGATAAAGAAATGGGAACATTCCTTTTACACCTCTAGACTGAAAGAATGTCTGTCAAAGCTTATTAAGATTAAAAATATATTTAATAAGGAATCTACAGACAATGCTTCATTGTACTTAGTGTAGTGTAGTGCAAAATTGTACGGTGGTCAAAATAAATCTGTTAAACTGCTTGCTAATCACCTTAAAGTTAGGCATAATAAGCTTTGCATTGAGTCCATTATTGATATACATCAGATGCCAAAATACAATGATTCTGAAATTTTAGAGGCATTTGTGCAGTTTTGTAAGCCACTATACAAGCCGGAAGATATACCATCGGACTTTGACATCTCTCATGATCTCGCTGCTATTCAAAAGTCCTCTGATGTTTCAGTTTATTTTGACTTGTTGGAATCTGATATGTCACCAACAGTCCTGAACAATTCATGGAACGTCCTCAAAAAAGATCAAGCCCCGGGTCCATATGGATTTCTTCCTTCTATAGATAGTTTCCTGTCTTCCCCTGAGCAGATGTCCTATGGTGGGCTCTTTCCTCCACTGGGAGGCAGCCCTGATGCATTTCAGAGGTGGTGCAGCCGTTGAAGCTCACTGTTTTTATGTGCTTATTCACTAGCCTGCTTGGGAGGAGGGATGTTTGACCGCCTTCCTGCCCAGGCCTTTGTTGCTGAGTCCAGGGAGTGTTCACACTACCTAGGAGGAGGTCAGAAGCCTACCTTGGTGACAGAAGGTGCTGGAAAGTGCGGGCTTGCCAGTCAAAACATAGGAAAGTAATGGCAACTATGTGGAGACCATCTAAGATCTCCACCTGGGTGCATGCCACCTTGCCCTTGATACAAGAATCAAGTCAGGGATGAGAAGGCATGTTGTTTGATACCACACATGACATATTTCGTCAGTACCATAATGGAGTTGAGAACCCCAAGAATGCCCTGGTGTCAGCCTATGTTCAACAATGGGACTGCTAACACTGATAGTTGTTTTTAATGCGGAAAGCCACTATGGAGACATAAAGGCTTACACCTATATGCCCACACCTTAAATATACTACACCCTTCCTTCTGGGCTCAGGGGGATTTTCTTAGGGGTGTCTGACATATATTAAAGGCAGGGTAGGTGACTGTGCCACACATGGTGAGGGCACAGTCTATGTTGAGCAGTTTGCACTGCTCTAGCAGTCTGCAATGGCACGCCTGCTGCCAGTAGTTTGTGTGGGTCATTAAGGGGGGCACAATACTGTGTTGCCTCCCCAGGGACCCCTTTGCCACCAATGCCGTTGGTTCTCCTGGTATCATATATCAGTGGCTTATAGTGGGTTACAGTCAATGCCAATTGGGGATGCCAATTCACACACATCAGTTGTAGGGAGAGAGCACTGGCACTGGGACCTGGTGAGCAGACTTCAGCACATTGTCAGAGTCAGAAATCAGCATCTAGTAGTCCAAATGATGGCCTCTGTCAATGAAGAGCTTTATACCAGACTCCAGGTGTTGCAGAACAGGGCTGCTAGATTGGTGCTGAATCTTCCATCTCGGTCTCTGTCTGCCCCCAGTTTAAAAGCTCTTAACTGGCTCCCTGTTAGGAAACACGTGTGTTTCAAAATCATCTGCCTGGGGCACAAGAACATGCATGGAAATGGGCCAAGTTACCTGGCCAAGAAACTTAACTGGTACACAGCAATTAGGGATCTTAGGTCAGGGACTAAACATCTACTCACCCCTCTCGGGGTCCGTACCGCCAGAAATGGTGGCAGATTCTTTTCCCATTTAGCTCCCCTCTTCTGGAACGAGCTTCCAATACAACTCCGAATGATCACTGGTCACAAACCGTTCAGAAAAAAGCTTAAAGCCTGGCTCTTCTGAATGTTCTCTCTTCCCCTTTTGCTATGAACCTTTACCGTCATTTGAATCCACCACAGTGCTTTGAAACCCCTCAGGGTTATATGTGGGCTCAATAACACTTTATAACATAGCAAATGCAAATGCAAAAGGGCATGTTTTCTTACTCAGTCTATCACTACCTTAGTTCAATGCTGTACCTTGAGGGAATTCTGCAGCTTCTTCAAACTGGCCCCTCAGTGGTCCTGTTGTCGGGGTTCTACATCCCTGTCCTCACCAACACTGCCCAATCATCAAAACCAGCACCTGTGGCTCCCACTTTCTGCAACAGAGACAGCCAAGAGAACTCTGCGCCCAGGCTCTACGAGCCAGGTAATATTCAACTGACTGACATAACCTGTCCCTGGAACCCACATCACCTTACTCCCCAGTGGCTTCTACTGGACTCAACCTGCAAGTGAACGGGTGCCCCGAGTGCGTTTTCCCATTGATGGCAAAACTATAGTTATGTAAGAGTGAAATACACTGATTTATTTTCCTTCAAAAGCCATAACTCTGGTTAGACTTATCCTATTGTCTTTGCTTTGGTGTCTTATTTTATATATAAATCTGATTGATGTTTATAAATTGGTGTTGGATTTCTTTTGAGTCGTGTCAATTAATTATCAGGCATGTTTTTGCTCTGAAATGCTTACCACAGGATCGTCTAGTTACGCCTGACTGCTCGGTGCCACACGACCAGCAATGAGCTAGAGGTTTATGTGTGTGAATCCATAGAATGCAGCACATACGAAATAGGAGAAACACAGATATTTCTTCTCATTACTCCTCATCAGGGGAGGTGATGCATTCCCAGGTCTACCAGTAATGGTACATCTGGGAATGTGCCAAAATCCATGGGTGGATGTGTAAGAACACCCACACTCCACCTAGGGAATGCTTCTCTGGTTCAGATTAACGCAACACAGACATTTTTGCTGCATTACTCTAGATTTTTCAAGCCACGCTGGTGTCCTTGTGGGGCTTGATAAATCTTACTTAGTAGTTGCGTCACCCTTACAACCCACTGTGTGGGGCAAGAATGAAGGAAATGCGTGATAAATCTGCCCCTATGTATTGTAAGCAGCCCAGAGGTTTTAAACAGAATCATTATAACATGACAATTTAGACACAGGAACTTGGGCTGAATAGGGGAGACCACCCCCTGATGCTTTCAAGAGCAGAGCGGAGACAAAGTGAAAAGAATGGCATTTTGATGATGTGGAAGAAGCAAAGTTAATTTGGACGGTCAGTGGAGTTACATTAAAGGAGAAAAAATGGAGAGAGGGCGACTTGATGAAGGTGAGAAAGTCTTTGGAACATTTTTTGAGTCATTTCCTATGGCCTTCACATAAACGTTGTTACCTCTTCCACCATCAAAAAATAAAATGACCGATGTCTAAACTTGGTGGCTCAAGGAGAATTGAACTCTCCAATAGAGAGCGGACATCTTTCAATGGTGTCCTTTGACTTGGCCCTGCAATATACTGCAGATAATGGTAATAGAAAGAGGACTAACACACACAAAATAATGTGGTAATAGAAATAACACTAACACACATCGTAGAGGTAGCAATCTTTGAAGGTTAAGTTTGGCTGGCCACCGCACGAAAAACTGATAGAGGATGAGGTTACTCATACAACTTAATTGCTGCCTTACACATTTGCTGCTTTTACTGTCACCTATATCTGCATGCATCCTTGTTTGGCTTAGCTTTATCTCCTACTATTTTGTACTGACTGTGGAGCATAGCGTCTTTATCACCCTTTTGACTGGCTGACTTGTAGTCTTGAAGTGTCTATCTGAGGCTACCTAATCTCTCTGCTTGGGTTAAAATCCCTCATAATTACTGATTAAGAGGAAATCAAAACCTCTACCCAAACACAGCAATGGTCTGGTCCGCTTGCCCAATGAAGGGAACCCTAAACAGGCTTCACTAACAAAGAAATATGTTGAACCACATCAAGGCATATGTTCCCTCTCTGTCCCCCTCAGGAACAAACTCATTCAAAATCAACTACCCACCAGACTCATCCAAAATAGTGAAAATAAATTCAAACACAATACTATAAGGAGCAACCCGAAAACTCTTATATCTGACTCCTATTTCTTCCTCTCAAAAGGAGCCATTAAAACCCATCTAATATTCCCCACGAAAAGCATACAAAAATAGAGGAATGCTTTTTACTCCCTCTAGCCAATCATCGCTACACAGAACGTCCCCTATGGTCTAAAAATCATAATATCACCCTCCCTTCAATCAAAGTAAAAGCTGACATCTCAATTTATAATAATGCCAATATCTTATCTAAGCAACGGACAATGACCTGCTAGCATTTGACTCACTTTTTAGTTACCTAAAAGGCAAGTAGCAGCCTCAGTTAAACCTACTAGTTACACACCTCATTCCCCATCTCCTATCCATGAACCTAAAATGTCAAACTCCACGCTAAGAATCGCACCCAGTGACAGTCAGAGCTCTGAAGTCTACTCAGCCTGTAATCACCCCTGATCGACCCTTCTACAATCATCCATCTCAGACCGAGGAGTAACTACTCAACAAAAGGAAGTGGGTCATCACCCATGAAACAACCCCCCTAATAAAGCACAGGTGATAGAAGCAGAAAAGCAGACAGAACCCATACATTTGCATACGCTCACAGAGAACGAGATTGGAATATGTCAGCATCCAAAACACAAAATCCCCATAAACCAAATCAACTACAATTAGCAACTACTCAGTGAAGACGTAGAATGGTTCAAGAAGAAAGTCATAATTTTTCTACTCACCCTAGAAAAGATGTAGATGCCTACCACCAAGTGCACTGACTGCCCTTCTAGCAGAAAACCATGCTGTAACAGCAGTCTCTCCAAGACAACAAGCTTCAAAGACCTTGAAGATTGAACAATCACCTATCAGAAGAAGAGATAAAATCTATGCTTTCATTCTATTAGACTGAACAGAAATGTCCCTGTGATACATCATCTAACATCCCAATTGTTAATACATCCAACTGCAACAACTGAAGATTCAACCCTCTACAAGGCAACCACAACAACCTGATCGCAATCGCAATAAACATAATATCCACCACAGTAACTCTCAAAACAGTAACTAACCTGAAATGCATGCTTCACAATTGCAGATCAGCGTCTAAACATGCAACTGATATAGCAGAGGTCACCCTAGAGCATATTCTAGAAACCTGGCTCAACCCAACGGCAGCTCCCATACTACGTCTAGAGCACACATTGAAGCAGGGGGAGGTCTCACTATAATTTGCAGATACTTCCTCACTGTAAATTCACTCTCTTTGAAGATATAACATCTTTTGAACTCTTGGGAGCAGAAATCATGCTTGAAAGGAAATCCTCATCTTTACCATCCACCGGCGAACAACACAATCTTCCTGAAGCAACTTATGGAAACAATTACAATCAACTCTACGTCACTCTCTATTAATATATTATTAGGTGATTTCAACCTGCATTGGAACAATGACATACGCCCCACCACAGGGGCAGGATAAACAGGAGAAAACCCATAGACCAAGTTGGGATGGGTGTACAATGTAAATAAGAACAATTCCCAACAGGTATCAATTGGAAGACAATTTCAACAGGTGTATGCAATATGCATTACAAAAGAAAGAAATTAAGGAGTCACTGCAATTTTTGAAAAAAGCGGGTATTATTCACCACTTTAAGAGCAAGGCGGGTCTGTTGCAAAGTTATACAGTTAAACAGCACTGTATACATCAAATGGGGTGACAACCCGGTGGCACTTGGTGAAGGTGATATATACATGAATATATACAGTGAATAGTGGAGGTAGTGCAAGTGCTGGGGTGAAACAGCGTGGTCGGCGCGTAGTGACAGTAAGTGAAATATACAGAGTAATGGCTCCAGGGATCAAGTTGTAATCACTTAAAACAAGAATAAGTCCATTTCCAGGAGTACAAAACAAGTAGGGCGCCATAAAGTTAAGCTGTGTGGTTGACAGCGTTTCGATCCCCGTCAGTCGGGATCGTCATCAGGACTGGGTTGTCGAGGGAACAGTGCTGTGGGGTAAGAGAAGGGCTAATCAGTGGAGGTGGAAGTGGCCGTATTTAATAAGGGGCGCGCTAGTAGCTCGCAGGTGGGAAGCTGCTGGGAGAGTAGGGGTAGCCCTGTGCGTAAGGTAAGCGCAGGCGGCATGCAGGTAGCTGGCATGTAACTACGGAGTTAGCTAGGGTGTCTGAGGTAAGCGCAGGCGGCGTGCAGGTAACTGGCAAGAAACTACGGAGTTAGCTAGGGTGTCTGAAAGACGGCTAGAAATGCAGGTGGCAAGCAGGTAACTGGCAATTAAGGGCGAAGCTAACTAGGGTCTCAGAAGGTAACAGACGGCTTGAATTAAAGGCCGGGTCTGGTGGTGATGGACAGGCACAGGGACTGTATATAGGTATACAAAAGCGTGTAGCAGTTTACTAGCGCCAGGGTGAACAACATGCTGGCAAGGATAGCTCACTTACATGTCCGCCAATGGTAAATTCATGCGGAGGAAGGGGCTGGTGTGTAAGGTCCAATGCTGCACGGAGAGGGAAGCTTAAATTAGATAACAGTGGGGCAAAACAGTGAGAAAGCATGTCCCCAGAAGGTAACCAATAATTACCTGAATAGCGATTTGGAAGGCTTGAGGCAGCGGAGGAAATCGGCGTCTGGGAAAAGGTAAAGGGGCAGTAATGGTTAAATGTCCGGGTGTAACAGGGCTGGACGAGTCAAGGGGGGTCGCACAAAGTGTGCGAGTGGCTTACCTGAATGAATCAGGACGTCGGGTCGGCTATCACGAAGGGCAGCTTCTGGCAATGAAGGCGGGAGCTGAGCGCGGTCCGGTGGTAGCGCTTGGGAGAAAAAGCCAGGGGAAGGGGGCGGGGTGAGGGAGGAGACATTGCACACGCAGTGTGGAAAGGGGTGGGGCTAGGGGTGTGACTAGAGGTTGCGATAGCAACCTGTACAAACAGGAAAAGCAAGCCGCGCGCACTCTCTAGACAGAGGCGGAGCGGGGGGAGTGACTGTAGGTTGTTGAGGCAACCACAGATACAGGAAGCAGACCAGGGTGTGCGTCAATGCCAGGTTTAAAAGCTAATAGACACTGGTCGGGGCAGTTAATACTCAAAGGCGAGGCGTCCTGGTCATGGAGTAAAGTTAGATGTAATTCAAGTCCTCGAATAATCGTGCACGAATATTATATTAACACATCCTCAAATTGGGAAAAACAGACATTTATAATTGTTTACATCAGACAAGGTGCATTAATGATTACACTAAAGAACGGTATTCAGCAATGTAAGTGAAGGTACAATTGTTCATACTATCAAGGGTAGGCATTAAGTCTAGGATGTACGGCCATATCAACATCGATATTGGAACCAGGTTGGCATCATCACACTGTGTAAGTCCGGGGTAAGCTTGTGAATTACAAATGGTGTGGGATGCCTTAGTCTGCGTACTCAAAAGGCGAGATAGGCTAAAACACAGCAATTAGCAGTGGACATAGGAGTTTACAGGGGACCAAGGGCTGGGAGTACACTTCAGACAGTAATAGTATTGTTCCACTCATCAAAAGTGTTCAGCCCATGGTTGACTGAATCCACTCGTGAAATCCATTTGCATTCCGCTCTATTGAGGAGGGCGGTCATGTTTCCACCTCTGGTGGGTAGTGTGGGTTTTTCAATGACCGTCCATCTTAGATCTGTGTCCGCATGTGATTTCTCCAAAAAGTGTGCAACTAGGGGAGCTGTTAGTACCTTGCAATTTATCCTGCTTTTGTGTTGGATAATCCGTTGCTTGACCATTTGGGTGGTTTGGCCAATGTAGAGGAGATCACACGGACACCGGATGGCATAGATGACATTCTGGGATTTGCAGTTAGAGTGGTGTGTGAGTTGATAGGTTTTGTGCATTAAAAAGGAATTCTTTAGTGTTTGCAGTCAACTCGCACACACTGCAGGATTGACATTTGAAGTGTCCAAGTACTGGATCCATACCCCAAGCAGCGGTGATGGTGTGTCTTTGGGTTGAAGTGGTGGGCCACGTGATCGCTCGTACCAGATGGTTGGCGATGTTGTTGCCCCTCTGGTATGAAAAGAGGGGTGGCTCCCGAAATTGTTCTTCAGAGCGTAAAATGGGCCAATTTTTCTTAATTATTTTGGACACTTTGTTGCTGTCTGGGCTGTATACTGACACGAAGGGAATTCGGCTCATGGTCTTCTTGTTGATGTTGGGAACCAGTAGATCCTCGCGATGATTGTACCAGGCTCGTTTCTTGGCTTTGGTGACAAGGCGTCTGGGGTAACCTCTACTGGTTAATTTGGTAACCAGTATGTCTGCCTCCCTAAAATAGTCTTTACGCCATTTGCAGTTGCGGTGAATCCTTAGGAACTGGCCGTAGGGTAGGCCGTCTCGAAAGCCTCTAGGGTGGTAGCTTGAGTAATGCAAAAGGGTGTTGCGTTCCGTGGGTTTTCGGAAGAGCAGTGTACCCAGGACGCCATCTTCAGCATGAATGGTAACATCAAGGAATGGTAGGTCATTTTTGGTCCATTCACTGGTGAATTTTAAATGTTCCTGTGCTGTATTCAACCAGTCAACAAAAAGTAGGAGAGTGTCTGATGTTCCGTTCCAAATTAATAGAATATCATCTATGTACCGGCGCCACAGGTGGATTTGGGGCCGGTACAGATTGATGGAATTGAGGATCAAAGATTTTTCCATTTTGATTGATATTCATTATTTCTCTTCTCTATACTGACCCGAAGGTGGTACACTGACAGAATATTGACACCTAAAATATCCCCATACCACAATGTCAAGTTATAAATATCAGTGTCAAAAATATCAACATCATATATTTATAATTGTATTTCCAAAAATATTAAACAAATATTGGTCATAAATATAGTTGTACAATTTTTTTGTATAAAAATAAATATATTAAATATGTTCACTAAAAAAATAGATGTAATATACATTTTAATAAATATAACAATTAAATATAATTACAAAGTTAAACACACATATATACTAATTAATATATATATATCGAGATAGATATTTACCTTAAAACAATTAATAAACTATTCATTTCAATTCATTTTAAAATTAAAGAAATTATGTACCAATAAAACAAATTTAGATATATATATATATATATATACATATACCAACCACATATAACATATAAAAAATCATTCTATTATAAATTAAACATTAAACTATTTAAAAATACACAGTACACAATGAAAAACTATTACTAGATGCAGCTCAATTATTGGCTCTGGGTTGCTCAGGTTCTTGTTGAACCTAAAAGTCCTATATATCCCCACAACCAGAAGGGCCCAGTGGATATACCAGTATATTGCTTTAAAAGATCTATGAAGTTACAGGTGAAAACGTGGCAAAATTGTCTGTTTTTCAAACATGCAAGCCCTCTTGTATATACTTTAGTATATACTTATATATGTGTATGTACTTTGTGGGTTCTGGAGATCAGCTCTAGGACTGGTCTGCTTCTTCTTAGGGGATTTTATTTCTGTCCAACTGCCTCTATTTAACTGTTTAATAGAAAACGGACAGCAGAGGTCAGTAAAATACCAGAATTGCTTTCTGCTTAGGGACTTTCTTTTTTTTCTGTTTCTTTTTTCCGCAACAGCCTCTATTTAAATTTCGTCATAGAAAATAACCAGCAGAGGTCAGTAAAATACCAGAATCACTTTAGCATTCTCTAGATTCCTATCCATAGAAATTGTTTTCCATGAGCACCAGTAGACAATAATATTTGTTCAGATCTTGTATTTTTAGTGATACGACCACATTTGGCCCTGATTTTAAACAGATCTTTGGACAATACCATTTCCTGAAAGGCAAAATTTCTCTTCATGTGTTCCCATATGTGGCGTGTCATGCAGTTTAGTGCTTATTTTCCCTCCATGTTAAAGAACAGTACATGTGACCTGACCTGGTCAGAGCCGGTCGCTTCACCCGCCTCGTGGCCCATCCCTGTTGTGCCCGATCTCCGCTTGCTGCCGCCGCCGCCGCTGCCCGCTGTGCCTCTGTTGTGCCCCTGAGCTCGCCTGACCGTACAGTATCTAGTTTTGTTGCCGTTTACTTGTTGAGCATATTATTTTGTTTGTGACCGTCTTTGTTTCTGCCCCTATTGTGCCACTGTATTTTTGGTTGTTGTGTTCTCGAGCCCTGTGCCCCTCCACCCCGCTCCCCGCTCCCTGCCGCTGCTCCCCCCACCCCCGTTCCCTCCTGCATCACCACTTCTCCCCTCCCCACTCGCCACCCCGCCTCCCAGCTGCCCCTCCCTCGCTCCGCCCCCCCACTCTCCATTTATGGCAGAGTCCACGCGTGCGAGCAGCGGGCGCGCCAATGGTGTGCCGAAGGCGCGCCAAAGGCAAGCCCGTCTGCGCCTGTCCGTGCCTGGACCGCGCCCAGCGCCATACCCCCTGGCCCCCGCAGAAGCCACTACACCCGCCGGACATATGATGCCGCCACCCTCAGCGCACTCAACGCCGGCCGACCCCCTGGCTGCCACCAAGCCGCCCCAGGACACACCCACGGACCCTTCACCTGCCAACCCTGCAAATTCTCCTGCAACCGGACCTGCAACTCACCTGCACCCGCCAAGCCGAGCACTAGCAGCAACCACCTGAAGTGCATCCTGCTCAACACCCGATCCGTTCACAGACACGCCGTGGAACTATGGAACCTGCTCGACACCACCTCTCCGGACGTCGCCTTCCTAACAGAGACCTGGATGAATGCCTCCTCAGCACCCGACATCGCCATAGCCATCCCGGACGGATACAAGATCACCCGGAGGGACCGCGTCAACCAGACTGGAGGAGGCATCGCCATCGTCCACCATCCGCATCACGACCAACTCCGACGACACCCTCAGGGCCGCCGAACATCTTCACTTCCAAATACACACCGACCCCAAAACCACTCTCAGAGGCACCCTCATCTACAGACCCCCAGGACCCCGCACACAATTCAGTAAAGACATTGCAGACTTCATCAGCCCTCCGCTGATTACATCCTCCTAGGAGACCTCAACTTCCACCTGGAGAACAGCAACGACAACAACACCACCACCCTGCTGGACAACCACGCCAACCTCGGACTCAAGCAACTGGTGAACACCCCCACCCACTACACCGGACACACGCTGGACCCAATCTTTTCCTCCAGCAAGCACATCTCCTTCAGCCACTCCACCAGACTCCACTGGACCGACCACAGCTGTGTCCACTTCAGCTTCAGAAAGACCACGACTCACCACCTCCCGCAACAAGTCCCCCGCAGGAGCTGGAACAAGATCACCACCGACCAGCTCATCACATCACTTAGCCAGAACCCTCCCGCCGGATCAACGGACCCCAACCAGGCAGCCCTCAACCTCGCACAGTGGATCACCATCTGAGCCGACGACCTCGCGCCCCTGAAAACCCATCCCAACAGGCCCGGAAGCAAGAAAGCCCCATGGTTCAACGACGACATCAAGAACTCCAAGAAGAACTGCCGCACCTTTGAGAAAGCCTGGCGAAAGAACCCGACCACAGACAACATGACAGCCCTCAAGCTCGCCACCCGCAAACACCACCAGCTGATCCACACCACCAAGAAGTCAGCATTCAAGGAACGAATAGACAACAACGCACACAACAGCAAGGAGCTCTTCAGCATCGTCAAAAAGCTCTCCAACCCCAGCGCCGGAAACAATGACATCACCCCCTCACAAGACCTCTGCGACTCACTCGCAACGTTCTTCCACAACAAGATCGCAGACATACACAACAGCTTCGACGAACAAGCCACGCACCCAACCGCAGAACCAACGCCCCCCACCACCACCCTCCGCACCTGGACCCCAGTCAACACCAAGGACACCATCCACACGATGAACACCATCCTCTCCGGATCGCCAACCGACCCATGCCCCCACCACGTCTTCAACAAGGCCGACTCCGTCATCGCACCCCAACTCTGGGACATCATCAACTGCTCCTTCAACACCGCCACCTTCCCGGAGAGCTGGAAGCACGCCGAACTCAGCCCCCTCCTGAAGAAACCATCAGCAGACCCCACCGACCTCAAGAACTACCGCCCCATCTCGCTCCTCTCGTTTTCTGCCAAAGTCATCGAGAAGACCGTCAACAGACAGCTTGCCGCCTACCTCGAGACGAACGGATCCCTCGACTACTCAGAGTCCGGCTTCCGAGCCAACCACAGCACCGAGACCGCCCTCATCGCAGCCACTGACGACATCCGAACCCTGCTCAACAATGGGGAAACAGCGGCCCTCATCCTCTTGGACCTCTCCGCAGCATTCGATACTGTCTGCCACCGCACCCTAGTACAACGCCTAAACAACGTCGGAATCCAAGAGAAGGCGCTGGATTGGATCATCTCGTTCCTCGTCGGAAGAACCCAGAGAGTCCGCCTCCCCCGTTCATATCCGAGGCCACCGAAGTCATCTGCGGCGTACCACAAGGATCATCACTCAGCCCCACCCTCTTCAATGTGTACATGAGCCCCCTCGCAGCCATCGCACGCCAACACAGCCTCAACATCATCTCCTACGCCGAAGACACCCAGCTGATCCTCTCCCTCACTTACGACCCTGCCACCGCCAGAACCAACCTACATGAAGGGATGAAAGAACTAGCTGAATGGATGAAGAACAGCCGCTTGAAACTGAACTCAGACAAGACGGAAGTCCTCATCCTGGGATCATCACCATCTGCCTGGGACGACTCCTGGTGGCCCCCGGCCCTAGGCAGCGCACCCAAACCGACGGACCACGCACGCAACCTGGGCTTCATCCTGGACTCCTCCCTATCGATGACCAGACAAGTCAACGCTGTCTCGTCATCATGTTTCAACATCCTCCGCATGCTCCGTAAGATCTTCCAATGGATCCCCACCGAAACCAGAAAGACGGTCACCCAGGCACTCGTCACCAGCCGACTGGATTACGGAAACACCCTCTACACCGGAACCACAGCCAAACTGCAGAAGAGACTCCAACGCATCCAGAACGCCTCCGCACGTCTTATCCTGGACATCCCCGTCACAGCCGCATCTCCGGACACCTGAAAGACCTGCACTGGCTCCCCGTCAGCAAAAGAATCACGTTCCACCTCCTCACCCACGCACACAAAGCCCTCCACGACCTAGGCCCAAGGTACCTCAACAACCGCCTGACCTTCTACACTCCGACCCGCCAACTACGATCAACCAGCCACGCCCTTGCCGCCGTTCCACGCATTTGAAGAGCCACGATGGGAGGAAGATCCTTCTCCTATCTGGCAGCAAAGACCTGGAATTCCCTCCCCATCCACCTCCGTCTTACCCAAGACCACCTCGCCTTCAGGAAGCAACTCAAGACCTGGCTGTTCGAGCAGTAGCGGACCCCCCTCCCCAAGCGCCTGGAAACCCTCCGGGTGAGTAGCGCGCTATACAAATTCTTGATTTGATTTGATTTGATTTGTTTCAGCATCCAGGCTAATGTGCTGCATAGCTAAATACATATAAGGTCCCAAAGGCGAGACCGATTGCATTGCAAATGCTTGTTCTTATTTTCAACTGTTAGTTTCTATAAAACAATCTTGAAGGATCTACACAAATGAATTCATAATTCAGTCTACTTTTCAGAAGTGTATAGCTTTCCTGGATCCATTATAGCTTTCAGACCTATTTCTACCATTAACTGGAAAGAGGTTGAAAGCACAAACTGTAGCAAAAATAGGCTATTTCTCAGTAAAATACCAAACTCTGTAAAATAATGGTTTTCTGACAAAATTCTGCCTGTCCCTCAAAGCTGGCAAGGTGTTGAGATCAGCACAACAAACCCCTTGTTTATACGATTTGCAGGGGAAAACCAGATGCTTCCTTTTTCAGCAATTTTTCCCCCTTTAAACATATTTTTTGGCTACTTTCTGGGTCCCCCGAGGGGAATCCACAAACCCTGAGTACCTTTAAAATCCCCATGATGTCGGGAGAAAAGTACACAAATTTAGTGTGGATACCTTATGTGGACAAAACGTTACAGGGGCCTAAGCGCGAACTACCCCAAATAGCCAAATAAAGGCTTAGAACGGGGTTGGAGGGATAACAATGAAAGGGTTAAAGTTCTTGGCAAGCACAGCCACGGGGGTCTGGTTAGCAGCTCCAGTGCACTTTCAGAGTCATAACCATCAGCATTGGGGAAAGATGTTGAGGGTGGCCATACAAAAATGGCCCTTTCCTACATTTTTTTAAAACATAATTTTATTGAGTTTCGATACCAATATTATACATGGTACAATGGAAAATTCAACAGTAATACATTGGGAACAAATAGGTGTTCCTTTCTAAGTAATGTCTCAGATAGCACCAATATTCAAATAAAGGTTCATATATATAGAGTGTAAGTAAGGCGTTGCCTATGAAATAAAAAGAGGGGGGTAAGAAAACATTTGGTGAATCTCATAGGCAAACTATCAGATGAGGAAAAATGTAGTAAAATAGAAGAAACTCAGACTTATCTATTTAACTTGAATCTACTCATTCTAGAACTAAACCAAGGACCCCCCTCCCCCCAAGGCACTGGTCTATGTAATAACATAATCATTGATTTTGGAGATTGTAGTCCCACAAACTAATGCAAGTAGCAACAGATTCATACGCTCACATATACATCTAAATTGGCATATATTCATGTGTTTATTTCCCTTGGACAATGGCACTTTCCTACATAATTTAATATTAGGCTTAATTGTGGTACATAATATGTTGTCAAACAAAGTCGCTATGCAATAATTTGTCACACCCGCAGTTGTACTTCTCTGTCCCCAAGCCATCGAGCACTCTTTCTGCTTTTTCTGGTGGAGGATACATGGTTCCAAATTTATTTGCTGCACAAAACTCAAAATCATCAGACAGTGTCATTATCCTGTCAGACAAACAGCACTCACCACAATCAGGGCAGAATGATGCAGACGCCCTCAGGGCAAGAAGCAGGAACACAAGATGCCCCCACATTTGAAGATCTGAAAGAGAGGGTACACATTGTCAATATTATTCAGAATGTCACAGTTTCACTTGTGCCTTAGCCACTCTCAATTGATTACATCATAGATTGCATAATTTTGGATATTCTTCATCTAAAGGTGAAAATGTCTCCTTTTCTGACCTAGTGCAATCCTAGTGACCTGGACACATAGGGTGATGGTGAGAGTGTCTAGTGTTGTGGGGTGTATGAGAGGAGACCCATTGCTTCTAGTCTAGGAGGGTTAATGACTCCCATGTGAGCCCATGTCCCAGGAGCATCACAGACAAGAGTGTGCAGTGTTGTGGGGTGTGTGAGATGAGACCCACTGCTTCTAGTCTGGAAGGGGGGGTTAATGACTCGAATGTGAGCAGATGCCCCAGGAGCATCAGAGTCAAGAGTGCCCACTGCTGTGGGGTGTGTGGGAGGAGAACCCTGCTTCTAGTCTAGGAGGGTTAATGACTAGCGTGTGAGCCCATGCCCCAGGAGCATCACAGACAAGAGTGTGCAGTGCTGTAGGGTGTATGAGATGAGACCCACTGCTTCTAGTCTGGAAGGGGGGGTTAATGACTCGAATGTGAGCAGATGCCCCAGGAGCATCAGAGTCAAGAGTGCCCAGTGCTGTGGGGTGTGCACTATGTGAGATCAGCCTCAGCACTTCATGTCTATGTGTGGGTTGGAGACAAGGGTCTGGCTCAGATCTTAGAGCCCATGGAGTCAATCCATCATGGGGCAATGACAGCAGACTTTTCCCATGCACTCTGCCGTTAGTGCTCCTTAGCTCCCACACTGCCCCCTAGAAGCCAGAAGCCGGCAGCTAAACGCTAAAGCTGCCATCACAGAGACATACCAACAGGAGGATTTTTTGGAGTTCCTTGGTGCTTAAAGTGGAGGAGAAAGCAGAGTAGAGGCCGATGAGGAAGACCAATGTGGAAGATACAAAGGACTTAAGCCGGCGAGGCAAGCTGATCATCAAAAGAGCATAACCGATGTAGCGGCCTTAAATGCACTAATAGAAAACAGAAAGAGGCTATAAAGTGGCAGGAACCCTGGGCAGCTGGACTGCTGCTGGACTGCTGCTAGACGGCTGCTGGACGGCTGCTGGACTGCTGCTAGACGGCTGCTGGACGGCTGCTGGACAGCTGCTGGATGGCTGCTGGACAGCTGCTGGATGGCTGCTGGACGGTGAACAACCGTTACAACTAAACTATTACAACGCACTACCATTACAACACGGTCATTACATCGCAAACCATTACAACGCATTGCGCTGGGGGGCGCTCTAGGATAGGGAATACGTTTAATTTTCTATCCAACACCTTCCCTAGTGTCCACGGGGACTGGAGTTGGAATAGAAAATTATACTTACCACTATCCAGCACCTCTAAGCGCTATGCGTTTTAAAGGTTTGCGATGTAAAAACCGCGTTGTAAAGGCAGGCGTTGTAATAGCCTGCATTGTAACGTCATACGTCCCTGCTGGACGGCTGCTGGACGGCTGCTGGATGGCTGAATTGCGCTTCCCCAACCCAAACGAGGTGAGTGTGCCGCACCGAGTAGTTGGGCAGGTCGAGCTCATTTCCGGTTAGATTACTGGGCCTTGCTTTTGGCAGAGGAGCAGTCCTGCCAAGTACCACACATCTGAAACCGTGTCAGCCCATCAAACATTTACTCTAGTTCAGACCTAGACCCCGGCACAAGTTTAGGTGCAGACAGCAGTAACCACCAGACCAACTAATCCACTTTCAAGTCCGCTTACATTCAAGCCTACCTACAACCTCCACTTCTTCAAAATATAAAGAATCAGCAGAGATAGAATATGGTGGGGAATCGTTCAAAAGCACGCTTGCTTCCATACTTAGAGAAAACACGGCCTTGAACGCATCACAAGCACAAGAAATAGCAACGCTCCATGAACGACTGTCAAAATTGGTGGAAAATATGTCCTCTACCCCGATGAGGTTGAAAGAGGCCGAGGATCATGTTTCAGATTTGGAGGATAAGGTGGCGGGTATGCAGCAAGAAGTCATCCAACTGGAGAAAAGCAAAAATCAGATCAAGAACAAGCTACCGGCTTCAGAGAACTATATTAGAAGCTCTAACCTTTGATTGGTGGGCATTCAGGAGGGTTGTGAGGACACTCAAGTTATGAAATGGACGAGTCACCATTGAAAAAAACAATGGCAGACCTGGAGGGGGATCTAACAATTACTAGGTCTGGACGGTGAAATCTGCTCCGTTCATGGAGTTTGCAGAGTTTTCTGCAATTCGCGCTCCGTGGAGCACACGGAGTGCAGAAAATTCCACTTTGCGTAGAGCAGCAGAGTTTTTTCCCTTTGGTGCTCACGAACTGTAAGCTCGCGAGCGCGAGCTGCTGTTCGGGTAGAATTTTTACCGGATCAGCAGTTTGCACTACACTTCGCCACTTGCGGAACCTCGCAGAGTTTTTTATCAACTTGCGGAGTTCCGCGTGGCAAAACTCTGCGAACTACGCCCAGGCGTAACAATTACAAGAGCTCACAGGGTACCGGCTCAGACACATGCAAATGCAAAATACCCCCGCACTATACTTTGGGATTTTGCATACTATCGCATTAAGGATCGTATCTTAAGCATGGCCATAGCAAAGAGAACTTTTTCAACTGCAGAAGTATTCCAATTTAACATCTTTTCTAATATGTCAGCAGTAGCTGCATGGTGATGAATAGAATTTGTGAAATTGATTGATTTATTTAAGGGTGCCTATGCATCTATAGCCCAACAAGACAAACTTAAAGGCTTAGCAAAGGGCCAATTATTTTTATTTTCCAATATTAGATTACTTCTTATGAAAATGTCTAATTAAAATTCAAAAATTGATAGCTCTTTAGACTTTATATACCATGATGGATTTCTGCGGACGGGAGGGACACTCTGGAATCTGATTCCAAGAAGGTGCTAAGTTAAACGCAGAGGGGGTGCAACACATGGCATCCAGACAAAGTTGGGATGGGGAGGGAAGTGCGGGCAATCCTTTGGCAGGGGGGTCATGGGTAATTAAAGGCTGTGGGGGTGAAGCAAAGGAAGAACTGGAGAGTTCACTCTCATGTTCTTCAATTTTGGAAAACGGGATGGGGTCAAACAAAGCCAGAATTGCAAAAGAGAAGTCAAAGAAGGACAGGGAGAGAGCATCAAAGAAGAAAAACAGCTTTAGGTGCACAACACATCTACCATTACATAATGCACTTTATATTGTAGGATGCACTTTGGTCGTGTGTAATTAGATAAATAGGTAGCTTTAGGGATATGACACTTTATTTTTTTGTTAAAGGAGACAATCTCTCCTATAAAAGGAAATTAGGAAGGGAATTATGTAGTCAAAAATATGCACCATCTTGACATAATTCTTCCTTATTTTTTTCTTTTTTTTGTAGAGTTTTATATAGTACGAACTAGACCCGAACCAAATCAGGTATCAGAGGGCTTTACATAGCACCAGTTACGTTACATGAGGACACACATTCATTTTAGTCACAGGGAGATTACGTGATTTGCCCAGAATCACAGGAGGTTTTGCATCGAACCCAGATCCCCAGGTCTGAGGTTGAGCGCCCTAGCCGTCAGGCCAACTCCTCTCCCCGAGAGCAGCAGCAGTCGATTGCCAAGTCCTTGTCAGCTGGCCCTATATCTGGTGGAGACTATGGCACAGGCTGGTTCGCAGTTCTTCGAAGTGCTCCACCCATCTTCACTGTTGGCCTTCGTTACACATGATTGTATTCCCAGCTTTGTATTAACAGTTCTTTCTGGCTTGCTCTGTTGTAGAGTTCTTTCTAGTTTCCATGGCTTGCTGCTTCATGGGCTTCTGTGGCAAGACCAATGATGAATCTTCGCTTATCTGCTCATAAGATTCTATTCGCTTCCTTGTTGATTTTGGTGTATTTGCCTTCAGCTTGCACTTTTTCTGCTCTTGTTCGGCTGGTGTTGACTGCAGCTTTCTTTTCCTTTCTCACTTGGATTTTGCAGAGAGTCTCGGGGGAGATCCATTCTGTTTGCCGGTGTTTATTGAGACCCAGTACCTGATGACAGTTTGATGTTGCTATTTCTTTTATCTTCTCCCACTGACCTGCTACTGGGTCTGTGTCATCCTCTAGCTCTTGCAGGACTTGAAATTTGTTACTGGGGGTGACTGAATTTTCACTCCGTTTCTTTGCCTTTTTGAGGATAGTCGTGTTATATTGCTGGAGTTGGTTTGTCAGTTCCATTAAGGGCTGCTTCGTTAAGTTAAAAGGTCAGGTTTGGTAATACCAATGTAAAATCCAAGCAGAAACTTGGAGGACAACCATCACTACCACCAACAAAGTCCGCGGCTTCAACACCTGTCTGAGGAAAATCCTTCACATCCACTGACCTAACGCCACCAGCAACAACATCGTATGACAGCAGACTTTTAATTTCCCTGCTCATGAAGAAATCAGGAAAAGACACTGGGGCTGGATAGGTCACACCCTCTGCAAGCTCGTACCAAACAACACCAAGCAAGCCCTCACCTGCACCCCTCAATGGTAACGGAAAAGTGGGAAGGCCAAGAAACACCTGCTGTCAGGGCCTCAAGACTGACTGCAAGGAGATGGGTTACAACGGGAGTCAGATGGAAAAACAAAAGACAGGACTGAGATGACTGGAGCACCTGGTTGATGACCCATACCCAAGGAGGGGTAGGTGGCATAAATAGGTAAGTAGAAACGCATTCTGCAAACACTACCTCAGAAAGGTAAATACCTCATCCTCACTCCTGCGGTTGCTCCCTCAGAGAGATACATACCTCCTGCTCACTGCGTGGGAGTCTGAATTATTTTTGACACTTACATTGCTTCGCAGAAAGTTAAATTTCACCTGCTTGATGTCTGAAATCTACATTCACGCATTCACTCTTTTAACAATTTCTCAGGGAGTTTAAGAAAGAAACTGTGTGGCATGTTCTTGTACTCAATGGTGCTAAATGTGTGTTGTGTCCTGCCCTATATATAATGTTGTCATCTATTTTCGAGAGAGTGAAATACCCCATTCACACTCTCTCTAATCTGTTGTATCACACACTCTTTGGCTGTAATGTCCAGCACTACCTCCAATGCTACCATCCATTCCTTATCACGTTAAATAGTCTTTACTCACTGTCTATAATTTCTGTATCCCACACTCACTGTCTCTAATCTCCCGGATCCCATACTCACTGTCTCTAATCTCCCGGATCCCACACTCACTGCCTCTAATCTCCTTCATCCCATACTCACTGTCTCTAATCTCCTGGATCCCATACTCACTGTCTATAATCTCCCGGATCCCATACTCACTGCCTCTAATCTCCTTCATCCCATACTCACTGTCTCTAATCTCCTGGATCCCATACTCACTGTCTATAATCTCCCGGATCCCATACTCACTGTCTCTAATCTCCTGGATCCCATACTCACTGTCTCTCATCTCCTGGATCCCATACTCACTGTCTCCAATCTCCTGGATCCCATACTCACTGTCTCTAATCTCCTGGATCCCATACTCACTGCCTCTAATCTCCTGGATCCCATACTCACTGTCTCTAATCTCCTGGATCTCATACTCACTGTCTCTAATCTCCCGGATCCCATACTCACTGTCTCTAATCTCCTGGATCCCATACTCACTGTCTATAATCTCCCGGATCCCATACTCACTGTCTCTAATCTCCTGGATCCCATACTCACTGTCTCTCATCTCCTGGATCCCATACTCACTGTCTCCAATCTCCTGGATCCCATACTCACTGTCTCTAATCTCCTGGATCCCATACTCACTGCCTCTAATCTCCTGGATCCCATACTCACTGTCTCCAATCTCCTGGATCCCATACTCACTGTCTCTAATCTCCTGGATCCCATACTCACTGTCTCTAATCTCCTGGATCCCATACTCAGTGTCTCTATTCTCCTACATTGCCTTCAATGTTACCCTCTCTTATCGAGTTAAATAACCCATACTCACCGTCTCGGATCACTTGTAGTCCATTCTCACTGTCTGTAATCCTGTATCCCATAACCTCCCGTCTACTCACTGTCTCTATTCTTCTGCACTACCTTCAATGCTACCCTCTCATTCTTATTGAGTTAAATACCCCATACTCGCTGACTGTAATCACTTGTACCCCATACTCACTGCCTTTAATCTCTTTCCCCTATACTAATTTTTCCTGATCTGATGCACCCAATAAACACTGTCTCAAATCTCCCTTGTTATCTCCAGAGCTGCCATCTGCCATATCTTTCTTGTGGAGTTAAATACTCCATATTCATTGTTGGGAATATCTGACATGTTCATTTCTTCCTCATACTGTGAAACATGCCGCATTCTGGACATCCCAATCTCTTCCTCGGGGTGAGACTCATTCCCTGTCTGGAGTTGTCTCTCTAATCTCTCCCAGTTCCATCTTGTCCTATGGGATTGAGAAACATAATACTCACTCTCCGGAGCTCCACAGGTCTGTACGGTACTCAAGTGATGTGAGGTGATGGCGGGATACTCTAAACTTTAAATTGAGGCAGACTGCCCCTATATATCTGACCCTGCATGAGGGGAGGGATCCGTCTCCTGTCCAGTGTCCAATCAATTCAATCATTTGCATCTTCAAGACTGACACTAACTCCACCCTCCTGGGCTTGGCGTTTAGGGTAAAATCACCTTTGGCATGAACACATGAAGACACACACACACACACATAGAACAGGGGACTGCCATTGAAGCCACCAGCGCAACTAAATATGTTGAAGGCTGAGCTAAGGCTTTATAACTTTGGATAAAAACAGACCCTGTATCAGCTGGCCTTTTCCATTTGCAGTGTTGCTCATGCTTAGCTCCTTTCAAGACTCCATCCAGACTTACAATAATGCCATATTAAAGATGGCAGTGCAACATTACCTTCATTAGAATAGCTATAGGATGTCTATAATTGCTCACGGTTCGTTGACATTTCTTCAAACTGATTAAAGATTGTGTTACAAAGAAGAGGCGTACAGGTAGATTATCAGGAGTCTTCTTTATTCAGTCTCAACACCATCACAGGTTCCAGTCAGCTGTGGAATGTTCACACATTCTTGGCTGGGTTGTACCAAGGGGAATGATGGCAGAGGGGTGGCGGGGCGTACCAAGAGGGATTACAACACATCTCCTTACCGAGGGAAAGGGAAGGAAGGAAGGAAAAGGAGAGGGAGAGACGGGGTGCAGGGCAGTAACACACTGCCTAGAGGACAAAACAATATAACGTTGAACAAGGTCGGAAGACCACCTAAAAGAAGGTCAAAACATACAGTAACAATAGTAAAATAGGTCTCATGTGACACAGTAGTCGTTTGTCCACCTGGGTGCAACTGTGGGACTTAATGACCTCCTTGGGGTCACACTGGTCGTACTGCATGTTTGTGCCTCTAACTGGGGGACATACACTTCCATGTGAGGGACAATCCTGTCCATACTCCGTCTATGTCTGTTGGCCAGCTGGACAACATTTCTTCCCACTTTAGTTACCCTCATGGGTTCAGAGAATCTTGTGGCCTCCCTTCTCCGTGGTATAGGAAGGTCTACTCGGACCCAATCACCTTCCTTGATCAAGTGAGCAGTTATGTGTTTGTTTGCATCATACCTTGCTTTGTACTTGGCTTGGTGATCTGTGATTCTCTTACCAATCTTTTCACAGTTAACATGACACCTGTCCTGCCTTTTTACAGGGGGCGAGAGTCTGGTTTTAGGAGCTCTCCCTTTTAATGAGCTAAAAGGAGATATCCCAGTGACTAAATTGGGAGTAGTACGATAGGCCCAGAGTGTTTCTTGCAGTGTCTCTTCTGCCGAGATGCCTAGGATCTCTTCACACTGTGTGCACTCTTTTACCAGGCGGTTCATGCGTTCCACCAACCCGTTGGCAAGGGGACAATAGAGGGTGGTTTTATGGTGGACGATGCCCATGTCAGAAAGGAATTACCTCATGTTTTCTTAGGTAATCTGTATCCTATTATCAGTGACCAGGATATCTGGGATGCTTTCCTCAAAGAAAACGTCTTTTAGGAAGCCTATAAGTACCTTTGTATCAATTTGGTGGACACATTTGAAACCATCAACCTTGGGTGGTAATCCACCATGACCAGTATTCCTTCAAACTCTTGAGGTTGAATGGGGGCCAATTATGTCAAGAGCTAGTTTGGACAAGGGGCTGTCTGGCACCAAAACTGGGGATAGTGGGGGTTTCCTTGTCTGTCGGATTTTATCAGATTTGCTGCATTCAAGGCAGTCCCTCACTGTGTGTTCCGCCATGGTATCCATCCCTGGCCACCAGTAATCCAGTCTTATCTTGTTCCTCGTAAGGCTACGCCCCAAGTGACCAATGTGGGCCAGGTCTACAATTTTCTGTTTGAGGGATATGGGTGGGACAATTTTCTCTCCTGTATAAACCATGCCGTCCTGAATGTTAAGTTCCAGTTTCACCTCCCACAACCCACTCAATGGTGTTGCTACCTTACTCTTTTCGTTAGGCCACCCTCTGACAATAAAGTTTTTAAGGGTTTGCATATTCATATAATTGCGTAAGCACTCCTCCCATTCCTCCTTGCTTAAACATGTCAGTTTTAGGATTCTTTCCTCATCTTCGCTTAGAATAGCACAATCTTTTTTTTCAGTCGGTGAGCGAGACAAGAAATCTGCTACCACATTTTTTGAGCCTGGCATATAATTTACAGAGAAATAGTACCCCTCCAATCCCAAAATCCATCTTGCTACCAGTGGTGTGGTTTTTTCAGACCCTTTGGTTGTAAATGCATACATGAGGGGTTTGTGTTTGGTTCTCACAAAGAAGAAAATAACCACAGGAAAAACGGAAATGTTTGATGGCCCATGAACATGCCAGGGCTTCTTTTTCCACCACACAGTAGTTTGCTACTGCCCCTTTAAGGGCGCGTGAAGTAAAGGCAACGACCTGTTCCTTGCCATTGACGATCTGGGTGAGGCTAGCCCCTAACCCTTTATTGCTTGCGTCGGTGCATAGGACAGTGGATTTCGTGGGATCGAACATGCCCAACGATGGGGCGGAGGCAATGCTTTCCTTCTCTGTGATTAACACCGCTTGACAGTTCTCATTCCATACAAAAGCGACTGGAGCTACCGCTGGGCCTCTGATTGGATACCCCTTCCCGGGACTGCCCACACAAAGCCTCCAATTATGTCCAATATGCCCCCGCGACTTGCACTTCGACACTCAAAATTGTTGCGGTGAATAGTAAATTTAGCTCTCCCCTCGTGGACTCCTCAATGCGCGGTCGCAGGCTGGGGCTGCCGCTCACTTCACCGGTCACAAGGTCCACAAAGTTAATTGGGTTCCCCGCGAACCCTTAAACCATGCGGGCACTTGCTGGGGCTTCCGCTAACCACACGGCATCGTTTCCTCACTGGCACTTGATTCAGGGACTGTAGTAGTCGCTCAACTCAGACACAGTTCTCACAGGGGTAAACATCTTAGGCTGCTGCTACCTGCAATCGACTAGAGGATGCTCTCTCTCTTCTCCGATGCACTTGAGATAGGACCGTTCATGACACCGGGGGTGCCACCTCGCCACTTGTCTGTAACTGGAAAGCAGGGTGATCCAATGCGCTAGGTGGCAAAAGGGTGCAGGAAGAAATCGACTACGCAGACATCATTAGTCTCATGGGACTCTCACAAGAAGCGCCAGGACATTCAAGGATCAAGATATCTTGAGGCCAGAGTTCAATCATCAGTATCATGTAAGGTAGAAACCTTATTAAAATTACTGGCTGTCACTGGAGTACATATTGGGGGTGATACTGTACCGTCCCCACACCGTTGTGCGTCGCCAGTGTTACAAAGAAGAGGCGTACAGGTAGATTATCAGGAGTCTTCTTTATTCTGTCTCAACACCATCACAGGATCTAGTCAGCTGGAGTCAGCTGTGGAATGTTCACACATTCTTGCCTGGGTTGTACCAAGGGGAATGAGGGCAGAGGGGTGGCGGGGCGTACCAAGAGGGATTACAACAGATTGCTCTCCATAACCCGATTGTGCCCTACTGCCCTTCCTTTGATGGTCCAGTTAATGATGTATATTATGGCTCCTTCCCTTGGCGAAGTCATCAACTGTTCCTGGGCACCCTTTAGAATGCCAGCTTGAAAGGGTTGTGTGGGGTTTGACTTACGTGGTACATGTTGATGAGGTGTGTAAAGTTTGATGATGTGACGGTGCACAGTGCACTGACTGTTGCTGCGCATAAGCATGAGTGTTGCAGACATCTGTGGGGGGTATTATATAGAGTTCACTCAGTAGCCTAAAAGACAAATCATTTGGGGCTCGGTTACACCACCAAGGACGATTGTTGGAGCTCATCCGGGAGTGACAGAGAAGCAACCAGTTGTAGGCACTCTACAAACACCAGCGAGCATTACATGCAGTCTCCCCTGTAGCTTAATAGAAACCAAACAGTCGACACAAGAGTAGCAGGGGAGCAACTTGTTGCAGGCACTGCTAATTCACCATGGAGTATCATATTGAGACCTCACAGGAGTAACAGGGGAGCAACTAATTGGAAGAACTGTTGATTCGCCAAGGAGTATTATATGGAGTCCAAGCAGAAGTAACAGGGGAGCAACCCGTTGGAAGAACTGTTAACCCACCTGGGAGTATTGCATGGAGTCCACGCAGGACTAACAGGGGAGCAACTCATTGGAGGCACTTTTAATCCACCAATGAGTATTATATGGAGTTCACGCAGGAGTGCAATGAAAAAGATTGAACACGCACAGCTTAGCTGTTTGGAGTATTGAGAAAGTTGTAGCGTGCCACGGAGGTCTCACTCTCTGACCATGGAGTGTTAGGAATAACTGGGTTTAAGCGTTCTCTAAATTTAGAAAATGTCCCTCTAGGCGCAGCTGAGTTTGTTTGCTTGTTGCGATTTTCACATTATTATCCGAAAGTATACAAAATCTTCTAGCCGTTGTAGGTAGTTCGCACTTGAATGTCTATTTATATAATAAAGACATGTTCACTTCAGTATCCATAGAAGTTTCATCCTTATTATTTATCAAACATCCCAATGCATTTCGGATTCTGAGTGAGTCCTTCATCAGGGGAAATCTAGATGTGAAAAAAAACAAAAATAAATTCAAATACAACAAGGATCCGCATCCTGTGGATTATTAATCGTTAGCCTCGTGTTGTGTGGCAGTTTCTTTTTAAGCTCTTTAGCATCATCAATATGTCAATGTTTTACAATAGACTATACTGAGTAATAGGTGGCTATGTTTAATCGTAACTGTGCTCTTTTTCGATAGGCTTGAGCCCAGGGACAGTGAACCTGTAAAAACATGCTTTGAAGAATTCAGTCGGATCCGTGATTAATATCAGAATCTGTGCTTAACGGGCATTAAAAAGCAGTGTTGCAGGCAGTGAAGGTGCTTTAAGAAAATAGACGTGGAGCCAACAGTAAACGTGTTCGGGCGGGTTGGCGCGTTTAACATGAACTAGGGTTTCAAAAAGAAGTGTGTTGTGAAAGCTATAGTGCTGCATTCGTGGTGATCTTAAAAATCCTGATTACATGCAAGGTGAAACTTAATGTTATTGATGATAGAAATGACAATCGCTTGCGTTCTCAGCATGCACTTCTTACTTTTTTCGTCAAGCTGAACCACCGCTTGAATTCAAAGTTATGCACGGAAACTGAATACGCACATCACTGCATACGCTTTTACAAACATTCACAAAGGGTTAGGGGTCCCTCTGGACCCTTCCTATTTGTGAATGGGTTACCACCTACTTGAAGTAGGTGGTAACATGCAAATATACATATATTAGGATTCGCTAATTGGAAGGGTCGCCCTAAACATGCCACTTCCAAATAGCGAATCGCAAACCCATTTTGCAATTCGTTAACAGGTTTCTGAATTGCAAAAGAGGGTTTGAAACATGTATCTAGCATTTTTTGCGATCGCAAATGGACTGATTCTCAGAATCGGCCCGTTTGTGCACACAAAAATGTTTGATACGTGTGGCACTAAATTTTGTTCCCATTTTGGAAATACATATGTATACTTGATACCTATTTTCACGCTTTATACTTTCACAAATTAATTGCTATAAACCCGGTACATAATGAAAAATGATTACAAGACGCAGCTCTGTTATTGGCTCTGGGTTCGTCTGCTTCTTGGTGAACCTACAAGTCCTATATATCCTCACAACCAGAAGGGTCCAGCGGATGTAACGGAATATTGCTTTAAAAGATCTGTTGTACTTTAAAGAAGTTACAGGTGAAAACGTTGGCACAAATGGCTGTTTTCTCAACTAATTTGAGATTTTTCTTATTTGTCAACTGTTAGTTTCTATTAAAAAAAACGTGCAGGATCTACACAAATGACCCCTTGCTGAATTGAAAAGTGTTTTAACTTTTCAAAAATGAATAGCTTCCTGGGATCCCATACCCATTTCTAACACTAACTGGAAGGAGGTTGAAAACACAAAAAGTAGCAACAATAGGCTATGTCCCAGTAAAATGCCAAACTGTGTAAAATAATGGTTTCTTGACAAAAGGCTGCCAGTCCCTAAAAGCTGGGAAGATGGTGATTTCAGAACCGCAAACCTTTTGTTTATACCATTTGCAGGGGAAAAACCACACGCTTTCATCTGCAGCATTTTTCCACCTTTTAGAAAAAATATAGCTGTATTTTGTAGGGGAATGCACAAACCTTGAGTTCCTTTAAAATCCCAATGATGTCAGAAGAAAAAAAACGCAAATTTGGTGTAGACACCTTATGAAGACAAAACATTACAGGGGCCTAAGCACAAACTACCCCAAATAGCCAGAAAAAGGCTTAGCACAAGAGAAGTCCTAGCAGCAAAAGGGTTAGAGTGCTTGGCAAGCACTGACACTGGGACCTGGTTAGCAGCTCTAGTGCACTTTCAGCGTCAAAACCATCAGTATTGGAGAAAAACGTTGAGGGTGGCCATACAAAAATGGCACTTTCCTACATAATGTAATATTAGACTTAACTGTGGTACGTAATATGTTATCTTACAATGTCGCTATGCTATAATTTGTCACACCAACAGGTGTACTTCTGTCCCCAAGCCATCAAGCACTCTTTCTGCTTTTTCTGGTGCTCTGGAGAGGATGCAAGGTGACACGTGCCAATCCAATCCAAAAAGCTTTATTTGACATATTAAGTCATAAAAGCACACAGAAAAAATGCATTTACTGCACAAAACTCACAATAAAAGCATACACACAGTAGTTCATCCTTTTACCCTTGCACTAAAAGCTGTACATGTACAAATCATAAGACAGTGTCATTAACCTGTCAGACAAACAGCACTCACCACATTAAGGACAGAATGAAGTGGACGCCCTCAGGGCAAGAAGCAGGAACATAATGTTCCCCCATATTTGAAGATCTGAAGGAGTAGGCAAACGTTGTCAATATTATTCAGAATGACACAGTTTACACTTGTTCCTTAGCCACTCTTAATTGATTACATCATCGCTTGCATACTTTTGGAAATTATTCATCTAACTGTGAAAATGTTTCCTTCTCTGCCGTAGCGCAATCCTAGTGACTTGGACACCTTGAAGGATGGTGAGGGCGTCCAGTGCTGTGGGGTGTGTGAGAAGAGACCCCCTGCTTCTATTCTAGGAGGGGGGTTAATGCCTCCCATGTGAGCCCGTGCCCCAGGGGCATCAGAGTCAAGAGTGTCCAATGCTCTAATCTCCTGGATCCCACACTCACTGTCTCTCATCTCCTGGGTCCTATAATCAATGTCTCTAATTTCCCAGATCCCATACTCACTGTCTCTCACATCCCAGATCCCATACGCCCTGTGTCTCATCTCCTGGATCCCATACTCACTGCCTCTAATCTCCTGGATCCCATACTCCCTGTCTCTCATATCCTGGATCCCATACTCCCTGACTCTAATCTCCTGGATCCCATACTCACTGCCTCTAATCTCCTGGATCCCATACTCCCTGTCTCTCATGTCCTGGATCCCATACTCCCTGTCTCTCATATCCTGGATCCCATATTCACTGTCTCTCATATCCTGGATCTCATACTCCCTGTCTCTCATATCCTGGATCCCATACTCACTGCCTCTAATCTCCTGGATCCCATACTTACTGCCTCTAATCTCCTGGATCCCATACTCCCTGTCTCTCATGTCCTGGATCCCATACTCCCTGTCTCTCATATCCTGGATCCCATACTCACTGTCTCTCATATCCTGGATCTCATACTCCCTGTCTCTCATATCCTGGATCCCATACTCACTGCCTCTAATCTCCTGGATCCCATACTCACTGCCTCTAATCTCCTGGATCCCATACTCACTGCCTCTAATCTCCTGGATCCCATACTCACTGCCTCTAATCTCCTGGATTTCATACTCCCTGTCTCTCATATTCTGGATCCCATACTCACTGCCTCTAATCTCCTGGATCCCATACTCCCTGTCTCTCATATCCTGGATCCCATACTCACTGCCTCTAATCTCCTGGATCCCATACTCCCTGCCTCTAATCTCCTGGATTCCATACTCACTGTCTCTAATCTCCTGGATCCCATACTCACTGTCTCTAATCTCCTGGATTCCATACTCACTGTCTGTACTCTCCTGGATCCCATACTCACTGCCTCTAATCTCCTGGATTCCATACTCACTGTCTGTACTCTCCTGGATCCCATACTCACTGCCTCTAATCTCTCAGATTCCATACTCACTGTCTCTCATCTCCCGGATTCCATACTCTCTGTCTGTAATCTCCTGGATCTCATACTCACTGTCTCTAATCTCCTGGATCCCATACTCACTGTCTCTAATCTCCTGGATCCCATACTCACTGTCTCTCATATCCTGGATCCCATACTCACTGCCTCTAATCTCCTGGATCCCATACTCACTGTCTCTCATATCCCGGATCCCATACTCACTGTCCCTCATATCCTGGATCCCATACTCACTGCCTCTAATCAGCTGGATCCCATACTCACTGTCTCTAATCTCCTGGATCCCATACTCACTGTCTCTAATCTCCTGGATCCCATACTCACTGTCTCTCATATCCCGGATCCCATACTCACTGTCTCTCATATCCTGGATCCCATACTCACTGTCTCTAATCTCCTGGATCCCATACTCACTGTCTCTCATATCCCGGATCCCATACTCACTGTCCCTCATATCCTGGATCCCATACTCACTGTCTCTAATCTCCTGGATCCCATACTCACTGTCTCTAATCTCCTGGATCCCATACTCACTGTCTCTAATCTCCTGGATCCCATACTCACTGCCTCTAATCTCCTAGATCCCATACTCACTGTCTCTAATCTCCTGGATCCCATACTCACTGTCTCTCATATCCTGGATCCCATACTCACTGCCTCTCATATCCTGTATCCCATTTTCACTGCCTCTATTCTCCTGGATCCCATACTCAATGTCTCTAATCTCCTGGATCCCATACTCAGTGTTGTGATGTATTCCTATAGGTTCTGTATCGATCCCCCTATTCCTGACCCTGTTCTGGTTAATAATTAACTAGCAGCCATCCCACGGTACAAAAAACCGTTATCTGATTAAGCCACACCACGGCACAGGAACGCGTTATCTGATTAGGTCATAACGCTTGCCATCTAATTAGGCAAGCACTATTCCTCCAGTCCCTGATAAGGCATACGGAGTTCTCAAAACAATTTAAACCTATGACAACCTGGGAAAATCCCTGCGGCCATTGTTTTGATTTCACCGAGAACTTCAGCAAAAGAATGTGCGAACAAGCCCGTTCATATGACATCCTTATTGACGTATCCATGTCCATCCTTACGTCAATCTCGGCACCTTACAGGTATAAATATTACCGACATTGCCTTAAGCAAACATACGCGGTGGTCACGAGATCGGAGCAGCGAGACTTGCCGAAGAGGCCAGCACAGAGCGGACCCCACTGGCGCTGCCCCGCCTTCCTGACGCGCTGAGAACGAGACGCTGCTTTTCTCCTGCCGAGAAATCCAGCTCCGGCGCTTCCAAGCAGCCCTCGCAGGCAGCTGGAATATCAAGACCAGAGATGAGAGATACCAGCCCTCAACCATTCTAGATCTCAGGTACAGAACTGAATAACCCCTTGCAGAGAATTCTTGATTCAGTCACTTGGCAAAACAAACTTAACTTAAACTGCTACTTATCTACTCCCGCCCACGTATTAGGCTTAGGTCAGGTACACTGGGGTAGGCGTGGTTAGAAGCACCAGTTGAGTACGATTAGTCAAATGTATATATGTATGTATATATTTTATCAGTTTTAAATATCATATGGCTTAGAAACCATATCAATGCTTCTGCAGTATTATTTTATACTTCTGCTTTTATTGTATGCACTTTACTTAACCATAAGTATCGAAATAATATCGATTCATTTCTCTTGTACGAGAAAAGAGACTAATCAATAAATAACATCTTTTATTGAACACGCCCGTCTCTTCCTTTTCTCTACAATCTGGTGAAACTAAGAATGCACTGAACTGACTGAGTAAAATAAGTTGTCTTTTGTTTTCACACGACTCTAGAGATACACTCTTGATTAGGGGAGAGCAAAGTTGCCATGTTCTATGGTTGTCAGAAACTAAATCCCTTCTTGTCTATCCAGGGAGGTTAAACTCCTCCTCGCCTATTCAAGAAAGTTTCTAGTGAACTCTGAGCTAGCTGGCAAAACCAAAAACTTTAAGTCTAATATCGTCAGTAGAAGACCTAGTTAACCTCTGTCCTAGGTCTATACTATTGAAGGTATTATTCCAATGCGCAGAGCCTATTGGGATAATAGGAACTACACTACATGGCGCCCAACCGTTTGGATAGGCGATAAAACTAACGCAAGACATTAGAGTAACTCAGTCGTGCTTTTTCACACAGAACCCCTTTTTTCCCATAATACTCCAAAGACGTCTGGAGTGGGTGAAAGGTCATATCCGCCAAACCTCGCAGGAGGAGACTCCTATGTATGGTTCTTGGTTTAGTCAACGTTGAAGGATACACTGTTCCAAAATATTGTGCATCTAATCTTTGTTTCCATAGAAACCTGATCTGCAAACAAACAGAATAACCTTCCTGTCGGTAAAATGATAGATAGTGATGAAGAAAGGGAGACAGCTAGAATAGCAGCTGAACTCCTAGTAGCAGACAATACTCTGCTGGAAAATGACCCAAATGCAATACTCATCCCGGTCAACATAAGGAAATCTATAACCTTAAAACTTATAGAAAATGGACTGACACCAAGAGGTGGTACAGTCATATTCGTAATTGAGGCACACGAATATCGGCAGACAGAGGTATTCTATTCATGGATAAACTTTCCAGCAGCAAACGCTGTAACAAAAGAGTTCCACTATTATAAAATAGAGGAACCACCGGAAATCTACACTCCCTTCGAGGAGGTGGAAATACCACTCAAATTCCAAGAGCACCTGCTCTTGTTTCATGGCGCCCTAAAACATAATAATCACATCACCAGGCTCGGTCCACTAGGTAGACCAGGAGCAACGTGGCCGGTCCTAGCCGGATATACACCACATCCAGACATTGAAGAAATGCCTGCAGCAGAGCTTTTAATACAGCTAAAACAACTAATCAAAATACATAGACAATTAGTCCAATATGTAATGCGGACTTCAACAGTCCAACCAGCAGTTAAAATTCCACAGCTGAACCCTCATCAGGGTAACACAAATAAAATTACACCACAGAACATACAGTCCTGTCTGGGTAAAGTACCCGCAAAACGGGAACAAATACCCTTCTGGCTAGCACAAAAAATCACTCAAATAGAGGCGGTGTTTCCAGACACCAACCCGGTAGAAAAACACAGGATTCTGACTTTCTGTCTTCCAATGGGAATCGCACCACACGTGGAAGACTGTGACACTTGGGGTACAGTCTTTGCTTCCATATACACAAAAACACATGGTGTACCATCCATGTCAGTAATACCAGATGTGCTAAAACAAATTCAAGATGAATACGGTCCAGAACCCGCTTTAACTCTCGGTATGAAATTACTGAAGGACTTCAAGCAGGTCTCGGCTATATTATTAGCCAACATAAAGGGAGAAGCAGCAAACGTGGCGATCCGCCAGAGGTTAAAAGAGACAGATATAGCAGACCAACCAACTGAAATTGCCAGAATCATAGAAAAATCCTATGAAGAACTAGGAAGAGATAGTTTGGGTGGAATACCAGTGAAACCCCAACTAGTTGAAAGTCCTGAAAAGGTATTTATAAAAAATTATTTAAACACTCAAAAAAAGAGCTGGGATGGAAACAAACAATCCAATCCTAAAGAAAAAAGATTCCAGTCCAGAGGAAGGTCTCCTCGGCGGAGAGAAAGATCTCCGAACCAAGGACGCAGGTCTCCCCAAAGTGAGCCCTCTGGGAAAAAATACAACCTTAGAAATAGGGATAATATAAAGAAACCTGATAGATATCAAGATATTGATACACGTCCCTCTCAATCTTTTCAGACTTCCTCGCAGAAATCGGAAAGAAGAGGACGATCAGAACACAGGGAAGAGCACGTCAAGTCCAAAGACAAGGAACCTGCTCATCCAAATAAAAAGTTACAATTTCCAAAAAAGAAGGTAGCCAGTATTAAAGTAATCAAAGATGCCGAGAATACTGAGAACACAGCTGAAAAACGGAGAATGGGCTCAGACAATGCTAGACAGCGCAGCAGAAGTGAGCATAGCTCGCAAAGTCCTTATGAATCATCTGGAGACAGTGGACACGAATGAATATATTCAAGTGGAAACTGCAGACACCAGAGTTAGCAAACCTCACAAAATATATGAAATAACATTACGTATAGAGGGGGATAAGACTAGAAAAATAAGGGGACTATTTTGGGATAATCTGTCCAAGGGCTATGACATCCTTCTAGCTGAACGAGACTGGCTACCAGAGTTTGTCAGGGAGTGTCCTCATGGCGAAGAAATAATTATGCCTGCCTTCTCAAATCACATTCCAATTCATAAAAAATATACACTTGCTAGAAAGTGGGCAGTAGCTCAAGCTCCTGCTTTATATAAAAATCATGTAGGATGGGATGAGGACTCTCCTCCCCACAAAATCCAGTTAAAATCACAACCTACTGCACAGAGGCAGTACTCAATTAAGCAAGAAGCTAAAAAACAGGTAAAAGAGATCCTAGATCAACTTGAATACCAGGGGGTGATTGAAACTTGCACCTCACAAATGAACAATCCTTTGTTTCCTGTCTCCAAACCAGACAACTCATATCGTCTAGTTTTGGATTACAGACACCTTAACTCATGTTGCAAAACCTTTGCAGTTCAAAACTCGCATAGTGCTGCACTAATGAATAACATAGTGCGCAAAAAATACAAAACAACATTAGACATCTCTAATGGATTCTTTTGTCAAAATATAGCACCAGAGAGCAGATATTTGACTGCGTTCTCGGTAAATGGCTCGCAAAAAAGCTTCTGCCGTTTACCCCAGGGGCACAAGAACAGCCCAGGATTATTCTCAAAGAGAGTGACAGAATTACTACAAACATACGATGACGAGGCATTATCATATGTCGACGACATTTACCTAACAGATGATGACTTGGATACTCACTTGAAGAGAGTGAACACCATAATACTTGGGTTCGCAGCAGAGGGTTACAAATTCAACTTTAAAAAATCAAGAATTGCCCATCTAACAGTCCTGTTTTTAGGATATGAATTATCAAGTGAAGGCAAAAGCCTGGCTGACAATTTCCTAGAGAAATGTGCTGTACTCCAAGCTCCTAGAACACTAAAAAACTTACAATCAATTCTAGGCTTCCTAAATTTCGGAAGAACATACATTGCAAATTACGCAGAAAGGATCAAACCCCTTTATGATCTAATAAAACCAGATTTTAAAAGAATCAATTGGACTCAAAAACACTCAGAAATTTTGAGATCTTTACAAACAGACATGTTAATTAAAACAAAATTAGAAACACGTGACAACACACGCAATCTTGTGATTCGAGTCATCCCAGGAAGATGCGGATTCACATACCTGACCTCTAATGAGGGAGAAAAGGTACCAATTGCATGCAAATCACACTTGTACACAAAGGCTGAAATGAAATTTAGTCCAACGGAAAAAAGTCTGACCGCGGTACAGACTGCTTTAGCAAAGGAGCGGGCCCTAGCACAAGGTAAACGAATAATCACCGTGACACCGATACCAGCCCTGGAGGCGGTAACAAAGGCAAGCATTCCAAATGCTAAAGCACTCCTTCCAAGGTTGATACAGTGGGCTAATTCTCTTGCTGCAACAGACGTGGTATACGAATTTGATCCCAACTTAAAAACACAAGAATTTCTCCAATACGAATTTGAATGTCCTCCGCCAATCGAAATTCTGCCTCTGGAACATTACGGCTGTATAATATATACAGACGGATCAGCACAACCCGCAGTGGGGGGTAAACAAGCTTACAATGCTGTGTGCGCGATTGTTAAAGGTCGCTGGCACGAAGGGAAATTTAAACCAGCGGTCACTAAAACACAATCTCTAGGAGATTGTACAGCTCAGCGAGCTGAACTACTGGCATTCAAGATGGCGCTTGAAAATACCGATCGAGAATTCCCCACACTCATAATGTGCGATTCGTATAATTGCGTTCAGTCTTACAATGAATACTTGCAGATCTGGCTTCAGAATGGTTTTAAGGATGCAAAAGGAGGCACAATCAAGCATAAAATGCTTTGGGAACAAGTAGTTCATTTGCAAAAAGAACTACCAAAGACTCACGTGATACATACACTGAGTCATCAACGTGATGGCGTTCACGTTGCAGGGAATTCATTGGCCGATGAGGCCGCGAAGGCAGCTGTGCAAACGGCTTCCGTAGCTGCCATCACCCGGTCAAAAACAAAAATAGACAGCGACATATTGCAAGCTGTCAGCGCTACAGAAAAAGATTCAATAGAAACACTCCCGAAAGGCTTTCCAGTGAAGTATTCATATATAACTGATACAAACAATGTTCCGTTTGCTCTAATCCCTGGAGTGGGGGATAGGGCAATTCCAAACATGGAACATAGGTTAGGACTAATCATAGCGGCACACGAAGGACTTGCTTCTGTACATGCTGGCGTCTCAGCCACAGTATCGTTATTAAAACAAAGATACTGGTGGCCACAAATGAGAAGACAAACACAGAACTATGTTCTAGAATGTGAAATATGTCAAAAAATGAAAGTATCAACAGTGAGACGACCAGCGCAGACGCCCCTTCTAATCTCGGATAAACCATTAGCCTGTGTTTACCTGGACCACTGTGGTCCCTTACAAAGGGATGGTAACTATAAATATATCTTGGTTGCAGTGGATTCATGCACGAGATTCATATGGATGTGGCCCCAGCGATCGGCTGATGCCAGAACTGTTATAAAAGATTTGCGAGTCTTTATCGGCACATACGCAATTGGCATGCTGCATTCTGACCAGGGTCCTGCTTTTAGCTCTAGAGCTTATAAGGAGGCTATGACCAGCATGGGCATTGCATTGCGGTACTCTTGTCCATTTCATCCCGAGGGAAACGGAATCGTAGAAAGAAAAAACCGTGACATAAAGCAATCTATAACAGCGAAGGTATTAGGTTCGGGAGCTGGGTGGGTCAAACATCTAATAAGTGTCCAACGTAGTCTAAATAACCTGCCAAGAAATTCTCTGAGGGGATTCAGTCCGTACGAATTATTGTTTGGAACTAGAATGATGGTCTTAGATCTTGACAGTCAGACTTCAGTGGTTAAAGAAAAAAGCTTTGATATCAAAGATCGTTTGGCTATTTTGCAGGACTTAAACGAAACAAGGAAAGACCTGAGCAACATAAAGTTGAAAGAACAGCCAACGACCACTGAAGAAAAACCACCTGTCCCAGCAAGAACTGTCTGGATTCCAAAAGTCGGGGATCTAGTCAGAGAAAAGATCGCGGTAAAGAAGGAATTTGGGCCTTCTTACAGAAAAGCAGTTCCTGTCTTGTCTATCAACGGGACAAGATCAGTAGTACTACCGCCCCTTGCTGGTAAAAAGGAGAACATAGTTGTATCAATCGACCTGATAAAACCACAATCATGTGGCTGATAACGAACAGTAGGCCGAGTGGACTCCCGATAAGTAGTAGAACACCAACGTTTGCTACAAACACAGAGGTTCAATCTAAGAGGCTACTCACATTTGAAATGCCAACAGAACAACAACAAGGACTATGCAACAATGCTATGGAACTTAAACCTCTAAAAACCCAAATAAAAACATTTAGCAGAGACACACCAATCTACAATGAAGTAACACATGACTATGCTGCTGCAACAAAACACAATAATAAAGCAAACAGCAATCCTGAAACAATAGGAACAATAGACAGAACGGCATCGGGTTACTTCATCAACTTCAATGATTCATCTGAAAACCTGAGTGAATCAAAGGAACAAACATCAACAAAAACCTTTAAAGACAAAGCTAAGGAACTTTTTCAACATCTGAAAGAAACCTATCTGATTTCTCCGTGGATTGAATTCTGGGTGGCCTTAGGTGCACTTATCCTCATACTTTGGCTCATCATGGTACTATGTTTGGGACACTTCATTGAGGGAAAATATGCTAAAATGGACACAGCAAGCCAGAAAATCAACTTGGTCCTCAAACCACACACGTCTTCACACGTCGAGAAAAGAGAACTTTCTTCAGTCAACTTCACAGCCAATCCTATACCCGGTGGGGTAGCATGGGACAATACTGATTATGAAATCTATGGTCCGGTTGAAATCCTGAAGTATCCACATCAAATCAAGATCTCATTGAGTGACTTTGTAAAACCAAGCTCAGTTGCTGATGATTGGGACGTTGAAAGCATTAATAATATGATGTCTGACCTAGTGATGTCTGCTAAATTTACAAAACATGATTATTTGCAGCACTCAACCGACGCACGCCACGACCGAACCACCGCCCCCCACCACCACCCTCCGCGCCTGGACTCCGATCAGCACCGAAGACACCGTCCGCACGATGAACTCCATCCACTCCGGATCTCAGACCGACCCCTGCCCTCACCACGTCTTCAACAAGGCCGACGCTGTCATCGCACCCCACCTGCGGGACATCATCAACACCTCCTTCGACACCGCCACCTTCCCGGAGAGCTGGAAGCACGCCGAACTCAGCGCTCTACTAAAGAAACCAACAGCGGACCCCACCGAACTCAAGAATTACCGCCCCATCTCGCTCCTCCCGTTTCCAGCCAAAGTCATCGAGAAGACCGTCAACAAACAGCTGGCCGCCTTCCTCGAGACGAATGGATCCCTCGACCCCTCACAGTCTGGCTTCCGAGCCAACCACAGCACCGAGACCGCCCTCATCGCTGCCACCGATGACATCCGAGCCCTGATGGACAACGGAGAAACAGCGGCCCTCATCCTCCTAGACCTCTCCGCGGCATTCGACACTGTCTGCCACCGCACCCTTGTGCAGCGCCTCAGCAACGTCGGAATCCAGGAGAAGGCACTGGAATGGATCATCTCCTTCCTCGACGGAAGAACACAGAGAGTCCGCCTACCACCGTACAAGTCAGAGGCCACCGAAGTCATCTGCGGCGTCCCTCAAGGATCCTCGCTGAGCCCCACCCTCTTCAATGTCACGTGAGCCCCCTCGCGGCCATCGCACACCAACACAACCTCAACATCATCTCCTACGCTGACGACACCCAGCTGATCCTCTCCCTGACCAACGACCCCGCCGCCGCCAGAGCCAACCTTCACGAAGGGATGAAAGACGTAGCTGAGTGGATGACGACCAGCCGCCTGAAACTGAACTTGGACAAGACGGAAGTCCTCATCCTGGGCTCCTCGCCCTCCGCCTAGGACGACTCCTGGTGGCCCCCCGCCCTGGGCACCGCTCCCAAACCAACGGACCACGCACGCAACCTGGGCTTCATCCTGGACTCCTCCCTCTCCATGACCAGACAAGTCAACTCCGTCTCCTCGTCGTGCTTCAACATCCTGCGCATGCTACGGAAGATCTTCCGGTGGATCCCCACCGAGACCAGGAAGACGGTCACCCAGGCCCTCGTCACCAGCCGACTGGACTACGGCAACGCCCTCTACGCCGGAACCACCGCCAAGCTCCAGAAGAGACTCCAGCGGATCCAGAACACCTCAGCCAGACTCATCCTCGACATCCCACGACACAGCCACATCTCCGGACATCTGAGAGACCTGCATTGGCTCCCCATCAACAAGAGAATCACCTTCCGTCTCCTCACCCACGCACACAAAGCCCTACACGATCAAGGCCCGAGCTACCTCAACAACCGCATCAACTTCTACGCTCCCAAACGCCATCTCCGATCAACCAGTCACGCCCTCGCCGCCGTCCCCCGCATCCGAAGAACGACAACAGGAGGAAGGTCCTTCTCCTACTTGGCCGCCAAGACCTGGAACTCCCTCCCTCCCGACCTGCGCCTGACCCAAGACCACCTCTCCTTCAGGAAGAAGCTCAAGACCTGGCTGTTCGAGCAGTAGCAGCACCCCTCCCCGCCCCCCCAAGCGCCTTGAGACCCTCCGGGTGAGTAGTGCGCTCTATAAATGTCTATGATTGATGATTGAGGGTTCGTCTAATTAATGTTAATGTTAGGCACACTTTTAGAGCGCACGGCTACCCCAAAGGGTGTCCCGGCGCTTTAGCAAAGATGCCCCTAAAAACAGAAAAACCAAAAGGTAAACAAACTGCAGAAACGCGGGTTACTAGGTGATTTGATAAAATGTTCTGCTATAATCACTATAGTAATCATTATCTGCATAAATCTGCACAACCTAGAAATGTTTTAAATTATAATCAATGGGAACACTGTGCAACCCCTCCAAAAGGTAGCTCAAGAACTTTTTATGACAAATATTCATATTTTTCAGGGTTCAACACAAGTAATGCAGAAACATTTTATTTCAAATTATCAAATAAGACAGGTACAAAGACCATGCTTACAAACACTAAATTGATATATTCAGACTCATTTTTTGAGCAAATGAGTACATTTGGTTTTGATTACTGGGACAAAAATGTTGAAGTAAAAAGTGTTTGGGGTACAAAGGAATGGCAAGTACAAGGTATAGAATCATTGTTTAGAGCCTGCATGATCCCAGAACAAATTATATTTTTGAATAACACTGTTCAACAAACCACCTGTCTTGGCCTAGCCAAAATCAAAGACTTAAACAAACCGTCTATTCCAAAGCCATCAATGAACGGTAATATATCTCTAGATGAGGAGATAGACGTAAACCATATATTAAGCCAAAACAGAACACATCCTGATTGGAAACAGTGGTTGATCTGGCCCACAGATACTAATAACTGTCAAGACAGATTCCTGAACAAAATCCAGGGGTTCAAATTGACAAGGCCAGACCCTAGATATTCCCAAAGACAACACCCAGGGATAATTACCACGTACAGTGTGGGCAAGCTCTGCCTTCAATGGCTACAAACATCCACACTGGCAGAAATTAAGCAACACCTGACTTTACTTACTGATGGTGCTGACTTGCGTGATTTCATTATGGGACCGCGCAAACAGCGTCAAAAACGCTTCATAGCAGCCTCTGTATATGCAGCTTATAACGAAGCCTGGAAAATAACTCAAATTGAAACGTCAGAGAGAATACGGGAAATTGACCGTATTAATTTGGAAAAATCACTTTCTGTAGTGGACAATGGGTTAATGACTCTGTCCTCCAGAATATACTCTTTGGACAGCATTGTGTCTTCAGCAATCGACATAATATCGCAAGACTTACTGTTGTTACAACACGGTCAGTCCCAATTGCGTTCTATTGTGCAACTTGGCTGGACGTTACAAAATCTGCGTTCAGGCTATGTGCCTTGGCGTTTAATCAACACAACATCACTATTCAATATCTTTAACCTTACTGATAAACAAATCAGTATGGCACAGAAGGGTGCTGATTATACAATCCTGAGCATTGAGAAACTCGAGAGATTACCATTGACAATGTCAGAACGACCTGTCAGTGAATGGATAATACATGGAATAATTAATATTCCAATATCTACTTTCAGGTTTCAATACTGCCAAAAATATATACAGGCTGGCATGTACGAAAAATTGGGTAAAGGGTACATTAAGTCAACATGGAACTTGCCCTATTCACATGCTTGTGTCAGTAATAAAGGCCGGAAAGTGTTTCTTAGTGGCAATAATTGTGCCGTGTCACTAAGCGGTACACTTCTGTGTAATGGTATTAGTTTACACGGAGCCTGTGAAGGGTCCTCGAATAACCTTTCATGTCACCAGCTAGGCACACCTGCGACACAAATAGAACCATTCTTTAGGAGACTATCGAACGGGAGTTACATTATAATTGTAGACCGCAGATGTTGTAGCTTGGTGCCCGGAATACCTTATCTCATAAATACGACTGCGAAGGTCATGTGCTGTGAACGAGTATTGTTCCCCAGCGCAATGCCAGACAGGGAGGCAAGGTTATGGCCGAATTTGAAAATTGCTTCCATTCGAGTTGATACTTTAAGCAGAATGAAAACAGTGCTCCTTCAGACGCCGACCAGGCTCACGTCATCAAAAGAAACGTATGATCTCCAAGTTGCAAGGACAACGGCAGAGATTCATTCATTGTTATCAACTAATTCCCCCATACATTTCGCAGAAATCCTGAACAAAATCTTAAATATTTCTGATACCAGTGGAGTCTCAAATGTATTTAAGACAGTGTTTTCGGGGGCTTTAACACCATTTAAAGCCATTCTGGGTATTTTTCCGGACTTTGTCCATTCCATCTTTGGTGGACTTCCTCTCCTTTTGGGACTAGTGGCAGGAATCCTATTTTTGATTCTGTTATTTCGCTATGGCAAACCGTGTCACAGACAAAACACCTGCGACAAGGGAAGAAACAATCCTAGCCATTGGATACCGGGACCGGATATCTAAAATCCTTGGACTATCCCGGCTTAGAGACCTGAACATGACTTGGTTTCTTTCATTTAGACCAATGTGGCAAAGCTGTGTTTTACCTGTATTAAGGTGCTTGCTATGCGGAGAAGAATGCGTGTTGGACACCTGTCTGACGCTACAATTGGATGCGCCAATGGATGCAGAAACTTTGTTGGGTCCGGTCACGGCTCATGCATTGTGCTGTCCCCAGCGGCTACCAATCCTGATGACGGCATTCGTGGAGACTTCACCACTACGATTGAGGGGTAGTGAGGTTCAAGATGAAAGCAGCAGCGATCAGGTACGACCTTCTGTCAGCTATGCTGATCGAAACATCAATGAAGGCAATCATGCTCATGAATGCATGGTAACATCTTTTTCCGAGTTAATGGAACTTTCACAGGAAGCTGTTGAAAGCTTTTTCGAGAGTCTAAATGATATGATGTTCTCACCAGAGCAGAAATAATGGCTTTTGAGCAAGCTAGCACACGGCGTTCCCAACACCCTGAATTTGGCCTTCAACTTTGATAATAAAGTATTGTGAACAATTTTTCTCCAGTTTACGGACAGCGGAACATAATTTTTTCAGCGGCCCCAAAATATGTTGCAATTTTTCGGGACACTTATCTTCTGCTTAAAGTAGAAACTATTCTTAGAGAACTAAAATTCTATTTTAGGAACTTTAGAGACATTAGCTGCCCTCTGACATGTTCAAATATATTTTATTTTGTGATGAAATGGTCTCGCATTTTTTTCTTCTGTCTTAAGAGCCATTTCATGTGTAATTTTCATATTTTATTAATAATGATGTATGAATATGCGTAATTTATTTAGCATTGTTATACTGCTTGAGTGCATATAATGCATATATATATCTTTTCGTATATTTCATGTTTTCAAAATGCATATGGATGTATTTTGGGGTGGTACGGTATACACGTGCTCTACTAGTATATTTACTATGCCTAGATCTTGTAAATATGGACATAGTCTGCGTGAAGTGGGTGTGATGTATTCCTATAGGTTCTGTATCGATCCCCCTATTCCTGACCCTGTTCTGGTTAATAATTAACTAGCAGCCATCCCACGGTACAAAAAAACGTTATCTGATTAAGCCACACCACGGCACAGGAACGCGTTATCTGATTAGGTCATAACGCTTGCCATCTAATTAGGCAAGCACTATTCGTCCAGCCCCTGATAAGGCATACGGAGTTCTCAAAACAAATCAAACCTATGACAACCTGGGAAAATCCCTGCGGCCATTGTTTTGATTTCACCGAGAACTTCAGCAAAAGAATGTGCGAACGAGCCCGTTCATATGACATCCTTATTGACGTATCCATGTCCATCCTTACGTCAATCTCGGCACCTTACAGGTATAAATATTACCGACATTGCCTTAAGCAAACACACGCGGTGGTGACGAGATCGGAGCAGCGAGACTTGCCGAAGAGGCCAGCACAGAGCGGACCCCACTGGCGCTGCCCCGCCTTCCTGACGCGCTGAGAACGAGACGCTGCTTTTCTCCTGCCAAGAAATCCAGCTCCGGCGCTTCCAAGCAGCCCTCGCAGGCAGCTGGAATATCAAGACCAGAGACGAGAGATACCAGCCCTCAACCATTCTAGATCTCAGGTACAGAACTGAATAACCCCTTGCAGAGAATTCTTGATTCAGTCACTTGGCAAAACAAACTTAACTTAAACTGCTACTTATCTACTCCCGCCCACGTATTAGGCTTAGGTCAGGTACACTGGGGTAGGCGTGGTTAGAAGCACCAGTTGAGTACGATTAGTCAAATGTATATATGTATGTATCTATTTTATCAGTTTTAAATATCATATGGCTTAGAAACCATATCAATGCTTCTGCAGTATTATTTTATACTTCTGCTTTTATTGTATGCACTTTACTTAACCATAAGTATCGAAATAATATCGATTCATTTCTCTTGTACGAGAAAAGAGACTGATCAATAAATAACATCTTTTATTGAACACGCCCGTCTCTTCCTTTTCTCTACAATCTGGTGAGACTAAGAATGCACTGAACTGACTGAGTAAAATAAGTTGTCTTTTGTTTTCACACGACTCTAGAGATACACTCTTGATTAGGGGAGAGCAAAGTTGTCATGTTCTATGGTTGTCAGAAACTACATCCCTTCTTGTCTATCCAGGGATGTTAAAATCCTCCTCGCCTATTCGAGAAAGTTTCTAGTGAACTCTGAGCTAGCTGGCAAAACCAAAAACTTTAAGTCTAATATCGTCAGTAGAAGACCTAGTTAACCTCTGCCCTAGGTCTATACTATTGAAGGTATTATTCCAATGCGCAGAGCCTATTGGGATAATAGGAACTACACTACAGTGTCTCTAATCTCCTGATTCCCATACTCACTGTCTCTAATCTCCCGGATTCCATACTCACTGTCTCTAATCTCCAGGATCCCATACTCCCTGTCTCTCATATCCTCGCTCCCATATTCCCTGCCTCTAATCTCCTGGATCCCATACTCACTGCCTCCAATCTCCTGGATCCCATACTCACTGTCTCTAATCTCCTGGATTCCATACTTACTGCCTCTATTCTCCTGGATTCCATACTCAGTGTCTCTAATCTCCTGGATCCCATACTCACTGTCTCTAATCTCCCGGATCCCATACTCACTGTCTCTAATCTCCCGGATCCCATACTCACTGTCTCTAATCTCCAGGATACCATACTCACTGTCTCTAATCTCCCGGATCCCATACTCACTGTCTCTCATATCCCGGATCCCATACTCCCTGTCTCTCATATCCTGTATCCCATACTCACTGCCTCTAATCTCCTGGATCCCATACTCACTGTCTCTAATCTCCTGGATCCCCATACTCACTGTCTCTCATATCCTGTATCCCATTGTCACTGCCTCTAATCTCATGGATTCCATACTCACTGTCTCTAATCTCCTGGATCCCATATTCACTGTCTCTAATCTCCTGGAATCCATACTCACTGCCTCTAATCTCCTGGATCCCATACTCACTGTCTCTCATATCCTGGATCCCATATTCCCTGTCTCTCATATCCTGGATCCCATACTCCCTGCCTCTAATCTCCTGGATCCCATACTCACTGTCTCTAATCTCCTGGATTCCATACTCACTGTTTCCCATCTCCTGGAACCCATACACACTGTCTCTAATCTCCTGGATCCCATAATCACTGTCTCTCATATCCTTGATCCCATACTCACTGTCTCTAATCTCCTAGATCCCATACTCACTGTCTCTGATCTCCTGGATCCCATTCTCACTGTCTCTAATCTCCTGGATCCCATACTCACTGTCTCTCATATCCTTGATCCCATACTCACTGCCTCTAATCTCCTAAATCCCATACTCACTGTCTCTATTCTCCTGGATCCCCTACTCACTGTCTCTCATATCCTGGGTCCCATACTCACTGCCTAGAATCTCCAGGATCCCATACTTACTGTCTCTAATCTCCTGGATCCCATACTCACTCTCTGTAGTGTCCTGGATCCCATACTCACTGTCTCTAATCTCAGGACTCCATACTCACTGTCTCTAATCTCCCGGATCCCATATTCACTGTCTGTAATCTCCTGGATCTCATACTCACTGTCTCTAATCTCCTGGATCCCATACTCCCTGCCTCTAATCTCCTGGATCCCATACTCCCTGCCTCTAATCTCCTCGATCCCTTACTCACTGCCTCTAATATCCTGGATCCCATACTCACTGTCTCTCATATCCTGGATCCCATATTCCCTGTCTCTCATATCCTGGATCCCATACTCCCTGCCTCTAATCTCCTGGATCCCATACTCACTGTCTCTAATCTCCTGGATCCCCTACTCACTGTTTCCCATATCCCGGATCCCATACTCACTCTCTCTCATTTCCTGGATCCCATACTCACTGTCTCTCATATCCTGGATCCCATACTCCCTGCCTCTAATCTCCTGGATCCCATACTCACTGTCTCTAATCTCCTGGATTCCATACTCACTGTTTCCCATCTCCTGAATCCCATACTCACTCTCTCTCATTTCCTGGATCCCATAATCACTGTCTCTCATATCCTGGATCCCATACTCACTGCCTCCAATCTCCTAAATCCCATACTCACTGTCTCTATTCTCCTAGATCCCCTACTCACTGTCTCTCATATCCTGGGTCCCATACTCACTGCCTCCAATCTCCAGGATCCTATACTTACTGTCTCTAATCTCCTGGATCCCATACTCACTCTCTGTAGTGTCCTTGATCCCATACTCACCGTCTCTAATCTCAGGACTCCATACTCACTGTCTCTAATCTCCCGGATCCCATATTCACTGTCTCTATTCTCCTGGATCCCCTACTCACTGTCTCTCATATCCCGGATCCCATACTCACTGTCTCTAATCTCCTGGATCGATACTCACTGTCGTTAATCGTTTGGATCCCATACTCACTGTCTCTAATCTCCTGGATCCCATACTCACTGTCTCTCATATTCTGGATCCCATACTCACTGCCTCTAATCTCCTGGATCCCATACTCACTGTCTCTCATATCCTGGATCCCATACTCAGTGTCTCTAATCTCCTGATTCCCATACTCACTGCCTCTAATCTCCTGTATCCCATACTCACTGTCTCTCATATCCCGGATCCCATACTCACTGTCCCTCATATCCTGGATCCCATACTCACTGCCTCTAATCAGCTGGATCCCATACTCACTGTCTCTAATCTCATGGATCCCATACTCACTGTCTCTAATCTCCTGGATCCCATACTCACTGCCTCTAATCTCCTAGATCCCATACTCACTGTCTCTAATCTCATGGATCCCATACTCACTGTCTCTAATCTCCTGGATCCCATACTCACTGTCTCTAATCTCCTAGATCCCATACTCACTGCCTCTAATCTCCTAGATCCCATTCTCACTGCCTCTAATCTCCTGGATCCCATACTCACTGTCTCTCATATCCTGGATCCCATACTCACTGCCTCTCATATCCTGTATCCCATTTTCGCTGCCTCTATTCTCCTGGATCCCATACTCAGTGTCTCTAATCCCCTGGATCCCATACTCACTGTCTCTAAACTCCCGGATTCCATACTCACTGTCTCTAATCTCCAGGATCCCATACTCCCTGCCTCTAATCTCCTGGATCCCATACTCACTGTCTCTAATCTCCCGGATCCCATACTCACTGTCTCTAATCTCCCGGATCCCATACTCACTGTCTCTAATCTCCTGGATCCCATACTCACTGTCTATAATCTCCTGTATCCCACACTCACTGTCTCTAATCTCCTGTATCCCATACTCACTGCCTCTAATCTCCTGTATCCCATACTCACTGTCTCTAACCTCCTGTATCCCACACTCACTGTCTCTAATCTCCTGGATCCCATTTTCACTGCCTCTAATCTCCTGGATTCCATGCTTACTGCCTCTATTCTCCTGGACCCCATACTCACTGCCTCTAATCTCCTGGATCCCATACTCACTGTCTCTAATCTCCCGGATCCCATACTCACTGTCTCTAATCTCCTGGAACCCATACTCAATGTCTCTAATCTCCTGGATCCCATACTCGCTGTCTCTAATCTCCCGGATCCCATACTCACTGTCTCTAATCTCCCGGATCCCATACTCACTGTCTCTAATCTCCTGGATCCCATACTCACTGTCTCTAATCTCCCGGATCCCATACTCACTGTCTCTAATCTCCAGGATACCATACTCACTGTCTCTCATATCCCGGATCCCATACTCCCTGTCTCTCATATCCTGGATCCCATACTCACTGCCTCTAATCTCCTGGATCCCATACTCACTGTCTCTAATCTCCCGGATCCCATACTCACTGTCTCTAATCTCCAGGATACCATACTCACTGTCTCTCATATCCCGGATCCCATACTCCCTGTCTCTCATATCCTGGATCCCATACTCCCTGCCTCTAATCTCCTGGATCCCTTACTCACTGCCTCTAATCTCCTGGATCCCATACTCACTGTCTCTCATATCCTGGATCCCATATTCCCTTTCTCATATCCTGGATCCCATACTCCCTGCCTCTAATCTCCTGGATCCCATACTCACTGTCTCTAATCTCCTAGATCCCCTACTCACTGTCTCCCATATCCCGGATCCCATACTCACTGTCTCTAATCTCCTGGATTCCATACTCACTGTTTCCCATCTCCTGGATCCCATACTCACTCTCTCTCATTTCCTGGATCCCATATTCACTGTCTCTCATATCCTGGATCCCATACTCACTGTCTCTAATCTCCTGGATCCCATAATCACTGTCTCTCATATCCTGGATCCCATACTCACTGTCTCTAATCTCCTGGATCCCATACTCACTGTCTCTCATATCCTTGATCCCATACTCACTGCCTCTAATCTTCTAAATCCCATACTCACTGTCTCTATTCTCCTGGATCCCCTACTCACTGTCTCTCATATCCTGGGTCCCATACTCACTGCTTCCAATCTCCTGGATCCCATACTCACTGTCTCTAATCTCAGGACTCCATACTCACTGTCTCTAATCTCCCGGATCCCATATTCACTGTCTCTATTCTCCTGGATCCCCTACTCACTGTCTCTCATATCCTGGATCCCATACTCCCTGCCTCTAATCTCCTGGATCCCATACTCCCTGCCTCTAATCTCCTCGATCCCTTACTCACTGCCTCTAATCTCCTAGATCCCATATTCCCTGTCCCTCATATCCTGGATCCCATACTCCCTGCCTCTAATCTCCTGGATCCCATACTCACTGTCTCTAATCTCCTGGATCCCCTACTCACTGTCTCCCATATCCCGGATCCCATACTCACTGCCTCTATTCTCCTGGATCCCCTAGTCACTGTCTCTCATATCCTGGATCCCATACTCCCTGCCTCTAATCTCCTGGATCCCATACTCCCTGCCTCTAATCTCCTCGATCCCTTACTCACTGCCTCTAATCTCCTAGATCCCATATTCCCTGTCTCTCATATCCTGGATCCCATACTCCCTGCCTCTAATCTCCTGGATCCCATACTCACTGTCTCTAATCTCCTGGATCCCCTACTCACTGTCTCCCATATCCCGGATCCCATACTCACTGTCTCTATTCTCCTGGATCCCATACTCACTGTCTCTAATCTCCTGGATCCCCTACTCACTGTCTCCCATATCCCGGATCCCATACTCACTGTCTCTAATCTCCTGGATTCCATACTCACTGTTTCCCATCTCCTGAATCCCATACTCACTCTCTCTCATTTCCTGGATCCCATACTCACTGTCTCTCATATCCTGGATCCCATACTCACTGCCTCCAATCTCCTAAATCCCATACTCACTGTCTCTATTCTCCTGGATCCCCTACTCACTGTCTCTCATATCCTGGGTCCCATACTCACTGCCTCCAATCTCCAGGATCCTATACTTACTGTCTCTAATCTCCTGGATCCCATACTCACCGTCTCTAATCTCAGGACTCCATACTCACTGTCTCTAATCTCCCGGATCCCATATTCACTGTCTCTATTCTCCTGGATTCCCTACTCACTGTCTCTCATATCCTGGATCCCATACGCACTGCCTCTAATCTCCTGGAACCCATACTCACTGTCGTTAATCGTTTGGATCCCATACTCACTGTCTCTAATCTCCTGGATCCCATACTCACTGTCTCTCATATTCTGGATCCCATACTCACTGCCTCTAATCTCCTGGAGCCCATACTCACTGTCTCTAATCTCCTGGATCCCATAATCACTGTCTCGCATATCCTGGATCCCATACTCACTGTCTCTAATCTCCTGGATCCCATACTCACTGCCTCTAATCTCCTGGATCCCATACTCACTGTCTCTAATCTCCTGGATCCCATACTCACTGCCTCTAATCTCCTGGATCCCATACTCACTGTCTCTAATCTCCCGGATCCCATACTCACTGTCTCTAATCTCTCAGATTCCATACTCACTGCCTCTAATCTCCTGGATTCCATACTCACTGTCTCTCATATCCTGGATCCCATACTTACTGTCTGTAATCTCCTGGATCCCATACTCACTGTCTCTCATATCCTTGATCCCATACTCACTGTCTCTAATCTCCTGGATCCCATACTCACTGTCTCTCATATCCTGGATCCCATACTCACTGTCACTAATCTCCTGGATCCCATACTCACTGCCTCTAATCTCCTGGATCCCATACTCACTGTCTCTAATCTCCCGGATCCCACACTCACTGTCTCTAATCTCCAGGATTCCATACTCACTGTCTCTCATATCCCGGATCCCATACTCCCTGTTGTGATGTATTCCTATAGGTACTGTATCGATTCCCCTATTCCTGACCCTGGTTTGGTTAATAATTAACTAGCAGCCATCCAACGGTGCAAAAACCGTTATCTGATTAAGCCACACCACGGCACAGAAGCGCGTTATCTGATTAGGTCATAACGCATGCCATCTAACTAGACAAGCAATATTCCTCCAGCCCCTGATAAGGCATACGGAGTTCTCAAAACAAATCAAACCTACAGCGACCTGGGAAATTCCCATAGCCATTGTTTTGATTTCACCGAGAACTTCAGCAAAAGAATGTGCGAACGAGCCCGTTCATATGACATCCTTATTGACGTATATATGTCCATCCTTACGTCAATCTCGGCACCTTTCAGGTATAAATATTACCGACATTGCCTTAAGCAAACACATGCGGTGGTGACGAGATCGGAGCAGCGAGACGTGCTGAGGAGCCCAGCAGAGAGCGAAGCCCACAGACGCTGCCCCGCCTTCCTGACGCGCTGAGAACGAGACGCTGCCTTTCTCCTGCCGAGAAATCCAGCTCCGGCGCTTCCAAGCAGCCCTCGCAGGCAGCTGGAATATCAAGACCTGGGATAAGAGATACCAGCCCTCCATCATTCTAGATCTCAGGTACAGAACTGAATAACCCCTTGCAGAGAATTCTCGAATCAGTCCCTTGGCAAAACAAACTTAACTTAAACTGCTACTTATCTACTCCCGCCCACGTATTAGGCTTAGGTCAGGTACACTGGGGTAGGCGTGGTTAGAAGCACCAGTTGAGTATGATTAGTCAAATGTATATATGTATGTATCTATTTTATCCATTTTAAAGTATCATATGGCTCAGAAACCATATCAATGCTTTTACAGTATTATTTTATAATTCTGTCTCTACTGTATGCACTTTACTTAACTACAAGTATTGCAATAATAGCGATTCATTTCTCTTGTATGAGAAAAGAGACTGATCAATAAATAACATCTTTTATTGAACCACGCCCATCTCTTATTTCTCTACAAACTGGTGAAACTAAGAATGCACGTACTGACTGAGTAAAATAAGTTGTCTATTGTTTTCACACGACTCTAGAGATACACTCTTGATTAGGGGAGAGCAAAGTTGTCATGTTCTATGGTTGTCAGAAACTAAATCCCTTCTTGTCTATCCAGGGAGGTTAAAATCCTCCTTGCCTATTCGAGAAAGTTTCTAGTGAACTCTGAGCTAGCTGGCAAACACAAAACTTTAAGTCTTATATCGTCGGTAGAAGACCTAGTTAACCTCTGCCCTAGGTCTATACTATTGAAGATATTATTCCAATGCGCAGAGCCTATTGGGATAATAGGAACTACACTACATGGCGCCCAACGTTTGGATAGGCGATAAAACTAACACAAGACATTAGAGTAACTCAGTCGTGCTTTTTCACACAGAACCCCTTTTTTCCCATAATACTCCAAAGACGTCTGGAGTGGGTGAAAGGTCATATCCGCCAAACCTCGCAGAAGGAGACTCCTATGTATGGTTCTTGGTTTATTCAACGTTGAAGGATACACTGTTCCAAAATATTGTGCATCTAATCTTTATATTCCGTGGAAACTTGATCTGCAAACAAACAGAATAACCTTCATGTCAGTAAAATGTCAGACACTGAAGAAGAAAGAGAGACAGCTAGACTAGCAGCTGAACTAATAGCAGCTGATAATACTCTGCTACAAAATGACCCAGATGCAATACTCATCCCGGTCAACATAAGAAAATCTATAACTTTAAAACTTATAGAAAATGGACTGACACCAAGAGGTGGTACAGTCATATTCGTAATTGAGGCGCACGAATATCGGCAGACAGAGGTATTCTATTCATGGATAAACTTTCCAGCAGCAAACGCTGTAACAAAGGACTTGCACTATTACAAAATAGAGGAACCTCCTAGTGAGTACACTCCTTTCGAGGAGGTGGAAATACCACTCAAATTCCAAGAGCATCTGCTCTTGTTTAATGGCGCCCTAAAACATAATAATCACATCACCAGGCTCGGTCCACTAGGTAGACCAGGAGCAACGTGGCCGGTCCTAGCCGGATACACACCACATCCAGACATTGAAGAAATGCCTGCACCAGAACTTTTAGCACAGCTAAAACAATTAATAAAAATACATAGACAATTAGTCCAATATGTAATGCGGACTTCAACAATCCAACCAGCAATTAAAATTCCACAGCTGACTAGTCATCAGGGGAACACAAATAAAATTACACCACAGAACATACAGTCCTGTCTAGGTAAGGTACCCGCAAAACGGGAACAAATTCCTTTCTGGCTAGCACAAAAAATAACTCAAATAGAGGCGGTGTTTCCAGATACCACCCCTGTTGAGAAACATAGGATTCTGACTATCTGTCTTCCAATGGGAATCGCACCACATGTGGAGGATTGTGACACTTGGGGAACAGTCTTTGCTTCCATTTACACAAAAACACATGGTGTACCATCCATGTCAGTAATACCAGATGTGCTAAAACAGATTCAAGATGAATACGGTCCAGAACCCGCTTTAACTCTCGGTATGAAACTACTGAAAGACTTCAAGCAGGTCTCTGCAATATTATTAGCCAACATAAAGGGAGAAGCAGCAAATGTGGCGATTCGCCAGAGGTTAAAAGAGACAAATATAGCAGACCAACCATCGGAAATTGCCAGAATCATAGAAAAATCCTATGAAGAACTAGGAAGAGATAGTTTGGGTGGAATACCAGTGAAACCCCAACTAGTTGAAAGTCCTGAAAAGGTATTTATAAAAAATAATTTAAACACTCAAAAAAAGAGCTGGGATGGAAATAAGCAATCCAATCCTAAAGAAAAAAGATTCCAGTCCAGAGGAAGGTCTCCTTGGCGGAGAGAAAGATCTCCCGACCAAGGACGCAAGTCTCCCCAACGGGAGCCCTCTGTGAAAAAATACAACCTTAGAAATAGGGATAATATAAAGAAACCTGATAGATATCAAGATATTGATACACGTCCCTCTCAATCTTTTCAGACTTCCTCGCAGAAATCGGAAGGAAGAGGACGATCAGAACAAAAGGAAGAGCACGTCAAGTCCAAAGACAAAGAACCTGCTCATCTGAATAAAAAATTACAATTTCCAAAAAAGAAGGTAGCCAGTATTAAAGTAATCAACAATGCCGAGAATACTGAGGACACAGCTGAAAAACGGAGAATGGGCTCAGACAATGCTAGACAGCGCAGCAGAAGTGAGCATAGCTCGCAAAGTCCTTATGAATCATCTGGAGACAGTGGACACGAATGAATACATTCAGGTGGAAACTGCAGATACCAGAGTTAGCAAACCTCATAAAATATATGAAATAACATTGCGTATAGAGGGGGATAAGACTAGAAAGATAAGGGGACTATTTTGGGATAATCTGTCCAAGGGCTATGACATCCTTCTAGCTGAAAAAGACTGGCCTCCAGAGTTTGTCAGGGAGTGCCCACATGGCGAAGAAATAATTATGCCTGCCTTCTCAAACCATATTCCAATTCATAAAAAATATACACTTGCAAGAAAGTGGGCAGTAGCTCAAGCCCCTGCCTTATATAAAAATCATGTGGGATGGGATGAGGAATCTCCTCCTCACAAAATCCAGTTAAAATCACAACCTACTGCACAGAGGCAGTACCCGATTAAGCAAGAAGCTAAAAAACAGGTAAAAGAAATCCTAGATCAACTTGAATACCAGGGGGTGATTGAAACCTGCACCTCACAAATGAACAACCCTTTGTTTCCTGTCTCCAAGCCAGACAATTCATATCGTCTTGTTTTGGACTACAGACACCTTAACTCATGTTGCAAAACATTTGCAGTACAAAACTCGCACAGTGCTGCACTAATGAATAACATAGTGCGCAAAAAATACAAAACAACCTTAGACATTTCTAATGGTTTCTTTTGTCAAAATATATCACCAGTGAGCAGATATTTGACGGCGTTCTCAATAAATGGCACGCAAAAGAATTTCTGTTGTTTGCCCCAGGGGTTCAAGAACAGCCCAGGGTTATTCTCAGCGAGGGTAACAGAGTTACTACAAACCTATGATGACGAGGCATTATCTTATGTCGACGACATCTATCTAACAGACGATGACTTGGATACTCACTTGAAGAGAGTGAACACCATAATACTTGGGTTTGCAGCAGAGGTTTACAAATTTAACTTTAAAAAGTCAAGAATTGCCCATCTAACAGTCCTGTTTTTAGGATATGAACTATCAAGTGAAGGCAAAAGCCTGGCTGACAATTTCCTAGAGAAATGTGCTGTAATCCAAGCACCCAGAACACTAAAAAACCTACAATCAATTCTAGGCTTCCTGAATTTCGGAAGAACTTATATTATAAATTATGCAGAAAGGGTCAAACCCCTTTATGATCTAATAAAACCAGATTTTAAAAGAATCAATTGGACTCAAAAACACACAGAAATTTTGAGATCTTTACAAACAGACATGTTAATTAAAACAAAATTACAAACACGTGACAACACACGCAACCTTGTGATTCGAGTCATCCCAGGAAGATGCGGATTCACATACCTGACCTCTAATGAGGGAGAGAAGGTACCAATAGCATACAAATCACACTTGTACACAAAAGCTGAAATGAAATTTAGCCCAACGGAAAAAATTCTAACCGCGGTACAGACTGCTGTAGCAAAAGAACGAGCCCTAGCACAAGGTAAACGAATAATCATCGTAACACCGATACCAGCCCTGGAGGCGGTAACTAAGGCTAGCATTCCGAATGCTAAAGCACTCCATCCAAGATGGATACAGTGGGCTAATTCTCTTGCAGCAACAGACGTGGTTTACGAATTTGATCCCAACTTAAAAACACAAGAATTTCTCCAATATGAATTCGAATGTCCTCTGCCAACCAAAATTCTGCCTCTAGAACATTACGGCTGTATAATATATACAGACGGATCAGCACAACCCGCAGTGGGGGGTAAACAAGCTTACAGTGCTGCGTGCGCGATCGTTAAAGGTCGCTGGCACGAAGGAAAATTTAAACCATTGGTCACTAAAACCCAATCTCTAGGAGATTGTACAGCTCAGCGAGCTGAACTACTAGCATTCAAGATGGCGCTTGAAAATACAGATCGAGAATTCCCCACACTCATAGTGTGCGATTCGTATTATTGCGTTCAGTCTTATAATGAATACTTGCAGATCTGGGTTCAAAACGGCTATAAAGATGCAAAAGGAGGCACAATCAAGCATAAAATGCTTTGGGAACAAGTAGTTCTTTTGCAAAAGGAACTACAAAAGACTCACGTGATACATACACTGAGTCATCAGCGTGATGGCGTTCACGTTGCAGGGAATTCATTGGCTGATGAGGCCGCGAAGGCAGCTGTGCAAACGGCTTCCGTAGCAGCCATCACCCGGTCAAACACAAAAATAGACAGCGAAATATTACAGGCTGTCAGCGCTACAGTAAAAGATACGATAGAAACACTCCCGAAAGGCTTTCCAGTAAAGTACTCATACATAACTGATACAAATAATGTTCCGTTTGCTCGAATCCCTGGAGTGGGGGATAGGACAATTCCAAACATGGAACATAGGTTAGGACTCATCATAGCGGCACACGAAGGGCTTGCTTCTGTACATGTTCTGTGATGTATTCCTATAGGTACTGTATCGATTCCCCTATTCCTGACCCTGGTTTGGTTAATAATTAACTAGCAGCCATCCAACGGTGCAAAAACCGTTATCTGATTAAGCCACACCACGGCACAGAAGCGCGTTATCTGATTAGGTCATAACGCATGCCATCTAATTAGACAAGCGATATTCCTCCAGCCCCTGATAAGGCATACGGAGTTCTCAAAACAAATCAAACCTACAGCGACCTGGGAAATTCCCATAGCCATTGTTTTGATTTCACCGAGAACTTCAGCAAAAGAATGTGCGAACGAGCCCGTTCATATGACATCCTTATTGACGTATATATGTCCATCCTTACGTCAATCTCGGCACCTTTCAGGTATAAATATTACCGACATTGCCTTAAGCAAACACATGCGGTGGTGACGAGATCGGAGCAGCGAGACGTGCTGAGGAGGCCAGCAGAGAGCGAAGACCACAGACGCTGCCCCGCCTTCCTGACGCGCTGAGAACGAGACGCTGCCTTTCTCCTGCCGAGAAATCCAGCTCCGGCGCTTCCAAGCAGCCCTCGCAGGCAGCTGGAATATCAAGACCTGGGATAAGAGATACCAGCCCTCCATCATTCTAGATCTCAGGTACGGTACTGAATAACCCCTTGCAGAGAATTCTCGAATCAGTCCCTTGGCAAAACAAACTTAACTTAAACTGCTACTTATCTACTCCCGCCCACGTATTAGGCTTACGTCAGGTACACCGGGGTAGGCGTGGTTAGAAGCACCAGTTGAGTATGATTAGTCAAATGTATATATGTATGTATCTATTTTATCCATTTTAAAGTATCATATGGCTCAGAAACCATATCAATGCTTTTACAGTATTATTTTATATTCTGTCTCTACTGTATGCACTTTACTTAACTACAAGTATTGCAAAAATAGTGATTCATTTCTCTTGTATGAGAAAAGAGACTGATCAATAAATAACATCTTTTATTGAACCACGCCCATCTCTTATTTCTCTACAATCTGGTGAGACTAAGAATGCACGTACTGACTGAGTAAAATAAGTTGTCTATTGTTTTCACACGACTCTAGAGATACACTCTTGATTAGGGGAGAGCAAAGTTGTCATGTTCTATGGTTGTCAGAAACTAAATCCCTTCTTGTCTATCCAGGGAGGTTAAAATCCTCCTTGCCTATTCGAGAAAGTTTCTAGTGAACTCTGAGCTAGCTGGCAAACACAAAACTTTAAGTCTAATATCGTCGGTAGAAGACCTAGTTAACCTCTGCCCTAGGTCTATACTATTGAAGATATTATTCCAATGCGCAGAGCCTATTGGGATAATAGGAACTACACTACAGTGTCTCTAATCTCCTAATTCCCATACTCACTGTCTCTAATCTCCTGGATCCCCTACTCACTGTCTCTCATATCCTGTATCCCATTTTCACTGCCTCTAATCTCCTGGATCCCATACTCACTGTCTCTAATCTCCCGGATCCCATACTCACTGTCTCTCATATCCTGGATCCCATACTCACTGTATCTCATATCCTGGATCCCATACTCACTGTCTCTCATATCCTGTATCCCATTTTCACTGCCTCTAATCTCCTGGATCCCATACTCACTGTCTCTAATCTCCCGGATCCCATACTCACTGTCTCTCATATCCCGGATTCCATACTCCCTGACTCTAATCTCCTGGTTCCCATACTCACTGTCTCTAATCTCCTGGATCCCATACTCACTGTCTCTCATATACTGGGTCCCATACTCACTGCCTCTAATCTCCTGGATCCCATACTCACTGTCTCTAATCTCCCGGATCCCATACTCACTGTCTCTAATCTCCAGGATTCCATACTCACTGTCTCTCATATCCTGGATCCCATACTCACTGCCTCTAATCTCCAGGATCCCCTACTCACTGTCTCTCATATCCTGGATCCCATACTCTCTGCCTCTAATCTCTTGGATCCCATACTCACTGTGTCTAATCTCCTGGATCCCATTCTCACTGTCTCTCATCTCCCGGATCCCATACTCACTGTCTCTCATCTCCTGGATCCCATACTCACTGTCTCTAATATCCTGGATCCCATACTCACTGGCTCTAATATCCTGGGTCCAATACTCAGTGTCTCTAATCTCCTGGATCCCATACTCACTGTCTCTCATATCCTGTATCCCAGACTCACTGTCTCTAATCTCCTAGATCCAATACTCACTGTCTATAATCTTCTGGATCCCATACTCACTGTCTCTCATATCCTGGATCCCACATTCACTGCCTCTAATCTCCTGGATCCCATACTCACTGTCTCTAATCTCCTGGATCCCATACTCATTGTCTCTAAACTCCCGGATTCCATACTCACTGTCTCTCATATCCTGGATCCCATACTCACTATCTCTAATTTCCTCGATCCAATACTCACTGTCTCTCATATCCCGGATCCCATACTTCCTGTCTCTCATATCCTGGATCCCATACTCACTGTCTCTAATCTCCTGGATCCCATACTCACTGTCTCTCATCTCCTGGATCCGATACTCACTGTCTTTAATCTCCTGGAACCCATACTCACTGTCTCTCATAACCTGGATCCCATACTCACTGCCTCTAATCTCCTTCATCCCATACTCACTGTCTTTAATCTCCTGGATCCCATACTCACTGTCTCTCTCATCTCCCGGATCCCATACCCACTGTCTCTAATCTCCCGGATTCCATACTCACTGTCTCTTATATCCTGGATCCCATACTCACTGTCTCTCATATCCCGGATCCCATACTCCCTGCTCTCATATCATGGATCCCATACTCACTGTCTCTAATCTCCTGGATCCCATACTCACTGTCTCTAGTCTCCTGGATCCCATACTCACTGTCTCCAATCTCCTGGATCCCATACTCACTGTCTCTAATCTGCTGGATCCCATACTCACTGCCTCCAATCTCCTGGATCCCATACTCACTGTCTCTAATCTGCTGGATCCCATACTCACTGCCTCCAATTTCCTGGATCCCATACTCACTGCCCCTCCAATCTCCTGGATCCCATACTCACTGTCTTTAATCTCCTGGATCCCAGAGTCACTGTCTCTCATCTCCCGGATCCCATACCCACTGTCTCTAATCTCCCGGATTCCATACTCACTGTCTCTAATCTCCTGGATCCCATACTCACTGCCTCTAATGTCCTGGATCCCATACTCACTGTCTCTCATATCCTGGATTCCATACTCACTGCCTCTAATCTCCTGGATCCCTTACTCACTGGCTCTAATCTCCTGGATCCCATACTCACTGGCTCTAATCTCCTGGATCCCTTACTCACTGGCTCTAATCTCCTGGATCCCATACTCACTGGCTCTTATCTCCTGGATCCCACACTCACTGTCTCTAATCTCCTGGATCCCATACTCACTGTCTCTCAACTCCTGGATCCCATACTCACTGTCTCTCATCTCCTGGATCCCATACTCACTGTCTTTAATCTCCTGGATCCCATACTCACTGTCTCTCATAACCTGGATCCCATACTCACTGCCTCTAATCTCCGTCATCCCATACACACTGCCTCTAATCTCCTGGATCCCAAACTCACTGTCTCTCATATCCTGGATCCCATACTCCCTGTCTCTCATATCCTGGATCCCATACTCCCTGCCTCTAATCTCCTGGATCCCCTACTCACTGTCTCTCATATCCTGGATCCCATACTCACTGCCTCTAATCTCCTGGATCCCTTACTCACTGGCTCTAATCTCCTGGATCCCATACTCACTGTCTCTAATCTCCTGGATCAAATTCTCACTGTCTCTAATCTCCTGGATCCCATACTCACTGTCTCTCATATCCTGGATCCCATACTCACTACCTCTAATCTCCTGGATCCCATACTCACTGTCTCTAATCTACCGGACCCCATACTCACTGTCTCTAATCTCTAGGATTCCATACTCACTGTCTCTCATATCCCGAATCCCATACTCACTGTCTCTAATCTCCTGGATCCAATACTCCCTGTCTCTAATCTCCTGGATCCCGTGCTCACTGTCTGTAATCTTCCGGATTCCATACTCACTGTTTCTCATATCCTGGATCCCATACTCCCTGTCTCTAATCTGGATCCCATGCTCACTGTCTGTAATCTTCCGGATTCCATACTCACTGTCTCTCATTTCTCGGACCCATACTCACTACCTCTAATCTCCAGGATCCCCTACTCACTGTCTCTCATCTCCTGGATCCCATACTCACTGCCTCTAATCTCCAGGATCCCCTACTCACTGTCTCTCATATCCTGGATCCCATACTCTCTGCCTCTAATCTCCTGGATCCCATACTCACTGTGTCTAATCTCCTGGATCCCATTCTCACTTTCTCTCATCTCCCGGATCCCATACTCACTGTCTCTCATCTCCTGGATCCCATACTCACTGTCTTTAATTTCCTGGATTCCATACTCACTGTCTCTCATATCCTGGATCCCATACACACTGCCTCTAATCTCCTGGATCCCGTACTCACTGTTTCCCATATCCTGGATCCCATACTCCCTGTCTCTAATCTCCTGGATCCCTTACTCACTGGCTCTAATCTCCTGGATCCCATACTCACTGGCTCTAATCTCCTGGATCCCACACTCACTGTCTCTAATCTCCTGGATCCCATGCTCACTGCCTCTAATCTCCTGGATCCCATACTCACTGTCTCTAATCTCCTGGATCCCTTACTCACTGGCTCTAATCTCCTGGATCCCATACTCACTGGCTCTAATCTCCTGGATCCCTTACTCACTGGCTCTAATCTCCTGGATCCCATACTCACTGGCTCTAATCTCCTGGATCCCACACTCACTGTCTCTAATCTCCTGGATCCCATACTCACTGCCTCTAATCTCCTGGATCCCACACTCACTGTCTCTAATCTCCTGGATCCCATACTCACTGCCTCTAATCTCCTGGATCCCATACTCACTGTCTCTCAACTCCTGGATCCCATACTCACTGTCTCTCATCTCCTGGATCCCATACTCACTGTCTTTAATCTCCTGGATCCCATACTCACTGTCTCTCATAACCTGGATCCCATACTCATTGTCTCTAATCTCCTGTATCCCATACTCACTGCCTCTAATCTCCGTCATCCCATACACACTGTCTCTAATTTCCTGGATTTCATACTCACTGTCCCTTATATCCTGGATCCCATACACACTGCCTCTAATCTCCTGGATCCCAAACTCACTGTCTCTCATATCCTGGATCCCATACTCCCTGTCTCTCATATCCTGGATCCCATACTCCCCGCCTCTAATCTCCTGAATCCCCTACTCACTGTCTGTCATATCCTGGATCCCATACTCACTGCCTCTTATCTCCTGGATCCCTTACTCACTGGCTCTAATCTCCTGGATCCCATACTCACTGTCTCTAATCTCCTGGATCCAATTCTCACTGTCTCTAATCTCCTGGATCCCATACTCACTGTCTCTAATCTCCTGGATCCCATACTCACTGTCTCTAATCTCCCGGATCCCATACTCACTGTCTCTAATCTCTAGGATTCCATACTCACTGTCTCTCATATCCCGAATCCCATACTCCCTGTCTCTCATATCCTGGATCCAATTCTCACTGTCTCTAATCTCCTGTATCCCATACTCACTGTCTCTAATCTCCTGGATCCCATACTCACTGTCTCTCATATCCTGGATCCCATACTCACTACCTATAATCTCCTGGATCCCATACTCACTGTCTCTAATCTCCCGGATCCCATACTGACTGTCTCTAATCTCTAGGATTCCATACTCACTGTCTCTCATATCCCGAATCCCATACTCCCTGTCTCTAATCTCCTGGATCCCGTGCTCACTGTCTGTAATCTTCCGGATTCCATACTCACTGTCTCTCATATCCTGGATCCCATACTCCCTGTCTCTAATCTGGATCTCATGCTCACTGTCTGTAATCTTCCGGATTCCATACTCACTGTCTCTCATTTCTCGGATCCCATACTCACTACTTTTAATCTCCAGGATCCCATTCTCACTGTCTCTCATATCCTGGATCCCATACTCACTGCCTCTAATCTCCAGGATCCCCTACTCACTGTCTCTCATATCCTGGATCCCCTACTCACTGTCTCTCATATCCTGGATCCCATACTCTCTGCCTCTAATCTCCTGGATCCCATACTCTCTGCCTCTAATCTCCTGGATCCCATACTCACTGTGTCTAATCTCCTGGATCCCATTCTCACTGTCTCTCATATCCTGGATCCCATACTCACTGCCTCTAATCTCCAGGATCCCCTACTCACTGTCTCTCATATCCTGGATCCCCTACTCACTGTCTCTCATATCCTGGATCCCATACTCTCTGCCTCTAATCTCCTGGATCCTATACTCACTGTCTCTAATCTCCTGGATCCCATACTCACTGTCTCTCATCTCCTGGATCCCATACTCACTGTCTCTCATCTCCTGGATCCCATTCTCACTTTCTCTCATCTCCCGGATCCCCTACTCACTGTCTCTCATATCCTGGATCCCATACTCCCTATCTCTAATCTCCTGGATCCCATACTCACTGTCTCTCATCTCCTGGATCCCATACTCACTGTCTCTCATCTCCTGGATCCCATTCTCACTTTCTCTCACCTCCCGGATCCCATACTCACTGGCTCTCATATCCTGTATCCCATACTCACTGCCTCTAATCTCCTTCATCCCATACTCACTGTCTCTCATATCCTGGATCCCATACACACTGCCTCTAATCTCCTGGATCCCATACTCACTGTTTCTCATATCCTGGATCCCATACTCCCTGTCTCTCATATCCTGGATCCCATACTCACTGTCTCTCATATCCCGGATCCCTTACTCACTGGCTCTAATCTCCTGGATCCCATACTCACTGTCTCTAATCTCCTGGATCCAATTCTCACAGTCTCTCATATCCTGGATCCCATACTCACTGTCTCTCATATCCTGGATCCCATACTCCCTGTCTCTCATATCCTGGATCCCATACTCACTGTCTCTCATATCCCGGATCCCTTACTCACTGGCTCTAATCTCCTGGATCCCATACTCACTGTCTCTAATCTCCTGTGTCCCATACTCCCTGCCTCTAATCTCCTGGATCCCATACTCACTGTCTCTAATATCCTGGATCCCATACTCACTGTCTCTAATCTCCTGGATCCCACACTCATTGTCTCTAAACTCCCGTATTCCATACTCACTATCTCTCATATCCTGGATCCCATACTCACTATCTCTAATTTCCTCGATCCAATACTCACTGTCTCTCATATCCCGGATCCCATACTCCCTGTGTCTCATATCCTGGATCCCATACTCACTGTCTCTAATCTCCTGAATTCCATACTCACTGTCTCTCATCTCCTGGATCCCATACTCACTGTCTCTAATCTCCTTCATCCCATACTCACTGTCTTTAATCTCCTGGATCCCATACTCACTGTCTCTCATCTCCCGGATCCCATACCCACTGTCTCCAATCTCCCGGATCCCATACTCCCTGCTCTCATATCCTGGATCCCATACTCACTGTCTCTATTTTCCTGGATCCCATACTCACTGTCTCTAATCTCCTGGATCCCATACTCACTGTCTCTAATCTGCTGGATCCCATACTCACTGCCTCCAATCTCCTGGATCCCATACTCACTGCCTCCAATCTCCTGGATCCCATACTCACTGTGTGGTAAATAAATAAATAATACCCTATTTTTGACTAGGCATATATCATAACAGATAGCTCAATAAATAAGAGTCAAGATTCGAGGTAGTAGGAGTTTGCAGGTTTATTACAGCATAAGGACAGGAACAGGGCCCAGCAGGATGACAGGGCGGGCCCAGCAGCTGCCGGGGCTGGGTCTGGGATGAGCGCGCTAGCTTTTTAATAACAATACACAGGCATATATACATAGCGCGAACACATAGCATTACATTGCAGTAGGCGTAGCAGTGGGTGGAGCAGAAGGCATGACGCGTAGCAGTCGCGAAAGATAACAGTAAAAGTAGGTGTAACTGGGCGTATACATAGACATGTGGTACATACGTAACAGAATATGTCATGAATGGGGCGGAAACATTGGAGGGGGCTACCTAAGGAGCCGGGACCTCTAACCTGGTGGTGCGCGCAAACTGGCAATGACGTGTTACTAGGAGAAGCTGGGGGCTATGAACTCTGTGCTAGGAGCAGAGACTAAAGTCTGGAGGGTCGGAGCGACATGTACCTAAACCCTATCTAGTATCTGATGTTTAGGGAACATGTTGATATAAACTAGAAGTCATGAGGGGAAAGGCTAACTTGATTCTAAGACTGGACCATGCATTATTCTACATGTAGTGCGTGATGAAGAATATTAAATGACCATTGAATACAGTATTTCTCTAACGTGGAGACGAGAAGGCTAGACAATGACGGAAACTATTGATGCAGTTCAGTAGCTTAGGAATGCAGAGAAGGAGGACTGAACTGATAACTGGAACTATAACATACTTTTGGCAGACTCAGAGGCAGAGCCAAGCTACACCGGGCACTGCGAGGCAGGAAGTAAGTGAAGGGTCGAGGATACAGGTGGGGGCTGTATCGCTCCTCAACGAGGCTTCAGGAGACAGGAGCTGGATCTGATGTCCAGGCCCTTTTGAGGCCTAGAAACGGGGACTTTATAATGGAATAACGTGCACACTGGGAAACGTGGCAACGTAACTTACATAGGCCTGATATTCGTAGTATTCACGAGGACTGGAAACCGGCATACTAGAGGTGGACACAACTGTAATTGCGTCATGAATTTGGACATGGGGAGTACATATGCATATTTAATCATGCACACATAACATATGATGGATGAGGCGTAGGGACACAGAACATGGCAAAATTTACTTTTCCACATTCCCTCCTTGTCACTACGTTTCCATCAGGAAACATCAATTTTCATGATACCATCTATCATTTCATACAGTATCATTTGCTCGTCTCGAATTATCTTGGAACGGGACTTAGAACGGGGCTTGGGACTAGGAATACAAGAGGTAGCACAAATGCCGCAAATCGCAGGGCCACATTGTATACAGAGGCAGCAGCTAAATATGATCGCTACTGCAACACCTAGAAAGGACAGAACTTTCCATCCCCATGCGGAAATTATATTCCAGAACCAACCGGACCATGTCCAGGTGCCTGGATCTTGGTGTAACAGATGGGCAATTTTATGGAGTCTGGTTATAGCTGAATAAACAGACGGCGCGTTATTTGGAATGAAAATGCAGCAACTAGATCCGATGACTCTACAGGCCCCGCCCCTATCGGCCAGTATGACGTCAAGGACGAGACGATTCTGTAAAACGACAATTCTCATAAAGGATTGCTCTTCAGTTAAGTTACCTAGAGCAGAGGCAGTCTCATCTACTACAGCTTCAAGGGTTCTTGTTAACCTACGGATTAGCTTACTATTTACAACTGTACCTAAATAAGGGAACACACCTTTATCTATATCAATAAATTGCTCTGCAGCGGTTTCAGTATAATCGACAATCGGGAGATTTCTCTTGTGTCTAGTATGTACTAGGAAGGAATTCCTATGGTAGTCGGGTGGGGCTAGAAAAACTGGTGGCAGTAGGAAAGCAATGTAACAGGTTCCCTCCCAATCGAGGGGCAGACGAACATATGCAGTTTGACCACAAACAAAATAAGAATGACGTGAAGCTTTGAAAATAGATTTCCCACTGTCACTATACTTGACAATAGTAGTACATTCACTATGTCCTACATGTACGGAACCATAATTTCGGACACATAATTCGCCGTTGACTGGTAGTACTGAAATAGCAGGTGAGTCTGGAGTAGTATCAGACTGAACATTCAGGACCATGAAATTCGACGAATAATTATCTAAATTATACACTTCATTTTCTAGATCTAAACCTGTTCTGTGGGGAAGACCTTGCTTGTCTGGGAAACATGTGCTGTTAAGAAAAGACATATCTGTTGAGGATGACGTTAACGTGGACCATGCTCCACATGAACCATTATGTGAAAATGGATAAGGAAAGAGTGGCAGAACTCCCTTCGGTGTCTGGAAAGGGGGGAGTCGACCACACACCCAACAATTAGTGGCATTGCTGGTCTGGTGTGAGTAATGTAACATGCGGATAAATGAATTGTTACGCATAGCGAGGCGGTAGGAATATTCGTGAGGAGGCAGATCACTAAACGTGTGCTCTACTGTAGCATTAGCAGACTTATTTACATGAGGAACTGGGAAACACAGGAAAATTGCGTAACTAGTGCAGGAAATCAAAATGCTGATGAATAATATGAAACTTAGAAAAACAATACATTGAAGTGAGTTGTGACTGACTCTCTCACTATGGGGGTCTATTTTATACATGTCAGAAACAGTCTAACCGTTTCACCTAGGGGAGGACTTAGACAATCAAACTGACTGACTTATTTTACTAGACCGGAGCTTTAACTTATACTCCTGCTGCGGAGTTTTCTCTACCAAGGGAGGGGTTGTATCAATGTCATTTGCGGGACAGTCCTTGAGAGCAATATTCTGGCAGTCCTTAGAATCCTGGGAAATGTTTTTAGAAACGGGTTTCAGTCCATTAAAAAGTTTAACGTGAGAAAGGTGTAACCATCCTTTTCGGCCTTCCAACTTCACGGCTATACGGGTGGTGAGGAGGACCTGACGGGGCTCCTTCCATCGGGGCTCCAGCGGACTTGATCTGTCAAAATTTCGGACCATCACCAGGGAACCTGGAACGATTTCATGCGGTGCCACCTCGGTATTGTCTGGAAATGCGGCGGCAACCTGTGAACGACATGAGTTGAGGGCAGACATCAAGGAAGCTAGGTAATCTGTCAGCATATTACATGAAACATCGGTAATACTTCGGGGTCTAGGAGTACCCCACATGTTAGGGGGGCGGCCGAATACGACCTCATACGGGGACAGACCTGATCTGGAATGTGCAACCATGCGCATATAAAACGAAGCGACTGGCAGAGCTACTAGCCAGTCCACACCCTTATCTTTACAAACTTTTGCAATACGGATTTTCAGAGTCTGGTTATGTCTCTCGACTAGACCGGCTGCTTCAGGATGGCGTACACAATGGAACTTCCACTGGTACCCTAACAACAGGGAAACGTGCTTCATGAGTTCAGATGAGAATGGCTGACCGTTATCAGAATATACGACTCTAGGGAGTCCATATCGAGGGAAGAATTCACGAACCAACTGCTTGGCAGTGGTCGTGGCTGTGTAATCTGGAACTGGATATGCTTCTGTCCATCTGGACAAAGCGCATACAACTACAAGGACATACTTGAAACCTCGACATCGCTCCATCTGAATATAATCCATCTGGAGGACCTCAAAAGGGTGGTCAGGGGGCTGGAAACCACCTTGTTCCACCGGGACACTTTTACCTGGATTAAACTGACAACATATCATACAGGTACGGACTTTCTGCTTGGCTGCAGCTCGTAAATGCTTGTTGAACCAAATGTTCTGGATACTGTCTAACATAGCTTTTTCTCCTAAATGTGCGGGACTATGTGCGGTATTGATAATGACTTGAACCATAGAGTCGGGGAGAAACCATGTGGCTCTACCCTTCGTTAACCATCCTTGATCTGTCTGGACCCCTCCTTGTTCAGACCATTTCTTGATTTCCTCGGGAGTAGCATGTAACTGGATATCTATGACATCTTGTGTAGGGTCCTTAACTGTCATGCATGTAGTCGGATCTGGAGTATGTGTCAGGTTAACTGGACTGTCTGGAGTCTGTGCTGTAAGCTTGGCTGTGCGATCTGCTAGATCGTTACCTTGGGAAATAATGTCAGTGACTTTCGTATGTGCTTTGCATTTCATAATAGCAATGGATGTCGGTAAATGTATGGCATCTAACAGAGCTTGGATAAGGAGACCATGCTGAATCTTGGTTCCATGAGAAGTCATGAAACCTCTCTCCTGCCAGAGCACTCCGAAGTCGTGTACAACTCCGAATGCGTAACGTGAATCTGTGTAAACATTAACTTTCAGGTTCTTGGCGTGTGTACAGGCTTGTGTCAGAGCAACTAGCTCTGCTGCTTGAGCGGACAGGGTATCAATACGATGTGTTTCAATAACTTCGGTGTCAGTAGTCACTGCATACGCGGCGACTAGTACTGGCGAAACGTACTAGTTCTCAAACATGAACCATCCACATAAAGTGTCAGGTCAGGATCTGGTAACGGAATGTCTGTCAGGTCTTGTCTTGGTTTTGTCGTAATGTTAACTACTTCCACACAGTCGTGTGTGGCAGAATTTGAACTAACTGACGGTAATAGTGTAGCAGGATTCAGGACGTTGCAGCGTCTGATTTCTATGTGTGGCTGGAACAGTGTCAATTCATAACCTGTTAAACGTGCAATTGTCAAGTGCTGAGTTTGTGTTCGGTTTAAAAGAACTTCCACGGAGTGTGGGACTTGTACTGTCAGGGAGTGTCCTAAAACTATGGAATCACTTTGTCTGATAGCTAGTGCTGTGGCTGCAACTGACTTGAGGCACACAGGCAACGCCTGGGCGACTGGATCTAGTGTGCTCGAAAAATAAGCACAGGGCTTGTATTGTCCTGCTTGATCTTGTGTGAGAACAGATAATGCTGTACCTTCTCGTTCGGTAACGAAAAGTGTAAAAGGCTTACTGTAGTTCGGTGTAGCTAGAACTGGAGCTTGGCATAGAGCTTTCTTTAACTCGTTGAAACTAAGTGTATGTTCAGATGTCCAAGGGAGAACAGTCGATACGGCTGCCTCCTGTGTCGTTAACTGTATCAGTGGCTTGGCTAGAAATGCATACTGAGGAATCCATTGTCTGCAATAAGAAGTAAGGCCGATAAAGGCACGCACCTCCTTCTGGGTTCTGGGCTGGGGAAGACTCGCTATTAACTGGATACGGTCTGGTGTCAACTGCCTACCCCTCTTGGACAGCAAGTGTCCTAAGTATACCACTTGCTGGACACAGAATTGAAGCTTCGAAGGGGACACCTTGTGCCCCATCTCGGCTAGGAAATACAGAACTGTAAGGGATGCTTGCTCGCAAGCACGTTCAGAACGGGCTGTGATCAGGAGATCATCGACATACTGGAGCAGGGAAGTGTCAGTTGGCATGTGAATATTATCTAGTTGTCTCTTGAGTGCTTGACTGTAAATACTAGGACTTTCTGTGAAACCTTGAGGAGCGCGTGTAAACATATAGCTCCTTCCATTTAAACAAAATCCGAAAAGAAACTGGCTGTCTGGATGAATTGGAACACTAAAGAATGCATTCTTGAGGTCTATGACAGTGAAGAACGTGGCTTCGGAATCAATGGCTGTCAATAGGGAAGAGATGTCTGGGACAACTGGGTACTGCGGAATAATACATTTATTAAGCTCTCGTAAATCAATCACTAATCGATATACTGGGGGTGCATTTGGATCAGTACGTTTCATGACTGGAATGATCGGAGAATTGCATACATTGGAGTCAGTTTCTACAACTACTCCTTGAGCGATGAGCTCGTCAATAATTTTGGATAAGGCTGCTACAGCCTCGGGTGGCAATCTGTACTGCCTGATTCGTGGTAACACTACACCTGGCTTGAGAGTCACACGATAGGGTGTGATTTGCATGTAACCTACATCAGTTGGACCTTGCGCCCATAAATGCTGCGGAACATTAGACAATCTTGAATCAAAATCTCGTAATACATAGTGACCTTTAAAGTCACGTAGGAACAGACGTATTCCCTCTGGGGAACAGCATATAACTGCACCTAATTCTTTCAGTGTCTTAGTGCCTAATAGATTTTCTGGACATGACTTAGTAAGTAACAGATCAGTAGTACGGGACAATGGACCTACTTCTAGAGTAACTGGCTTGGAAATCTCGTTAACTATTGGCTTTCCTGAAAATCCAAGGGAAACATTTCTTGAGCCTGAGAGCGGAGCCCCTGGAACTTCGGCATGACTAATTGTGGTCCTACTTGCCCCTGTATCAATCAAAAACTTTCTGTCTTTCCCTAGTACTTGACTGTGAACATAGGGACCTTCCTGATCTACAGGTATCTCGATGAGAGGCAAGCCTACCTCCCTCTCTAGGCTGTTTCATGAATATGGCTGGTACTCTGGATACTCAGACTGTGCATACTGGTACATCTGCGATGTGACATGCTGTGTTGCAGCAATAGGCTGCGGTACTGTAACTGTCTGTTGTGCATTCTGTGGCTGAGAAGTCTGTGAAACTTGTTCTTGTCTAGGCGGACGTGGTCTTTCTTTAGTCTTACCAGTAGCTATATTGTGTTTCAGAACTGCACACTCGTTTATAAAATGACCTGGCTGTTTACAGTAATTGCAGTTCCCTTTAACGGGAGCTGCAGGATGACTTGCTTGATTCGGACCCCTCTTCTGACTGTCTTGAGGAACAGATTGTGCAACTAGCACTTTCATTTTCGTGTCTTTCATACGTTTTCTTTCGTGTTCTTGCTCTTCCCTGATTCTATTCTGGTGGTACTGAAGCATCTGGAGCATCTGGGACGGAGTATTAGCTTGCCAGGTGCTTTCGACTTTCAAAACTCGATTTTTAATTTGTGGACTTGAATTCTCGACTAATTTAGTAACAAAGAGGTGAGGGTATGACTCACTACTTGTCTTGAGACCACTGTTGATACTGAAACATTTTTCAAATCTAGAATAAAAATCACTAATATCTTCGTCTTGCTTCTGTTTACAGGCTGAGATTGCATCCCAGTCTTCCTTTCTAGTTGTCAATAGTCTGGGTAAAACTTGAATCAATAATTCTGGTAATTCTTTACATTTATCTCCAAGACCGGTACCTGGTACTCGTGCCTTGTCTTCAGCTTCTAGAGCTGTCCAATCGATCTTTTTCTCTCCCACCTCCCATTCTTTTTCCTTTAACTTTTCATACACCCCTGCGGGTAACAGGACCTTTAACATTTTAATGATATCTGGGTAAGTGTATTCTCCCATACGGAGCATGTCTTTTAATTCTCTATGGAACCCTGCTGGATCTTTGTCATGACAGGGAATTAATTTCTTCATTTCAAGGAGTTCCATCTTTGTGATTGGAGTGTATACAAACACTCGCTGCATTTCGCCACCCGTTCCTTTAACTGGGTGGACTTCTCGTAACGGATTCTGTCTGTCTATGTAGAATGATTTACTTTCTGGAGGTGAGACATGAACAAAATGCGGGTTCAAGAATGTTCTATATTTGTGACGCTGTTCTAGAATGACACTAATTAAATCGGTACCTAGACCTCTCCATCTATACTGGAGTAACTCGTTCAGAATATCGTGTAACGGACCTGGATCAGAGTGTTGACCCTCATACAAAGTAATGAGGTGCTGGATCATATACATACCCACCAGTCGCTGCTCGGCTGGGGGCATTTTCAGAAACATTTGTGCCACTATTTCGTCTGGAAAAGTGGTAGAATCAGTAATCCATCGGACTGCTGATCGGGCTATTTCTTGTTCATGCATGGTACTTAATTCACTATAACCGATTCGCGATTTCAGAATGTAATCGGTAGCTTGAAATACTTGTTCTAGAGAACCTTGTTCTGGTGCTGGATGATGGAAAATAGACTTGTGTTCTAGACGTAAATGGTGATCTGGAAATCTAGATTTTCCTACATACGCTATTCTGGCGGTATTCTCGTCGTCTTCCTCTTCAGGATCAGAGATACTTTCTTTCTCGCTTACTTGTGCTGCTTTACGCTGTTCGTGTATCTTTATTATCTCTCTACGGATTTTCTTGTACATACTTTCCATGGCACCAATAGTATTGTGCTTTCCTTCGGCTATATTATCACTCCACTTTGTCAGAGTTTTCATTTCGGCTGGATCTTTAGACGGGTTATCTTGTTCTCTTATTAGACAGTTAATTAAAAACTTTAATATCATACGCTGAATCTCAGCTTTCCTTTGAGACATGGCATCACTAATACTTTCTGGATCATCCCCTGTACGGATGAAACGATATATTCTGTCTAGATCTTCTTTCATATTGGGTAGGGTGACTAGATACTCGGTCACCCTCCTTACGCGTACGGAGTATAAAACCATATTAAACTCGCCTGGAACTGGGTCATAGGCACATTCGCCAAGGGTTTGCCTGATTTCTGTAACAGACTTATTACTTTTAGGAGTACGCTGTGATGCTTGAGCATGTAATTCGAGTGCTGATAAACGCTTGTGTGGCGGCGGGGTTTGAGGAAGACCTCCCCCTGCGGCCCCTAAACTAGAATCATCAACTGATGCTTTCCGTCCTGGCAGGGTCGGTAATTGTAACGTGGGCTGGACTTGTATGGCGGACTGACCCGGGGGAGCTGTTAAGGGCACCCCGGTGTCTGGAGGAGCAGGAATTACCTGATTTACAGGGACTGGCGGAGCGCGAACAGGATTTGCATATTCGGGGACTGTGTCGTCCAGATAGGACGAAATAAAAATATCAGCTGCGGTCTGTTTGTGACGTAGCTTGGTCGGAACTAATGGTGGCGGGAAATTACTGGATGCCTCCGGGGTCGCTTTTGGCAAGCCCTCGGCAAGAAGAGGATACATACCCTTAATGAGGGCATGCCTCTGTCTGTCTGACTGTTCGGCTTTGACTTGTTCACCTATCTCGATTAATTCTTTTTCTTGGGCTCGTTCTTGGGATTCTCTACTTAACTCTGACTTTCTGACTTCCTTTTCCGTTCTTTTATGAGCTTCTTTACGCCATAACTCGATGGCATCTTTCTGTGACTGTCTGGCTTTCTTTTTCCATAATGCTTCTTCTACTCGCATGATACATTCGGGATCCCATGTACCCGATACGGGCCATCTATACTTTTCTTCTAACTGTTTGGTATAATCTACCCATAAATCTAGATACAATATGGCGCTTATGCCATGTTTCTGATACATGAAGTGACCTGGACTGTCCCTAGGCGGAACAGGAACTGCTTCTTCTAATAAACCCTTTCTAGTTTTTAACTGACGTAATCTCGAAAAGAGAGACATTGTAAACTTGAATCGGAACACAATACAATACACGAAAAACAATAACAATTGGGAAAACAATTCAGGCATACCACGACATTGGAAATACATTGAACAACATCAGAACATAACGGTTCGGACAGAATATTACCTGGAATACTAAGAACAGAAACAGAACAGAATTTCTCGAGAACGGAACAGACTAGAGTTACTGGATGCACTGCTGAAACAGTACGGAACATACCGGTCCCATAAAGGGACGCATCAAGACCCGTATCCACCTAGGTGAACACTTCGTTAGTGAGTCTGGGTACCACCAACCCACGGACCAGGAGTCAATTTAGACTGACCCTGTCTAGATACTACCCCAGTAATGGTACTCACCGGGCAGCAAGAACGGGAGGCCTCGGACTGGACTGGACGGGCGACGAACTTCGGACTTCAGTTACGGGTGGGCCTCCGGATACCTCGGACCTTGGACTCTTGGCTTGGGCTCTGGTCGGGACTCGCCGCGTTCCTCCACTGTCTCGTTTGGATGCTGGACCACCTCCTCCGTCTCCTCCGTGGGCCTGAGGGATACTTGAAGCAGAAATATCTGCCGGTGCACGGTATGGTTCCGTCACGGCTGCAGAGGGTCAGGGGGTCGGCGTGGCTTCACCGACGCGTGGGGAAAGGGCAAGTCCCTATTCGGGCGCCATTATGTGGTAAATAAATAAATAATACCCTATTTTTGACTAGGCATATATCATAACAGATAGCTCAATAAATAAGAGTCAAGATTCGAGGTAGTAGGAGTTTGCAGGTTTATTACAGCATAAGGACAGGAACAGGGCCCAGCAGGATGACAGGGCGGGCCCAGCAGCTGCCGGGGCTGGGTCTGGGATGAGCGCGCTAGCTTTTTAATAACAATACACAGGCATATATACATAGCGCGAACACATAGCATTACATTGCAGTAGGCGTAGCAGTGGGTGGAGCAGAAGGCATGACGTGTAGCAGTCGCGAAAGATAACAGTAAAAGTAGGTGTAACTGGGCGTATACATAGACATGTGGTACATATGTAACAGAATATGTCATGAATGGGGCGGAAACATTGGAGGGGGCTACCTAAGGAGCCGGGACCTCTAACCTGGTGGTGCGCGCAAACTGGCAATGACGTGTTACTAGGAGAAGCTGGGGGCTATGAACTCTGTGCTAGGAGCAGAGACTAAAGTCTGGAGGGTCGGAGCGACATGTACCTAAACCCTATCTAGTATCTGATGTTTAGGGAACATGTTGATATAAACTAGAACTCATGAGGGGAAAGGCTAACTTGATTATAAGACTGGACCATGCATTATTCTACATGTAGTGCGTGATGAAGAATATTAAATGACCATTGAATACAGTATTTCTCTAACGTGGAGACGAGAAGGCTAGACAATGACGGAAACTATTGATGCAGTTCAGTAGCTTAGGAATGCAGAGAAGGAGGACTGAACTGATAACTGGAACTATAACATACTTTTGGCAGACTCAGAGGCAGAGCCAAGCTACACCGGGCACTGCGAGGCAGGAAGTAAGTGAAGGGTCGAGGATACAGGTGGGGGCTGTATCGCTCCTCAACGAGGCTTCAGGAGACAGGAGCTGGATCTGATGTCCAGGCCCTTTTGAGGCCTAGAAACGGGGACTTTATAATGGAATAACGTGCACACTGGGAAACGTGGCAACGTAACTTACATAGGCCTGATATTCGTAGTATTCACGAGGACTGGAAACCGGCATACTAGAGGTGGACACAACTGTAATTGCGTCATGAATTTGGACATGGGGAGTACATATGCATATTTAATCATGCACACATAACATATGATGGATGAGGCGTAGGGACACAGAACATGGCAAAATTTACTTTTCCACAACTGTCTTTAATCTCCTGGATCACATACTCACTGTCTCTCATCTCCCGGATCCCATACCCACTGTCTCTAATCTCCCGGATTCCATACTCACTGTCTCTCATATCCTGGATCCCATACTCCCTTTCTCTCATATCCTGGATCCCATACTCCCTGCCTCTAATCTCCTGGATCCCCTACTCACTGTCTCTCATATCCTGGATCCCATACTCACTGCCTCTAATCTCCCGGATTCCATACTCACTGGCTCTAATCTCCTGGATCCCATACTCATTGTCTCTAATCTCCTGGATCCCATACTCACTGTCTCTCAACTCCTGGATCCCATACTCACTGTCTCTCATCTCCTGGATCCCATACTCACTGTCTTTAATCTCCTGGATCCCATACTCACTGTATCTCATAACCTGGATCCCATACTCACTGCCTCTAATCTCCTTCATCCCATACTCACTGTCTCTAATTTCCTGGATTCCATACTCACTGTCTCTCATATCCTGGATCCCATACACATTGCCTCTAATCTCCTGGATCCCATACTCACTGTCTCTCATATCCTGGATCCCATACTCCCTGTCTCTCATATCCTGGATCCCATACTCCCTGCCTCTAATCTCCTGGATCCCCTACTCACTGTCTCTCATATCCTGGATCCCATACTCACTGCCTCTAATCTCCTGGATCCCTTACTCACTGGCTCTAATCTCCTGGATCCCATACTCACTGTATCTAATCTCCTGGATTCCATACTCACTGTCTCTAATCTCCTGGATCCCATACTCACTGTCTCTAGTCTCCTGGATCCCATACTCACTGTCTCCAATCTCCTGGATCCCATACTCACTGTCTCTAATCTGCTGGATCCCATACTCACTGCCTCCAATCTCCTGGATCCCATACTCACTGTCTCTAATCTGCTGGATCCCATACTCACTGCCTCCAATTTCCTGGATCCCATACTCACTGCCCCTCCAATCTCCTGGATCCCATACTCACTGTCTTTAATCTCCTGGATCCCAGAGTCACTGTCTCTCATCTCCCGGATCCCATACCCACTGTCTCTAATCTCCCGGATTCCATACTCACTGTCTCTAATCTCCTGGATCCCATACTCACTGCCTCTAATGTCCTGGATCCCATACTCACTGTCTCTCATATCCTGGATTCCATACTCACTGCCTCTAATCTCCTGGATCCCTTACTCACTGGCTCTAATCTCCTGGATCCCATACTCACTGGCTCTAATCTCCTGGATCCCTTACTCACTGGCTCTAATCTCCTGGATCCCATACTCACTGGCTCTTATCTCCCGGATCCCACACTCACTGTCTCTAATCTCCTGGATCCCATACTCACTGTCTCTCAACTCCTGGATCCCATACTCACTGTCTCTCATCTCCTGGATCCCATACTCACTGTCTTTAATCTCCTGGATCCCATACTCACTGTCTCTCATAACCTGGATCCCATACTCACTGCCTCTAATCTCCGTCATCCCATACACACTGCCTCTAATCTCCTGGATCCCAAACTCACTGTCTCTCATATCCTGGATCCCATACTCCCTGTCTCTCATATCCTGGATCCCATACTCCCTGCCTCTAATCTCCTGGATCCCCTACTCACTGTCTCTCATATCCTGGATCCCATACTCACTGCCTCTAATCTCCTGGATCCCTTACTCACTGGCTCTAATCTCCTGGATCCCATACTCACTGTCTCTAATCTCCTGGATCAAATTCTCACTGTCTCTAATCTCCTGGATCCCATACTCACTGTCTCTCATATCCTGGATCCCATACTCATTACCTCTAATCTCCTGGATCCCATACTCACTGTCTCTAATCTACCGGACCCCATACTCACTGTCTCTAATCTCTAGGATTCCATACTCACTGTCTCTCATATCCCGAATCCCATACTCACTGTCTCTAATCTCCTGGATCCAATACTCCCTGTCTCTAATCTCCTGGATCCCGTGCTCACTGTCTGTAATCTTCCGGATTCCATACTCACTGTTTCTCATATCCTGGATCCCATACTCCCTGTCTCTAATCTGGATCCCATGCTCACTGTCTGTAATCTTCCGGATTCCATACTCACTGTCTCTCATTTCTCGGATCCCATACTCACTACCTCTAATCTCCAGGATCCCCTACTCACTGTCTCTCATCTCCTGGATCCCATACTCACTGCCTCTAATCTCCAGGATCCCCTACTCACTGTCTCTCATATCCTGGATCCCATACTCTCTGCCTCTAATCTCCTGGATCCCATACTCACTGTGTCTAATCTCCTGGATCCCATTCTCACTTTCTCTCATCTCCCGGATCCCATACTCACTGTCTCTCATCTCCTGGATCCCATACTCACTGTCTTTAATTTCCTGGATTCCATACTCACTGTCTCTCATATCCTGGATCCCATACACACTGCCTCTAATCTCCTGGATCCCATACTCACTGTTTCCCATATCCTGGATCCCATACTCCCTGTCTCTAATCTCCTGGATCCCTTACTCACTGGCTCTAATCTCCTGGATCCCATACTCACTGGCTCTAATCTCCTGGATCCCAGACTCACTGTCTCTAATCTCCTGGATCCCATACTCACTGCCTCTAATCTCCTGGATCCCATACTCACTGTCTCTAATCTCCTGGATCCCTTACTCACTGGCTCTAATCTCCTGGATCCCATACTCACTGGCTCTAATCTCCTGGATCCCTTACTCACTGGCTCTAATCTCCTGGATCCCATACTCACTGGCTCTAATCTCCTGGATCCCACACTCACTGTCTCTAATCTCCTGGATCCCATACTCACTGCCTCTAATCTCCTGGATCCCACACTCACTGTCTCTAATCTCCTGGATCCCATACTCACTGCCTCTAATCTCCTGGATCCCATACTCACTGTCTCTCAACTCCTGGATCCCATACTCACTGTCTCTCATCTCCTGGATCCCATACTCACTGTCTTTAATCTCCTGGATCCCATACTCACTGTCTCTCATAACCTGGATCCCATACTCATTGTCTCTAATCTCCTGTATCCCATACTCACTGCCTCTAATCTCCGTCATCCCATACACACTGTCTCTAATTTCCTGGATTTCATACTCACTGTCCCTTATATCCTGGATCCCATACACACTGCCTCTAATCTCCTGGATCCCAAACTCACTGTCTCTCATATCCTGGATCCCATACTCCCTGTCTCTCATATCCTGGATCCCATACTCCCCGCCTCTAATCTCCTGAATCCCCTACTCACTGTCTGTCATATCCTGGATCCCATACTCACTGCCTCTTATCTCCTGGATCCCTTACTCACTGGCTCTAATCTCCTGGATCCCATACTCACTGTCTCTAATCTCCTGGATCCAATTCTCACTGTCTCTAATCTCCTGGATCCCATACTCACTGTCTCTAATCTCCTGGATCCCATACTCACTGTCTCTAATCTCCCGGATCCCATACTCACTGTCTCTAATCTCTAGGATTCCATACTCACTGTCTCTCATATCCCGAATCCCATACTCCCTGTCTCTCATATCCTGGATCCAATTCTCACTGTCTCTAATCTCCTGTATCCCATACTCACTGTCTCTAATCTCCTGGATCCCATACTCACTGTCTCTCATATCCTGGATCCCATACTCACTACCTATAATCTCCTGGATCCCATACTCACTGTCTCTAATCTCCCGGATCCCATACTGACTGTCTCTAATCTCTAGGATTCCATACTCACTGTCTCTCATATCCCGAATCCCATACTCCCTGTCTCTAATCTCCTGGATCCCGTGCTCACTGTCTGTAATCTTCCGGATTCCATACTCACTGTCTCTCATATCCTGGATCCCATACTCCCTGTCTCTAATCTGGATCTCATGCTCACTGTCTGTAATCTTCCGGATTCCATACTCACTGTCTCTCATTTCTCGGATCCCATACTCACTACTTTTAATCTCCAGGATCCCATTCTCACTGTCTCTCATATCCTGGATCCCATACTCACTGCCTCTAATCTCCAGGATCCCCTACTCACTGTCTCTCATATCCTGGATCCCCTACTCACTGTCTCTCATATCCTGGATCCCATACTCTCTGCCTCTAATCTCCTGGATCCCATACTCTCTGCCTCTAATCTCCTGGATCCCATACTCACTGTGTCTAATCTCCTGGATCCCATTCTCACTGTCTCTCATATCCTGGATCCCATACTCACTGCCTCTAATCTCCAGGATCCCCTACTCACTGTCTCTCATATCCTGGATCCCCTACTCACTGTCTCTCATATCCTGGATCCCATACTCTCTGCCTCTAATCTCCTGGATCCTATACTCACTGTCTCTAATCTCCTGGATCCCATACTCACTGTCTCTCATCTCCTGGATCCCATACTCACTGTCTCTCATCTCCTGGATCCCATTCTCACTTTCTCTCATCTCCCGGATCCCCTACTCACTGTCTCTCATATCCTGGATCCCATACTCCCTATCTCTAATCTCCTGGATCCCATACTCACTGTCTCTCATCTCCTGGATCCCATACTCACTGTCTCTCATCTCCTGGATCCCATTCTCACTTTCTCTCATCTCCCGGATCCCATACTCACTGGCTCTCATATCCTGTATCCCATACTCACTGCCTCTAATCTCCTTCATCCCATACTCACTGTCTCTCATATCCTGGATCCTATATACACTGCCTCTAATCTCCTGGATCCCATACTCACTGTTTCTCATATCCTGGATCCCATACTCCCTGTCTCTCATATCCTGGATCCCATACTCACTGTCTCTCATATCCCGGATCCCTTACTCACTGGCTCTAATCTCCTGGATCCCATACTCACTGTCTCTAATCTCCTGGATCCAATTCTCACAGTCTCTCATATCCTGGATCCCATACTCACTGTCTCTCATATCCTGGATCCCATACTCCCTGTCTCTCATATCCTGGATCCCATACTCACTGTCTCTCATATCCCGGATCCCTTACTCACTGGCTCTAATCTCCTGGATCCCATACTCACTGTCTCTAATCTCCTGTGTCCCATACTCCCTGCCTCTAATCTCCTGGATCCCATACTCACTGTCTCTAATATCCTGGATCCCATACTCACTGTCTCTAATCTCCTGGATCCCACACTCATTGTCTCCAAACTCCCGGATTCCATACTCACTATCTCTCATATCCTGGATCCCATACTCACTATCTCTAATTTCCTCGATCCAATACTCACTGTCTCTCATATCCCGGATCCCATACTCCCTGTGTCTCATATCCTGGATCCCATACTCACTGTCTCTAATCTCCTGAATTCCATACTCACTGTCTCTCATCTCCTGGATCCCATACTCACTGTCTCTAATCTCCTTCATCCCATACTCACTGTCTTTAATCTCCTGGATCCCATACTCACTGTCTCTCATCTCCCGGATCCCATACCCACTGTCTCCAATCTCCCTGATCCCATACTCCCTGCTCTCATATCCTGGATCCCATACTCACTGTCTCTATTTTCCTGGATCCCATACTCACTGTCTCTAATCTCCTGGATCCCATACTCACTGTCTCTAATCTGCTGGATCCCATACTCACTGCCTCCAATCTCCTGGATCCCATACTCACTGCCTCCAATCTCCTGGATCCCATACTCACTGTCTTTAATCTCCTGGATCACATACTCACTGTCTCTCATCTCCCGGATCCCATACCCACTGTCTCTAATCTCCCGGATTCCATACTCACTGTCTCTCATATCCTGGATCCCATACTCCCTTTCTCTCATATCCTGGATCCCATACTCCCTGCCTCTAATCTCCTGGATCCCCTACTCACTGTCTCTCATATCCTGGATCCCATACTCACTGCCTCTAATCTCTCGGATTCCATACTCACTGGCTCTAATCTCCTGGATCCCATACTCATTGTCTCTAATCTCCTGGATCCCATACTCACTGTCTCTCAACTCCTGGATCCCATACTCACTGTCTTTAATCTCCTGGATCCCATACTCACTGTATCTCATAACCTGGATCCCATACTCACTGCCTCTAATCTCCTTCATCCCATACTCACTGTCTCTAATTTCCTGGATTCCATACTCACTGTCTCTCATATCCTGGATCCCATACACATTGCCTCTAATCTCCTGGATCCCATACTCACTGTCTCTCATATCCTGGATCCCATACTCCCTGTCTCTCATATCCTGGATCCCATACTCCCTGCCTCTAATCTCCTGGATCCCCTACTCACTGTCTCTCATATCCTGGATCCCATACTCACTGCCTCTAATCTCCTGGATCCCTTACTCACTGGCTCTAATCTCCTGGATCCCATACTCACTGTCTCTAATCTCCTGGATTCCATACTCACTGTCTCTAATCTCCTGGATCCAATTCTCACAGTCTCTAATCTCCTGAATTCCATACTCAATGTCTCTCATATCCTGGATCCCATACTCACTGTCTCTAATCTCCTGGATCCCATACTCACTGTTTCTCATCTCCTGGATCCTATACTCATTTTCTCTCATTTCCTGGATCCCATACTCACTGTCTCTCGTATCCCGGATCCCATACTCACTGTCTCTAATCTCCTAAATCCCATACTCAATGTCTATACTCTCCTGGATCCCGTAATCACTGTCTCTCATATCCTGGATCGCATACTCACTGCCTCTAATCTCCTGGATACCATACTCACTGTCTCTAATCTCCCAGATCCCATACTCACTGTCTCTCATATCCTGGATCCCATACATACTACCTCTAATCTCCTGGATTCCATACTCACTGCCTCTAATCTCCTGGATCCCCTACTCACTGTCTGTAATCTCCTGTATTCCATACTCACTGTCTCTCATATCCTGGATCCCATACTGACTGTCTGCAATCTCGCGGATTCCATACTCACTGTCCCTCATATCCTGGATCCCATACACACTCCCTCTAATCTCCTGGATTCCATACTCACTGTCTCAATCAATCAATCAATCAATCATAACATTTGTATAGCGCGCTACTCACCCGGAAGGTTCTCAAGGCGCTTGGGGAAGGGGTCCGCTACTGCTCGAACAGCCAGGTCTTGAGTTGTTTCCTGAAGGCGAGATGGTCCTGTGTAAGCCGGAGGTGGATGGGGAGGGAGTTCCATGTCTTGGCTGCCAGGTAGGAGAAGGATCTTCCTCCGGCGGTGGCTCTTCGGATGCGTGGTACGGCGGCGAGGGCGAGGCTCGTAGAACGTAGCTGGCGGGTGGGCGTGTAGAAGGTTAGGCGGTCGTTGAGGTACTTGGGGCCCAGGTCGTGGAGAGACTTGTGTGCGTGGGTAAGGAGCCTGAACGTGATCCTTTTGCTGACGGGGAGCCAGTGCAGGTCCCTCAGATGGCCGGAGATGTGGCTGCGTCGGGGGATGTCCAAGATGAGTCGGGCGGAGGCGTTCTGTATGCGCTGGAGTCTTTTCTGTAGTTTGGCTGTGGTTCCCGCGTAGAGGGTGTTCCCGTAGTCCAGTCGGCTGGTGACGAGTGCCGGGGTGACCGTCTTCCTGGTTTCGGTCAGGATCCATTGGAAGATCTTTCGGAGCATGCGCAGGGTGTTGAAGCACGATGAGGAGACGGCGTTGACTTGTCTGGTAATCGAGAGGGAAGAGTCCAGGATGAAGCCCAGGTTGCGTGCGTGGTCTGTTGGCTTGGGAGCGGTGCCCAGGGCGGGAGGCCACCAGGAGTCGTCCCAGGCGGAGGGCGATGGTCCCAGGATGAGGACTTCCGTCTTGTCTGAGTTCAGTTTCAGGCGGCTGTTCTTCATCCACTCGGCGACGTCTTTCATCCCTTCGTGTAGGCTTGTTGTGGCGGTGGCGGGGTCTCTGGTGAGGGAGAGGATCAGTTGGGTGTCGTCGGCGTAGGAGATGATGTTGAGGTTGTGTTGGCGTGCGATGGCTGCAAGAGGTCTCATGTAGACGTTGAAGAGGGTGGGGCTGAGTGAAGATCCTTGTGGTACGCCGCAGATGACTTCGGTGGCCTCGGATCAGAACGGGGGGAGGCGGACTCTTTGTGTTCTTCCGGCGAGGAACGAGATGATCCACTCCAGTGCCTTTTCTTGGATACCGATGTTGCTGAGGCGTTGAACTAGGGTGCGGTGGCAGACGGTGTCAAACCCTGCAGAGAGGTCCAGGAGGATGAGGGACGCTGTTTCCCCGTTGTCGAGCAGGGCTCGGATGTCGTCGGTGGCTGCGATGAGGGCGGTCTTGGTGCTGTGGTTGTCTCGGAAGCCCGACTGCGAGGAGTCGAGGGATCCGTTCGTCTCGAGGAAGGCTGCAAGCTGTCTGTTGATGGTCTTCTCGATGACTTTGGCAGGAAAAGGGAGGAGCGAGATGGGGCGGAAGTTCTTGAGGTCGGTGGGGTCCGCTGTTGGTTTCTTCAGTAGGGCGTTGAGCTCGGCATGCTTCCAGCTCTCCGGGAAGGTGGCGGTGTTGAAGGAGGAGTTGATGACGTCCCGGAGTTGGGGTGCGATGATGGAGTCGGCCTTGTTGAAGATGTGGTGGGGGCAGGGGTCGGTTGGGGATCTGGAGTGGATGGTGTTCATCGTGCGGGCTGTGTCTTCGGTGGTCACCGGGTCCAGGTGCGGAGGGTGGCGGTGGGGGGCGTTGGTTCGACAGTTGGGTGCGTGGATGGTGCGCCGAAGCTGTTGTGGATGTCGGCGATCTTGCGGTGGAAGTACGAGGCAATAGAGTCGCAGAGATCTTGTGAAGGAGTGATGTCATTGTTGCCGGTGCTGGGGTTGGAGAACTCCTTAACAATGCTGAAGAGTTCCTTGCTGTCGTGGGCGTTGTTGTCCAGTCGTTCCTTCAGTGATTTCTTCTTGGTGGTGCGGATGAGCTGGTGGTGCTTGCGGGTGGCGTCTTTGAGGGCGGTCATGTTGTCTGTGGTCTGGTCGAGGAGCCAGGCTTTCTCCAGGGTGCGGCAGTTCTTCTTGGAGTCCTTGAGTTCGTCGGTGAACCAGGAGGCTTTCTTGCTTCTGAGTCTGCTGGGAGGGTTCTTTAGTGGCGCGAGGTCGTCGGCGCAGGCAGTCAGCCACTGCGTGAGGTTGCGTGCTGCTTCGTTGGGGTTTGTTGTGCTGGCGGGTGGGTTCTGGCTGAGAGAGGTGGTGAGCTGCTTGGCGGTGATCTTGCTCCAGCTCCTGCGAGGAACCTGTTGCGGGTTGCGGTGGGTCGTGGTTCTTCTGAAGCTGAAGTGGACGCAGCTGTAGTCGGCCCAGTGAAGTCCGGTGGAGTGGCTGAAGGTGATGGGCTTGCTGGATGAGAAGACGGGATCAAGTGTGTGGCCGGCGTAGTGGGTGGGGGTGTTGACCAGTTGCTTGAGTCCGAGGTTGGCGAGGTTGTCCAGCAGGGCGGCGGTGTTGCGGTTTTTGTTGTTCTCCAGGTGGAAGTTGAGGTCCCCTAGGAGGATGTAGTCAGCGGAGCGGAGGGCATGCGGGCCGATGAAGTCCGTGATGTCTTCGCTGAATTGTGTACGTGGTCCCGGGGGTCTGTAGATCAGGGTGCCTCTGAGGGTCGTCTTTGGGTCGGTGTGTATCTGGAAGTGGAGATACTCGGCGGCGGCGAAGGTGTCGTTGGAGTGATGCGGATGGTGTTCTTGTGTACGATGGCGACGCCTCCTTCAGTCTGGTTGATGCGGTCTCTCCGGATGATCTTGTATCCGTCTGGGATGGCGATGGCGATGTCGGGTGCTGAGGAGGCATTCATCCAGGTTTCTGTGAGGAAGGCGACGTCTGGTGAGGTTGTGTCGAGAAGGTTCCAGAGTTCGATAGCGTGTCTGTGGATGGATCGGGTGTTGAGCAGGATGCACTTGAGGTGGCTGTTGTTGGTGCTCGGCTTGGCAGATGTGGTGCAGGTCCGGAGGCAGGTGAACTTGCAGGCTTGACAGGTGATGGGTCCATGGGTGCGTCTCGGGGTGGCTCGGTGGCAGGCTCTTGGTCGGTCGGGTTTGAGTGCGATGAGGGTGGCGGCATCGTAGGTCCGACGGGGGCCAGGGGTCCTGGCGCTGGGCGCGGGCCAGGTGTGGACGGGCGCAGACGGGCTTGCCTTTGGGGCGCCTTCGGCGCACAATGGCGCGCCCGCTGCGTGTACGCGTGCACTCTTCCATAAATGGAGAGTGGGGAGGGGAGGGGCGAGGGAGGAGCAGCTGGGATGCGGGAGCGGGGTGGCGGGAGGGGGGGCAGTGGTGCGGTGCTGCTGGAGGGAGGGTGGGTGGGGCCGGGTACAAGCGGAGACACGGGGCACAAAGCGACACAACAAGTACAATCCAAGGGGAATTCACAGAGAGTACAATATCACACAACACAAGGACGGCGGAAATTCACAAAGAGTACAGTATCACAAATCAAATCATAGGGACGGCGGAACGAGTACAATACCAAGATCACAAGGACGGTGGTACGAGGCACACAAGGGCGGCGGTACAGGTACTGAGGGCAGGCTGGGTCCACAGTCAGGGGCAGAGCTCCGAGGCAGCAGGAGGAGGCCGGGCACACTCGGGGCGGGCCACGCGGCGGGAGGAGGGAGTGACCGGGTCTGACCAGGTCTCTCATTTCCCGGATCCCATTCTCCCTGTCTCTCATATCCTTGATCCCATTCTCCCTGCATCTAATCTCTTGGACCCCATACTCACTGTCTCTATTCTCCTGGATCCCATACTCACTGTCTCTCATATCCTGGATCCCATACTCGCTGCCTCTAATCTCCTGGATCCCATACTCACTGTCACTAATCTCCTGGATCCCATACTCACTGTCTGTAATCTCCTGGATCCCATACGCACTGTCCCTAAACTCTCGGATTCCATACTCACTGTCTCTCATAATCTGGGTCCCATACTCACTGCCTCTAATCTCCTGGATCCCATACTCACTGTCTCTAATCTCCTGGATCCGATACTCACTGTCTCTAATCTCCTGGATCCCATACTCACTGTCTCTCATATCCTGGATCCCATACTCCCTGTCTCTCATATCCTGGATCCCATACTCCTTGCCTCTAATCTCCTGGATCCCATACTCACTGCCTCTAATCTCCTGGATCCCATACTCACTGTCTCTAGCCTCCTGGATCCCATACTCACTGTCTCAAATCTCCTGGATCCCATACTCACTGTCTCTAATCTCCCTGATCCCATACTCACTGTCTCTAATCTCCTGGATCCCATACCCACTGTCTCTCATATCCTGGATCCCATACTCACTGTCTCTCATTTCCCGGATCCCATACTCACTGTCTCTAATCTCCTGGATCCCATACTCACTGTCTCTATTCTCCTGGATCCCCTACTCACTGTCTCTCATATCCTGGATCCCATACTCACTGTCTCTCATCTCCTGGATCCCATACTCACTGTCTCTAATCTCCTGGATCCCATACTCACTGTCTCTAATCTCCTGGATCCCACACTCACTGTCTCTAATCTCCTGGATCCCATACTCACTGTCTCTCATCTCCCAGATCCCATACTTACTGTCTCTAATCTCCTGGATCCCATACTCACTGTCTCTAATCTCCTGTATCCCATACTCACTGTCTCTAATCTCCTGGATCCCATACTCACTGTCTCTAATCTCCCGGATCCCATACTCACTGTCTCTAATCTCCTGGATCCCATACTCAATGTCTCTAATCTCCTGGATCCCATACTCACTCTCTCTCATCTCCTGGATCCCATACTCACTGTCTCTCATATCCTGGATCCCATACTCACTGTCTCTCATATCCTGGATCCCATACTCACTGCCTCTAATCTCTTGGATCCCATACTCGCTGTCTCTAATCTCCTGGATCCCACACTCACTGTCTCTAATCTCCTGGATCCCATACTCACTGTCTCTCATCTCCCAGATCCCATACTTACTGTCTCTAATCTCCTGGATCCCATACTCACTGTCTCTAATCTCCCGGATCCCATACTCACTGTCTCTCATATCCCGGATCCCATACTCACTGCCTCTAATCTCCTGGATCCCATACTCACTGTCTCTAATCTCCTGGATCCCATACTCACTGTCTCTAATCTCCCGGATCCCATACTCACTGTCTCTCATACCCAGGATCCCATACTCAGTGCCTCTAATCTCCTGTATCACATACTCACTGTCTCTAATCTCCTGTATCCCATACTCACTGTCTCTAATCTCCTGGATCCCATACTCCCTATCTCTAATCTCCTGGATCCCATACTCACTGTCTCTCATCTCCTGGATCCCATACTCCCTATCTCTAATCTCCTGGATCCCATACTCACTGTCTCTCATCTCCTGGATCCCATACTCACTGTCTCTCATCTCCTGGATCCCATTCTCACTTTCTCTCATCTCCCGGATCCCATACTCACTGGCTCTCATATCCTGTATCCCATACTCACTGCCTCTAATCTCCTTCATCCCATACTCACTGTCTCTCATATCCTGGATCCCATACACACTGCCTCTAATCTCCTGGATCCCATACTCACTGTTTCTCATATCCTGGATCCCATACTCCCTGTCTCTCATATCCTGGATCCCATACTCACTGTCTCTCATATCCCGGATCCCTTACTCACTGGCTCTAATCTCCTGGATCCCATACTCACTGTCTCTAATCTCCTGGATCCAATTCTCACAGTCTCTCATATCCTGGATCCCATACTCACTGTCTCTCATATCCTGGATCCCATACTCCCTGTCTCTCATATCCTGGATCCCATACTCACTGTCTCTCATATCCCGGATCCCTTACTCACTGGCTCTAATCTCCTGGATCCCATACTCACTGTCTCTAATCTCCTGTGTCCCATACTCCCTGCCTCTAATCTCCTGGATCCCATACTCACTGTCTCTAATATCCTGGATCCCATACTCACTGTCTCTAATCTCCTGGATCCCACACTCATTGTCTCTAAACTCCCGGATTCCATACTCACTATCTCTCATATCCTGGATCCCATACTCACTATCTCTAATTTCCTCGATCCAATACTCACTGTCTCTCATATCCCGGATCCCATACTCCCTGTGTCTCATATCCTGGATCCCATACTCACTGTCTCTAATCTCCTGAATTCCATACTCACTGTCTCTCATCTCCTGGATCCCATACTCACTGTCTCTAATCTCCTTCATCCCATACTCACTGTCTTTAATCTCCTGGATCCCATACTCACTGTCTCTCATCTCCCGGATCCCATACCCACTGTCTCCAATCTCCCGGATCCCATACTCCCTGCTCTCATATCCTGGATCCCATACTCACTGTCTCTATTTTCCTGGATCCCATACTCACTGTCTCTAATCTCCTGGATCCCATACTCACTGTCTCTAATCTGCTGGATCCCATACTCACTGCCTCCAATCTCCTGGATCCCATACTCACTGCCTCCAATCTCCTGGATCCCATACTCACTGTCTTTAATCTCCTGGATCACATACTCACTGTCTCTCATCTCCCGGATCCCATACCCACTGTCTCTAATCTCCCGGATTCCATACTCACTGTCTCTCATATCCTGGATCCCATACTCCCTTTCTCTCATATCCTGGATCCCATACTCCCTGCCTCTAATCTCCTGGATCCCCTACTCACTGTCTCTCATATCCTGGATCCCATACTCACTGCCTCTAATCTCCCGGATTCCATACTCACTGGCTCTAATCTCCTGGATCCCATACTCATTGTCTCTAATCTCCTGGATCCCATACTCACTGTCTCTCAACTCCTGGATCCCATACTCACTGTCTCTCATCTCCTGGATCCCATACTCACTGTCTTTAATCTCCTGGATCCCATACTCACTGTATCTCATAACCTGGATCCCATACTCACTGCCTCTAATCTCCTTCATCCCATACTCACTGTCTCTAATTTCCTGGATTCCATACTCACTGTCTCTCATATCCTGGATCCCATACACATTGCCTCTAATCTCCTGGATCCCATACTCACTGTCTCTCATATCCTGGATCCCATACTCCCTGTCTCTCATATCCTGGATCCCATACTCCCTGCCTCTAATCTCCTGGATCCCCTACTCACTGTCTCTCATATCCTGGATCCCATACTCACTGCCTCTAATCTCCTGGATCCCTTACTCACTGGCTCTAATCTCCTGGATCCCATACTCACTGTCTCTAATCTCCTGGATTCCATACTCACTGTCTCTAATCTCCTGGATCCCATACTCACTGTCTCTAGTCTCCTGGATCCCATACTCACTGTCTCCAATCTCCTGGATCCCATACTCACTGTCTCTAATCTGCTGGATCCCATACTCACTGCCTCCAATCTCCTGGATCCCATACTCACTGTCTCTAATCTGCTGGATCCCATACTCACTGCCTCCAATTTCCTGGATCCCATACTCACTGCCCCTCCAATCTCCTGGATCCCATACTCACTGTCTTTAATCTCCTGGATCCCAGAGTCACTGTCTCTCATCTCCCGGATCCCATACCCACTGTCTCTAATCTCCCGGATTCCATACTCACTGTCTCTAATCTCCTGGATCCCATACTCACTGCCTCTAATGTCCTGGATCCCATACTCACTGTCTCTCATATCCTGGATTCCATACTCACTGCCTCTAATCTCCTGGATCCCTTACTCACTGGCTCTAATCTCCTGGATCCCATACTCACTGGCTCTAATCTCCTGGATCCCTTACTCACTGGCTCTAATCTCCTGGATCCCATACTCACTGGCTCTTATCTCCTGGATCCCACACTCACTGTCTCTAATCTCCTGGATCCCATACTCACTGTCTCTCAACTCCTGGATCCCATACTCACTGTCTCTCATCTCCTGGATCCCATACTCACTGTCTTTAATCTCCTGGATCCCATACTCACTGTCTCTCATAACCTGGATCCCATACTCACTGCCTCTAATCTCCGTCATCCCATACACACTGCCTCTAATCTCCTGGATCCCAAACTCACTGTCTCTCATATCCTGGATCCCATACTCCCTGTCTCTCATATCCTGGATCCCATACTCCCTGCCTCTAATCTCCTGGATCCCCTACTCACTGTCTCTCATATCCTGGATCCCATACTCACTGCCTCTAATCTCCTGGATCCCTTACTCACTGGCTCTAATCTCCTGGATCCCATACTCACTGTCTCTAATCTCCTGGATCAAATTCTCACTGTCTCTAATCTCCTGGATCCCATACTCACTGTCTCTCATATCCTGGATCCCATACTCACTACCTCTAATCTCCTGGATCCCATACTCACTGTCTCTAATCTACCGGACCCCATACTCACTGTCTCTAATCTCTAGGATTCCATACTCACTGTCTCTCATATCCCGAATCCCATACTCACTGTCTCTAATGTGGAAAAGTAAATTTTACCATGTTCTGTGTCCCTACGCTTCATCCATCATATGTTATGTGTGCATGACCAATATGCATATGTTATTCCCCATGTCCGATTAAATGACGCAATTCCAGTTGTGTCCACCTCTAGTATGTTAGTTTCCAGTCTTCGTGAATACTACGAATATCAGGCCTATGTAAAGTTATGTTGCCACGTTTCCCAGTGTGCACGTTATTCCATTATAAAGTCCCCGTTTCCAGGCCTCAACAGGGCCCGGACCACAGATTCAGCTCCTGTCTCCTGAAAGCCTCGCTGAGGAGCGATACAGCCCCCACCTGTATCCTCGACCCTTCACTTACTTCCTGCCTCGCAGTGCCCGGTGCAGCTTGGCTCTGCCTCTGAGTCTGCCAAGAGTATGTTATGATTCCAGCTATCAGTTCAGTCCTCCTCTTCTGCATTCCTAAGCTACTGAACTGCATCAATAGTTTCCGTCATTGTCTAGCTTTCTCGTCTCCACGTTAGAGAAATACTGTATTAATGGTCATTTAATATTCTTCATCACGCACTACATGTAGAATAATGCATGGTCCAGTCTTAGAATCAAGTTAGCTTTTCCCCTCATGACTCCTAGTTTATATCAACATGTTCCCTAAACATTAGATACCAGATAAGGTTTAGGTGCATGTCGCTCCGACCCTCCAGACTCTAGTCTCTGCTCCTAGCACAGAGTTCGTAGCCCCCAGCTTCTCCTAGTAACACGTCATTGCCCGTTTTCGCGCACCATTAGGTTAGAGGTCCCGGCTCCTTAGGTAGCCCCCTCCTATGTTTCCGCCCATTCATGACATATTCTGTTACGTTTGCATCACATGTCTATGTATACTCCCAGTTACACCTCTTTTTACTGTTATCTTTTGCGACTGCTACGCGTCACGCCTTCTGCTCCACCCACTGTTACGCCTACTGCAATGTAATGCTATGTGTTGCGCTATGTATATAAGTCAATGTATTGTTATTAAAAGTTAGCGCGCTCATCCCAGACCAAGCCCCGGCAGCTGCTGGGCCCCAGTTGTCCTGCTGGGCCCTGTTACCTCTGTTCCTATGCAGGTTGTCCTGATCCTGTCCTTATGCTGTAATAAACCTGCAGAAACTCCTACTACCTCGAATCTTGACTCTTATTTTATTGAGCTATCTGTTATTCATTCATTCATCCAAAAATAGATCCGGTATTATTTATTTATATACCACATAATGGCGCCCGAATAGGGACTTGCCCTTTCCCCACGCGTCGGTGAAGCCACGCCGACCCCCTGACCCTCTGCAGCCGTGACGGAACCATACCGGCCACGTGCAGATATTTCTGCTTCAAGTATCCCTCAGGCCCACGGAGGAGACGGAGGAGGCGGTCCAGCATCCGAACGAGACGGTGGAGGAACGCGGCGAGTCCCGACCAGAGCCCAAGCCGAGAGTCCAAGGTCCGAGGTATCCGGAGGCCCACCCGTAACTGAAGTCCGAAGTCCGAAGTTCGTCGTCGTAGCAGTCCAGTCCCGTCCGAGGCTTTCCGTTCCGTGCTGCCCGGTGAGTACCATTGCTGGGGTAGTATCTAGACAGGACCAATCTAAATTGACTCCTGGTCCGTGGGTTGGTGGTGCCCAGACTCACAAACGAAGTGTTCACCTAGGTGGATACGGGTCTTGATGCGTCCCTTTGTGGGACCGGTATGTTCCGTACTGTTACAGCAGTGCATCCAGTAACTCTAGTCTGTTCCGTTCTCGAGAAAATCTGTTCTGTTTCTGTTTTCAGTATTTTCAGGTAGTATTCTGTCCGAACTGTTATGTTATGATGTTGTTCAATGTATTTCTAATATCGTGGTATGCCTGAATTGTTTTCCCAATTGTTATTGTTCTTCGTGTATTGTATTGTGTTCCGATTCAAGTTTACAATGCCGCTCTTTTCAAGATTACGTCAGTTAAAAACTAGAAAGGGTCTGTTAGAGGAAGCAGTTCCTGTCCCGCCTAGGGACAGTCCAGGTCATTTTATGTATCAGAAACATGGCATAAGCGCCATAATGTATCTAGATTTATGGGTAGGGTATACCAAACAGTTAGAAGAAAAGTATAGATGGCCCGTATCGGGTACATGGGATGCCGAATGTATCATGCGAGTAGAAGAAGCATTATGGAAAAAGAAAGCCAGACAGTCACAGAAAGATGCCATCGAGTTATGGCGGAAAGAAGCGCACAGAAGAACGGAAAAGGAAGTCAGAAAGTCAGAGTTAAGTAGAGAATCCCAGGAACGAGCCCAAGAAAGAGAATTAATCGAGATAGGTGAACAAGTCAAAACCGAACAGTCAGACAGACAGAGGCATGCCCTCATTAAGGGTATGTATCCTCTCCTTGCCGAAGGTGTGCCAAAAGCGACCCCAGAGGCATCCAGTAATTTCCCGCCGCCATTAGTTCCGACCAAGCTACGTCACAAACAGACCGCAGCTGATATTTTTATTTCGTCCTATTTGGACGACACAGTCCCCGAATATGCAAATCCTGTTCGCGCTCCGCCAGTCCCTGCAAATCAGGTACTTCCCGCTCCTCCAGACACCGGGGTGCCCTTAACAGCTCCCCCGGTCCAGTCTGCCATACAAGTCCAGCCCACGTTACAATTACCGACTCTGCCAGGACGAAGAATGTCAGTCGACGATTCCAGTTTAGGGGCCGCGGGAGGAGGTCTCCCTCAAACCCCGCCGCCACACAAGCGTTTATCAGCACTCGAATTACATGCTCAAGCATCACAGCGTACTCCTAAAAGTAATAAGTCTGTCACAGAAATCAGACAAGCCCTTGGCGAATGTGTCTATGATCCAGTCCCAGGCGAGTATAATATGGTTTTATATTCCGTACGTGTAAGGAGAGTGACCGAGTATCTAGTCACCTTACCGAATATGAAAGAAGATCTAGACAGAATATATCGTTTCATCCGTACAGGGGATGATCCAGAAAGTATTGGCGAGATTATGTCTCAAAGGAAAGCCGAGATTCAGCTCATGATATTAAAGTTCCTGATCAATTGTCTAATAAGAGAACAAGATTATCCGTCTAAAGATCCCGCCGAAATGAGAATCCTGACAAGGTGGAGTGATAATATAGCCGAGGGTAAGCACAAGACCGTCGGTGCCATGGAGAGTATGTACAAGAAAATTCGTAAAGAAATAATAAGGTTACACGAACAGCGTAAAGCAGCACAAGTAAGCGAGAAAGAAAGTATCTCTGATCCTGAAGAGGAAGAGAACGAGAATCCCGCCAGAATAGCGTATGTAGGAAAATCCAGATTTCCAGATCGCCATTTACGCCTAGAACACAAGTCTATTTTTCATCATCCAGCACCAGAACAAGGTTCCCTAGAACAAGTATTTCAAGCTACCGATCACATTCTGAAATCACGAGTCGGGTACAGTGAATTAAGTACTATGCATGAACAAGAACTAGCCCGATCAGCAGTCCGATGGATTACTGATTCTACCACTTTTCCAGACGAAATAGTGGCACAAATGTTTCTGAAACTGCCCCCAGCCGAGCAACGACTGGTGGGTATGTATATGATCCAACACCTTATTACTCTGTATGAGGGTCAACATTCTGACCCAGGCCCGTTACACGATGTCCTGAACGAGTTACTCCAGTATAGATGGAGAGGTCTAGGTACCGATTTAATTAGTGTCATTCTAGAACAGCGCCACAAATATAGAACGTTCCTGAACCCGCATTTTGTTCATGTCTCACCCCCAGAAAGTAAACCATTCTACATAGACAGACAGAATCCGTTACGAGAAGTCCACCCAGTCCAAGGGGCGGGTGGCGTAATGCAACGAGTGTTTGTATACACTCCAATATCAAAGATGGAACTTCTTGAAATGAAGAAATTAATTCCCTGTCATGACAAAGATCCAGCAGGGTTCCATAGAGAATTAAAAGACATGCTCCGTATGGGAGAATACACTTACCCAGATATCATTAAAATGTTAAAGGTCCTGTTACCCGCAGGGGTATATGAAAAGTTAAAAGAAAAAGAATGGGAGGTGGGAGAGAAAAAGATCGATTGGACAGCTCTAGAAGCTGAAGACAAGGCACGAGTACCAGGTACCGGTCTTGGAGATAAATGTAAAGAATTACCAGAATTACTGATTCAAGTTTTACCCAGATTATTGACAACGAGAAAAGAAGACTGGGATGCAATCTCAGCCTGTAAACAGAAACAAGATGAAGATATTAGTGATTTTTATTCTAGATTTGAGAAATGTTTCAGTATTAATAGTGGTCTCAAGACAAGTAGTGAGTCATACCCTCATCTTTTCGTTACCAAATTAGTCGAGAATTCAAGTCCACAAATTAAAAATCGAGTTTTGAAAGTCGAAAGTACCTGGCAAGCAAATACCCCGTCCCAGATGCTCCAGATGCTCCAGTACCACCAGAATAGAATCAGAGAAGAGCAAGAACACGAAAGAAAACGTATGAAAGACACGAAAATGAAAGTGCTAGTTGCACAATCTGTTCCTCAAGACAGTCAGAAGAGGGGTCCGAATCAAGCCAGTCATCCTGCAGCTCCCGTTAAAGGGAACTGCAATTATTGTAAACAGCCAGGTCATTTTATAAACGAGTGTGCAGTTCTGAAACATAACATAGCTACTGGTAAGACTAAAGAAAGACCACGTCCGCCTAGACAAGAACAAGTTTCACAGATTCCTCAGTCACAGAATGCACAACAGACAGTTACAGTACCGCAGCCTATCGCTGCAACACAGCACGTTACATCGCAGATGTACCAGTATGCGCAGTCTGAGTATCCAGAGTACCAGTCATATTCATGAAACAGCCTAGAGAGGGAGGTAGGCTTGCCTCTCATCGAGATACCTGTAGATCAAGAAGGTCCCTATGTTCACAGTCAAGTATTAGGGAAAGATAGAAAGTTTTTGATCGATACAGGGGCAAGTAGGACCACAATTAGTCATGCCGAAGTTCCAGGGGCTCCGCTCTCAGGCTCAAGAAATGTTTCCCTTGGATTTTCAGGAAAGCCAATAGTTAATGAGATATCAAAGCCAGTCACTCTAGAAGTAGGTCCATTGTCCCGTACTACTGATCTGTTACTTACTAAGTCATGTCCAGAAAATCTATTAGGCATTAAGACACTGAAAGAATTAGGTGCAGTTATTTGCTGTTCCCCAGAGGGAATACGTCTGTTCCTACGTGACTTCAAGGGTCACTATGTATTACGAGATTTTGATTCAAGATTGTCTAATGTTCCGCAGCACTTATGGGCGCAAGGTCCAACTGATGTAGGTTACATGCAAATCACACCCCATCGTGTGACTCTCAAACCAGGTGTAGTGTTACCCCGAATCAGACAGTACAGATTGCCACCTGAGGCTGTAGCAGCCTTATCCAAAATTATTGACGAGCTCATGGCTCAAGGAGTAGTTGTAGAAACTGACTCCAATGTATGTAATTCTCCGATCATTCCAGTCATGAAACGTACTGATCCGAATGCACCCCCAGTATATCGATTAGTGATTGATTTACGAGAGCTTAATAAATGTATTATTCCGCAGTACCCAGTTGTCCCAGACATCTCTTCCCTGTTAACAGCCATTGATTCCGAAGCCATGTTTTTCACTGTCATAGACCTCAAGAATGCATTTTTTAGTGTTCCGATTCATCCAGACAGCCAGTTTCTTTTCGGATTTTGTTTAAATGGAAGGAGCTATATGTTTACACGCGCTCCTCAAGGTTTCACAGAAAGTCCTAGTATTTACAGTCAAGCACTCAAGAGACAACTAGACAACATTCACATGCCAACTGACACTGCCCTGCTCCAGTATGTCGATGATCTACTGATCACAGCCCGTTCTGAACGTGCTTGCGAGCGAGCATCCCTTACAGTCCTGTATTTTCTAGCCGAGATGGGGCACAAGGTGTCACCTTCGAAGCTTCAATTCTGTGTCCAGCAAGTGGTATACTTAGGACACTTGCTGTCCAAGAGGGGTAGGCAGTTGACACCAGACCGTATCCAGTTAATAGCGAGTCTTCCCCAGCCCAGAACCCAGAAGGAGGTACGTGCCTTTATCGGCCTTACTTCTTATTGTAGACAATGGATTCCCCAGTATGCATTTCTAGCCAAGCCACTGATACAGTTAACGACACAGGAGGCAGCCGTATCGACTGTCCTCCCTTGGACATCTGAACATACACTTAGTTTCAACGAGTTAAAGAAAGCCCTATGTCAAGCTCCAGTTCTAGCTACACCGAACTACAGTAAGCCTTTTACACTTTTCGTTACTGAACGCGAAGGTACAGCATTATCTGTTCTCACACAAGATCAAGCAGGACAATACAAGCCCTGTGCTTATTTTTCGAGCACATTAGATCCAGTCGCCCAGGCGTTGCCTGCGTGCCTCAAGTCAGTTGCAGCCACAGCACTAGCTATCAGACAAAGTGATTCCATAGTTATTGAAACACACCGTATTGATACCCTGTCCGCTCAAGCAGCAGAGCTAGTCGCTCTGACACAAGCCTGTATACATGCCAAGAACCTGAAAGTTAATGTTTACACAGATTCACGTTATGCATTCGGAGTTGTACACGACTTCGGAGTGCTCTGGCAGGAGAGAGGTTTCATGACTTCTCATGGAACCAAGATTCAGCATGGTCTCCTTATTCAAGCCCTGTTAGATGCCATACATTTACCGACATCTATTGCTATCATGAAATGCAAAGCACATACGAAAGTCACTGACATTATTTCCCAAGGTAATGATCTAGCAGATCGCACAGCCAAGCTTACAGCACAGACTCCAGACATTCCAGTTAATCAGACACATACTCCAGATCTGACTACCTGCATGACAGTTAAGGACCCTACACAAGATGTCATAGATATCCAGTTACATGCTACTCCCTCTGAAATCAAGAAATGGTCTGAACAAGGAGGGGTCCAGACAGATCAAGGATGGTTAACGAAGGGTAGAGCCACATGGTTTCTCCCCGACTCTATGGTTCAAGTCATTATCAATACCGCACATAGTCCAGCACATTTAGGAGAAAAAGCTATGTTAGACAGTATCCAGAACATTTGGTTCAACAAGCATTTACGAGCTGCAGCCAAGCAGAAAGTCCGTACCTGTATGATATGTTGTCAGTTTAATCCAGGTAAAAGTGTCCCGGTGGAACAAGGTGGTTTCCAGCCCCCTGACCACCCTTTTGAGGTCCTCCAGATGGATTATATTCAGATGGAGCGATGTCGAGGTTTCAAGTATGTCCTTGTAGTTGTATGCGCTTTGTCCAGGTGGACAGAAGCATATCCAGTCCCAGATTACACAGCCGCGACCACTGCCAAGCAGTTGGTTCGTGAATTCTTCCCTAGATATGGACTCCCTAGAGTCGTATATTCTGATAACGGTCAGCCATTCTCCTCAGAGTTAATGAAGCACGTTTCCCTGTTGTTAGGGTACCAGTGGAAGTTCCATTGTGTACGCCATCCTGAAGCAGCCGGTCTCGTAGAGAGACATAATCAGACCCTGAAAATCCGCATTGCTAAAGTCTGTAAAGAAAAAGGTGTGGACTGGCTAGTAGCTCTGCCAGTCGCCCTGTTTTATATGCGCATGGTCGCACATTCCAGATCAGGTCTGTCCCCGTATGAGGTCGTATTCGGCCGCCCCCCTAACATGTGGGGTACTCCTAGACCCCGAAGTATTACCGATGTTTCATGTAATATGCTGACAGATTACCTAGCTTCCTTGATGTCTGCCCTCAACTCATGTCGTTCACAGGTTGCTGCCGCATTTCCAGACAATACCGAGGTGGCACCGCACGAGATCGTTCCAGGCTCCTTGGTGATGATCAGAAATTTCGACAGATCAAGTCCGCTGGAACCACGTTGGAAAGAGCCACGTCAGGTCCTCTTGACCACCCGTACTGCCGTCAAGTTGGAAGGCAGGAAGGGGTGGGTCCACCTTTCTCATGTAAAACTTTTCAAAGGATTGAAACCAGCTTCTAAAAACATTTCTAAGGATTCCCAAGATTCGAAGGATTGCCAGAACATTGTTTTAAAGGACTGTCCCGCACAAGACATTATTACAACCCCTCCCTTGTTAGAGAAAACTCCGCAACAGGAGTATAAGCTCAAATTAAGGTCTAGTAAAATAAGTCAGTCAGTTTGATTGTATAAGTCCTCCCCTAGGTGAAACGGTTAGATTGTTTCTGACATGTATAAAATAGACCCCCATAGTGAGAGAGTCAGTCGAAGTTCACTTCAATGTATCGTTTTTCTGAGTTTCATATTATTCATCAGCATAATGATTTCCTGCACCAGCTATGCGTTCTATCTGTATTTTCCAGTTCCTCATGTAAATATGTCTGCTAATGCTACAGTAGAGCACACGTTTAGTGATCTGCCTCCTCATGAACTCTCTTACCGCCTCGCTATGCGTAACAACACATTTATCCGTATGTTACATTACTCACACCAGACCAGCAATGCCACTAATTGTTGGGTGTGTGGTCGACTCCCCCCTTTTCAGACACCGAAGGGAGTTCTGCCACTGTTTCCTTATCCATTCTCACACAATGGTTCGTGTGGAGCATGGTCCACGTTAACGTCATCCTCAACAGATATGTCTTTTCTTAACAGTACATGTTTTCCAGACAAGAAAGGTTTCCCCCACAGAACAGGTTTAGATCTAGAAAATGAAGTATATAATTTAGGTAATTATTCGTCGAATTTCATGGTCCTGAATGTTCAGTCTGATACTACTCCAGACTTACCTGCTATCTCAGTACTACCAGTCAAAGGCGAATTATGTGTCCGTAGTTATGGTTCTGTACATATAGGTCATAGTGAATGTACTACTGTTGTCAAGTATAGTGACAGTGGGAAATCTGTTTTCAAAGCTTCACGTCACTCTTATTTTATTTGTGGTCAGACCGCATATGTCCGTCTGCCCCTCGATTGGGAGGGAACCTGTTACATTGCTTTCCTACTGCCACCTGTTTTCCTAGCCCCATCTGATTATCACAGAAACACACATCTAGTACACATTAGACATAGAAGGGAGTCCCCAATTGTCGATTATACTGAAACTACTCTAGAACAGTATACAGATTTCAATAAAGGTTTCTTCTTCTTTGTAGGACCTGTCCAGAATAGTAAACTGATCCGTAGGTTAACAAGAACCCTTGAAGCTGTAGTAAATGAGACTGCCTCTGCTCTAGGCAACCTAACCGAAGAACAATCTGCTATGAGATTTGTTGTTTTGCAAAATCGTCTCGTCCTTGACGTCATACTGGCCGATAGGGGCGGGGCCTGTAGAGTCATCGGATCTAGTTGCTGCATTTTCATTCCAAATAACGCGCCGTCTGTTTATTCAGCTATAACCAGACTCCATAAAATTGCCCATCTGTTACACCAAGATCCAGGCACCTGGACATGGTCCGGTTGGTTCTGGAATATAATTTCCGCATGGGGATGGAAAGTCCTGTCCTTTCTAGGTATTGCAGTAGCAATCATATTTAGCTGCTGCCTCTGTATACAATGTGGCCCTGCGATTTGCAGCATGTGTGCTACCTCTTGTATTCCTAGTCCCAAGCCCCGTTCTAAATCCCGTTCCAAGACAATTCGAGACGAGCAAATGATACTGTATGAAATGATAGATGGTATCATGAAAATTGATGTTTCCTGATGGAAACGTAGTGACAAGGAGGGAATGTGGAAAAGTAAATTTTGCCATGTTCTGTGTCCCTACGCTTCATCCATCATATGTTATGTGTGCATGACCAATATGCATATGTTATTCCCCATGTCCGATTAAATGACGCAATTCCAGTTGTGTCCACCTCTAGTATGTTAGTTTCCAGTCTTCGTGAATACTACGAATATCAGGCCTATGTAAAGTTATGTTGCCACGTTTCCCAGTGTGCACGTTATTCCATTATAAAGTCCCCGTTTCCAGGCCTCAACAGGGCCCGGACCACAGATTCAGCTCCTGTCTCCTGAAAGCCTCGCTGAGGAGCGATACAGCCCCCACCTGTATCCTCGACCCTTCACTTACTTCCTGCCTCGCAGTGCCCGGTGCAGCTTGGCTCTGCCTCTGAGTCTGCCAAGAGTATGTTATGATTCCAGCTATCAGTTCAGTCCTCCTCTTCTGCATTCCTAAGCTACTGAACTGCATCAATAGTTTCCGTCATTGTCTAGCTTTCTCGTCTCCACGTTAGAGAAATACTGTATTAATGGTCATTTAATATTCTTCATCACGCACTACATGTAGAATAATGCATGGTCCAGTCTTAGAATCAAGTTAGCTTTTCCCCTCATGACTCCTAGTTTATATCAACATGTTCCCTAAACATTAGATACCAGATAAGGTTTAGGTGCATGTCGCTCCGACCCTCCAGACTCTAGTCTCTGCTCCTAGCACAGAGTTCGTAGCCCCCAGCTTCTCCTAGTAACACGTCATTGCCCGTTTTCGCGCACCATTAGGTTAGAGGTCCCGGCTCCTTAGGTAGCCCCCTCCTATGTTTCCGCCCATTCATGACATATTCTGTTACGTTTGCATCACATGTCTATGTATACTCCCAGTTACACCTCTTTTTACTGTTATCTTTTGCGACTGCTACGCGTCACGCCTTCTGCTCCACCCACTGTTACGCCTACTGCAATGTAATGCTATGTGTTGCGCTATGTATATAAGTCAATGTATTGTTATTAAAAGTTAGCGCGCTCATCCCAGACCAAGCCCCGGCAGCTGCTGGGCCCCAGTTGTCCTGCTGGGCCCTGTTACCTCTGTTCCTATGCAGGTTGTCCTGATCCTGTCCTTATGCTGTAATAAACCTGCAGAAACTCCTACTACCTCGAATCTTGACTCTTATTTTATTGAGCTATCTGTTATTCATTCATTCATCCAAAAATAGATCCGGTATTATTTATTTATATACCACACTAATCTCCTGGATCCAATACTCCCTGTCTCTAATCTCCTGGATCCCGTGCTCACTGTCTGTAATCTTCCGGATTCCATACTCACTGTTTCTCATATCCTGGATCCCATACTCCCTGTCTCTAATCTGGATCCCATGCTCACTGTCTGTAATCTTCCGGATTCCATACTCACTGTCTCTCATTTCTCGGATCCCATACTCACTACCTCTAATCTCCAGGATCCCCTACTCACTGTCTCTCATCTCCTGGATCCCATACTCACTGCCTCTAATCTCCAGGATCCCCTACTCACTGTCTCTCATATCCTGGATCCCATACTCTCTGCCTCTAATCTCCTGGATCCCATACTCACTGTGTCTAATCTCCTGGATCCCATTCTCACTTTCTCTCATCTCCCGGATCCCATACTCACTGTCTCTCATCTCCTGGATCCCATACTCACTGTCTTTAATTTCCTGGATTCCATACTCACTGTCTCTCATATCCTGGATCCCATACACACTGCCTCTAATCTCCTGGATCCCATACTCACTGTTTCCCATATCCTGGATCCCATACTCCCTGTCTCTAATCTCCTGGATCCCTTACTCACTGGCTCTAATCTCCTGGATCCCATACTCACTGGCTCTAATCTCCTGGATCCCACACTCACTGTCTCTAATCTCCTGGATCCCATACTCACTGCCTCTAATCTCCTGGATCCCATACTCACTGTCTCTAATCTCCTGGATCCCTTACTCACTGGCTCTAATCTCCTGGATCCCATACTCACTGGCTCTAATCTCCTGGATCCCTTACTCACTGGCTCTAATCTCCTGGATCCCATACTCACTGGCTCTAATCTCCTGGATCCCACACTCACTGTCTCTAATCTCCTGGATCCCATACTCACTGCCTCTAATCTCCTGGATCCCACACTCACTGTCTCTAATCTCCTGGATCCCATACTCACTGCCTCTAATCTCCTGGATCCCATACTCACTGTCTCTCAACTCCTGGATCCCATACTCACTGTCTCTCATCTCCTGGATCCCATACTCACTGTCTTTAATCTCCTGGATCCCATACTCACTGTCTCTCATAACCTGGATCCCATACTCATTGTCTCTAATCTCCTGTATCCCATACTCACTGCCTCTAATCTCCGTCATCCCATACACACTGTCTCTAATTTCCTGGATTTCATACTCACTGTCCCTTATATCCTGGATCCCATACACACTGCCTCTAATCTCCTGGATCCCAAACTCACTGTCTCTCATATCCTGGATCCCATACTCCCTGTCTCTCATATCCTGGATCCCATACTCCCCGCCTCTAATCTCCTGAATCCCCTACTCACTGTCTGTCATATCCTGGATCCCATACTCACTGCCTCTTATCTCCTGGATCCCTTACTCACTGGCTCTAATCTCCTGGATCCCATACTCACTGTCTCTAATCTCCTGGATCCAATTCTCACTGTCTCTAATCTCCTGGATCCCATACTCACTGTCTCTAATCTCCTGGATCCCATACTCACTGTCTCTAATCTCCCGGATCCCATACTCACTGTCTCTAATCTCTAGGATTCCATACTCACTGTCTCTCATATCCCGAATCCCATACTCCCTGTCTCTCATATCCTGGATCCAATTCTCACTGTCTCTAATCTCCTGTATCCCATACTCACTGTCTCTAATCTCCTGGATCCCATACTCACTGTCTCTCATATCCTGGATCCCATACTCACTACCTATAATCTCCTGGATCCCATACTCACTGTCTCTAATCTCCCGGATCCCATACTGACTGTCTCTAATCTCTAGGATTCCATACTCACTGTCTCTCATATCCCGAATCCCATACTCCCTGTCTCTAATCTCCTGGATCCCGTGCTCACTGTCTGTAATCTTCCGGATTCCATACTCACTGTCTCTCATATCCTGGATCCCATACTCCCTGTCTCTAATCTGGATCTCATGCTCACTGTCTGTAATCTTCCGGATTCCATACTCACTGTCTCTCATTTCTCGGATCCCATACTCACTACTTTTAATCTCCAGGATCCCATTCTCACTGTCTCTCATATCCTGGATCCCATACTCACTGCCTCTAATCTCCAGGATCCCCTACTCACTGTCTCTCATATCCTGGATCCCCTACTCACTGTCTCTCATATCCTGGATCCCATACTCTCTGCCTCTAATCTCCTGGATCCCATACTCTCTGCCTCTAATCTCCTGGATCCCATACTCACTGTGTCTAATCTCCTGGATCCCATTCTCACTGTCTCTCATATCCTGGATCCCATACTCACTGCCTCTAATCTCCAGGATCCCCTACTCACTGTCTCTCATATCCTGGATCCCCTACTCACTGTCTCTCATATCCTGGATCCCATACTCTCTGCCTCTAATCTCCTGGATCCTATACTCACTGTCTCTAATCTCCTGGATCCCATACTCACTGTCTCTCATCTCCTGGATCCCATACTCACTGTCTCTCATCTCCTGGATCCCATTCTCACTTTCTCTCATCTCCCGGATCCCCTACTCACTGTCTCTCATATCCTGGATCCCATACTCCCTATCTCTAATCTCCTGGATCCCATACTCACTGTCTCTCATCTCCTGGATCCCATACTCACTGTCTCTCATCTCCTGGATCCCATTCTCACTTTCTCTCATCTCCCGGATCCCATACTCACTGGCTCTCATATCCTGTATCCCATACTCACTGCCTCTAATCTCCTTCATCCCATACTCACTGTCTCTCATATCCTGGATCCCATACACACTGCCTCTAATCTCCTGGATCCCATACTCACTGTTTCTCATATCCTGGATCCCATACTCCCTGTCTCTCATATCCTGGATCCCATACTCACTGTCTCTCATATCCCGGATCCCTTACTCACTGGCTCTAATCTCCTGGATCCCATACTCACTGTCTCTAATCTCCTGGATCCAATTCTCACAGTCTCTCATATCCTGGATCCCATACTCACTGTCTCTCATATCCTGGATCCCATACTCCCTGTCTCTCATATCCTGGATCCCATACTCACTGTCTCTCATATCCCGGATCCCTTACTCACTGGCTCTAATCTCCTGGATCCCATACTCACTGTCTCTAATCTCCTGTGTCCCATACTCCCTGCCTCTAATCTCCTGGATCCCATACTCACTGTCTCTAATATCCTGGATCCCATACTCACTGTCTCTAATCTCCTGGATCCCACACTCATTGTCTCCAAACTCCCGGATTCCATACTCACTATCTCTCATATCCTGGATCCCATACTCACTATCTCTAATTTCCTCGATCCAATACTCACTGTCTCTCATATCCCGGATCCCATACTCCCTGTGTCTCATATCCTGGATCCCATACTCACTGTCTCTAATCTCCTGAATTCCATACTCACTGTCTCTCATCTCCTGGATCCCATACTCACTGTCTCTAATCTCCTTCATCCCATACTCACTGTCTTTAATCTCCTGGATCCCATACTCACTGTCTCTCATCTCCCGGATCCCATACCCACTGTCTCCAATCTCCCGGATCCCATACTCCCTGCTCTCATATCCTGGATCCCATACTCACTGTCTCTATTTTCCTGGATCCCATACTCACTGTCTCTAATCTCCTGGATCCCATACTCACTGTCTCTAATCTGCTGGATCCCATACTCACTGCCTCCAATCTCCTGGATCCCATACTCACTGCCTCCAATCTCCTGGATCCCATACTCACTGTCTTTAATCTCCTGGATCACATACTCACTGTCTCTCATCTCCCGGATCCCATACCCACTGTCTCTAATCTCCCGGATTCCATACTCACTGTCTCTCATATCCTGGATCCCATATTCCCTTTCTCTCATATCCTGGATCCCATACTCCCTGCCTCTAATCTCCTGGATCCCCTACTCACTGTCTCTCATATCCTGGATCCCATACTCACTGCCTCTAATCTCTCGGATTCCATACTCACTGGCTCTAATCTCCTGGATCCCATACTCATTGTCTCTAATCTCCTGGATCCCATACTCACTGTCTCTCAACTCCTGGATCCCATACTCACTGTCTCTCATCTCCTGGATCCCATACTCACTGTCTTTAATCTCCTGGATCCCATACTCACTGTATCTCATAACCTGGATCCCATACTCACTGCCTCTAATCTCCTTCATCCCATACTCACTGTCTCTAATTTCCTGGATTCCATACTCACTGTCTCTCATATCCTGGATCCCATACACATTGCCTCTAATCTCCTGGATCCCATACTCACTGTCTCTCATATCCTGGATCCCATACTCCCTGTCTCTCATATCCTGGATCCCATACTCCCTGCCTCTAATCTCCTGGATCCCCTACTCACTGTCTCTCATATCCTGGATCCCATACTCACTGCCTCTAATCTCCTGGATCCCTTACTCACTGGCTCTAATCTCCTGGATCCCATACTCACTGTCTCTAATCTCCTGGATTCCATACTCACTGTCTCTAATCTCCTGGATCCAATTCTCACAGTCTCTAATCTCCTGAATTCCATACTCAATGTCTCTCATATCCTGGATCCCATACTCACTGTCTCTAATCTCCTGGATCCCATACTCACTGTTTCTCATCTCCTGGATCCTATACTCATTTTCTCTCATTTCCTGGATCCCATACTCACTGTCTCTCATATCCCGGATCCCATACTCACTGTCTCTAATCTCCTAAATCCCATACTCAATGTCTATACTCTCCTGGATCCCGTAATCACTGTCTCTCATATCCTGGATCGCATACTCACTGCCTCTAATCTCCTGGATACCATACTCACTGTCTCTAATCTCCCAGATCCCATACTCACTGTCTCTCATATCCTGGATCCCATACATACTACCTCTAATCTCCTGGATTCCATACTCACTGCCTCTAATCTCCTGGATCCCCTACTCACTGTCTGTAATCTCCTGTATTCCATACTCACTGTCTCTCATATCCTGGATCCCATACTGACTGTCTGCAATCTCGCGGATTCCATACTCACTGTCCCTCATATCCTGGATCCCATACACACTCCCTCTAATCTCCTGGATTCCATACTCACTGTCTCAATCAATCAATCAATCAATCATAACATTTGTATAGCGCGCTACTCACCCGGAAGGTTCTCAAGGCGCTTGGGGAAGGGGTCCGCTACTGCTCGAACAGCCAGGTCTTGAGTTGTTTCCTGAAGGCGAGATGGTCCTGTGTAAGCCGGAGGTGGATGGGGAGGGAGTTCCATGTCTTGGCTGCCAGGTAGGAGAAGGATCTTCCTCCGGCGGTGGCTCTTCGGATGCGTGGTACGGCGGCGAGGGCGAGGCTCGTAGAACGTAGCTGGCGGGTGGGCGTGTAGAAGGTTAGGCGGTCGTTGAGGTACTTGGGGCCCAGGTCGTGGAGAGACTTGTGTGCGTGGGTAAGGAGCCTGAACGTGATCCTTTTGCTGACGGGGAGCCAGTGCAGGTCCCTCAGATGGCCGGAGATGTGGCTGCGTCGGGGGATGTCCAAGATGAGTCGGGCGGAGGCGTTCTGTATGCGCTGGAGTCTTTTCTGTAGTTTGGCTGTGGTTCCCGCGTAGAGGGTGTTCCCGTAGTCCAGTCGGCTGGTGACGAGTGCCGGGGTGACCGTCTTCCTGGTTTCGGTCAGGATCCATTGGAAGATCTTTCGGAGCATGCGCAGGGTGTTGAAGCACGATGAGGAGACGGCGTTGACTTGTCTGGTAATCGAGAGGGAAGAGTCCAGGATGAAGCCCAGGTTGCGTGCGTGGTCTGTTGGCTTGGGAGCGGTGCCCAGGGCGGGAGGAAACCAGGAGTCGTCCCAGGCGGAGGGCGATGGTCCCAGGATGAGGACTTCCGTCTTGTCTGAGTTCAGTTTCAGGCGGCTGTTCTTCATCCACTCGGCGACATCTTTCATCCCTTCGTGTAGGCTTGTTGTGGCGGTGGTGGGGTCTCTGGTGAGGGAGAGGATCAGTTGGGTGTCGTCGGCGTAGGAGATGATGTTGAGGTTGTGTTGGCGTGCGATGGCTGCAAGAGGTCTCATGTAGACGTTGAAGAGGGTGGGGCTGAGTGAAGATCCTTGTGGTACGCCGCAGATGACTTCGGTGGCCTCGGATCAGAACGGGGGGAGGCGGACTCTTTGTGTTCTTCCGGCGAGGAACGAGATGATCCACTCCAGTGCCTTTTCTTGGATACCGATGTTGCTGAGGCGTTGAACTAGGGTGCGGTGGCAGACGGTGTCAAACCCTGCAGAGAGGTCCAGGAGGATGAGGGACGCTGTTTCCCCGTTGTCGAGCAGGGCTCGGATGTCGTCGGTGGCTGCGATGAGGGCGGTCTTGGTGCTGTGGTTGTCTCGGAAGCCCGACTGCGAGGAGTCGAGGGATCCGTTCGTCTCGAGGAAGGCTGCAAGCTGTCTGTTGATGGTCTTCTCGATGACTTTGGCAGGAAAAGGGAGGAGCGAGATGGGGCGGAAGTTCTTGAGGTCGGTGGGGTCCGCTGTTGGTTTCTTCAGTAGGGCGTTGAGCTCGGCATGCTTCCAGCTCTCCGGGAAGGTGGCGGTGTTGAAGGAGGAGTTGATGACGTCCCGGAGTTGGGGTGCGATGATGGAGTCGGCCTTGTTGAAGATGTGGTGGGGGCAGGGGTCGGTTGGGGATCTGGAGTGGATGGTGTTCATCGTGCGGGCTGTGTCTTCGGTGGTCACCGGGTCCAGGTGCGGAGGGTGGCGGTGGGGGGCGTTGGTTCGACAGTTGGGTGCGTGGATGGTGCGCCGAAGCTGTTGTGGATGTCGGCGATCTTGCGGTGGAAGTACGAGGCAATAGAGTCGCAGAGATCTTGTGAAGGAGTGATGTCGTTGTTGCCGGTGCTGGGGTTGGAGAACTCCTTAACAATGCTGAAGAGTTCCTTGCTGTCGTGGGCGTTGTTGTCCAGTCGTTCCTTCAGTGATTTCTTCTTGGTGGTGCGGATGAGCTGGTGGTGCTTGCGGGTGGCGTCTTTGAGGGCGGTCATGTTGTCTGTGGTCTGGTCGAGGAGCCAGGCTTTCTCCAGGGTGCGGCAGTTCTTCTTGGAGTCCTTGAGTTCGTCGGTGAACCAGGAGGCTTTCTTGCTTCTGAGTCTGCTGGGAGGGTTCTTTAGTGGCGCGAGGTCGTCGGCGCAGGCAGTCAGCCACTGCGTGAGGTTGCGTGCTGCTTCGTTGGGGTTTGTTGTGCTGGCGGGTGGGTTCTGGCTGAGAGAGGTGGTGAGCTGCTTGGCGGTGATCTTGCTCCAGCTCCTGCGAGGAACCTGTTGCGGGTTGCGGTGGGTCGTGGTTCTTCTGAAGCTGAAGTGGACGCAGCTGTAGTCGGCCCAGTGAAGTCCGGTGGAGTGGCTGAAGGTGATGGGCTTGCTGGATGAGAAGACGGGATCAAGTGTGTGGCCGGCGTAGTGGGTGGGGGTGTTGACCAGTTGCTTGAGTCCGAGGTTGGCGAGGTTGTCCAGCAGGGCGGCGGTGTTGCGGTTTTTGTTGTTCTCCAGGTGGAAGTTGAGGTCCCCTAGGAGGATGTAGTCAGCGGAGCGGAGGGCATGCGGGCCGATGAAGTCCGTGATGTCTTCGCTGAATTGTGTACGTGGTCCCGGGGGTCTGTAGATCAGGGTGCCTCTGAGGGTCGTCTTTGGGTCGGTGTGTATCTGGAAGTGGAGATACTCGGCGGCGGCGAAGGTGTCGTTGGAGTGATGCGGATGGTGTTCTTGTGTACGATGGCGACGCCTCCTTCAGTCTGGTTGATGCGGTCTCTCCGGATGATCTTGTATCCGTCTGGGATGGCGATGGCGATGTCGGGTGCTGAGGAGGCATTCATCCAGGTTTCTGTGAGGAAGGCGACGTCTGGTGAGGTTGTGTCGAGAAGGTTCCAGAGTTCGATAGCGTGTCTGTGGATGGATCGGGTGTTGAGCAGGATGCACTTGAGGTGGCTGTTGTTGGTGCTCGGCTTGGCAGATGTGGTGCAGGTCCGGAGGCAGGTGAACTTGCAGGCTTGACAGGTGATGGGTCCATGGGTGCGTCTCGGGGTGGCTCGGTGGCAGGCTCTTGGTCGGTCGGGTTTGAGTGCGATGAGGGTGGCGGCATCGTAGGTCCGACGGGGGCCAGGGGTCCTGGCGCTGGGCGCGGGCCAGGTGTGGACGGGCGCAGACGGGCTTGCCTTTGGGGCGCCTTCGGCGCACAATGGCGCGCCCGCTGCGTGTACGCGTGCACTCTTCCATAAATGGAGAGTGGGGAGGGGAGGGGCGAGGGAGGAGCAGCTGGGATGCGGGAGCGCGGTGGCGGGAGGGGGGGCAGTGGTGCGGTGCTGCTGGAGGGAGGGTGGGTGGGGCCGGGTACAAGCGGAGACACGGGGCACAAAGCGACACAACAAGTACAATCCAAGGGGAATTCACAGAGAGTACAATATCACACAACACAAGGACGGCGGAAATTCACAAAGAGTACAGTATCACAAATCAAATCATAGGGACGGCGGAACGAGTACAATACCAAGATCACAAGGACGGTGGTACGAGGCACACAAGGGCGGCGGTACAGGTACTGAGGGCAGGCTGGGTCCACAGTCAGGTGCAGAGCTCCGAGGCAGCAGGAGGAGGCCGGGCACACTCGGGGCGGGCCACGCGGCGGGAGGAGGGAGTGACCGGGTCTGACCAGGTCTCTCATTTCCCGGATCCCATTCTCCCTGTCTCTCATATCCTTGATCCCATTCTCCCTGCATCTAATCTCTTGGACCCCATACTCACTGTCTCTATTCTCCTGGATCCCATACTCACTGTCTCTCATATCCTGGATCCCATACTCGCTGCCTCTAATCTCCTGGATCCCATACTCACTGTCACTAATCTCCTGGATCCCATACTCACTGTCTGTAATCTCCTGGATCCCATACGCACTGTCCCTAAACTCTCGGATTCCATACTCACTGTCTCTCATAATCTGGGTCCCATACTCACTGCCTCTAATCTCCTGGATCCCATACTCACTGTCTCTAATCTCCTGGATCCGATACTCACTGTCTCTAATCTCCTGGATCCCATACTCACTGTCTCTCATATCCTGGATCCCATACTCCCTGTCTCTCATATCCTGGATCCCATACTCCTTGCCTCTAATCTCCTGGATCCCATACTCACTGCCTCTAATCTCCTGGATCCCATACTCACTGTCTCTAGCCTCCTGGATCCCATACTCACTGTCTCAAATCTCCTGGATCCCATACTCACTGTCTCTAATCTCCCTGATCCCATACTCACTGTCTCTAATCTCCTGGATCCCATACCCACTGTCTCTCATATCCTGGATCCCATACTCACTGTCTCTCATTTCCCGGATCCCATACTCACTGTCTCTAATCTCCTGGATCCCATACTCACTGTCTCTATTCTCCTGGATCCCCTACTCACTGTCTCTCATATCCTGGATCCCATACTCACTGTCTCTCATCTCCTGGATCCCATACTCACTGTCTCTAATCTCCTGGATCCCATACTCACTGTCTCTAATCTCCTGGATCCCACACTCACTGTCTCTAATCTCCTGGATCCCATACTCACTGTCTCTCATCTCCCAGATCCCATACTTACTGTCTCTAATCTCCTGGATCCCATACTCACTGTCTCTAATCTCCTGTATCCCATACTCACTGTCTCTAATCTCCTGGATCCCATACTCACTGTCTCTAATCTCCCGGATCCCATACTCACTGTCTCTAATCTCCTGGATCCCATACTCAATGTCTCTAATCTCCTGGATCCCATACTCACTCTCTCTCATCTCCTGGATCCCATACTCACTGTCTCTCATATCCTGGATCCCATACTCACTGTCTCTCATATCCTGGATCCCATACTCACTGCCTCTAATCTCTTGGATCCCATACTCGCTGTCTCTAATCTCCTGGATCCCACACTCACTGTCTCTAATCTCCTGGATCCCATACTCACTGTCTCTCATCTCCCAGATCCCATACTTACTGTCTCTAATCTCCTGGATCCCATACTCACTGTCTCTAATCTCCCGGATCCCATACTCACTGTCTTTCATATCCCGGATCCCATACTCACTGCCTCTAATCTCCTGGATCCCATACTCACTGTCTCTAATCTCCTGGATCCCATACTCACTGTCTCTAATCTCCCCGATCCCATACTCACTGTCTCTCATACCCAGGATCCCATACTCACTGCCTCTAATCTCCTGTATCCCATACTCACTGTCTCTAATCTCCTGGATCCCATACTCACTGTCTCTAATCTCCTGGATCCCATACTCACTGTCTCTAATCTCCTGTATCCCATACTCACTGTCTCTAATCTCCTGGATCCCATACTTACTGTCTCTAATCTCCCGGATCCCATACTCACTGTCTCTAATCTCCTGGATCCCATACTCACTGTCTCTAATCTCCTGGATCCCATACTCACTCTCTCTCATCTCCTGGATCCCATACTCACTGTCTCTCATATCCTGGATCCCATACTCACTGTCTCTCATATCCTGGATCCCATACTCACTGCCTCTAATCTCTTGGATCCCATACTCGCTGTCTCTAATCTCCTGGATCCCACACTCACTGTCTCTAATCTCCTGGATCCCATACTCACTGTCTCTCATCTCCCAGATCCCATACTTACTGTCTCTCATCTCCTGGATCCCATACTCACTGTCTCTAATCTCCTGGATCCCATACTCACTGTCTCTAATCTCCTGGATCCCATACTCAATGTCTCTAATCTCCTGGATCCCAAACTCACTGTCTCTAATCTCCTGGATCTCATACTCAATGTCTCTAATCTCCTGGATCCCATACTCAGTGTCTCTATTCTCCTACATTGCCTTCAATGCTACCCTCTCTTATCGAGTTAAATACCCCATACTCACTGTCTCGGATCACTAGACACAAGCAGCAAGTCACCTCAACAAGCCACATAGCAGGATACACGGTTGAGCACGTCACCTCCACCAGCAGGAACTTGAACTACAACCACAACACCAGACTATCCTGGACCGACCATCATTGGTAACTTCACGTCTTCACCTTGACCACTGGACGCCACCGCCATCATCGCACCCCCTCACAGCTGGATCAAAGCCACCGAAGACATCTGATCAACTCCCTCCGTATCAACACTCCACCAATGCTTCCAAACGATGACACTGCAGCGCGCAACCACCACCTATGAATCTCCAACAGCGCCAATATTTGGGCACCCCTCATGAACGGCACTTCGTCAGTGCCTTCTGCCTGCCTGATGGCAGGCATGAGGGTGACGCAGTGCCACAGGGATAGGCTGGCCCCATGCATTGATGGAGTTGCGTCGTAGTTGTGACACGACTGCAGCAATGCGTGACTTTAGCACAGATAGATACGTCAGGATTGCTGGTGTATCTGTCATTACTTGCGTCATGGAGCGCTGTCCAGTGAATACAGCGCATCAATGCTTTCGCAAGAAGGGCATAGTGAGAAGTGTTGAAACGCTGTCTTGACGCAGGTCAGCAACACTTTTCATGTGTGGGGCCCAGGAATGTGCACTAGGCACGGGCAGTGCTGCAACATTGCATGCCGCGCTGTCCAGCACCAAACAAAACCATCTGAGATGAGGCCCCAAGTGGTATCCCCATTTTTAAGACCAGCTATTTTCTGGTTTTAAGTAACTGGCTCTAACTGCAGTTAGACACAGTTTGTTTTTTTGGTCTTCAGGACCGCAAGAATCCTCTTGTGAATATGGAGAAGTGGGATTTGCGGCCGTTTTTGCACAGGTACGCCTCTCCTGCATATAATTATCGCTAACAGAAGTGGCGATCTTTACAACGGACGTTTTTGCCTAAAAACTGTTGCTAATGGCTGTTAGCGACAGCTTAGTAATAAGGTGATAAAATGATTGCTGCATTAGCGACAGGAAAGTGCCGCTAACGCAGCGATAACTCCTTGTGAATATCCCCCAAAATGTCCCATGTATTCTTAGACTACAGTGTTTCCATCCCACTGTACTACTTAAATGCCTGCAGCAATCTCTCATAATATGCATGAATCGACTCTTTGGGTCAAGGGTCGTCCTGTCAATTTTGACCCAGTCAATATCTTGAGGCAATACCTTAGATTTCAACTGTGTCATCACCTGATTATACTTTCTTATACCTGTGGGTGATGGACCGTTAGTCAATGGATCTCTTACCAGCTCTCTCTCAGGTCAGTTTGTGGCTATTTTACATTCTGTCCACAAATCACTTGGAACTACAATATCGGATAAGGTATTCAGATCAGTCAATAAAATCTTTGAGACTTCCACAAACCACTTAACTTGTTTGTACCATTGTATATGTCTCTCTCTTAATTTTGGGAATTAATTTGTGAATGACACAAGATCACACCTACTTCAAGGCACATTGACATAACCTCCGCTGGCCACTTCTCGTAAGGGGAAACTTGTAACACCCGTTCCGCACTCTACTGGAGAAGGCAGTTCCCCCATATACATCTTTTGATTTTTCCATTTTTTCCATTTACATTCCATTTATCTAGTGCATTCCAAATCGGAATGTTTTGAATCAGTTCCAGAATTGGCATTTCATTCCTGGTATTCTCATACACTCTCAGTCCTTATCACTAAAACAGAGTTGAAGGCTTTTGTGGAAGGTTTTAGTCCGATCCAGATGTACCTCATATTTCTGAGCTGCATCAAATAATTTATCATAAACATCCTTGCCTGCCTGGTTACATCCTTACTCATAAACAAGAGTTAATTTTCTTGGTAGAAACCTAATTGGTCAATTCAATGCTTCCATTTATCATTTAATCTAATTCTAGAATCAATTTAGCTACATCCACTAAATGTACCCTCACTGATGACTGAATCGTTCCTTGGCTCAATGCTGAGCTTCCACTCTTATTTGAAGTGGCATTAAAAACTTTCACATGTGGCTTCATATTGAACACCAGATAACCCACTGTTTTAGTCCCATGCATCCACAATGGCACTATATACGAGACGGGTTTGTACCCTAACTGGCTCCGGGCATAAATTACTGAACAGGTGTTATGCTCTGATTTAAGTGTCTCACAATCACAAACCACTACAAAATGGCCGCCCGGTTTTTCTAACCTAGTCATGTGACTTGCACATCACTCACCAAACGTCGGAACTCCCGCTAGTGGCATGACTACGCCCGAAAATAGATGATTCTGATTAGGGAGAGAAGTGGCAGGCTGCACTAGCCTACCCTGGCTGAATAAAACGAACAGAATGAGCCAAACCAACTCGATCCCAATGATATTTTACCACTACAAAATGGCCGCCTTGTCAACCGACCAAGTCACATGACGCGCACTTCCCAGACCCAGTCCAGGGATGCAGCCACGCCCCAAACAAACAGTTCTTATCCGGGAGACACGGGGCAGGAGACACCAGCCCGATCTCGGCGGACGAAGGGTAGGACAAAAGCCTGCTACGCGGAGAGCCCAAGGTGAGTGATGCTAGCAAACAGAAGCACCGGTAGGAAAGATAAAACTTGGGCCATTTAATAGATAGCAATTCTACACTTCGCTTGCACAGACGTGGCTTCATGCCACAGGAGTAATCTTCAGGACAGCACAGGGATTTTTTGCCTTAGAATCACTTGTACCGCTATAACTCATGGCCAACACGGGGAGAGTGCTCACCCTTCTAGTAACATGTCAAACTTGAGCCCTCTTAGGTGTTGGAACACCACAATAAGCAAGTGCCGGGTTTCTTTTCATTTCTTTCCTTTCTTTTGAATCAAGAGTCCCTGACCACCAGTACATACTGAACTGATTGTGGCCACTCCTTTTGGTCAGCGCCCACTTCCACGTGACAACTAGGGAGTTTTACCCTTAGCTTACTGAACAGTCAGACAATAAACAATCCACACTTTACAGCATACACAGCACGGGTTGTGTCCAGTCCTGCTAGTCAGCGCCCATGTCCAAGTGTTACACTAGGGAGCTTTGCTTGCAGTTTTCTGATTACTAGATAAAACACGTGCAAACCTTGTTTTTAACTCCCTTTTAACTCCATATTACCTAGCCTCAAATCTAGGGGCACCTTTCACGCTGTACAACCCGCCGAGTATTGATGGGGCGGATAACTCTTGACTTTTAGGTAAGTTGGGGGCATCCTCTCTCATTACAACAAACTGAATGCTGCTACACGGTTTTAATCACTTGATCCACCAGCATGCAGCCACACACTTATATGCTGCACCCTTACAAACCACGCTGCTCCACACCAACGCATGAAATGTGGTCCAGCTTTTCAACGGTTACATGCCTAGCGCGCTATTACACCACTGAGCATGTCACCATATATGCACCTGGTCACTGTTATCATGTCACTAGTGCTCATAAATCTGCCTCTTTTTTGTTCCCCACTTTAGGCAAGGAACAACACAATTGAGGTAAAAGCTCTTCCCATAATTTAATGTATGAGCCTTCTTAGTTGACTTAAATATTATTCTTTTTGTAGACAACACCACATAGGTCCTGACGAATCGCAAGTCAATTCACATAGCGAGAAACATGTCGACTGTCTCTTTTTATATCCTAGTCTAGTCTAGAACAAGGAAACATTATTTTCCAGATAGTCTAGTCTAGTTGCACCTTTTAATTGTAACGAGGGACCACCCGAATAAAGTAGTCTCAGGTACCCTACGCTGCATTTTAACTCACAATCAAGTCTACAATCCCTCTGGCCCCATACCCACACTTCACCAATAGGCAGTTGGATTCAAAAGATCTCCACCAAAGAGCCCCTCTTTGAGGTGAGCCCGTTGGGAATTGCACCGCCTACCCGACGAGGAGCAACGCCTATGATGAAGCATGACACCTGCAAGGGTGTGTGAGGCAAACATATCCAACACAATGGATACCCAGTGGGAGGTTAACACCCTTTAACCACCATTTTCTCCCTTGACCAGTGCACTCCACTGCCCTCCCTCCTTTCCACCTGAGGAACAGCCTTGTCCAACTTTCTTGAATAAAATTAATCTAATTCCGGAGCGCAAAGGGTAGGCTCCACTTTAGGGGCTTTAGGCATTGCCCTCTCTTTGGGAGTGCTACTATGTGCATTGAGGGATGGCTCTCAGGTAAGCGTATCCAAGTCTGGCTATACCAAGAATGACCTTAAAGGTCCAAATCCTGTCTGGTTCATCATTGTGTTTGCACTCGCACCACAATGGGAACTCGCATTCATTGGCATTAAAGGAACATATCCTCCCACATTCAAACTTGTAAGAGCGTTCTCTGGGGCCTTCAGCATGGCTGGCACAGCCAAATTGTGTGTTACATTTCCTGCAGATCTAGGGTTGTATATCGGAACCACAGGATCAAGGCTAACCTGGATAGTGAGAGCATTTGGAGCATTAAGAGCTGTGGAGGTACCAGGGGCACAAATCCCTGGATCCCCTCCCATTGGCCCCAAAGGGGTTGCTCCCAACACATTAGGGCTCACATTTACTTGAGCTGTAGCTACTTCCGAATTTCCAGTCGCATTAACTCTTCCTCCGCCTGTTAATTGGCTCTCATTATATGTGTGTGGGAGTTCTGACAACAACACATTTAGAAGA